>NC_054372.1:147003841-147619841 GCF_017654675.1 Xenopus laevis | reverse complement strand
AACACTCTGTCACAATATATATAAAAAGACCAGCAACACTGGGATTTCTTGTAATCAAAACAAGTGTATTAGAGAGTGCATGTACAGCTGACATGATGTTTTGGACCTGGAAGCGGAGTGCTGCCCTACTCAATATATATATATATATATATATTAAAATAAATAAATATATATCTTGTTTTGTTTTACCCTATGTTGTATGTTGTAATGCCTTAAAGTATTACATTTGCTGAAAAAGTATTAAATCATTAATTGGATTGCAGGATGAGTCAGCACACACATTATGTATGTATGTTAAAGCTATATATATATATATATATATATATATATATATACTGTTTATATATATATATATATATATATATATATATATATATATATATATATATATATATATATATATATATATATATATATATATATATATATTGTAACTAGGTTGCTCAGCAAAAAGCAGTGTATAAATTATGGATATGGTTTTCTATTATTAAATCAGTGTCATTGTTTGCATTCTTTGTTGAAGGTGATGTCCCCTCTTTCCGATTCCATCCTGGCAGAAAAGACAGTGACAGTCCTGGATGACAAAGTGACAATAACAGACCTGGGAGTGCAGCTTGTCTCTGGACTGTCACTCTTCCTTCAGTCCAGCACAGCAAATAACAAGGCATTTGTTGCAACCTCTACAGCTCAGGAACTGCTTCATACTCCCAAACAGGTAGAGTGGTGGAGACCAAGCAAAGGTCTTTTTCTTGTTTCTCTGTCTTAATTAAGAATAAAACAAGCCAAGAATCTGACTTTCTCTGCCTCGCTGGGTCTTCATAGAGTATTTTGATTTTTCAATTTACTGGCTCTGCTGTGTCCCTGCATGATTCCCTAACAAGTCTATCTTTTTATAGTCCTCATAGATTTAGTTAGTTGTATTTGGAGCAGTCACAGTCGACAGTGGATCACACTCAATAAATTAGAACTTTAAAATACAACACAGAACAAGTCATATAATTTTACATGACATGAAAGTAGAAAAATTAGGCACCCCAAAGTAATAACTTACCTGATACCCCAGGCCAGTGCTCCTGTTAGCAGTAAAGTATATGGCCCAGGATTAATCTCAGTGAGCACCATGGAGCAATCCTCTTCTTTTGTTTCTTCTTTCTACAAAATCCCAGGGCCGAAGCATGAGCAGTAGAGTGAAAAGGCTGGCTTTTTTGTCAAAGTTATTTTCACTACTACTGCAAATGCACACCCATACAAAGAAAGAAGCAGCTGCTGGTGCAGTGGTGCAGGTAATCAGGTAAGTGAATAGAGTTACTGGGGGTGCCTAACTTTTAGCACTCCTCTGTGACTGTTGACTTTTCTTCTTCTTTAAAACTATTATTTAGTGAATAATTAAAATGCAATTTTCTCTGAATGGATCTAACAACATTTTGATGGTGTTTGTAGGTCCTTCAGAGACCCAGCATCCCCAAAACATGGAATGAAACATTGCCCTGAACCCTAACAATAAAGTACATGTGAATAGTGATGGGCGAATTTATTCAACAGGTGCAAATTTGCGGTGAATTTTTGCGTTTGGCAGCGGGCAAATAAATTTGTGAATTTGCAGCGAAAATTCACCAGCGAATTTTCGACGGCATTTATAAATATTTTGACGCCGGTGACAATTGTGACGACATCGACAATTCTGACGATGGTGACAATTAATAGGCGCCCATTGACTTTAATACGCGTCGTAATTGGCGCCGGCGTCAGAATTCTTTGTCGAATCGAAATGGGAGAAATTCCCCATTACTGCATGTGAATGCAGTGTTAAGATAGGTAAGAACTGATTTTAAAATCAGATCTGTGAAACACAACATACAGTTCAGGACCGTTGAGCGCGATCACTGTTTTCATCCAACTGTCTGATGGACAGATTATTATCATTGAATGCATTAGCATCAGATGTAGATACATGGAAATGGAACCACTAAATATTATCTGATCAGATTTTATATTACAGCATTGAAGATCAGTTTCATAACATTTTTGAGATAGGATTTTTTTTTGCAGAAATTAGCTTAAAAGTTTTCTTTCCTTCCTAGTGGAGTTTCCATCATCTTATGCTTTCATTACTCTTCCTGCAGCTAGCTGAACAAAGCTGATCTTTGTTGTTATGGGAGCATGGCTCTGTAAAAAAATATTATCTCAACTGACACTTGCTCACATATTGGTTAGATTTTTATAATACATGCCACAATGATTTAATTCACCCACCTGATCTTGCCCTCAAAGAATGTGTGTGTATCTAGGAGATTGTATTTAGTCTGGTTAATGGGACAAATCAAGTTCCTTGCTGTGCTGTAATAAAGCAAATTAGGGGAAATAATGAAAAAACCAAGAGCGGATTTAGTCTTGAATACACATTGTTACCTTGAGCTTCAAAAGTTTTGAAATGTTCTATCTTCTTTAGTATTTTTTTTTTATTAAATTATTATGTTTTTCATTTAAACAAAATTACTTTTTTTATGCTTTACTCTGAACATTTCTTTCATAACACTCACTGAAAAGATTTTTATGCAGTTTATGTTCCAGAACCTCTACATCTCATCTTTGCATAAGAATTTAAAGCTAATCGTTTAATCAGACAAAAGCCGCATCATGAATTGTGTTTTTGTAGAACACTTGCCGTTGTCAGTTCTTTAAGTAAGCGGCTATAGCCGGTAGTGATATAATAAGTCTTTGCTGCCGGCATAACTGTATCATCATGAGATTTCATGTATTTATTTTATAGTTGAGTTACTGCTCAGCCCAGGGTGCGAAAGTAATTGCACAGCCACACACTTTTGTATTAATGCTTGAGGTTCAGCTGCCAGAAATATAATTTACTGTGTTTTCCATGTCATTCCCATTTTAGATATGTATACAGGGAGCAGGTGGGCTCCCCACAATATTTTTCTATAGCTGTAGTAATAAATACAATTTAAATGTTTGATGCTTTTTCATTTGTTTTTAGGTTATTATATGTGAATGAGCTCACTATTTATTTCCCATTCTTTAATTTAACAACTATTAGGGCTCATTTATAAGCCCCAGGTACAAGAGTGAATTCACCAAGGGGCATAAAATAAAAAACCTGCTCCGTTGGCTGGTGCATGTAGAGCTTAATGGGAATCGATCATGAAATTGTAATATAAGCTTCACCTAAGAAACATTCGAAAAATAATCAATTAAAAATGATGTTCCATTTCTGAAATAAGCAAGCTTCTTTTCACTCTCCCCTTGTCTGCATCTGTTGCTCTTCATTCTCTCTAGTCATGCAGTAGGTGGAGTCAGTTTTTGATTGACAGTTAGGTCTAATACATCCTTTGAGGGTTGCCCACTTTGCCTAGAACATTTTAGGTATTAGAGCACAGTCTATTAAAATAACTATATCTGGTGGAAATCATATTTCTCTGCATGCAGGGTGTTTGCAGGAGTCAGTTATTTGATAAGCTTTTGTTTGTGCTGGAGTTGGTTATTTGAGTGAGCTCTAAAACATCTGCTAGGAAAGGGAGCCCCCCATAAAGTGTATATTAGACTGACCTGTCAATCAAAACCCCAATTTTTGTATGAAGTGAACATGAAGAATGACAGGTTGCTAAGAGGGGCGAAAAGTAACTTGATTATATCATAAACAGTACAGAATTTTTAATTGATTATACTTAGAAAGTGTTTTATTTTAGTGGGGTGAAGCTTAGACTGACTTTGACCCAAGGTTTTCCTTAAGTAAATACCCTATCCTATCATTAACCCAATGTATATCATATAAAATTTAATTTATTCATCTGTTTGCCATCTTTTATCTCAGTACCCTGCAACTCCACGAAAAGGCCAAACTGAGCAAGAGTATTCAAATTTATGGAAATACATTTAAATAAAAAAATACAATTTAAAATTAATCAATTTTAAAAATGTAAAATTAAACGTTTTAAATAAGGAGGCTTTGGGTAGTTGCTTATGCCCTGCACTTATGCTGTCAATTGCATTGAAGGCACACTATTCACTATCCAATAAAACTGTCTGAACTGCCACCATCAGACACCAGACTTGCACCTGTTCCCAGTTGAACAATTACACATAAACAACAGAGTACCGAGGATAAAAAAAGCAATATGCTCCAGATTGTTGCACTTTACACCACTTTAATACATGAGCCATATTGTCTGATCATTTATACACAACATGAAATGTTTATGTCTCCCTGAAGCTTTGCATAGATTTATATATCATCTGAAGAGAATATGCAAGCATAATTGTGAGACAATTAAATGATGGATAAGCTCTATTTGCCTGGACTGTGCATTTCCACTGGGCATTCTTTGCAATGTGCCTGGAAATAAAAAAAACTGCTTGTAATTTAGTATATTTACAGCGCAAGACAGAATTACATTTCAGCTTTATTGACTAATTTCCGTTCAATTTAATGCAATAATTTTCAGGCAGCTTTTCAGCAGTGGGTTATTATTATTAGTTAATATACAACAGTGGATAGATCTCTTTGTGCAGGTGTTTTTGACATACTCATAACTGAGAAAAACATGCAGACTACACCTGTATAAGGACAATGCAAGTCAAGGTTTTATAGGGCATTATAATTTACAGAAAGCATTATCTTTTTAGCCTCTCCACAAATCCATTGTTATAAGGGGTTATTTATGGCTGCCCTGCAAGTCCAGCAGAGTTAAGTGTCACAAAAGCCTACGTGCCTCCGTAAATTACATAGTTACATAGTTAGATTGGGATGAAAAAAGACCAAAGTCCATCAAGTTCAACCCCTCCAAATGAAACTCAGCATCCATACATCCACACACTTATTACACTCACATAAACTATATATAATACATATAATAAGTATAGATTTCAGTATCACAATAGCCTTGGATATTATGCCTGTACAAGAAATTATCCAAGCCACTATAAAAGGCATTAACTGAATCAGCCATCACAACATCACCCGGCAGTGCATTCCACAACCTCACTGTCCTGACTGTGAAGAACCCCCTACGTTGCTTCAAATGAAAGTTCTTTTCTTCTAGTCTAAAGGGGTGGCCTCTGGTACGGTAATCCTCTTTATGGGTAAAAAGGTCCCCTGCTATTTGTTTAATGTCCTCTAATATACTTGTAAAGTGTAATCATGTCCCCTCTAATGAGTCTTTTTTTTTTAGAGAAAACAACCCCAATCTAGACAATCTACCCATTCCTCTAACCTGTTAAATGGAGTCCAAAACTGCACCACATACTCCAGATAAGGCCTTACCAGGGACCTATAAAGGGGCAAAATTATGTTTTCATCCTTTGAGTTTAGGCCCTTTTTTGTGCAAGACAGAACTTTATTTGCTTTAGTAGCCACAGAATGACACTGCCCAGAATTAGACAACTTGTTATCTACAAAAAACCCTATATCCTTGTTAAGGAAACTCCCAGCACACTGCCATTTAGTGTATAATTTCATTTATATTATTTTTGGCAAAGTGTATAGCCTTGCATTTATCAGTTTGTGACCCAATTTTTCAATTTAGTAAAATCGCTCTGCAAAGTGACAGCATCCTGCATGGAACCTATAGTTCTGCACAATTTAGTACCATCAGAAAAAATAGAAACAGTACTTTCAATGTCTTCCTCCAGGTCATAATTTTTCATCTGAGTTAAAAGATTGGTATCAAGATTCCAGCAACAGAGTTTCATGGGTAGGTGGTGATAGGGATAGGGTTTTCTTCTCTGAATCTTATCCCACCATTACCACTTCGACTTATGGCACACAGTAACATAGATACATTCCACTTGTAGCTGCAATAAATATGCCTCCTTGTACTGTATGTCTCATTCAGCAACGGTTTGAGCAGTATTCCATTAAACTATTATTGGGAATAATTTATAAATACTGGGCATAGCTGCACCTAAGCTGTGTAAACTATAGTAAACTATTTTTGTTTCAGCCAGCTCTAGGTAGGTACAACAGGGCTCATTTATAAACTACATGTAGTCCACATATTTGCCCTATGGATATTTATAAAGCTGGATAAGATTAGCTTATTTACACAGCAAGATTAAGTAGATTTAGCCTATTCCATCATACAAAATTATTTTTTTAGTCTAAAATCTGTGTGAATGGGGAAAATCTGCAAATGAAAGTCCAGCATTCATTTATCAATTGTATTTCTGGTGACAGATATGAAAGTAAAGTCTGTTATGCAGAATAATTTCAGGTGTGATAGCAAGTATAGCTGTACAGCAATAAAGTAAGTAAAGAATAGAAGATTGCTTAAGTACTGTAAACCCACGAATATGGGCAAAAACTTGCCTTTTTAAGCCTCTATCTTTATTATATTATTTGTACAATACCTGCATAAGCTGTTGATGGGTTGCTTAGGTTACTTAAAAGCTTACAATGTTATTCCTATGTTTCAACATACTTCATTCTTTGCTGAAAGGAAAATGAAATATCACTTCCTGATATTTAACTTTAGATTTTACCTTAATATTAACGTTTACCCAGTTAATGTTATAGTCTGTCTCCACTAGGAGCCTGTTTAAAAATCCATGGGCAAGCCGATCAGATATTCTACATGAGTAAAGCTAAACAGAGAGAAAAAAGAGATGGTAATGATTTAGTGTTGTGTCCTTCAGAAAGCTGTTTCTGCAAGTCCTATGAACCACATCAATAAATCCACTGCAATTCCTGACAAGGCTCTCCAATTACTATCAACTGATCAAGATGGATTGGAGGCTACTTATCTGTAGAAAATGCCTGCCTTGATTGTGATCACTAAGAAGCACAAATGACAGTATTTGTGTTTGTTAATTACCAAACCGTTACATCTTATTTTACTCCATTGTTAATTGTACATGTGTTAGCCTTTCTAATATGCAGTTATCTTTATTAGTAAACTGCTTATGGCAGTGTTTTTCATAGAGACCCACAAAGAAATGCCTTTAAAGAAATCTAGGGGCAAATACAGTCTAATGCTTCTGGTGCATATTATTTATTGTAAAAATATCACAGATAGGGCTCAACAGTGTTCAAGTTATTAGCCAATATCTGCCTTTATTTGTAATACATTGCATAGCCCTTTGTGGCCTTAATAAACAGTATGAAATCATTTATACGACATCCTCACATTAAGGACCAGATTCAATCTGAAGTGAAAACCTTATTCAGTTATAAATTTCCTCTTAGTCTTCAATTGAGTTTTAACATGATAAATAATTATACATTTCTCATGTAATTGAATCTGGCCTTAAGTGTCTCATTAACAGCTTATTATCAGCTGTTTCAGACTCATTAAAGTGCAGGATCTAGGACTATAGAGCAATGGGGGCATGTAATGTGCAAAAAACATTCGCAAAGACCGTTGCAAATGTTAATAACTAATATTTTCATTATTTGCATCCATTTGGACCTGTTTGAGATCTAAACAACTTTCTTGCAAAGTTTGCAAACAAATGGCTTTTGGAAGATGCAATACATGCAGTGGATGAAATCAAATTTTGTAATCGCAAAGCATTTTTTGTATTTAACAAAACTCCAGAGCAGGTGTTAATGTCAGTGAATGATTTTGCATTGTGAGCAGCGCTAAACATTCACATACCTGGAGCATCCCCATATTGTACTTTATGCAGAACAAGAATTGCCATCTAAAAGCTTGCAAGGACACATAAAAGCCAATGGGAGCTGTAAATGTAAATTTTTAGTTTGATTTTTTTTTTTAAAAAAAAATTTCAATTGTCAACCTGTTAAAAATGAATAAAAAAAAAACAAATTCCGGGTATTCATATTTTTTTAATGGTTTTATCGACAGCAGTTTTTATATTCAGATTTTTCAAAAAGTAAAAATTCAATTTTTTTCAAGTTTTGAGTTTATTTGACTGAGAAAAAACTCTTGACATTACAAAATTGTCCATCTTTGATCTTTTATTGGATGAAAGTAATTATGAAGAGCCTATTATCTTGGCATACACTGCATTGTTGAAGGGGGCTTAAACTGACTGTACACTGGAAAAAATCTTCATTTAAGGGTCACTAAGTTTGTGCATGCTCAGTAGTTGGTTCTTGTTGAATAGTGTTTCAGTAAAGTTTTCCATTACTGCACTATTAAAGTAGAACTACAAATATTTAATAGTTTGGTTACTTTGAGCATATTATGAATGTCATGATGTTGCTACAATAGAAATTTACTTTGGGCTTAACCAATGAATTAAGTTCTGAAAGACTTTTTTAAATACAATATTACTGTTATATATCATCAGAAAAAGGTATGGAATTGGATTCCAGCCCTCCATGTTCGCTTTGGATTATATTTGTTTATCATTATCATTGTCCTACTAAAATGCCAGCAGTAGTGACAGACAAGCGACCCTTGTCTTAGTCTATAACTGTCTGTTTGGTTTTCATTTACACTCCTTTTTTATTTTACAGGAAGCAGTTCTCAGTGCATGGATACAGTTTAGTGATGGCTTGGTAACCCCTCTTGACATCTATGATTCTAAAGAATTTTCCCTCTCTGCTACATCATTAGATGACTCCATTGTGTCCACATACCAAAGGAGTTTATTAAAATTGCCTATTGTAGTGGCAGAAGGTGATGGACAAGGGCCATTGGTCAAAGTAGATATGATAATATCAGAGGCTTGCCAAAAATCAAAGAGAAAAAGTGTCCTTGCTGTTGGATATGCTTATATTAAAGTAAAATTTGGTCAAAAAGAATCAAGTCCTCAGACTGGGAATGATTATGATGGAGATGAAATCGAAAATCACACCAGTGACCGTAAGCAAAATTCCCAAGAAATGGAACACTATGGTAATGATGGAAGATACAATGGATCTCCCTTGGAACGTGATAAAATCGCTGTACAAAAGAGCAGCACTACAGCTAGATCATTTCTAAACACCAGAGTGGATGGTAATAGACTTTCTGAAGACAGCCCACTACAAAATATCCCAATAGATTTTACCAATTTCCCTGCTCAAATTGACTTGCCAAAAAGCAGTGGAGAAATGGAAGAAAATGACCTTGTACATGCAGCTAAAGGGTTGAGTGATCTTGAGATTGGAATGTATGCTTTGTTAGGAGTATTCTGCCTTGCCATATTAGTTTTTCTAATTAATTGTGCAACCTTTGCCCTTAAATACAGGAACAAGCAAATACCAATTGAAGGACAGACTAGCATGGCACACTCCCATGACTGGGTTTGGCTTGGAAATGAGACAGAGTTGTTGGAAAATACTCCAGATGTTTCCCCCCAGCAGGATGAGCATACTACCATCATAGACAGAGGGACAATATTAGATGAGAGTAGCATTCTCTTCAATGGCAATAAGCAGAAGAATGTGCAGACCCAGATACATAGGCAAGCTGAAGAAACAGAAAAACCTTCAAAAGACAAAAAAAATGATCCTGTACATTCACCAACCTCAAAGAGAAAGCGAGTAAAATTCACTACCTTCACCACTATCCCAGCCGATGATGGTTGCCCAACTTTCAATGCACTCATAACAGCTAATGAGGATGATATTAAATGGGTGTGCCAGGATATGGACCTGGGAGAATCCAAGGACCTCAGAAACTATATAGAAAAGTACAAAGACAAAATATAACTCTTCATGGTTGAAACTATTTAACCACAACTTTTGATGCCTTCAGTTTTATAGGTCACGTGGCGATGTTATTAGTCACTGGGATTCTGCAACTGGAAACCACTGAAATTCTTCATCAAAAATGTATTCACGGATTTACAGTACAAATACCAAATGGTGCAGCATTTCGGATCACACAGCAGGCCAAGATGAAAGACAATATCTTAATATGTCACAATTTACAGAATATGTCATCTATTTTGTGTATGAGAAAAATGTAAAGTTAAATAAAGTGCACAATAAACCTACCAAAAATAATTTCTACAATAAGGTGACAATGTGGTAAAATGCAATTAAAATTTTTAATAAAATGTATCAAAATAACAGAGGATGAAACCTATACTTTCATCTGTATAGAAACTTACACTGTCTGGCCATACCATTCATGTTGCATAGTGTACCTGTTTCTCTGATTATAACAGTTTTTACACATTACTCACTTTGAACTTGTAAGGAAATTTACAGAGATTTAAAAACATGGTGTAAATTGACTAAAATGATAATCACAGCAGGTTAATTTCAATTCCTTTTCCAATCTGACTGCCTTGTATATAATGAATATATATATATATATATATATATATATATATATATATATATATATATATATATATATATATATATATATATATATATATATATATATATATATATAAAGTCTACAAGCAAGGTTAGAATTATCTGCCCAACCTAAACTTCTTCTTTTACATGTTTAACTGACTGATGTTCTAAAATCAAGTTCATTTTAGAGGCTTATTTATTAAAAGTCAGATTTTAGTGGTTTTAGAGATTTTTGAAACCATGACTAAACTAAGCATGACTAATTGCTAAGACAATGGGGGTAAATTCACTAACCTCCGAAAATTCGCCAGTGACGACTTCGCTCACAGCGTAACACTTCGCCAGGTGTAGATTCACCAGGACAATGGTAATTCACTAAAATCCGAAGTTGCGTCCAGGGCACGAATGCTGGGGAAGTCACGCTAGTGTTACTGCGCCAAGCGAAACAAGGTTGTGCTAGCGTTGGCTAATTTGTATACGGCAGGAAGTTAAAGTTCAATGGACGTATATGTTGCAGCAAATAGATTTTGTATGTGTTTACAAAGTGCCCAGTGTATAGTTTATGTGCCATATGATAGGAAATGTAGGGGGGGAGCCGGTTTCCCCCCAAAAAATTTACACTCTTTTTCAGCCTATCATCCTGAAAAAGGAAAAGACGCAAGCGTTTTTTGGGACTTGGAAAAATTTTCAACAATTTTTTTAGGAACACCTATCTACTCTATTGCACCTCGCCTGGTCTGAGGTGGTGAAGGAAAGTCTGGCGCAAGAGGTAACGTTCAGTAAAATCCGCATCTTAGTGAATTTGCGTAGTTACGTCCATTCGCCAGAGTGCATATTCGCCAGGCGTTAGGGAGCAAAGTACAGCTAGAGTCTCCTTTGCTAGTGATGTTACGCCAGCAACCGCTAGTAAATCGGCGAATTTTCGCCCTTTAGTATATTTGTCCAATGATTGTCACTGAATTTATTAAAAGATTCAAATATAAAAAACTGTGAACAATATATAGGAAATATAGGAAAACCAAAAACTTTTGAAATTCGTCAAAAAAAAATTGCTATTTAATTGTTAGTAAATGGGCCCTGTAATGTTTCAGGCAAAAGCATTGTTAACCATTCAACATATTATAGGGTTGAAATCAATAACAAAAGTTATATTAAGGAGATATGTTGATGACATTCAAGTTCTGACCATTCCCTCTCTTCTGTAATGTTTTATTTAAAGGGGACATACTGTGAAAAAATTAAGAATCATCCTTCTCATAAAAAATAAGTATTTTAGCAATGTAATACTGTTTTTATGAAGATTTATTTTCGAGTCTAAGCACTGCTGTGTCAAAAATTAACATTTGTATAAAAATGATTCAAATTTGAATCCAAGTTAAGTATTTTATAATAAGAATGGGGTATGCTGAAAGATTTTAATTTGGTTAAAATCATAGCATGCTTTTACTATGGTTTTTATATACAGGTAGGGGATCCATTATCAGGAAACCAGTATCAAGAAGGCTCCGAAGTACGGGATGGTGATCTCCCATAGACTCCATTTAATAATCCAAATTTTTTTTAAAAAAAAAATTTTCTCTGTAATAGTAAAACAGTACTTTGTATTTGAGCCAAAGATCTGTTATCTGGAAAACCCCAGGTCCCGAGCATTCTGGAACACAGGTCCCAAACCTGCACAACTCTTTTACAGACAGAGGAGAGAGAGAGAACTGAAGAGAGGAAAGAAAATCTTACAAAAAGTGATATTTTACGAATTATATAGAAAAGGTTGAGGTTCTCTACATCAGCATTCCTCAAATCAGACACATTTATTTTTTTAATGCTATTTTTATGATTAAATGGGAAAGTGTATTTTTCTTTTTGTTAGGGATGTGGCTGCATGTTCTATAAAAAAAAAAAACAGCCTTTCAGTCATAATTATTAGATATCATTACCACCATGCCTATAGATATACACAGATCAGAATACGGTCATATCAAGATGATTAGTGTTAATCTTTCATTTCTAAAGTGAATGGTTTTCAGAAATCTCACAAAAGAAAAATAAACATTGCTGTCAATGGCCAAAAAACAAAATTCAAAGGATGATCTAAAATAGGAAAATAAAGTGATTCATGAATGCCTCAAACAGACAAATTACAGTACTTTTACCTTTCATAAAACACTCTTGGTTTAGTCAGTAGTTCAGTCATTTTGGTTCGTTGACCTGGCAAGTGCCCTCGAAGAGCTGAGCTGGACATCCCGACCCTGATATATGCAGGGCATCAGTTTTGAAATAAATGGATCAGATTCTGCATTAAATATATTTGACATTAGAAGATGCTGCTCTGGCATCACAAAACAGAAGGGATTGCTATAAAAAATGTTGGCTTTCTCCAGAGGTAAATTCCATGTTGTTCTTCTAGGGACAACCCTATTCAGAGACCGCAGAGATGTTTCACTTCTATTATTTCCAGTCATCAGTAACTTGTTCAAAGCTGTTAAACTAATCACCAGCACAAAGATTTTGAAATAAATTTTGAATTTATGAAACAAATGTTGTCACCACTGTGAAACAGGAGTTTTAGTATATTACTATGCTTAAATGAATACGGCACTGATATAGTGAGTTACAGAGATTGTGCACTGCTTGCAATATGTATTGCCCCCAATGAAGCTTGCAATCTTTTTGTAGATGATGTTTCTTTTATTTGCTTGCTAACCTAGCGATTTCCAAACAGAGAGAAGAATTCTTATAAAGGAGATGTCTAACAAACAAGACAAAACTTCTGGTGGGGTATGCATTCATCACTGAGAAAAATCTCTATGAGGAACATTATCATGAATATTAATAAGAGTATATGCTGACTTGCTGCAACATTCTGTGATTACCTGAGAACTTTGCACCATAGTTCCTGTATATTTACACTAAGGGGCCCATTTACTTTGCTTGAGTGAAGGAATAGAATAAAAAAAACTTAGAATTTTGAATGTTTTTTTTGGCTACTTCGACCATCAAATTGGCTACTTCAACCTTCGACTAAAAAAAATCGTTCCAATATTCGACCATTCGATAGTCGAAGTACTGTCTCTTTAAAAAAAACTTCGACCCCCTACTTCGCAACCTAAAACCTACCGAAGCTCAATGTTAGCCTATGGGGAAGGTCCCCATAGGCTTTCTACGTTTTTTTTGGTCGTAGAAAAATCGTTTGATCGATTGATTAAATAGATCTAACTATTTGCGGTAAATCCTTCGACTTCGATATTCGAAGTGGAAGGATTTACATTCGGCAGTCGAATATTGAGGGTTAATTAACCCTCGATATTCGACCATATGTAAATCTGCCCCTAATTATTGGTGAATCTCAGACACTTTGTAGCTTTGGTGTCATATGTGTTTATATATATATACACAGTGATGGAGAATGTTATTGCCCTGCTGTGAAGTTATCAATATTCCAAATCTAATTCTGATAAAGAGTAAAACCAAATTCTTCTGAGCAGTAATGTCTGTAGATGTATATAAGGCCTGTATACAGAATTCTAATAATATTCATTGCAGAATGCCATTGTCTTCATATAGATATGACTCCTGTGTGCAGAATGGGACTGACTCTAGTTTGGTAATGCTGTTGAACAGTTGCAGAAGTTTTGTTTTTACTATAGAAAAAACGTTTTACATTTCTTTAAACTGGGAAACACTTAAAAAAGTACAAAGAAAACTGTTTTGGATCTTGATGGCATGCAGTGTCTGACCCGAATCCATTGATCTCTAACAAAAGGAATAGACACATAAATAGACTAGTACAGTTAAATTGCTGATCCGCTGCTATTGGCTTACTTTTGCCCATGTTTCCACAAAAAACTTTGAACCACTGAATGCAAATGTGTTACTGCTTTCCTTCAACATCATTTTTGATGTCTGATGTCAGCAAATATCCAATATAAAAGAGTTCATTGAAATTAAGGCTATCCTCCATAATTTAAAAAAAAAGTCTTGGGTGGGAATGTAACATGTGTCAGCGCAAAAAATGTGTTGCATCCCTTTTGCATCCTTTTTGACATACCTTAACGACTTGCTCGCAAAGTTTGCGGCCAAATGGCTGTTGAGAACATTCACAGTGTATATAATACAATTACGCAATTGCAAATGGTTTAACAAAACCCCAGAGCAAGTGTTAGTGCTAATCTTTTCCTAGCAATAATGCGCAATGTAATATTTCAGAGAATGTTTTTTCATTGTGAGAAGCGCTAAACATTAAAAAAAACACAATTTTAAAGGATAACTAAAAGCCCCTTAAACTTCCTGGCACCCCCCCCCCCCTTCCATCTCCCCCACCTGCATTAGTGAAAAAATAACCCCTTTAAAAAATCTGATCCTTAAATGCAGAGCAGCGCAGCGGAGCTCCCGGTGACCATCTTTCACCACTTCATATCCTCTTCAGTCTCAATGCCAACTTGCGTGCTCATGCAGGCTTGTGACGGCATTGAGACCCAAAGAGGATACGAAGTAGCAGAAGATGGTGAGATGATGGTGAGCTCTGCTGCGCTGCTCTGCATTTAGGGGTCAGATTTTTTAAAAGGGGTTATTTTTTTCACTAATGGACAGTGCAGGGAGGGAAAGGGGAGCAGGGACAATGCCAGGAAGTTTAGGGGATCTTTTGATTCAGAGGAGGGGGTTTAATTCTCCTTTAAGTAACGCATGCAATTTTAATTATAGTTCTCCCTTGATTACTATAGGTAAAACTGAACCATCTGGTTACCAGCTCACTATATAAAGTGGCTTTTCCTCATGTGTATCTATGCATGACTCATATTGTAAATTGAACTCATTTTTATCATATAATTAGTGATGGGCGAATTTATTCGCCAGGCGCGAATTCGCGGCGAATTTGCGCGATTCGACACCAGCGAATAAATTCGAGAAAATTTATTTTTCGAAAAAACGGATGCCGTCGCCGTTTCGCGAATTTCGCGCGAAATTCGCAAATTTTTCGGCGAAGCGAAACGGCGCAAATTCACCCATCACTACATATAATATGTTGAATCTATGGCAGCCACCAGGCAGACCCCACCCCTGACTTTGTATTTCCCTTTATTGGATATTTGAGGATAAACACATGAACAGCTACAGCACGTTTCTTCAGTTGGTAGTATCAGGAATATGTCATGTAAAAAAAAGGTAAGGGGTTATCTGCAATGACTCCAGCTGCAAGTTTTAGAGCAAAATCACACTTGTCTTCTGCAATCAAGTCTTGCTACAATCTGCACCTCATGCCAGACAAATCATCTGAATGATGCAGAAGTTAAGGGTTGCATGAAGGGGGTTGGGGTATGTTTATGTGTCATCTCCGCATCTCATGAATACAATGCTGATGAATGCAGGCAGTGTATTCATGGGGAAAAAGATTTTTGAACAAGAACTTCAGACTAGAAGCACTGATAGTTAGGCGGGAAAAAAAGTATGGAAAGCATGATGGTTTGCAGATATATTTTTGCACATTGTACCCCACCATCAGTAAATAAGCCCTCACTGAGTATCAAATGCACTGCAGAGATACTGAAAGCTCAATGGGTGCACTTGTACCTTGTGTACTTATTCCTATGTCAGGTGCAATCATTGTGCCTAGTGTCAGAGCTCACACATAATAACCAGGAAATGCAAGGTATGAAGTACAGGTTTCCCTTGAACCTTGCGCCCATGGCACTCCTGCTATGTATGTCTTGAAATAAACGCAATGGGATGTCCTTGTTTTGACCATGTTCCCCTACCCCAATATTATGAATCACCAGCAGTTGCTGAGAATATTGGAAATATAAATAATGCAACTCTTTATCTTCGATTCTTAGAATGAAAATAGCTGAGCCTAACCCTGTTGTAAACAAGCTCTTGTATATGAAACCCAATTTTGTTAAACAGTTGTACTATTCTAGTACTCAGGAAGTTCACTGGTCGGTAGCACAATCATAAATGTAGTTCTGTTTCATAAATGATTCAAAAAGATTTATGAACTGACTCCCCTGTAAAATGATTGCCGATATCATGTAACTAAGCCTTGTTTATAGTTATGAAATAGACCCAGTTGCAGCTAATAGCAATGAGAATGAAAACATGACTCGTTGATTGCATTGTAGACTAAAAGAATGTAATATTTATTTATATACATATATATATATTATAAAACATTGTGATTAAATGCTTCATGTCATATACAGTTATTTCTTTTTATGTTCTCTTTGTCTTATGGTTTAATTACTCATCTGAAATGCGCACAGTGACTTCAAGTAAAGAATTCCCTGTGATATTATGTTGTTAAGAGGTAAAACTAAGCGACACAAGTCTTTCATAAAGTATTGAGAGTGTTTTATTAGGGTACAGATCAGTGCCAGGCCAAGTGACACAGATGCCCTAGGCAAGAGCCACCGGTCTTGTTCAGGGGCCACCGTCCTGTGTGCAAGTGATCATGTGCAATTCCCTCAGGATACCAATGGAGTGCAATAATTGTTGCCGCTACAGGAAGATCTAAATGATGTTTATGTACAGCAGCTCTCAAAGTTATCACTGCTATAAACAGACTGACATAGTTACATATGTAATTATTAAATCACAGTTAAGTTCAGCAACATGTAAATTCTGTAGGCAATAATAAATGCGCAAAACGGACATTTGCCCTGGGACCACAAGGATAGGAGGCCTACCAGCAGAATTTCAATTGATATAACGTTTGACAGAAGCATCCTGCAGAGATGAAATACCTCTTGTTTTAATCAACCGGGCAAGCTCTACAGCATGGGTATTTTTAATTTTTTGCTTCTTTTTCTTGTGGAACCTTTTTCTTTCATGTATCTACTTCCACAGATGCACAACTGGGAATCATATCTACATTAGTAAGCATAGACTATTTCTTCATTGCCTTCATTGCTTGAGGGTTTTTCTATCACAAATTTCTGATGTTCTCAACAGAAGGAAAGGTGGATTGAGAAAATTATGTTCCTCCCCGCTTCTCCAGTCCAAAAAAAATTGCCATTAGGGTTTCCAGCAAATGCAGTGTGCAGCCCTAATGAAAAAAATTGGCAGAATTCTACTACAGCGCATAAGGTAGTAGATGAACTATAAGCAAGTATCAGAGAGAAACTCCCTGGCTATGCACTTGGGGTAAAGGGCCTGGGGAAACACTGGGCAGTGGAGACTCACTAATTAAATATTTTCCTTGGGCACTCTGGTACCTTAAAGCAGACCTGTATAGGTGAACCAAGATTAGATATGTAAGGAAAGCTGGAACATCCATGGAATCAAGCTAATAAGTGTTTATTACTGGCTATTACTGCCAGCAACTACTTCTTTAGAAAAAAATCACCAAACACAGTACAATCGCAGAAATGACAACAACAAAAGGCTAATAGGGGAATGTAATAAAAGTCGCAAAGAGCAAAACAATTTGCACAAATAAGAAAAAAATTGCATTTTGCAATGTAATATTCTTCCTTAAACTGTTATTGCATTGTGGATTTTAATTGCGCATTGCGAATTTTAATTGCGCATTGGCCACTTTTAAGAAGTGCTTTGAAGGTGTTGTAATCTTTTAGAGCAAATGTAATATTTTTTTCAGTAAGAAGTTTTATTACATTCACTGCACTCTGGCGCTAAGCAGTTTCCAGGTTAGCAAACGCTATATTAAATTCGCACAAAGGGAAATTTGTTCTCACAACTGCATAACTTTTTACCCATAAGTGGTGATCCACTTTTAGCCTACCCTAAAATGTATGAATATACACAACATGCACATGCAACATTCTGAACAGCATTTATTCTATATAAGTTTTGGATGGTAGATGTAAAAAAAAAACCAAAACATTTCAATGAATTATTGCACATTGAGCTTTGCACTTGGGTTCATTTTGCTTATTAAAATAATGAGATTTGCCTGTTATATATTTGTTTGGAGTTTGTTATTTGGTAAGGTATTTTTAGGCTATGGACACACACGCGGATTTTCGCCATGGTACGTGGCGAGGTTTTTAAAAAGCTGACTGCAGCGTAAATATGCTAGCGTAATTTGCCATTGCCTAAGATTGAAACACAATAGCGTATTTACACAGCGGTCCACTTTTTTTTAAAAAAAAAAACAAAGCGCCATGGACCATGCCGAAAATGCAGCGAAAAGCCGAATTTGTGTCTCCATAGCCTCAGTGTCATTTTCAAGACAATTTAACTAGCAGAGGTTACTAGCTCCTTAAATCAACATCGAACAACAGGTTGAATTTACTGGTTATTTGTTTAAACGCAATCATGTAACTACTGTAGTTGCTGTGGGTTACTACCTGGGCAAACTTTGCACGTTTTATTATAAAGGTATTACCCAATTTCAATGCGGTTTAGAAACCATGATAGTTCATACACATATAAATAAAGACTCAATTTTAGATAACTAGGAATCTCTGTACAAAGAATGCAGCACCAACACCGTTCCTGAATATTTATTATCCACTGGAAAATGCATCTTTTTTTTTTTTTATATAATGAAAGAAAATGTCATTCTAAAATATGTTTTAATTAACATTAAAGTATTTCATTATTTTTTGTAAATGAAATTATGTTTTCAGTTTTCTAGACTATAGAGTAGGCGATTGCAGCTATCCACCAGTCAAGACTCCAGTTCCCACACTGCTTTGCATCCTGCTATGATTATACAGGTATGGGACGTTTTATTCAGAATGCTTAGGCCCTAGGGTTTCCAAATAAGAGGTCTTTCCATAATTTGGCTCGCCATACCTTAAGTCTAGTAAAAAAAATAATTCAAACATTAAAACCAATAGGGTTGGTTTGCCTTCAATAAAAATGTATTATATTTTAGTTGGGACCAAGAACAAGGTATTATTTCATTATTACAGAGAAAAAGTTTGAATTATTTGATAATAATGGAATCTATGGGAGATGGTCTTCCTGTAATTTGGAGCTCTCTGCATAATGACATAACAGGCCTGTTAATCACAGAACATGGAAGGCATTGTGGGGACTGAAGTCTTGGCTCAGAGAGAACCAACAACCTATACAATGTTGCAATGTTATGCGTAATCAGGAAAAGGCGAGGGAATTGTAAGAGACAGATAGAAACTGTTTGCATTACAATCAACTATAGTAACTATAGGCATTCATGTATAAATTGCTTAGAATTACAGATTATTGTGCATATCCCTTTAAAAACCAACATGAACACAATGTTTTTGTGTAAAATGTTTTCATTCTAAAGCCAACCACCTGATTTCAAGACACGCAATGGAAAAAGACATACAGGAAAGCGACAGGCACTCATTATGCCTCAATAACTCTCATTCAGTTCTATTCTTATTACTCTGGTTCACAATGGCCTGACTTTGGCATAAAGCTGAGCTGTTCTTTGTTCTATTTACTATAATGCTATCTATTGAACATGGGATTTCATGCTGATAAATAAATATGAATAATGATGGAGTTTAGATGGTAGAAATAATCAAGCACATGTAATAAGCAATACTAGACATTATAATTTCAGTACTAATATCTGCAACAAAGCTTTTGAAAATGCTAGTTTATAGGTTTGACTGCTAAGTGAAAGGTGGCTGCTATAGGCAGAAGCGTGAGCTGAGACTAAGACCGTGGGGTTTGTTCTGGGTTTCGGGATACCAAATGTGACAAGTTTCTTCCCCAGTTTTACAGGTGAGTAGGCAAGTTAGATACCAAAGACATGAGCTGCAGATAGTAGGTAGTCATTACACAGAGTGAAAATAAAAGGAGCTAACAGGTTATCTAAAAATAGGATGGAAGATATTGCAGGGAGTAAATTAGTGGAATATTGTGAAACAAAGATACCAGCTGATGAATTGGGAGACATAAAAACAGACTTGACTTGGAATATTGACATACTGTATACAGAATAGGTAGGTAAATAATAATGAGTTAAAATATATATTTAGGAAGATAGGATTCTTTTTAAAATAGACTATGCATAAAAACTGAAAGTTAAGTTTTAAAGTAACGGAATGTTAGTGACATTAATTGTTCAGTTATGGCTAAGCTGAGTTATATAGAATATTCAAGCAGGTGGAATGTTGAGTGCAGTGGAATGCTATTGCTACGTAAAAAAAAAAAAAGTCCAGGTAAATGGAACATCCAAGTAAAAGTTACACTCTACAATGGAAGGTTCAGGATTGTTCAGGTTTCTATCAAATTTATTATAATGTTACAATATTCAGTTAGGGGCACATTTACTTAGCTCAAGTGAAGGATTAGAAGATAAAATACTTCGAATTTCGAAGTATTTTTTTGGCTACTTCGACCATTGACTACGACTTCGAATGGAACAATTCAAACTAAAAATCGTTCGACTATTCGACCATTCGATAGTCGAAGTACTGTCTCGCCACCTAAAACCTACCGAGCATCAATGTTAGCCTATGGAGAAGGTCCCCATAGGCTTTCTAGCCAATTTGGGATCAAATGAAAATGGTTCGATCGATGGATTAAAATCCTTTGAATCGTTCGATTTGAAGGATTTAATCGTTCGATCGAACGATTAAGCCTTCGATCGTTCGATCAAAGGAATTTCGCAAAATCCTTAAAAAGGATTTTAATTCGGCAGTCGAATATCGAGGGTTAATTAACCCTCGGTATTCGACAATTAGTAAATGTGCCCCTTAATGTTCAATAAGTACTCACATTAAATAATTGATCAATTTTAAAGTTTTCAGTATCAGGTATCAGAAGCTAATTTCAATTGAAGCTACATTTACAAATAATTGTTTTGTTTTTAATTAATGTGCATTGGAAAGCTGCTTATGATTGAAGTTTCTTTCCCCATGCAAAACAGTTTTAGGTGGGCCTGCCCTTTAAATGTGCAGCAAGGTGAATTAATAAGAGAAACAAAATAGTCAAGTAACTGAAAATTAAAGTAGAACTAAATGCTGAGTTAAAATGTTTAGTTGCAAGGAATAGAAGAATTTGCTCAATTCAGGTAAACAGATGGTTACTGAAATGGAATGTTTAGGTAAAATGAAAGTTTAGTAAATTGTCATTGGTAAAGAAAATAGTTAAAATTATAGCAATTTGGGGATTTAGCAAAATAAATAAAATTAAATTTGATTCAGAAATAATTGTTCTGAACTGATTGAATTCCAATGGTCTCACTATGAAAATACTTCAATTTTCAATTCATTCATTAGTGTTACTAATCAAATGGCCTAGAATTTATTACTGGTAATAGTCTACTATGGATCTGAAAATCTCAGAAAAAAATGTTTTGTTCAATATCAACAAATCTCTAAAGGAGTGGACAATGATAAATTACAGTTTTATTAGAATCAATACAATTGGCCTATTGAATCAATAGACCTTTTGGATCAATTTTTTTTTTTAAAAAAAATCTCAAAATATATTGAATCACAGGGAAGAGGTTAGCGAATTGGATTAAACAGAACATTAAATTAATTGACTAAACTGAAACATTATATATAAAGAGAGAGAAAGAAGAAGAAGAAAGATTGCCAGTGCACGGTTTTTATTATTTAATAAATTTAATAAATTTTATTATGTAATACATTATTATTTAAATATAATCAGGGGCACTGCCATGAGGTGAGTTGAGAAACTTACCTCTGTGGCAGCAGCTCCCTAGTTGCCAGGAATAACTGGAAATTCTGCTCTAATAAAACAGACAGGGCAATTGGGGGGGGGGGGCGGCATCGCAGAAGCCATCTCTGGTGTCAAGAGGCTTAGAATCGCCCCTGAGAATAATTATTACAAAAAATGACCACACTTGGCCAAAATATGTAAACTCACGTGCCACATCAAGGCCCCTCATTGTACGAGTAGTAAGACCATTTTGCACTTACCCTTCACTCAGGAGCTCTACATGTTTGTACGGCACTCAGCTTTCTAAAGAAATTGTCTGGGTGCAAATAAATAATAGTTACTTCCTTGCTTAAAAATGCACTCACAGACTAGGCAGATAAAAAAATACTTACTTTTAGCATAAGCTAATTGCATCTACGCGTTTGATCCCTCTTAGATCGTTTTTGATGCAAAAAGTGCATGTGCAGTTTAAATCTCAAACTTGTCCAATTACAATCTTGCTCATACAATTTAAAGACTCTACTACTTACACAATAATGCATAAAAACAATGTGCCAATGATATGTTACACAAATCTACTTGAAAACATTTTACAAGTGGAACAAATATAAAAGTAAAATAATAAGAAAAAACACTTCCATGTGAGCACTTAAAGGGATCATGTCATCAGAAAACATGTTTTTTTCAAAACACACCAGTTAATTGTGCTATTCCAGCAGAATTCTGCACTGAAATCCATTTCTCAAAAGAGCAAACAGATTTTTTTTTATATTCAATTTTGAAATCTGACACTTGTGTTAGGGAGCTGCTATCTGGTTACCTTCCCATTGTTCTTTTGTTTGGCTGCTGGGGGGGGGAAGGGAGGGGGTGATATCACTCCAACTTGCAGTACAGCAGTAAAGAGCAATTGAAGTTTATCATAGCACAAGTCACACGACTTGGGGCAGCTGGGAAATTGACAAAATGTCTAGCCCCATGTCAGATTTCAAAATTGAATATAAAAAAATCTGTTTGCTCTTTTGAGAAATGGATTTTTAGTGCAGAATTCTGCTGGAGCAGCACTATTAACTGATTCATTTTGAAATTTTTTTTTTCCCCATGAGAGTATCCCTTTAACCTTAATGAGCATGCTAGCTAAACCTGAAATTTCTGTGAATATAGAAGGGGTAGGAGACTGAAGAGTTTACTGGTAAAGACTGATCTGAATATAAAAGCAAAGGCCCAATGAGTTGACTTCCTGATGTTAAGAGAGGCTGTTACTATTGCTCTGGATTCCGTACATGTGGATTTTTGCTTACAGGACAGACATTTGTACACCCACATAGGAAGAAAAGGTTCTCAATTAACTTTCAATTGGACTGTATATCAGACTATGTAATAAACTTTACATTGCACTTGGACCCTTTATATGAGCACATGGGCACTTTCACACTTGGTTGTGGCTTCTCACTTTAAACTAGTTTAATATCTAGTTTGGGATACACACACACACACAAATTTTGAAAATTGAGTTTATAAATTGGGATTCTTAAACCTCAGAATATCTTGTCAGACCTAAAATGTATTTCCCTTTTATCTCCTGCCTCAGCTTTCATTTTAATTAACCAGCAATTAGAGCTAATCAGTTGTAGGGAAGCACAATTCCCAGATTAGGTTTGGGATTCAGGTGAATCCGAGTCTATTTCTGAGGCTTTCATGAATAGTCATGCATACCAATAAAACATGCAGTCCATACCAACTACCAACACTGTGAAATTACAGGTTTTCCTATACCATTAAGCATGGGTATGACTACAAAATAGATACAAAGAAATTGAGACATTTTGTGCTTAAAGCTACTAAAAAATACCCTCATAATACATCAAACAGATATTGTTTGTGTATTAGAATATAAATTCAAGATGCCAACTACATCAACAAAGAAATCACCAGTGATTATGTGGTTAATCAGGTGGTGGTCAAAGGGGCCACCAGTCTTGAAAATGTATGGTAAAATTTTCTTTGGATGCAGAGATGTAAACAAATAACAGAACCAAATTCTTGTGAACACGATTTGCTGTGCTCCCCATCTCCAATGATACTTACTGTTTGTAAAAGGGAACAATAATTGCCAAAATCCATTATCAACCAGAAACTGCAAATTGACAGGACAATAAATACAGTAAACCACAATATCCAGCAAACAAAAATATTCACCGCCAACACATCTACAGTCATTTTGCGTTGTGCAGCCAGATCCAACCTAAACGCCCATGTTCAAATTATAGGGGTTTTAAAGCTTTTTGAAACCATGATTAAACTGATATTTTCCAAAACCATGGAATGGCATGAAAGTTATTAAAAGATCCAAATATAAAAAGTGTGAATTTAAATACTCTGATGTTCTAAAAAATACATCTAAAAATTTGAGTTTTTTGACAATTACTAGCAAAAAAATATCAAAAAGTCAAAATGGCTAAAAAAAAAAAGGTCCAGTAGGATCAGTGCAGCTACTATGACTCTTATAGGACCTTGGTTGGTTTTATTTGAAGAAATTTTGTATTAGAGTTTTTTGTGTTTTTTAATGTTTAAAAATCTCACATTTTTTATTATAGAGAAATTATAAAAACATATTTTTTTAACATATGATTCGTGAAAAAAATTAAAATGTTACGAAATTGGGCCCATAGAGGCTTCATAAAGGTTAGATTTTAGTGGTTTCAGAGGTTTTTGAAACCACGACTAAACTCACAAACTCTAAAAACACGATTGTCATTGAATTTATTTAAAGTTCCTAAAACGTACAAACGAAAAAAGCACTGAACGATCAGAAAAAAATATGAACACTTTGAAAACCTCTAAAAATGCGAGTTTTCGGCAAATTCATAGCAAAAAGAAGCCAATAACCTCTAAAATTCTGATTGATTTAAAAATGGTCCAGTATGATCAGCACACCTCCGATTGACTTGAATCTACAGAATCTCGACGACTTTACTTGTTGGCAAAGTTTGACATTAAAGGCTTTCGTGTTTTTTTTTCACTTTATAAATTAAGTCTCAAATTTTTAGAGCTATATATGATATATGAAAACCACAAAATGTTTGTGATTCATGGGAAAAAAAATCACAATTCAATTGTTAGTAAATAAACCTCTTAGTTACCTTTGTGGCTATGACCTAAAACTTGGAATCCAAAGCAGGTAGAACCACTGATCTGTGCTAGGAAAAATATTGCTTTCATGGGTTGGTAAGCAAGAAAAACTTTGCAGTAAGCCATAAAGATCTGTGGTG
The DNA here is from genome assembly GCF_017654675.1 of Xenopus laevis. Taxonomy (NCBI): domain Eukaryota; kingdom Metazoa; phylum Chordata; class Amphibia; order Anura; family Pipidae; genus Xenopus; species Xenopus laevis. The sequence goes on along the minus strand of NC_054372.1, from coordinate 147,594,773 downwards.
TTAAACTCTGAAGCTTAGTAAGAATACCTCTGCATGTGGGGCTGTCATATGTTTAAACCACAGGGGCCATTTTACTGCAGATAAGTTTCTTCTCACAGCATAATGTAAACCATACGAAGGTAAATAGAAAGACAATATTCATACAGCTTAAATAGTCTTTTTTGTCTAGTAAAATATTAAAAGAAAGATACTTGAATAGAAAGTAATCTGTCTCCTGCTGATCAAAACAGTGGAGGAAACCCTTTTTCTATCAAAATATCCTAAATAGTTATCACTGTGGGAAAACCAGCAAACAGTGCAATGTTCCTAAATAATTCATATTGGGTCATGTGTCAGGATTTGCATTTTTTGTTTTTTCCTTTGTTTGTGATTAAAGCAGCGGGAATATAATCTTTGACAACCATTGTCAGTTTGGCTTGTGATGGAAGAGAAGCAAATGCAATGTTCATAAAAGATTAGAAAATGGTAATAAATGTATTTTGAATATTATCAATTATCCTGTCCACACAATTACCTGGCTAGCACAGCTTCAGCTGCAGTCATCTTGTGCAAAGTGGACATTATGGGGCACATTTACTAAGCTCGAGTGAAGGATTAGAATGAAAAATACTTTGAATTTTGAAGTATTTTTTTGGCTACTTCGACCATCAAATTGGCTACTTCGACCTTCGACTATGACTTTGACTTTGAATCGAACGATTCGAACTAAAAATCGTTCGACTATTCGACCATTCGATAGTCGAAGTACTGTCTCTTTAAAAAAAACTTTGGCCACCTACTTCACCACCTAAAACCTACCGAGCACCAATGTTAGCCTATTCGATAGTCGAAGTACTGTCTTTCCTAGCAATTTTTGATCGAAGGAAAATCGTTCGATCGATGGATTAAAATCTTTCAAATCGTTCGAATTGCGGCAAATCCTTCGACTTCGATATTCGAAGTCGAAGAATTTAACTTTGATGGTCGAATTAACCCTCGATATTCGACCCATAGTAAATGTGCCCCTAAGTGTACTGGGCTTTTTGCTCTCATTTAATTGTGCATTCAACAAATGTAACTTACAGAACTAAAAGGGCATGTAAAGGCAAAAAAATAAAATCCCATTTTTACTTTCTTTAATGAAAAAGAAACCTATCTCCAATAGGTTGTGTGTGTACTGTTTTTATAAGAAACCTGACTGTATGCAGTGAAATCCTCCCTTCATTTACTTCTGTGGATAGGAATTGTCAGATGGTCCCTAACTGCTGAGCAGGGAAACAATCATACTTATGAACAGCAGGGGGAGCCCCCGCCTTACTTCCCAGCAACGCAGAACTCAAGCAGCTTTGTTTATGATGATCCCTAAGCAGCCCAGACCACACTGAGCATGTGCAGAGTCTTGCAAAGATGTTTAACAAAGTTACAAGATGGTGACCCCCTATAGCCAACTTTGAAAGCATAAATTATTTGTTTGATTAGGCTTGTGGTGCAGTAAGTTCATGTTTATATTTAGTATACAAAATACAGCATTTCTAGCCTTTTTCTATTTTAGACTTTACATGCCCTTTAAAGGGACCCTATTACCATTTTATGGTGTCATTTTTATTTATAAACTACACTAAAATATTTATTTCTGAGCCAAAATATATTTTAACTATAATATTGGTGTGTAGGTCAGGTCTTTACAATGAAAGTACCAGAGCTACGAAATATGTTGGTGCTACATAAATAGATAAGGAAAATTAATGGTGATCAAAGCCAGGGAAATAAGTAATGCCGGTACTACTAGAAAAATATAAACAAAAATGAAAAAGTAGAACACTGGAGGGTATACTCACAGCTCACCCCAGTCCCAGGATGCAAATCCACAGCTGTATTCCATAAATAGACTCATAGAGTAAGTGCCCCAACAGGCACGAAACGCCTTAGGTCTCTGTTTGACATGTCCTAATAAATATTTTCAAATTTTTTAATTTATTGGTTAATTATTATTTTTGGAGAGACTCACCAAATTTTTGGAATATTGTTATATAAATACATGTTAATAATACTTTCAGATTTTGAGTTTAATTGTGGTATCTACATTTAGCAATGAAGGTTTCAGGGAGCTATTAACCTGTTTCCTTCCCATTGTTCTGTTCTGTTCTGCTGCTGGTGGGAAGGGGTGATATTACTCCAACTTGCAGTGCAGCAATAAAAAATTACTGGTGTACCAGAGCAAAAGTTACATGACTGAGGGCAGCTGGGAAACTAACAACATATCTAGTCCCATGTCAGATTTCAAAAATTAACTGTGGATATTTCTGAAATGTGAGGAGCAATCTCTGCCTCTCCTGCTGCTACTATACAGTCTACATTACAGATGAGAAGGCGGTGGTGTCACTGGTTGTCTGCCTTCACTGCAGTGTTTAAAAATTAAATCTCTCTTGAAGAGAAGGATGGTCTCAATCACCAAATGTTTTCTGAAACTCCCCAGGTTGCAAGCATTCCAGAAAAAGCATTCTCTTACATGTATGTGTAAATTAGAGGTTTAGGGTACAACACATAATAAATGAATCTGTCCTGTTTTCCTTTGCCAGAAAATGTGAAAAATTGTGAAACACATTAAAGTCAATGAGTGTTAAAAAAATAGACGACTTTTTTTCTTTTGCTGCACTTTTTTCTGAACAGCATACATTAGAGTCTATAAGCATTTTCTTGCTGCAACTTTGTTTCTGTAAAATACACTGAGACTAATATTTTTGCTGCAAAATTTGGCAGCAATTTAGCAGACATATTCGCCTATGGTAAATAGCTAAATTTTGCTGCAAATCCATACCTGGTGAAAATATTTCCTCATCCCTATAAAAGACTAATCTACAGTGATATCAGTGTGGGGAACAGCGCGTCTCAGCATTCGATTTGTAGCACAGAGCTTTTACCAGGTAAGAGTTAAACCATCCCACAAACTTTTTAATTTAAATAATAATTAAGATACAATGAATTTATCTGTAGAACTCATTTTAATTCAAAGCGCTTATTAAAGTTCAATTTATGTAGTCTTAGAACATTTCACTAAGTAATAATCTGATTTTAATTCTGCTTATATCATATGTATAATCTAACATTTTAAAAATGTACAAAATTATCTTCACTGGTGCTTCTTTGCTTCCAGTTTTCCATCCGCTTTCTTGAAATGCTTATTGCTATGAATCAGATGTGTTGTTTTTTTTCAAGCCGCATAAACTTTGGCCGTTAATTGACATCTAAATGATTCTGAGTGCCAACAATGACATGTTAAATGGTAGCTCCATAGCCACATACAGAAAGGATTTAAAAAAGGTGAACTAAATTTTGCTGAATGGCGGGCACAGAAAATGTTGTGTGCCATATAGAGAAACATTGAGGGGCCATGCCTGTTCTGTATTATAAAATGGCTAAAGAGATGGGTATCATGTGATATTATTATATGTTTAAAATTACATGACAAGGGGACTTCTTAATTTAACCCTTCACCTTGAGCCATCCCACTGAACCCCATTATTATATACCTTAATGATACCAGGAGACAGAGATGGGTGTAAAATGGCCACAGCATTTATTCACATTTTATCAGATAAATAGGACCTTGCCAGCTTAACCCGAGGCAATATCTAAAGCCAGAATTTAACAAGAGCTCTACTGCCAACATGAAAGAAGTTCAGCAGCCCTGTTGTGCGTTGTGTCTGCAGTGTGCTGATGATAGAAAATCCAATCAGGCTGCCCCCTAGCACAAGCAGTAGTAGCGTCTGTATCAATCAATCAACCGTGCAGTCACAGTAGAGAACCTCCTTTCTCCCTCTTCTAAATGTACCTGTGCAGTACTCTTGCAAGTTCCTACCTCTGCTGTGACAAATACAACTTAAAATATAATATTAAATATCCACTGTTTTGATCCAGAGGAAGGTAAAAAAAAACCCAGCCTGAAGCCAGTGCCAATTATACTCCAAGAGAGAAGAAAATCCTTCCCAACCCCAATGGCGATTGGAAACATTCCCTGGATCAAGCATTTGACATTCATTTAATATCAATTAATACAATACAGACTCTCACAATTATACTGTATAAAGATACCTAAACTACAGTTACTAAAGTAACAGCACATTCAGAAAAACATCCATATTAAGTTATTAATAGATAATATGAGAACATAAAAACAAGTACAAGCAGCACTATATAAATATAAATAAAATGACGTACATAATTTACACCTGGGCCACAGCTGAGTATAGATAAAGCAAAAATGTCATTATAGACATCTGGTGGCCATAATTGCTCTGATAATAGTTAAAATTATATTAAGTATTCCGGACCATTTAGCTCATGAAGTAGTTGCTTGAGCTTTATTCAGACTATACTTAGCAGACTAAGCTGCAGTATGTCCATCCTGTCATTTATTCCTATAATATCATCCCACTAAGGATGTACTGTACAAGTGGAAGGATCTTTGTGTTTTTATATTTTTAGTGGTTTGGGATTTATATTGTATAAATATTGTATTAATGTTGGATTTAATGTTAAAGTCCCCATACCAGACTGCATGTTTCTGGCTATCTTTGTGGTACTAAGAAGGTTAAATTAATTCATAAATATGGGTACAAAAATTTGCCTGGGAAACGACTCATGTTGTGTATTTAGGACACCAAGCCAAGCTAAAATAAATGGCAGCAAGATGAGAGGGCAATGACAGCCTGAGGTGATGATGTTTGATTCATTTTGAAAAGGGGGTTGGGTGGAAAAATACTGCTGACATATGTAATAATGACAGAATTATTGGGGAATAGCTTTTGACAGAGTAAAGTGATAGAATGTTCATGTGTCATCCCACTAATTATAGCTGAGAGATAAAATAAAATAATAAGGTTATGAACATTAACATAAAAATAGACAATGATGTGGAATATGTTGATGCTTTATACATACATGTTATTATTATTAGTGTTATTATTAGTATTATTAGTATCATTAATAATAATAATGTTTGTGATTTTTTTGGTGGGGGTAAAGACTAAAAAATATTCCAACAGAACAGAGACCTAACATAACACCTGACACAAGCAAGCAAAGATAGGGACCCTAACAATACTGTATCAAGTATAATAACAATGTGGAAGGTAACTGGTCATAGCTATCCCAACTTTAGGTGGACACCAAAGCAGTAGGAAATGGGTGTCACTCAGGGGCTTGTTTAGACACTGGATTTGCACAGAACTGAGACAATGCACCAAATTTGTGTACTTAAAGTATATCTGTTCCTACAATTTTAGAGGGGTGTCAGATTTGGCTTACTGCCAGCAAAGATACAGTATGTGTTGTATGTGTCTGAATTGTGCTTAGTGCATGGTACATGCACTAAAAGGCTCTGTAACTATAAAAAAATATACTGCCCCAATTAATTAGGTGAATAAATTATTTTTTATATATACTGTACTTATATTGAACCTACTTATTAACCCTGGGCAACCCAGTAGTCACATGGTAAACTTTGTCTATAGTTACACTCCTGGCTAAAAGTAGTTTTAATGTTATACAAAATATACAGTGTTATTACTGCTAGGGTACCTTGTTCAGCTGACCATGAGGCTGCTTCTAAGGCAAATATATCACATTTGAGCAGCATAGGCAATAATGAAGCTGTGCAAGAAAGATTTTCATAAAGCCTAGGGAAAAGAAAATAATTTATTTATTTATTCATTTATCCATTAAACATACATGAAGACGAAGCAAATTAGGAGAAAGTTACTCATTTACATCTGGTAACAATTATTGCACTGGAAGATGCTCTACTGGGGCTACTGCTGATTCCATACCTGCACCAAACCAGGTCATTATCTTATAGTTTTTTCATTAGAGAATTGACTGAATAGTTTGAAAAAAATTTCCGATGTGCCCAGACTTAAGCTGGCCATAGATGTAAAGATCTGATCGTTCGAATCCTAGTACGATCGGACTTCTTATCAACCAATGTTCTGCCCCCTGACAACAATCGTACAAAAGTTATGTCCAACAAAGCTGGTGACAGTCTCCCACTATATATCGTCCGATCTGCAATACATGCAGAGATATTATCGGCAGCCGACAGAAATCTTTAAACCTGTCCGATTGACCAAACGACCGATCTCCGTGGGACTACAAATTTCGGGACTCTACACACACGGATCAGATCTTAAGAAAGTCAGTTAAGTTAACCCTAAATATGTATTTACATAAGAATACGTTTTCATATATTTTCAATTTTTATTTCTATAGAATTCTGTATATTGGTGAATGGTGAGTGTAATACTGTGCTCATGGTAAAGAGAAAGGTAAGAAAATGTTATATATGTTATATAGTATCTACAGGTATGGGATCTGTAATCTGGAGATCCTGGGACCTGGAGTTTTTTTGTGTATAGGTGATCTATTAAAAATATCAAATTAATAAGACAGCCAGCAGGTTATTTTTACCATTAACATATATTGTGCTATGTTATTAATACAGTCAAAAATAAAATGTTTAGACACTATGGGAAATCAGTGCCTATAATTAGTGATGGGCGAATTTATTCGCCAGGCGCGAATTAGCGGCGAATTTGCACGTTTCGCCGCCAGCGAATAAATTCGCCGGCGTCAACTCTCGCTTCGACTTAAACAGTAATTTAGCAGGTTTTCAAATAGTCAAAATTTGAATTCTTAAAGGGTATGATGAAATCTCGAAAATTGTATTCAAATTTTTTTTTAAAAAAACCTTGTTTTGACCATAAAAAAATCTGCCTCTACTATACAGGTTAAGGTATGAAGATCCAAATTACAGAAAGATCTGTTATCTGGAAAACCCCAGGTCCAGAGCATTCTGGATAATAGGTGTTATTATTATTAATAATATTTTAAAAAAATAGCCCAGTTTATTTATAGGAAAGTTAAGGCTAGATTTCCTGACAGTAGAAACAACACCGAAACAAAAATTGTAATAATGTTTATAAACGTATTAGCAAGTGTGAGTGTTTTGCTAGCACATTTACTTTAAAGCTTTATTAAATTCATTTAAGCAGCAAATTCCTTGGAACTGCATTTGAGTTGCATGTAATCATTTTGTTGATTTTCATTTTGCCTACCTGAAAATGCATATCATTTTAAGGTTAGAACATAACAGTCTTATAACAGTCCACCTAATCATAAGGAATACATTTTTTTACTTTGATATTATTCAGATGTTTTTATATTTCCTTACTATATGTATTTTATAAACAACATTGTTCAAATAAAATCTTTATTTTCTGAATTCAATTTCTCTAAAATGGCTTTACTGTCCTGTGCATGCCAAGCTGTAGTTATATGTTTCAAAGTACAAAGTAAGCTGCAATATTGATATTGCCAATAATTCTGAATACTCTCTATATCCTTTTATATCAACAGATCTCTTGTGTATTGCACATAATACGTACAGCCAACAATAACAGTACACCAATTCTAGTAACCCATACCATCCAATATGATTATTATCAGACCACATAGCAAGTTTTGCTCCTTTTACGACATTACCCCATAAAGGGTTTAAGGAATTTTTCAGTGAAAAAATAAAAACTGGGTAAATAGGCTGTGAAAAATAAAAGTGTTTCCAATATAGTTAGCCAAAAATGTAATGTATAAAGGCTGGAGTGACTGGATGTGTAACATAATAGCCAGAACACTACTTCCTGCTTTGCAGCTGTCTTGGTTTCCACTGATTGGTTACCAGGCAGTAACCAATCAGTGACTGTAGGGGGGCCACATGGGTCATAACTGTTGATTTTGAATCTGAGCTGAATGCTGAGGATCAATTGCAAATTCACTGAACAGTTATATCCAAGGTGGCCCCCCTTAAAGTCGCTGACTAACTCAAAGTTAGAGAGGTGAAAAGCAGGAAGTAGTGTTCTGTTCGTTATGTTAGACTTCTGGTCGCTCCAGCCTTTATACATTACAGTTTTGGCTAACTAACTATATTAGAAACATTTTTTTTATTTCACACAGCCTATCTATTTACCCAGTTTTTATTTTTACACTGAACTGTTTCTTTAAATTAATGTTTTGGGAGACTTTTATGTGTACTTTGCCACAGTCGTTTTCAGTTCCAGTGCAGTAACCATATAATCACCATCAGCTTTTAATTCCTAATTGCAATTAGCCTGAGCAAAGCAAATGGCTATTGGTTGCTATGGGATACAGCATTGGAGAACCCTTATGTAGCGATTCTGGGATAGATTGAGTGGAAAAAAGGCATGATTGAGGAAGAGTGAGGGAAATAGGAAGTGTTTAGGGGTAAAGGTTCAAGGGATTGTGGGAATTGTAGTGCCAGGGATAGAGGGTAGGAAAATGGGAAGGACTAAGGCTTTAAATAGAAGTAGAAAGTGCGGGAAGTCCAAGTTGAAGCATTGGTGAAGTCAGCATTCCCTCCCACTCACCCGGAATATTTAGGGGGGGGGGTTAACAGTTGTTGCAGCTTTCGGCATAGTGGGGCTGCCCTAATGGGTAGCCAAAAAGGGGGCAGTGCTGTCAAGGTGAGTTTAGTGTTGGATAGGAATGAGCCTAGGCTTGGGAAAAAAGAGGGCATTTTTTAGACATTCCTGACTTTTCAAGTGATCTGGTAATTTAACACCTATAAAATTGGGATCCATGATCTGGGAACCCTTTATCCAGAAAGCTCGGAATTAGGGGAAGGCTTTCTTTCACAGACTACTCAAATAATTCTATTTTTTAAAAAGTATTTCCCTTTTCTCTGTAATAATAAAACAGCAGCTTGTACTTGAACCAAACTAAGATATAATTAATCCTTATTGGAAGCAAAACCAGCCTATTGGGTTTATTTAATGTTTACATGATTTTCTAGTAGACTTAAGGTATGAAGATCCATATTATGGAAAATAAAGGAGGGAAAACACATCTGTTATGTTTAATGTCTTAATTATTTTAGTAGACTTAAGTTATAGAAATCTTATTGGAAAGACCACTTATCCAGAAAAGCCCAGTATCCAAGCATTCTGGATAACAGGTCCCATACCTGTAGTTACAATGTAATGTTCAAAATGGGCATGGCATAGCATTAGTTAGATATTCATTCATTAATTAGCACGCATTTAAATATTCAGTGCAAACGGATGATTTCAAAAGCCATGCATTAGTATCAGTAGTAGTGATGGGCAAATTAATTCGCCAGGTGCAAATTTCCACATTTCACCGCTGGCTAATACATTCGTGAACTTTCTGCGAAAATTCGTCAACGTTTTTTTTTGACACCAGTGACAATTCTGACCCCGGCCTCAATTTTGATGCACCAGAATTGTCGTGTTAAGAAATGCACCTGGGAAACGAAGTAAATGTCTAACCCCACTTCAGATTTCGATCACAAATATTAAAAAATCTGTTTGCCTTTTTGAAAAATGGATTTCAGTGCAGGATTCTGCAGGAGGAACGCTATTAACTGATACATTTTGTATAGAACATGTTTCTTATAACAGAATCCCTTTAAATATAACATTGATTTTAGGTCTTGTGAGTGACTAGTTGCGCAACGAAATAACATATTACAGTTTACACGGCTGACATTTTCATCAGCTGTACTTCTAGAGATAAAAGCTGCTGTGGGGTGGGGTGAGTTGGTTTCTTTATTATTGGCCAGTGTTCCATTCTAATCATTATGCAAGCACATGGCTACCTGAAAATACATTATGCAGTTAATTTCCGTTCTCCTCATCCATTCCCTCAAGCTCTTATGGAATCAAAGAGATTAGAAAGCAGAGAAGAATATCACTGCAGGTAAATTTGCTGGTTTTCCTTTCCATCGTGCATGTTGTACACTGTAGAATTTCTCTCCCATTATATATGTATTATCTTGCCATGTGGCATGTTAACCTTTATCAGCCTGTCAGTAGTTATACATTTCTCATGAAGAAATGAGAAATTGAAACCCCATTACAAGTCGTACATTACTTTATATAAACTCCATGGCCTCTGCGCAACACTGAAAAAGAAGTGGAAACGATCAAATTCCTTTGAATCAACACTTGAATATTTTGAGGATCCAGAGGAAGAGTTAAAAGATACTCCAGTGTTAAACAATACAAGCAAACGTTGGAAATTGTTAAGAAATGTACAGTATCTTTTAATGGTTATAGTAGGGGAATGATACAGAGTAAGCTTTTAGCATTCTGAGCATCGCCTTTTACAACATGAAGCTGAAAGTATAGGACATAAATATGCATTCAATACTGTAGGTACTGCTTCTGCTGTTGGACTCATCTTTATGTGCATGAGACCCATTTCCAACCCTTTCAAACCAGACTTTTACTTTTACACTCGCACTGTAGTTAAAATTGGCTTTTATTGTTGGAAAAGTAGTTAAAGAGGAGGACAGCGGCGTTTCCTATCAAAGATTTTCACACTGCTATTTTAATTGGTTTGAAGAATAAAGATCACTTGTTTTTTTCGTATTTTCTCGGTGTGATTTTAAGTAACGAAACAGGAGGTCGAGAAAAAGAATACTGGGCATAAATCATTTTGTGAGATCTGCATTCAATTCCTTAGAGAAATTATGCACAGTAGAGAAACCAGCTAGTGATAAAGGGGGCGAGAAAAGAAAAGCAACATCATAGAGCAGTTCTTTTCACATAAAGGGCAATAAATACATGTTATAGCCTTCCTGGAAATGTGATTGGGACTAATTTGATCACCAATGCATGGATAAGCTGCAATTAAGCATTTGCTAGGCATGGAAGACAAACCAAATGCCTCTTTTTTAACATTCAGTTCTGCGATGGTTAATTTATTAACCCTCTGTCATTTTTACAGGAAGGTTTAAATGTAACTATTTATTTTATGCACTGGAATGATTTGATTGCCGATTGTTCAAATCAATTCTCCCCATGGGGCAAATTCACTAACCTGCGGAGTTGCGCTAGCGCAGGCTTTGCCACACTTCGCCAGGCGAAGTTTCGCCAGGGCGCCGCTAATTCACTAAAATCCAAAGTTGCGCTCAGGGAGGCAAACGGTAGCGAAGTTGTGCTAGCGTTAATTCATCAAGGAAAGCGAAGTTACGCTAGCGATGCCTAATTTGCATATGGCGCCAAGTTAAAGTTGAATGGACATATATGTAGCAGCAAATACATTACATTACACAAGCCTGGGAAAGCTTCATAAAATAAAATAGAGTTGTTATAATGCCCTACACATGTGCCCACTGTATAGTTTAGGTGCCATATGTTAGGAAATGTAGGGGGGAAGGAGGGTAACCCCAAAAAAATGTACGATCTTTTTCATCCTATCACCCTTAAAAAAGGAAAAGACGCCAGCATTTTTTGGGACTTAGATAAAAATTCAACTTTTTTTGAAGCAAGCCCTATCTACTCTATTGCACTTCGCTTGGTCTCAGTTGGCGAAGGCATGTCTGGCACAAAAGGTAACGTTCATGAAAATCCGCAAATTAGGGAATTAGCGTAGTTACGTCCCTTCGCCATAGCGCAACTTCGCCTGGCGTAAGGGTGTGAAGTAGCGCTAGAGGTCCACTTCGCTAGCGAATGGCGAATTTGCGCCAGCCTTAGTCACTTCGCCCTTTAGTGAATCTGCCCTCATATGTGATCTGCATTGGGGATCAAGGATTCAAATAGATCCTAGAGCTCTGAGCTGAATATGTGTAAGGTCTATATAAGCTATATGTATATAGAAACTTTGGTTTTTGTTAGCTCAGAGAATACAGATTACTGTGCATACCTCCCAAGTGTCACGTTTTCTGCAGGACAGTCATGATTTTGAACTTATTTTTAATAAAAAGTCCAGTTTCCCTTTGATTTTTTGCACAGACAACAGAAAAAGATGCAAAGTTTCTGAAACTTAATTAAATAAGAGAGGTTTTAGCAGAGAGTCCAGAACACTCAGCGCCTGCACATAAATACATTTGTAACTATTTAAGCTAAGCAAGTCTCTTGGGAGAACGGTTATTCACAACTTAAAGGGTAATTTCACATTCATTAGCAAAACTGTTATAACACAAAAAACATGATCCTAAGGGGGAAAATAATACAATTCACAAAGAGAACAAATTTGCGCACAAATAAGAATAACATTTCACACATTGCAAAGTAATATTTAGGCTTTTATTATACTGCAAACCTTTAACACCTGCTTGAAGGTGGTGTAAACCACCTTGGAGCAAATGTAACAACTTTTTCATTAAGATATTTTATTACATCACTGCTTAATATTGCAAACTATAAAATTTGCAAACGCTATCCTACTGTCTTGTGAGGGGCAGTACATTTATGCACGTTGTGGACAAATTGGCAAACATTTTTTGTGTTAGCCGTACATTGCCCCATACAATGCCCAGAAATGTGTTCAAGCTTTCATAACTTTCCAAATGGACATGGTAATTAGGGGGTGTGGCCATAAACAGGGTGTGGTCAAAACATTTTCAATGTGCTACCTGCGGCAGATCTCTTTGCCTCTCTTTGCCCCTCTTTACATTTTTCAAATGTTGGGATATGATAATGATGAAGACATCTAAAGGTAGTAAAATGTTGTGTTGTGTTAGTGTGTTAGTGTGACAACTCACCTCCCTGGTGGCCTAGTGGTGCGGCGGGGACGCCTGCCACACCGCTCCTCTTCTTCACAAATGCCGGCTTCTTAGGGCGTGCGCATTCCTTCTATTTATAGGCGCATGCACGCAATGGCGTATTGACACCAGCACGCAATGGCGCGAAATTTAAAAGTATTTAAAGAGACATTTTGGATTTTTGCATTGTCCATTATAGGATCATTTCTAGTGATTTCCTGGTGCTTCTGAGCCTGTTTCTGATACCTGTTATGACCCTTGCCTGTTTTTTGACGATTCTGACTTCTGTATCCTGACTCCTGCCTGGTAACCGACTCCGCTGTATCTGTATCCCTTCTGATTGATCTCCTGGTTTGACCCTTGCCTGTCTGACTCTGATTGTACTCTGCCTGCCCCGACCCGGCCAGATTTGACTACGCTTCTTGTCTACGCCTTGTACTGTAACCTTCTGCCCAAAAGACTTTGCCTTACCGCCGTGCCCCTTTACTCGTTCAGAATCCTTTGCTTCGCACCTCTCTTAATAAGACCTGGTGGCATCTGATTAGCCAAGGGCTCCTCCTGAGGTGAAAGGCGGCTGTTAAAGGCGGAAGCAAGAGCTGAAAACAGGGTGCTTAGCATTGGTTCTGAATTTAGGGTGCCAACGGTGACAATTAGCCATTGAAAAATTCCAGAAATGCGAGGTGATACCTTTTATTAGCTAACTGAGTAAATAAAAAATGCAAGCTTTCAAGATGATAGTATTACTTCTTCTTCAAGCTTAAAGAAGTTACATTGTGATGATACAAGATGATAGTATTATATCTCTTCTTCAGGCTTAAAGAAATTACACTGCATGAAACTTTACGGGAAGACATTGATGCATAGCTAGACAGAGTAGAGTTGGGGTTTACAAGGGTTGCAAAAGTAGGAAACAGACAAGAATAAAGTGAAAAGACAAGAGAAGGGTTCACTAGGTGGGATAAAAAAATGGGTCTCGATCCATATCTGACTGTAATGAATAAACTACAAAAGGGAAATGTGACATGTAAAGACAAAATAATATTTTGGCCCAGATATTGATAAGCTTCCCATAATAAACAATTAAGCTTTGCTTTGCCAAGAATGCAAATTCTCATACAATTAACACCTTGCTGTGAGGTGAAGTCAACCTAAGGAAAGTGTCTTTGGAGATGTAAATTGTCCTTAGCTATCACAATAAGGGGTCATTTACTAGTAATCAGCGCAGTGTGCAAAGTGCACTTTCGGACACAATTGCCATGTTTCTTTGCCCACAAAGCAGTGTTTTCTCATAATTTCACCATAATAGCAGTCACACAGGGCAATGTGCCTGATACAGTTACAGCTGATGCATTAAAATAGGGTTACCACCTGTCCAGTTTTGACCCAGACAGCCTGGTTTTCACATGGGCTGCCTTGGTCAAAACTGCTTACCATGTTTTTCAAATTATGAAAACTGGGCAGGATTCTCCTAGATTGGCATGGCAATCATCATCAGACCACCCTGCAAACATCATCAGACTGCCCCCTGTCTGAACCATGCTGCTTGAAAAGGTGAAAATCCTAGTGCTTCAATGCAAATTAGATGGCAGGTGGCGTCACTTCGAGCATTTGCTGTCAAAATGACAGCATTCTTCCACTGCAGCAGGTCCCTTTAGGAACCCTAGGGCTACGACCACCTACTGAAGTAGCAGTAGCTTCAGGTTTCCTCTGTGTCAACAGGCACTATGTGCTCAGTTAAGAACAGGCCAGCCAATTATTTAACTCAAGTTTATTTTTGATTGGTGGGAATATTTAGCATAGATGCCACTGCCAGTTAACATCTTGATGACTATTCCAGGTGGATAGTGATGGGCAAATCTGTGGCGAAATTCGTGAAACAGCAAAAAATTTGCTGTCTCGTTTTTGACGCCGGCGTCGGCATCCAAAAAACTGACTTTTTGCCAGCAAATTTTAACGCCGGTTATGTGAATTTATTCGCCGGCAGCGAATCGTGGGAATTCGCCACTAATTCGCGCCTGTCAAATAAATTCGCCCATCACTACAGGTGGATACAAAAATGTTGATTCTTATTAATCTTTTGAAATAATATAGTCCAACAATATAGTGATAATTCACTTTTAAAATGAAGTTATCGGAGGAGATTGCTATCTGTTCCCCATCTATGTAGTGATATAAAAACATAGACTATATTAAAATTCTAAACATGTTTGAAAACGAATTTTCTATATGAAGTGTTAGAAAAAAAATAAAATGAAAAATGAGAAATTTATGTATGATTATCCAACATATGCAACATTTTCAGGATGACTTAGTATGATTGAACTCCATGGTGAATTCATATTATACTGTCATGCTGAGTGAGTGCAGCCTGCTATAGTCTTGAGGCAAAAGCTGAATTGGACGAGAAATATAGAAGCATCTCATCCTTAGATAGTTAAAATGCAGCTCTGATCTAAAACTACAGAGAGAGCCTCGTGTTCTAGTGACAGAGAATCCTTATAAACTAGAGCTATTTCCCCATCTTCAGAACATTTGCTGTTACTGCACCCTGGCTCCTGATTTTAATTATTTTACAAGGGTTCCCTTTCTTGCTCCATTCAGATTGCTGTACTGGTATTGTAATTCATAGCCCCCAAAAGGAGTTAAAAAATATAGAACTTGTGGAACATGTTCCAGAAGATAAACCTCTTGCTATAGAAAAAAAACAAACCAAAAAACAATTACATGCTGCTTAGAGAAAACCAAACTCCTGTTACTGATATACAATCCCTAACAATTCATAATATGTTTATCTTCAAATATTTTCCTTTTTTAACACTTTGTATTAACTCTTTACTGCACAGAGCTTTCTATAAACTTTGAAACTATGTTATCTGGGATCTATCACAATTATTTTATGATAAATTGACTAGATCACATGCCCCTCAAACAACTTAACGATAACTATATAGTAGACTTGTTTATGCCATATTCTTTGGAAGGCTGTCTTTGGTGCAGTTTTAAACCATGTGACTTGTTCCATATAAAACAATTACATTTATTTACCCTGCTGCACATAGGCAGAGCCCACAGAAAGGTCACATATTAAATGTATCTGGTAGTTTAACAAAGATTTAATGATTCTATGCAGCACTTTTATTGCATTTATTTCCGGTAAAAGGGAGTAGGAATTCACAACTGTTTCTTGGTAACGAGCTGTGGCGCTAAACCTAAACCAAACAAATGAAATATTAATGTGACACCAACTAAGGGCTCCAGTATATCTACTCCAAACCCTTAAACATAGGAGTTCTCAGTTGTAAAAAACTCAGAGAATCCATTTCATCACGTGTAATTGCACCATGGCTCACTAGCAATCTCAGGCCTTGTTCTTGACGCACAAGATAAACAGACAAATCTTCCTTTTCCTTCTGGAATATAGTGTGGAAGTGATAAAGCATCTCTGTAGTATACTCTACAGGTCCAAAAGTTACCTCCAGGACTTCAATTAGATCATCCAATGTAGCATTGGGGTGACCAACCAGATAAGATTTAACAACACCAATACAAAGATTCTCAAATATCTTTCTTCTAATAGATGCCTCAGGGGCAGTCCAGTCTGTCAAGGACACAAAAGTGGAGTCCCTCAAACTGTCAGAGGACTTTTCACTCACAGTTACAGGATCTGTGCCTGAAAACACTTTAAGTGTCTTAAAATACCCATTCCAGGATAGCTGTGTCAGTTGTCCCATTGAGCTCACAATCTCTGGGGTATACAGCCAGCCTCCAGTGTTATGCGGACTCTCCTTGGAGACCATGCTCTCACGGGATGGACATTGCTTTACTTGACACTTTTCAACAGGCAAATCAAACAACTTCTTGTTCAGCAGCACATTCACTACACAGGGCCGTTCCTGCCATGAGGCAAAAAGCCACCTCCTGTAACTTTAAGAGTCGAATTTCCGGTTTTTAAACCAGAAATTTGCTCTGCTAGTGCAGAAAGTGCAGTACGTGCTCAATGCGCTAGCGATGCTGCCCCCTTTGACCCACTCTAACGCTAAACTTTTAAGCGCAGATCGGGAGAGGGGGCGGTATCGCAGATCGACCCTGTCACTGGATACTGGGTAGCAAGGGCATAACCATAGGGAGTTAACTCATCTGCGTCATCAGACATGTCAGCCAGAACATGGACCTTTACCTTCAGCATCAATATCAGGGGGAACCCTCTCATGATCTATGTCTCTGGGGCTTTCTATAAGAACATTCAGCAGGAACCTGGCAGAACCTCGCCATGATGTGGCCACTCTTGAGTGATAAAAAAAGTGTTCCCCATCTAATATCATCTAAATAAATTCTTCTTTCACACTGTGGACTATGGGCCCCACAACATCAACCTGTCAGGGTCCCAATACACTACACCACTTATAAACACTTTGCGGAGCTTCAAATGCAGACAGACTTTCTTCAAACATTGCCAGTTTCCCAATAGATAGTGCCTTAAAATAAACAAAAACAATTTGTTGGTACACTCTCTTTTATTATAGTGCAGTTTATGAAAATCAGGAACACCTGGACCTCTTTGTATGAAAGAAACTGGGAGCTGGGATATACAGCTCAGTGCCTCCACCTAGTGGGCACTGGGAATTGCACCTCAGGGGAATTCCACCAGGAAAAATAAACCACACAATTTGCGGTAAACCAATATAACTTTATATAAATAAATGAAGATAACAGTAACTGGGAATTTAATTCACACAATATAACCCTGCCCTGGGTAACCTGTGTGGACTATCCAAACCCTGAAACAGTTTTTAAATCCCACAGTCTCACACTTCACTCTGGGTGGACATGCAAGTTAATATAGTTTAGTGCAAATGTTCCTTCCCAAAGGCTTTTGTACCCCAGGTAGTACTAAATTGTCCCAAAATACCTCTCCCTTTGGAACTTTGTAGCTGCTCCCACACATCAGGGGCAGGAACAAGGCCTATCCTCACACTGGGGGCTCACACGTGGCCAAAGTATCCACACACAGGAAACAGAAACAGGGCTTTCCTTATTGCTGGACCGAAAATGCTTATTCAAAGCAGAGCACACCGCAGCCCTCTCCAAGCTCTCCCTGGTTAGTCTTTTCCAAGCAGCACTATTTATGTCTCCTTCTGGCTCTAACTGAGTGCTGAAGCAGAAGCTCTTTTTTAACCCCGTGGATTTGGCTCCAAACCCATGATTTTTCTGGATAATCCTCTTTTCTCTCAGACTTTCTCTGGGGCTTCCAGCTAATCAGTCACTCCTCTGCACGGTGATGTCACAAGCAGAACATTGGGAAGACTTGTCTGATTCACTGCATTTATATAGATATCTATCTACTGTAACCTACCTCACAAGAGGGTGCTTGGAGCAGTGGCCTGAAGCCAGAGGATATTAAGGGAGAATACCTCCTTGCTCTCCAAGATAATTACTTATTTGGTTTCCGAGAAATTAGTGAAACTATGGTTGATTGGGTTTTCCTGGTTGTGGAACCTTATTATGAAGTAACATGGGCCCTGACCAAAAGCTGTAGTTCAAAAGAAGACTCTTATAATTGACTAATCACTGACAACGACTGACATACTGTAACCAATAATTTGGACCAAAGGAAAATTTAGGCACAGGCACACTCCCCATAACACACACCAAACCAAAAAACTGGCTAAATTTAAAACAGAAAGCTTCTTATTGCCTACTGTCATATCTATGTAACACGTTTTTTGGACTAGTACCAGTAGGACACTGGTTACACTGGACTCTCTCACCCAGAGTGGGCCTTCGCCATGTGGAAGAGGAAGGAAATGGTGTTGTGCAACTACACCTTTCATGCTGCTATGCAGAGAAATAAGACAGAGGGCGCCAGAGGTTCTTGAAAACAATAGAACAAAAAAAAGGTTCATTGAACCTCCACAGGGATTACTCACATCACAGTGGTTCAGAGACAAGTGGTACAGGCACATCACACACAGAACGTAACACAGGCTGACACTCCCTGGGGACAGACTTGGCTGGAATCTCACTTCACCACTGCGACAAATTCCAGTAGTGATCTGGATCACCTCAGGGAAATCCTCTATCCTGATTCCCTCTCCACTGGGATCCCTATACTACAGGCAATATGGCCTGGGAGAGATACCTCCAAACTGCCACTCCTATGTTGGAGCTCAGAACTGCCCTTTTTAACTCAACCCTAACTGACTTACATTCCTACAGTGTACTATTACAGGAGCTACACCTACCACTATCTAATGCCTCATTCACAGGGCCCTATACCCCGACTTTACTGGACCCATGCCCAGACTCAGAACACACATCCACCCTGTTCCTAGGTGGAAGGCAAAAGAGGAAGCTGCCACTCACTTCCAGCACTATACCAGTGTGAGACAGGATGTGGTCACAGTGCCTCCAGGCAAATAGCAGGGGATATGCAAATATTTAACTAGGGACACATTTAACCCTTGGGGTCCCTACATCTACAATAAACAAACAATCTGGCAGTGTATGGCCAGCTTTAGGAAGAAATAAATTACACTGTACCATGAAAATCACTGTTTGCCTGTGTCCACTAAACTCAGCCAATTGCCAATGCCCGCTAGTAAAATCATACAAACCTTTTCAGGTCACAGATATAACATATGGACATTTATGTTTTTATTTAACAAATCAAATCTTTTAGGGTGGCACAAAACTGGTTAACACAGCAACTGTTTTTTTTTATATAAATGTTCTATTTTAGGATCTGAACTCAAAGTCCACATGACAAATGCATCATGATTCATTTTGCCACCAGAGAGGAATATGCTCATGTAGATTGCATTAATGGAATCACTTCAGGGCAGTAATTATTCAGCATTATACCCAAATGGCCTGCTCTTGAAGTTCAGAGCACTCAAGTCTCCAGCCAACACAGAATCTTCGTGTACGTAAATTAAGATATAATAAAGAACTGGATCAGTGAGACCGTTTAATTCCTTTCTAATCCTGCAATGCTCCTTTTTGGTGACTAGGGAGTATTAGCAACAACCTTTCCAGTACTTATGAAGGACATTTTCAGAGCCAGTAATTTTTACCTGTTTGTTAAATGTTTCTCGAATTAAACAACCCAGCATACGTGTTGATTGTGTACCCAGGGAATAAAAACACAAGGAAAGATTTATGTAAAGGCTGAATAAATTCATAAACTATTATGTTGTTTAGCTTTTATGTTTCGCCAGATATGTGATACAGGACTATTTTATTATGTGCAGAGGTAATAACTATATTATACAGTTATCATACATTTACTGCTCAGAGTGATGTCTTTCTAACACACTGAATTCAGAGAAGTACATAGCTGTAATTGTTTTATATTGCCTAAATGCAAAGGGGGCACTATTGTAATACAAAATAGCTGTTGTACCGTTAGAGAAACCTCTCTTACATGCTCCATAAGTGTGTGCAAGTATGAAACAATGACTAATTAAACAGCCAATGCCAATACAAATTAAGGCTTAAGGTTGGTGGTGAAGGTTGATGGGAGTTGTAGTACATTTTTCCAGTAAGGATCCCGAACATTGACTTGTTGATTTCCCTTAAGTGGTATCATAGCATTAGGAAGTAATGATTTTTACTTGAAAACCAGATCGATGTAAGAGCCTTAAATAAAACTTTCTCCCAGCTGATGAATTAATTGACTGATTTCTGGAACTCAGCTTGTCCTTTGCTACATTTATGTATATCCAGTTCCTTCCTTTCTTACCTTCTTTCAGTGCTAATCTTAAAGGTTACTGCAAAGCACTTGGAGCATCTGGCTACTAAAGAACATTTTAAAGCTAAACAGAGACACATTTGGCAGAGAACAAGCCCTTTAAGACTGGGCACTGACTGTGCTGGGCTCCCATCCAGGGGTTTCATCAGAGCAATGATAAAGAAGTAGAAAAAAGCACTGCAAAGAACTTCAAGGTTATTCAAAAAATAAGAACACTTGGAAGGAAAGGCTGCATTGCTGTAATGGTGCCTGAGGAAGACATGCCTTCTGTTCTGAGGGCAATACAATGAGCATCACAGTGCATTGAGTCTGTACAAGTATGAACATCTGAGAGTCTATTTTAGATATATATTTAAAGTTACTTAACTAGCTTAATTATTTAGTGATAGGTGAGCACCCACACTAAATCATTGAGACTCAGAAAAAGCAGAAAATAACTCTTTTTTAGGAGCACACTTGTGATCTAAGGCCCATACTTTTTAGAGATGGTATGGTTGATTTACAAACATTGGTGCTAAATAGTGAAAAAATCGGCAAATGTATTGAAGTCTATGGGGCAAATTTACTTATGGTCGAATATCGAAGGTTAATTAACCCTCGATATTCGACTGTCGAAGTCAAATCCTTCGACTTTGAATATCGAAGTCACGGGATTTACCGCAATTCGTTCGATCAAACGAAAAATCGTTCGTTCGAAGTATTTTAATCCATTGATCCAACGATTTTTCTTCGACCAAAAAAAGATAGCAAAGCCTATGGGGACCTTCCCCATAGGCTAACATTGACTTCGGTAGGTTTTAGGTGGCGAACTAGGGGGTCGAAGTTTTTTTTAAAGAGACAGTACTTCGACTATCGAATGGAATCGTTAGATTTGAAGTCGTAGTCAAAGGTCAAAGTAGCCCATTCAATGGTCGAAGTAGCCAAAAAAAACATTCGAAATTCAAAGTTTTTTTTTTTTTTATTCTATTCCTTCACTCAAGCTAAGTAAATGGGCTACAAATTTTTTTTGACACACAACAAACTTTTTTGACACACAACAAACTTTTTTGACGCACAACAAATTTTTTAGTCTATGGATGTCTTTTTTTGCAGTGAAAATTGGCAAAAGATTTTGCTCATCACTAATAATTATGTCTTGTGCAAGCAGGACTCATCTTCAGAAATGACAGCCAGATCTGTTTATTTCTGTATTGTGGAAAGAAGTTTCCCAATGAGCAGACAGAAATGACAGCTAAGTAAGTAGGAGATGTCATCCGATTGCCATCTGCAAGTTCTCCAATGCAGTTTAGCATTTGTAAATCAGCCCATTTCAGTAAAACAGGTTGCTAACCTATAAACTGATATTTGTTTTCCAGCTCTATAACAGGGCACTTGTATAGAGAGGGGAAACTTTTGTAGTTCATGCTCAGAATTAGAGAAATTACTGTCATTGACTCTGGGCAAGTTTACATCTGGGAACAAATCTTTTTATTGCTCGACCTGCAAATTGCTGAAAATGCTAATAATTTACTGCCATGGTGCAAATTGAGTTGTTGGACAAATTCTAATTATAGCAGGAATACACCGAATCCACTAGGTTGGTTTCGGCTGAACCCCCACAGATATACAGCACCATACAGAGATCAGGAATAAGTATAGAAAAAGCTACACATAAACATCAAGGCAGCCTTTTCCAGCAGACTTTTGCTGTCCTGTAATCATTGCTGGCATGTGCCTCTGAAGAGATCCTTTTAGAAGTACTTAGCACTGCTGCTAAAGCACTATTAATATGCCACCACAGCTTCTATGCTTGCATTAGTAGTAAAGTGCATACACTTTGCTAGTACAAGCCGTCAGTTGAATTAAAGAAAAATATCATAGTCGAAATTAAAAAAAAGTCCAAGGTATTTTTTGTGGTTTCTCAGCTGAATTAAAGGGTTAAATACTGTATGTCAGTTTAAATTTGAAGTACAGGTATGGGACCTGTTATCCAGAATGTTCGGGACCTGGGATTTTCTGGATAGTATATCTTTCCGTAATTTGGAAAGTCATTCCTTATGATTACTAGAAAATCATGGAAACATTCAATTAACCCAATAGGCCAGTTTTGCTTCCAATAAAAAAAATTGAAATCATTTTTTAAAATTTGGATTACTTGGATAAAATGGAGTCTATGGGAGATAGCCTTTCCATAATTTGGAGCTTTCTGGATAATTGGTTTCCAGATAACGGGTCCCATACCAGTATTTCTTTTCAAGGGCTGTAACAAAGCTGAAAGTAGTAAATAGAAGAAGAAATCAGATAAAGTGAAAAGAAATAGATTATTCGAAGATAAACATACAGTATTATGAAAATCATGTACGCACAATAAAAGTAATTTCTGTGGTATAACAAAGAAAGGGTTATATAAAGTCAGTTATTGCATTTTGCATTCTACAGGTATGGAATCTGTTATCCAGAATTCTTGGGAACTGGGGTTTTACTGATAAGGCTCTTTGTGTAATATGGATTTTTAACTGTCCTATTTCCCAGTAAATTGATTCATTTGAGGTCATTCAGTTCAAGTGTGCAGAACTAAGTGCAAATTTGCATTCTTTTTAACATCATTTATTTTGTTAACTCCCAATTATGAAAGTACAGTTTCTATTTTTGATGATACTAAATTAAATAATTATTAAATTAAGTTCCATGAAGGATGCTGCCACTTTGCAGAGTAATTTGACTAAATTGGAAAACTGGGCAGCAAACTGGAAAATGAGGTTCAATGTTGATAAATGCAAGGTTATGCACTTTGTCATAAATAATATAAATGTCAGTTATGCACTAAATGGCAGTGTGTTGGGAGTTTCCTTAACTGATTTTGTGGATAACAAGTTGTCTAATTCTGGGCAGTGTCATTCTGTGGCTATTAAAGCAAATAAAGTTCTGTCTTGCATAAGAAAAGGGGCATTAACTCAAGGGATGAAAATATAATTATGCCTCTTTATTAGGGATGCACTGAATCCACTATTTTGTATTCAGCCAAACCCCCAAATCCTTAAAAAAAAAAGGATTACCGAACCGAAACTGAATCCTAATTTGCATATGCAAATTAGGGGTGGGAATGGGAAAACTATTTTACTTCCTTGTTTTGTGACCAAAAGTCATGTGATTTCCCTTCCCGTCCCTTATTTGCATATGCAAATTAGAATTTGGATTCGGTTCGGCCGAATCCTGCTGAAAAAGGTCAAAACCTAGCCGAAATCCAAAACCGAATCCTGGATTCGGTACATTTCTACTCTTTCTAGGTCCCTGGTAAGGCCTCATCTGGAGTTTGCAGTGCAGTTTTGGACTCCAGTCCTTAAAGGGGAAGGAAACCTAGTCGGCGCAAACCCCCCACCCCCCTCCCGTTTGTTGCCCACCCTCCCTCCTCCCCCCTGGCCTACCCGTCCCGCTGGGCAAATGCCCCTAACTTGTTACTTACCCTTCTGCGCAGGTCCAGTCCAGGGAGTTCACAGACGACATCTTCTTCCACGTGATCTTCTTCCTGCTTTGAACGGTGCATGCGCAGTAGGATCATGTCGCCGGTACGATCTACTGCGCATGCGCGTGACTTTTGGCGCATGCGCAGTAGATCCATACCGGTGAAATGATCCTACTGCGCATGCGCCAAAACGCCGTTCACAGCAGGAAGAAGATCGCGTGGAAGAAGATATCGTCTGTGAACTCCCTGGACTGGACCTGCGCAGAAGGGTAAGTAACAAGCTAGGGGCATTTGCCCAGCGGGACGGGTAGGCCAGGGGGGAGGAGGGAGGGTGGGCAACAAACGGGAGGGGGGGTTTGCGCCGACTAGGTTTCCTTCCCCTTTAAGAGGGATATAAATGATCTGGAGAGAGTGCAGAGACGTGCAACGTAGGGGGTTCTTCACAGTCAGGACAGTGAGGTTGTGGAATGCACTGCCGGGTGATGTTGTGATGGCTGATTCAGTTAATGCCTTTAAGAATGACTTGTATGATTTATTGGACAGACGTAATATCAAAGGCTATTGTGATACTAAACTCTATAGTTAGTATAGGTATGGGTATATAGAATTTATGTGAAAGAATGGAGGGGGGTGTGTATGGGTGTTGGATTTTCATTTGGAGGGGTTAAACTTGATGGACTTTATCTTTTTTCAACCCAATTTAACCATGTAACTATGTAACTATGTAAGTTGCATAATTACACACATATTTAAGTGTGCAAAAGTTTTTAGCCATAGCCATAACTTGGTAGCTTTAACTGGATAGAAATCTGAAAGCAGAAAGTAAGATTTGTTGGTTTTTAAACCATACACCTCTTATCTAAAGCCTGACACATGCAAAGAAAGGTGTAAAATGAACAAGTGCAACAAAAATAACAAAGATTAAAGGTCTCCATACACGGGCAGCTGTCGGTTCGAGTCCTTTGGACCAAAAATAGGCCTTATATCGATCAGGCAGGCTTGATTTTCCCCACCATTGCTTTGATGTGGTCCTTGTCCCATCGGCACCAATTCCAATCATTGTAATCCAATTGTTTGGCCCTAGGGCCGAACAATCGGATTAGCCAATCTTGCCCTGCCTTTGGTGGGCATATTGGAAGAAAGATCTGGGCTGTACTGTAGCAGCAGCAAAAAAAAACTGAAAGGAAAGCAACCGTTAACCTCTAGTAACTGAACCTTGCTTTACTTATCTCTGTTCTATCTTTTTACAATTGAGATAAGAGATTTAACATTTAAGAATGATTGGGAGTAACTGTCAGGATAACATCAATGATTGAATGATCCATCCTTTTTAGAATACTTTGGCTTTTTCCTGCCCCACTGACAATAAAGTCTTAAAGATGTTTCTATATCAGTAGATGGATGACTGCTGAAAAGATATTACTGTATTCAATACATTATTTTTTAGAACCTGAAAAATACTTGGATGCTTGAGGTGTCAGATACAATATTTGTACCTTAATTATTTTGTTATGACATGATTTTTCATACTTCTACTTTTCATTCTTTTTTAAACATGTTTTCCAAACTTTATCCCATTTTATAAGAACTCTTTGGGGCAAATTCACTAAGCGTTGGAAATGCGATAGTGGCTGCTTCGCCGCACTTCGCCAGGCATAGTTTAACCAGGGCTGCGAAAATTCACGAAGATTCGAAGTTGCGCACAGGTTACTGAATGGTTGCGAATTTGCGCTTGCGATAATACGATAAGCAGTCTGAAGTTACGCTAGCGATGCCTTATTAGCATACGTGTGCAGTTAAAGTACAATGGACGTGTATGCTGTAGCAACTACATTACACTACACAAGGCCGGGGATAGAGGTCTTATATCGCCCTACACATGTGCCCACTGTATAGTTTCGGTGCCAAATGTAAGGGGGAAGGAGGGTACCCCAAAACATTTTTTCAATCTTTTTCAGCCTATCACCAGTAAAAAGTAAAAAACGCCACATTTTCAACTATTTTTGAAGAAACTCCTATCTACTCTATTGCATTTTGCCTGGTCTGAGCTGGCAAAGTCAAGTCTGGCGCAAGAGGTAATGTTCACTAAAATGCGCAAGTTAGTGAATTAGCGTAGTTAAGTCCCTTAGCCAGAGCGCAACCTCGTCTGGCATTAGGGTGCGAAGAAGCGCTAGAGTAAGTATACTTTGCTAGCGAATTTAGGCCAGCACCCATTAGTAAATTGGCGAAGTGGCAAAATGACATCATGCTGGCGAATTTTCGATAGCGTTAGCCACTTCGCCCTTTAGTAAATTTGCCCCATTGCTGGGATCATAATTCATCAGGAATGAAAAGTTTGCCTTACCTTACACCGTGAAACTACAGCCCTTACAGAGCCCTGGCCTCCTCCTCCAGTTACCTAACCCAAGGGTTCTCAAATCATCCTCCACATTGTTCAGTCATTGCTTTTTTGGGCGTCCCGTGAATCATCGTTTCCCGGGCCTTTGATGATATACCTTCCTCAGGGCTCTGTCCTCTCCCATACATTCCAGACCTTCGGTTCTTGATCATGGAGGTTATGCAGGAGTCCTGTAGAGGACACACAGCACTGTGTTAGTGCGAATCCTCCACTCTTCCTGAACCTGTATCAGGTCGACAGCTAACACTCCAAGGTGCTAAGCAGCTGCTTGTCCTGTGCCATAATAAGCCAGGCCTCTCTCCCATATGACCTGATAACAGTCTTGTAGATCATCCTCTTCATTTTCCAATCATTCAATGAAAAGTCAATATTTTGCATTACATTTATAGAAGTGAAGGGACCCACAGGAACATGGCTGGGTTAAAACCCATGTAACCATGTAACTGTAGGGGATCAGACAAATCCTTCCCCTGTTTTTCTGTCTGTGACATTCATCCAGCGCAGTTACAGGCTGGAGAGCCATCCAATTGGCTGGGCACCCCAGTGCATCCTTGGGAGAAAGGGGGTGCCTGACTTTGGAGCCAAATGTACAGGATTTCCCAGAGGGCTTAGAAGGGGAAATCCCTGCGGCAGCAGCTAGAGAGAATCAGAAGAAGGAGAAGGAAAGGCTGTGTTTTGCTCTACTCGAGAAAGTATGTGAGCATTAGGGAGAGCCAGTTTCTATCTCCTACCTGTGGATACTTTGGTTACTGTGTGTAAGGACAGGTCTTGCTTGTTTACCTGCCAGGCAGGAGTTGCTACTACTTTCAAAGGGAAAGGTACCTTGGGGCAGGTAGCGCTACCTGGGGGCATAAGAGCTCTTGGGGAAGAAACATTGAACTGACCAGAGTGATTTTGCATTTATTGGTGTGGGACTGTGGCATTGAGAGACTGTGCCAGGGGTTGATAGTCCACACAAGTTCCCCAGAGTAAAGTAATATTGTGTGATTTGCACTTACTAAATACAGTTTAAATAAAGTTTATATTTATTTTATTGCAAACTGTGTGTTTTATTTTCCTGGTGGAAATCCCCTGAGGTGTGCTCCTCAGTGTTCCATAGGTGGAGGTACTGCGCTCTAAATCCCAGTTCCCAGTATTTTTTATATGCAAAAGGAACTCAGGGCCCTGGAATGCCAAGGGTCAATTGCTATTTAAAGGGACAGTTACCAGATTAGGTTTATATATCCATTTCTACTTGCATGCCCAGTTCATTGGCCCTCAGATTGATGACCATAACCTGCCTCACTGTAACATAGTGTTAGGCAGGGGGTGGATGTTCCATTGAGCAGGAGTCAACAAGGCCCCAGAAGTGTTAGGCCCTAAAGGGACAACCCCTTTAGAGAAGTCGGGGCACAGGGACCCCGTGAATGAGGTTAGCAAGCATAGGATAGAAGCTGTTTTAGCACTCTCTAGGAAAAGTGAGAGTCAGATTAGTTAGCAAGAGCAGTTTCGCGGTCCAACCAGGAGACAGGAGTAGCTCTCCCTCCAGTCTCTGTTTTGCCTGTAGTGAAGGGACCACAGAACTGACAAGGGAATTAGGTTATTGTTCTTTCCCTGTTCCACATCTACTGTAAGGGATCCGGTCCACGTGAGGTACTGACAACCTGGAAGGTGTATACTTTCAACTCCCCATGCTATTCCTTCAGTGGTGCCATTCTGTGCTGCATATGCTACACCTGTGATTGTACCTGCTCTTTATGCTGCTACCTCATTGCTGTGAGTATTACCATCCCTGCTGTTGAATAAACCGTGTGTTATTTTTGTTTGCAAAGAACCCCTGCCATCCTTCTATTATTTTATACTTTTGGCAGTACAGAGGTGCAGTACAACAACATCACCTCACATGTTCTTTCAATTTAGCAAAAGCCCATCCTGTTTAAAAAGGGTCCAGTGCAGCCCATGCTCTACTATCTAGTTGGTATTTGCCTTTTTAAGCCAAATTAGGGTTACATTAGGCTGACATTTTCATAATTTTAACATCCAAGTAGCGGAACGTGTTCAGTTTATCACAATAGGAAGAGTAGTGGGTGATCATCTGGTGGCAGACAGGATACACCTAAGTCCTTATTTTAGTTTGGCAGATTTAAAATTTAAAGCTGTACAGAATGTATAGTGTTATAGTGCATATCCTAGCCAGTGAATTGATAGCTTATTTGACCATGTATGTAACCAAATGTACAGCCAGGGTCATCAGGCAGGTTTTAAAATTCCATCAGCCTTTTGGTGGCCAGAACAGGCAAAGATCCACTCATTGTGGACCTAGCCCACCAACCAGATTTTTGTTTTGCTCTCCTTTTTGTCCACATTAGTTGGTAATACATCATTGCATAACGCTGTAATTATGTATTTATTAAACTCGTAGGCCTGTCTCTGCCGCAGTGGTGCAAACATCACAATGAAGGATAGTCCAGATATCTCTGCTATTCCCTCACTACTTTCTGACTTTTGTGGCGCATGACAACATTAGACATGAAAACCCAATTTTTCAAAGAAAGCACCATTTAGGGTTTACTTGCTTCATTTTCATTTAGAGCTTAATTTGTGTAGATCTTTATTTCTCAAATGGGCTAAACTAATGATATAATGTATCATTTTCTATGAATGTCATAATGATATAAAAATATCATTATCCAAGCAAATCAAGTCCTAGTGAAGCAAATAAGCATGTATTTCATTGAAGACAAAATGTATAGCAATTGCTGTTTCTTTTCTAAAATTACTAATAGCCTACAGAAAGACTATTTTATAAGAATCAGAAAATTACATTTAGGAGTACTGGAAGAATGTGCGCTGTATTTTTATATTTATTATTATTTACTACAGGTGGTCGCCATCTTAGAAAGTGTATGCAACACTCACATGCTCAGTGGGCTCTGAACAGCTGCTAAGCTTAAAGAGCAGCTTGTCACAAATTTACCAGTAGAAAATTAGATTGGCCTGTAATATAAGATGATTCTACAGGGCTGATTATTAAATTATGATGCTAATTGTACTGGTTTCTGTGCTGCCATGTAGTAATTATCTGTATTAAATACACATCAACCTTGACATTTCTATGTGTACTATATATTTGCGATGGTCCCTAAGCTCATTAAGTGACAGCAGCACAGAGCATGTGCAGTGATACAACAGGAAAGAAGATGGGGAGCTATTGGGGACATGTTTGGAGGCACAGATTTTCCCTACTAAAGGCCTGTGATTGCCTTGGGCTGGTAGAGAAACTCTAAACATAATGAACAACATTTCTTGCCTACTTCCTTAGTTAGGCTTTAGTTCTCCTTTAAATCTGCCATCAGACCAAAAGCCGTCAAACAAGAATGCAGAGGCTCATGGTCCACAAGTGGCCTTGATAAATAAATAATATACTTTTCCAAAAAATGCCAACACCATCTTACTTTAAACTTCACATATTTATGTGAGAACACAAATGGTGGCACAACATTTTATTTACTGGTGTCCATTTTTTAAAAAAAAATATTATTATACATTCCTTTAATCAAGATTCCCCTTAATTTACCAATAATTATCCTTGAAAAAATTTGTGCTAGAAAAAGTCTCAACAAAATTGTTCAACAATTCGAATTGAGCGATTTTTAACAGATTATAGAATGGAAACCATCTCAAACAGCCTGAAACTTTTGAGACTCCTGAAGGTAAAAAAACAACTTCCAACTGTTAAAAGGACTGTCTGCCATTGACTTATACATGATTTCAACAGGTTTTAGCTGGAGTATTTATGGATTCTAATTTTAAACAGCTTCAGAGCATAATAAATGCTCTAAAAAAAATTCCCCTTTAAAAACTCGACCAGAAAAACGTAATAAAGATGCCCCTTTATGTTAACAATAGAGACTTATGGGCTTATTTATCAAAAATCTAACTTGTGAGGTTTGTGAGGTTTTTTCTCTGTAAAAAATTAGATTTTATCCAATACTAAAAAAAAACCTAAAATACCGCAAATTTTTCCGGTTCATAGGCTTACAAACTCAAATTTGTACGTTTACAAACTATAGAATTTCAAATTAAAAAAATGGCTTGAACTTTGCCTAGGACAACTCTCATTGACTTCTACATTTTTTAGATGCCGATTTCTTTAAATTAAAGTTTTTGTGGTTTATTTTTGATTACTGTATATACTCGTGTATAAGCCGAGTTTTTTAGCATCCAAAATGTGCTGAAAAAGTCTACCTCGGCTTATACTCGAGTGAACGAGCAGTAGTTGAGATTGCAGTCACTTTTAATCATTCCTATACCAACAGTTCGCTTGGGGAGAGACTGCAATATCATACAGCGCCTTATGTTGGTTATATGAAAGAATAACAGTGCACCCTCTGTTGGTTATATGAAAGAATAACAGTGACTGCAATATCACACAGCACCATCTGTTGGTTATATCAAAGAATAACAATGACTGCAATATCACACAGCACCCTCTGTTGGTTATATCAAAGAATAACAGTGCGCCCTCTGGTTATATGAAAGAATAACAGTGACTGCAATATCACACAGCGCCATCTGTTGGTTAAATGAAAGAATAACAGTGTGCCCTCTGTTGGTTATATGAAAGAATAACAGTGACTGCAATATCACACAGCGCCCTCTGTTGGTTATATGAAAGATTAACAGTGACTGCAATATCACACAGCACCCTCTGTTGGTTATATGAAAGAATAACAGTGACTGCAATATCACACAGCGCCCTCTGTTGGTTATATGAAAGAATAACAGTGACTGCAATATCACACAGCGCCCTCTGTTGGTTATACGAAAGATTAACAGTATGGCAATATCACACAGCACCCTCTGCACATGGTAGTGGGACAGTGAGACAATGCACACAGTAATCCGTTTGGCAATTCTCTGTCACCATCAACTTTGCAAAGAAGTCCAGTTGATCACTGGGGAGGTCACTTTGGCGTAATGTGCGCTGCTGGGAGACAGGGCTGTAGTTGTGTCTAGGCTTATACTAGAGTCAATAAGTTTTCCCAGTTTTCATAGGTAAATACTTACCGAGTATAAATGCTTATACTCGGGTCGGCTTATACTCGAGTATATATATATATATATATATATATATATATATATATATATATATATATATATATATATATATATATATATATATATATATATATATATATATATATATATATATATATAGTATAGTATATATAAATACCAGGCATTCTAGTTATTAAAATATACTTCTAATTTGTGAGTTTTTGTGCAAAAAATATCAAATAGTTGTAAAAATTCTAATTCAAACCTTGATAAATCACCCCCTTTATGATGTTATGACTTGCACAATTAAATACAAGTAAATACACAATTACAGGATTACTATAAGTTACTCCAAGAGCTGGTTAAATGCCTGCTATGCCATATCTCATGAAAATATCTGTATCAGTATGATCTCATTTTGGTTATTTGTGTACCTGAAAAATTAATAAACATTTAAGTTACAATAAAAAAATATGACTATAGTGAAGCAGGGTTTTATGTTGGGCCCAAGGCTGTTTATACTGGAGAAGAAGACCATGGATCAAGTGACCAGGAAAGAATGCTTCCCATCTGAGCCTGAAATTGTATGTTTACCTTCCTCTGGATCAGATAGACGTTAGGAAGGCTTTGCTTGAAAGAAGACTGGATCTGATATATATGCATCTTTTTAACACTAAAATACTATGAAATTAAGAAGGTTTTTATGAAAATAGAGCAAAACCATGATTTGTAACTTGGTTGCCTTCGGAGACCTCTCTCCTGACCTGCACCATTGGGGACCCCTAAACTTCAATGTACCTGGCTCTAAAAAACAAAGTAGTGCAGTGGAGTTGGAGTTGTCTACCTGTCTACAATCTTCTGACAGGAGTATGTGCAGCTAAAGCTGATTCAGACCTTGCTTCAACTGTGAAGAAGAGGGGGGTAGGTGGGTTTCTGCAGGCTGCAGCTATTAAGAATGGAGTCATTCTCCTTTAGAAGTTGTTGATTCAAATACACCGAGGTTAACCTGTTGGGTACACTACAGACTCTCTAATGTTGCAGTTGCAATCTGAAGCATTAGACACCTGGGGATTACTGCTGGAATCACATTCTTAAAGTAATTTCGCGGCTCTATTTTCTGACTTTCAAGAAAGAATTCAAGAAAAAATGCTATTCCACCTGGAACCTGTGCTGTTTCTATATTGATCAGTTGTGTTTCATGAAGAAACAAAATTACCAAACACAATCAAATCATTCTGATTAGATTCTCTTCATTGTAGACCCATCAGTATTGAAATTGATGCACTTTAAATCATTCAGCTATAATGTCTGAGTAAGGCAGTGATGTATGAAGGACAAAAGATATCTGTTTGGGTTTTAGCTGGTTGCTGCCCCATTTATCAAAGGCGGCAATTGATTTAAGTTAACTGAATAATCACCCAGGCTCATGCTTTTCTAACTCATGATTAGCTCTATTTCAGCACTTTCAAATTCATTTATTGCTGTTCAAAGGCAACTTTGCAATTTTAAATGAGTTGTTCTTAGAAATAGGAAATAAATGGTACTGTTTATTATGGCAATGGAGCCGCCTTGGGGAGTTGCTGGAGCAAACCGTACAGACAATATAATGATGGTTCAGTGAAAAAGTACACATTGCATAAGATTAATAGAGCTCAAACTGCCATTTTCACAGACTGTTACCATTTCAAGAGTTGGACTTGGAAAAACTGACAATCTTTTAAGTTTAAAGATACATTTCTTTTATTTGCTTATAAGAATGTGTATTTTGTAAAAAGTTTGCGCTACAGAAGGGGTCAAGAAGAAGAGTCGTCAATCCAGGCAAAAGGTCAGTTCAGGCAGCGAAGTTTTGTAATCGGGATACAGGCAAGGTCAAGATCAGAAGTTCAGAATAACAATAGTCACACCCAGGAACAGTTAAACCTATAGTCGGGCATGGCGTCCTTTTAAAGCCGAATTTTCCCGCCAAAACTTGCTTGATGATGCAGACGTTGAGCGTCGATGTTGCACGTTTTGACGCTGGCGTCAAGACGCTGCATCCAGATTGACGTGCTGGCAACCAGATTGATGAGCTGGCGCCCAATGACCTCTTGGTTCCCCCTGGGCGCCGCAATCTTGGGAAGGACGCCGCCATGGACAGAGGCACCGTTGAGAGCTCCGGTGAGTGCACCTTACATTTACATTATATTTTAAACATATTTATTGATTGGCCTGCCTTCCATTCAGGTCCTTCATTGTTTTTGGGTATTCTTTCAGGATAGTGTATTAGACTTAGAACCCAATTTATCTTATATAGCAGAACTACCTTTCTTTATATGAATTACAAGATATATTTCCAATAATAATCTAAAGAAACAGGAGCTGGTGTTTAACAAACTGATGGAAACATATAGTAGTTACACTTTAGGAGAACATTGTGAGTGTTAAAGCAACAGACATCATTCTAATGGTGGAGGCAGGTTCATCAGAAATATCTAAAGGGACCATAACCTTTATTTGGCGGAAAGTTGGCAGGTAAAATATTTTGAAGACAGATGCATTCAGTTACCAACATACTGTAAGTGCTAAACCTCACCGGTGTACTTGCCCATAAAACCAGAAGAGATTTCAGATGGTCAGGAATCGTTTTGCTATCAAAACTAACTAACAATCTGTTGCTACAATCAACTGGTGCGATCTAGCATCTGTGTTAATAATATATAATACTAAGTACATTAAAAGTAAGTAGAACTGGCAGCACTAGAATTAAACCTTCACCTTTTCCATGCAGCAGATTTGTTACTATCGTTTAGAATACAGTATATATATATATATATATATATATATATATATATATATATATATATATATATATATATATATATATATATATATATATATATATATATATATATATAATGTAATGTCTTGAGAAAGGTCCCAGACAGGACCGAAACATTTTTTCTTTTCTTTGCCTACAATATGAAGTCCTGGAGTGCGTCAACAATGGGGAACAACTCTATGTATATATATGTATATATATATATATATATATATATATATATATATATATATATATATATATATATATATATATATATATATATATATATATATATATATATATATATTATAATTTAGTCTTTAGATATAGTAAGTGCTGAAATATATTATTAAGGTTATGTATTCTTTAATATATTCTGGCAATTTGCTTTAGTAAGGTAATCTTGGAACATTATTGGAACGATCACAGAAAAGGTGTTAAGGTTAGAAATATTGAGCTGCAAAAGAAAGCGGAAGCAGATGGTTCATACCTCTAGGACAAAGGATATCATATGCATAGTACTCACTTATATAAAGCAAATCTGCAAACATAAGTATTTTGTTTTTTTCTCAAAACTCCGTAAAGCGTGCAGGTACCAGGAGCATCTGGATGCTTTTCATTTCCTACGGCTTGTGAATGAGTAATTTGTGATATGCTGAGCTCTAATTACAACAGCAGATAGTAGTCTCATTTCTATCCAGGCCTGTAATTTACAAAAGCAGAATTTTTAATGAGCACAGAGGGAAACCAGTGTTTCTTGTATGGCTCCAAGATTAGAGACTAGACTCTTGCAGACATGTGTAATAGAGGGCCTCCACCAAGTAAATGTCTTGTGTCTTTATATACTAGGTGTGATCTGAGATATATTACTCAACTCAGAATAAATATACTGGGTAGCATTCCATGTAGTCTTAAAATAGATTTATAGCTTGACAAACTCAAGCTCGACTATGACCCAACAGAGGCTTCAAACATAGCTGTTGCCCTACTGTTTTGAATAAAAGTGTTTTAAGAATATTTCTAGTGCTGCCCACTATACTTAGTATTTTAAATTATTATATATAATTTGTACACTGAAATTCATCAGTGGACACAGATATAGGAGAGTAGAGTTTGTGTCCTTTAAAGGGATTCTATCATGATTTTTATGATTTAGTTTTTATTTCTAAATTACACTGCAAATAATTTACTCTACAATATAAAATTTCATTCCTGAACCAGCAAGTATATTTTTTTTAAGTTGCAATATTGGTGTGTAGGCAGCCATCTCAGGTCATTTTGCCTGGTCATGTGCTTTCAGAAAGAACCAGCACTTTAGGATGGAACTGCTTTCTGGCAGGCTGTTGTTTCTCCTACTCAATGTAACTGAATTTGTCCCAGTAACACCTGGATTTTACTATCAAGTGCTGTTCTTCGATCTACCAAGCAGCTGTTATCTTGTGTTAGTAAGCTGCTGCCTGGTTACCTTCCCATTGTTCTGTTGTTAGGCTGCTGAAGGGGAAAGTGAGGGGGGTGATATCACTCCAACTTGCAGTACAGCAGTAAAGAGTGACTAAAGTTTATTAGAGCACAATTCACATGACTGGGGGCAGCTGGGAAACTGACAATATGTCTAGCCCCATGTCAGATTTCAAAATGAAATATAAAAAAATGTGTTTGCTCTTTTGAGAAATGGATTTCAGTGCAGAATTCTGCTGGAGCAGCACTATTAACTGAGGCGTTTTGAAAAAAAGATTTTTTTCCCATGACAGTATCCCTTTAAGTTCTAAGCAGTACAGTGTATGTGTCACGCAGAATAAGAAGTCTGATGTTGTAAACTATAGCAAAAAAGAGGAAGTTGTGCTCACCACTAATTATTATACCATTAGGCGGGGGTGCAATGAGGCTGTGACCACAAATCTTATACAAATAAATACGAGAGGTCCTTTGCACTCAGCCCATTATCAATATATTAAGGACACTGATACATGTTGTGCCTACTAAAAATGCCCCCCATTGTTTGTCCATATATTGCAGTATATTTTAGCTGGCCCACTATGTCAAAGTCAATCCTGGTCTGGCCAGTCCTATGCTCAACTTTCTTCTGATTCATTAAGAATGTTACTATTTCATTACACATGTTACACAGGGACTAAGTTTTACCTGCATCTGACTTGCTTTCAAGGTTAAAACTCCAAAAATCTGTTGCCCTTTTACTAGCCATCCACTGGGATCACCTGTCTATAGAAAGTTGGCCAGCTTAAATACATTGTGATATAAGGACAAACAAGCCCTGTTACGTTTAAAGGAGAGGGTATTTCAGTAGCTTAAGGCACAAAATGTCTCAGCCTAATGGGTTGAGTGGTTTAAGCCTTAGTGGAATAGTGTTAAGCTTTACTGGGTAAAGTAAATTCTTGTGCTTGGTTAAATTCCCTGTTGGTACAGGAATTTCATCAAAAGTGGAATAAATTGGTGAAGTCAGTCATGTTAGCTCTCTTAGAACCTTTGTGGTGAAGAGTGGAAGGATGACCAGCGTCTGGGTAGTGAGAAGAACCCAATAGAGAAACCTCAACTTAAGTTGGTGGGAAAACACCATATTAAAATGGATTAGCTAGAGAATAACTAAATCCTGGTTGTAGTTGCTTTAAGCGTATAAATATGCCCTCTGATTCTCACATGCCTTGTTATGTAATATGGCAATTGTCTGTCTGGCTTCTCCAACAGAAACAAGAAACGCACAGTTCCTTATTTAGTCATGATCACAGCAACCAAAAAATGTCCTTCAAAGAAGGGTTGCATGATGACGCTGATATTCCACTTGCACCAATAAGAAAGCAGAAAGCAGCACACACTTCAAAATAAAAGTGCATAGCCATGTTTCTTCTGTGATGTGAATGCATACAAAGGATGTACTGACCTAAAAACTTAAGGCTGGGGTTCACAGCAGCACTGAAGTAACACTATGGTATTAGATGCTTATAGTGCCTTTTAGAAAAAGGTAAGTGAAACTGTGAGCTTGGTTCTTGTTTATGTGACATATACAAAAGTGATACGCATGAAACATGTCAAGGTCCAGGGCTGCCGCACCAGGGGCCACTGAATGTATTTTGTAAGATGGACCTTATTTGTTACCTGTGGGAAAGGCTTGCATTCATTTTTGATTTTACAACCTGAATGATAGCAGATCACTTTTGTCTAGTGAAAGAAAAAAAGATACCCTGGCCACCATTTGACTATTTTCTGTTTTTCTGTAGAAAGGTTTCCTCTTACTTTAAGGCTAATGGCAAATGGGATTTTTTTAAGGGGTGGAAAGTGATGTGCTGCTCCTCTGCTGCATGCCCCTTGCTTCTACAAAAGACAAAATACCATGAGGCCTAGACAAACAGCAATTACAATATTTGCTCTATGCTTAGTAGGGGCACAGATCAGGCTTTGATGAAAAGCAATTAGGCATGCAGATGTACAAGATGTTTCTCCAAGGAAACTCCCTCATAATTTTCTTTTTTTCTGCTTTATTATTCTCTGAGAACACATGTGAGGGTAACATAACATGTCATATAATTAAACTGAATTATATATATATATATATATATATATATATATATATAAATAAATATATATATATATATATATATATATATACTGTATATATATATATATATATATATATATATATATATATATATTTTTTTTTTTATACACACACACACACACACACTATTAAAAAAACAGATGAAGCATGGGCAACTTTCTCTCTCTAATCTTCTAAGGTTCAAGCAACCAATCTGAGAAAATGAAGCAAGGAACCTTCACTTGCTTCATTTACATCTAAATTAATTATGCAAGGTAAATGTTTTCCTTGGATGAATTGTAATTATAGATACTAAATGTTCAGAGTGTTGACTTCTATTGGATATTTTGCTGTGATCTCCCAGGATAGAAGTATCCAAGATGAAATATATTCATGTAGTAGTTATAGCTAGCCACATAGATATTTATACAAGATTTAAGAAACTGAAAACTCAAGGTATTTGAAATTGTGTCTCTCTAGAAACAGACTTGGTCTTATAAAGGTACATGCCCAATGGACTCTTCACTAAAACTGTAAAAATCATGAAGTGGCTATTACTGAATAAATACCATTAAACACAGCAGGGTGTTACCTTGACAAATCTCTACTAAACCAGAGACAAACAGGAAAGGATTACAAGTAGCCCACAGCACAGAATTATCACTAAAAATGCAGGTAGTCTGTGGGAAACTCATGTTACTCCCAATTGCAGTCAACAAGAAAAGACCTCACAGCAAATGAAATGACACAGTTCTAGCAAGGTGCCAATTTTCCAAGAATGGTACATCAAGCAGAACACAAATAATTGAAAAACAGCAGCACATTTTTACACACTCTAAAATTCCTCAGTAGGAATTGATGTTTTCCAAGTTACTTCATAATAACTTTCCCAAAGCATGCTGGGGAATTCAGCTACTAGCTGACGAAGAAGAACCATAGTCTACAGTGTTCTAAAATAATGGAGCTATTAGTAAATAGATTAAAGCTGTTAGTAAAAAGAATACTCTCCTTTATACAGTAAGTACACTGAATAGTTCTTTGCAGTGGCTTAGTTTTGTGATTACCATGGTGTAAATTCAAAGATGAGGAAGGCCCTTTATCTTGAACCTATTTTTCGACCAGTTATTTGGTGTAAAATATTTATTTGCTGTAAACTATTTTACAAATATAAATTTATCCCAAGTTCTATATATTGCTTCATATCCATAAATATTGCTATGGTTATTTTGGAAATGGACCACCTATTAAAGGAACAATATTTGTTCACAAACACTTTTTATCAGTTACTTTGTTTTCCTCTGTTGTTCATCAGAAATAAAATCGTTTTTCAATTCCTTTCCATACTGCCATACTGTAGAGTATATATATATATAATAATATAATATATATATATATATATATATATATATATATATATATATATATATATATATATATATATATATATATATATATATAGTGAGAGAAAGAGAGATACTGGATAGATAGTGATCATTGCTGGATTGTCATCAGGACTAGGTTAGATATAGATAGAAATAGAAATATGGAGAGTGATAATTGCAATAATATGTGAGTAGCTATGGAGTGATAATGAGAGGGCACATATTGGACAGATGGGATCCTGAACCTAGAAAATGTAGGGGAATTAATATATTATTATTATTGTCAAATACAATGCTTTTAAAAAACGTTTGGAAAAAACGTTTATAATACATTAAAATAGATCGTTAAAATTTGCCCCAACCTGATCCTCCCAGATAGGATATACCACTGGAGGGGGTGGTTTGACTAAATTTCACTGAATTACTCTTTCAGGAGCACTGGGTATGTGGGTGTATGTAGGAGGCTGTCAGGAAGAGACTCTGGGGACACATATAATTTGTCATGGGTCTTTTTTGAAATTTTTTTTAAAATGACTACAAACAGAAATCCATTTTTGTTAAGTGAAACTTTGTGGTTTGCTCAATATCTTCATATTCATAAACATTTGTACAGGTTTTGGAGTCTCTTTCAAGATGAGGCACCAACAGCCTAGTATTTAGTATGCTTCCCGCATTTTTATCTACAATGCAGCATTTATCTCATGATATCATTGTAATTGTAGTCAACAGAAGAAGATGCTCCTGGCAATGTTATGTCATTGTGAATCAGACAGAATTATGCTGAAAATTTTCCATTTGGCATCATTTACACTATTTAGTATAAGAGTAACATGTGCGTCCAAACCGTTTTGCAACAGTGCTGAAGCTATTGAGTGGCTGCTGTAGGAACTCTGAGATTCCACCTGGTTTGGTAGTAGTTCCAGTGTTCCTACAATGGCCTGAGTAAACAGGTGCAAATGAACTTGATTCACAACAGGAGGTAGGAGGAAGTCAGAGGCACAAAGCATAACTTTATTAAAGTGCTAGATGTGCATGTTGATGCAAATAATGTTAATGAAAGGGATTTTTTTTACGGTAGTAAAGTACAGTAGTGCGTTAAGTAAGATGGTTATATATAGACTCTGGGGTAAATTTATTTCCGCCACTAGAGTGAAATTCTGCAGCTCTCAAATAATTTCTATGGGATTTTGAAAGGCATATTTATCAATGGGTGAAGTGAAAGTTCACCCTTAGATAAATACGCCTATAAAAATCCCATAGAAATGAATGGAGAGTGGCGGAATTTCACTCTAGTGGCGGAACTTTACTATTAACTTCACTCTTTGATAAATATACCCCTCTGGGTTTAATTATATTTTGCCACTAAACCACCAGTACTGGAAGATGCAGACTAGAGTAAACTGGTCATTTACTTCCAGTCAAAGGGTTAGAAATATCATGAGAAAGAAAGGAAACTTATTAACCTGATGCCTAAACTACAGTGTTTTGGGCCCTAGGCTGATGAATAGTGATGGGCGAATTTGCGCCATTTCGCTTCGCCGAAAAATTTGCGAATTTCGTGCGAAATTCGCAAAACAGCGAAATATTTGCGAAACGGCGCCGGCGTCTCATTTTTGACGCCGGCGCCCGTTTTTTCGACGCCGGCGCCCGTTTTTGATGCCGGCGCCCGTTTTTTCAAATGGGCGAATTTTTTCCGTGAATTTTCGCGGGCGTTTCACGAATTTATTCGCAGGCGGCGAATCGCGCAAATTCGCTGCGAATTCGCGCCAGCCGAATAAATTCGCCCATCACTACTGATGAACATTATGCAGGTACTAACCTCACAATCTCCCCATAGTAGACAGCAGCTAAACAAGCTGAAATATATGTTGCCGCAGCACCTGGCCAATATTTCATTGTCCTAGCGGATAAAATTCCAGTCAAGGCTGGGGCCGATATAACAATTTTACTGACAAGGTAATTGCCGGCCAGATAAAGAAGGTGGCAACCCTAAACATGACTAGTACTAAGAGCTGATCCACTTACATTGGGTCTCTTTACCCAGCCTTAACCTTTAATAGGAATTGCCTTAGGCCCTGGTTCATTCTCTGTGGAGGTGGAGGTGGATGCAGGGAACACTCAGATTTAATTTATTCTTATGGATGAATTCAGCAGAAAGCTGGCCTAGATACAGAGGGGTCCCTCTACCAGCCTGTCAGTCACATGACCTTCCGATTATAACAAGAAATTCAGATATTCTAATGAATTGTGTTCTCAGTAAGCCAGATTCTACAAATCAAACCATGTCAAGTTTACTGTATATCAATGTATTTGCTTGGTACCTTACAGAGTCCTGTTGAAAACTGAATACATATATCATGACTCAAAAAACAAACATTTAAAAGATGTTTGCCAAGCAGAAGTAGGTTAAGTTCAGACAGAAACAGTACAAGACATAAGAATATAATTTGATAAGCCTCAATGCACACAAATCATAATATTAAACAAGGGGCTGATTTAACAACCCTGGGTACTTTTTACCAGTCCTAGAGATAGATGCCAATCTACTAAAAGAAATAATACGACATTAATAATCGTGTTGATTGAATTTAATGGCTCAAAGCACATTTATATGGTTTGATAAAAAAAAAAAAGCTTTTCAGACTGTCAGAATTCCCCTGTTCCAATTTTATCAACTCTGTCCATGCACAAGAATATAGACAAAGTAAAGAGTTAGCAATACTTTGGTCTCAGATACCATGTAAAGTGACAAGAAGAAGCTCTTTCAATTGAAGGGGATCTCCGCACACATACATAAACTTCTAATCAATCAATATACATTCATTAAAACTTTAAACATTTTCAATGGTTGTAAAGTTATTTGTAAATGTAGTTGAAAGTAGCACCTGTTTGGCTGTTCACAATCTCTGTACCTCGGATTATGACACCTTACACAATGCAGAAGATACAGTATATTAAACTGGAAGAAATCTGATACATTGTACATTGTTTCATGAGTCTGACCCAGAAAAACGACTACATTTATAAATAACGTTCAACCCATTTACAGTGCATACTCAATGTACAATAGAAAGTTGCTTAGAACTGCATTTTCTATTAAAACGCAATAAATAGTTTTTGGGTGAAGAATAATAAAGAGAGTCCTTCAGGCACCTGCTGTTGGTCTCTATGAAGTAAACTGGAGCTTTATGACAGAGAAAGAGGAACACTGACAACTTGGCTACGATACAATGTCCTAGGAGTGCTAGGAAGAAACACTTTAAGGCTAATAGTCCTCAAGATGAGGGTGAAATATACCAAGCAAACATTTTCCATAAGCTTATAGCAGGGATAAGATACTTATTTTGATTGTTGCCTGAAAAAAAACCAAAAAAAAACCCAGTTGATTAATAAAGTAACACAATTCCTAGGATATCATTTGCTATTTCAAAAAAAACCTGAGCCACTTGCATACACCCCACTAATCCTCAGATTATTTGCATTATATTCAGATTTTAATTTATTTTACATTTGTTTTTTCATTTGCTTTTAAGGGGAGTTTACAGTAAGTCCATCAATACAGGAGACAATTAGTAGCTATGAATGTAGGAACGATTGCTGGTCTGGTGATTATCACTTTGAAATGTTATATATATATATATATATATGCGATATTACTGTATTATGGAGACTTTATAGAGGTTTTGCCATTGACATATTAAAAGGGTACTTCTTGATGGAAAAACACTTGTTGATGATAATCTTTACAAAGACATGCAGAGTTAAATTACAGTAAATTACAGTAATTTTTGAACTAGCCCACAGTTGTGCCCCATTTAATGTTGCCATTAACAGCTAAGGGAAAGCAAGGGCCGGGATTTACTTTGTCCTATGACTCACAGAGCATTAGGATGCTACTACAGTACTTAGTAACATCAATGAAAAAGCCCCAAATCTCCACTTTTAATGTTATGAAAATATAATGTACTGTTGTGCTGCACTGGTAAAACTGATGCGTTTGCTTCAGAAACTCTACTATAGTTCATATAAACAAGCTGCTGTGTAGCCATGGGGGCAGCCATTCAAGCTGTAAAAAGGAGAAAAGGCACAGGATACACAGCAAATAACAGATAAGCTCTGTAGTATACAATGAGATTCTTCAGAATGTATCTGTTATCTACTGTTTATCCTGTGCTTGACTGGCAACCCCCATGGCTACACAGCAGCTTGTTTATATAACTGTAGTGTTTGTGAAGCAAACACACCAGTTTTACCAGTGTAGGGCACAATTCATTATATTGTCATTCCTTTAAAAAACTTTCATTTATTGGTGTTACTGTTCCTTTAACCCAAGTAATCCACAGCCTTGATAATGAATTGGAGATATGCTATTGCACCCATAGCATCTGAATTGGTAAAACGTGCAAAATACACAACATCCTACCTAGCAAATGCTCACAGTTATACTGCAGGGGAGAAACAGAGTTGCATTCACATTTTGCACTTTGCATTTGTAAATCATGCCTTTAAAGTGTGTGAACATCTACTTTAGGGGACTGCATGCATTCAATTGTATCAATGCTATTAACCAGATGACACCTACTGTAATTAAAAACATATTAGGAAATAAACAAATAACCCTATAAATGTTTGTTTTCTTACAGTTTACGCAATGTGCAGAAATTACAGATGAAATGCAATTTGCAAAATAAAATGTGTGTGTGTGTGTGTGTAGACAGATGTCTTGCCTATATTTTTGCAGGTACAGTGTTAATTCAAGCAGATACAACACACTCAACTGTGACAATCCAGTTATTGCAAGACTCTGTGATAATTCAGTTAACACAAACCTGGATTTTTCATGGTTTGTTATCAGTTTATGGAGATGTTCAGTACCCAGAAAGGATTATCACTGAACCATGGTGGGTCATTAATGCAATGTAATGTCCAATATTTAAACTCAGGTTCCTGCATATACAAGTAAATAGGCATTTTAGTTTGTTTCAGATTTAAGGTAATCACCAACATTTTTCAGTTCTTAAAAGTCTGTTTTCACTGTTCACTTTGTTCTGCTGCTCCTAGTCTAAGTGTTTATTCTTTAAAGTCGAGCACATCATCCCAGAGGCGTCTTCCCTACTTGTCTTCCCTACTGCCCCCTTATTTACATCTCATTCAGATGGCAAGAGGTAAGAACAGTGTTTGTCTGCACCCCTTGATGCTGTGGTCTGCACATCACACCAGATTTTGCTATCCAGTGTGAGGCACAGACTGCAGCCAAACTGGGGGAAGAAGTGCTGCCTGTATGAGCACTAAGGGGGCACTTTGTGCTCTTGCGCGTCTTCCTCCAGTAGCTGTAAATAACCCCTACTGTCCTGTTAATTGCAGTTGCATTTAATATGTCCATAGGAAGTTGTGACACTAGATGCTACATTAACATGGATATAAACATTAAATTCTAAGCT
The DNA here is from genome assembly GCF_017654675.1 of Xenopus laevis. Taxonomy (NCBI): domain Eukaryota; kingdom Metazoa; phylum Chordata; class Amphibia; order Anura; family Pipidae; genus Xenopus; species Xenopus laevis. The sequence goes on along the minus strand of NC_054372.1, from coordinate 147,550,411 downwards.
ATTTCTATTTAGTTCTTAGTTTCAGCAGTTTTTTCTTAAACATGTGTAAACTTCCTTTTTAATTAGTCTCCAAAGGAAAAATACCTTCTTGAGTCCTAAGACTCTATTAATAAACCCTTCAAACTCAGTTTCTTTCCTGGCAGCACTACATCCTTTATTTTTCTACAGGACCAGTTCAATCTTCACCCTCTCACTCAACAACTCGCCTGATTGTTTAGTGTGTTAAAGTTATTTTGCAGTTTATCACTTGAAAAGTCATGGAAGGCATTCAATTCGAGGGGAAAAAAAACTTTTCTCCAAATTCAGTTCCAGTTTTTTTCCCTTAGACTTCAATAGAGTTTTCACGTCATAAAAAGTGATATAAGTTTTTCTGCACTGGATTGCTTCTCAAATTGAATCTTGTCTAGAACTTTTCATGCGATAAACTTTTTTTTTCACTTCAATAAAAAACTCACGGTTAATCACGTGAAAATGTTTTCCTGAATTGAGCCTATGATTAAGGGGTGTTCCCGAAATATGTTCATTCCACAGCAGCCACTTTTTTAATGAATTAAACAGTGATTTAACTTTACGAGAATGTGTGCTCTACAATTCTTCTTTTTTTTTGTTCTGAATGGCCACAGCTTGAGGAGTTCTACATGGATGCCGGCACACCAGTCCTTTGCATGACACTACACAGACTCAAGCGTTAGTCTGAATTTTTTTTTTTTTTGTTGGGTTGTTTTTAAATTAATTGCATTTCAGTATGGGTGAATTAATTAACCGTGTTATTTAAAGCATTTTAGTGCAGCAAGGAATAAAGGATGTAACTTTAAGAATCCTACAAGAAATTAATTATATATGTTATGTTTTGTTGGAGTCAGCATCATTGTTTGTTCTTATGGTTCTCTTTAAAAAGTTTCTATCATGATTTTTAGTGTCTTTTTTTTATATCACTAACTTACACTGGATACATTGCAAGTCATTCTACTACATGTATGGGATACATTATCCGGAAACCCGTTCTGAATCCCAGAAAGCCCCAGGTCCCAAGCATTCTGGATAATAGGTCCCATACCATACCATATTTTCAATTTTATTCTTATACCAATAAGAACCAATTTTTTTTAGTTGTGGAAAAGAAATTGCAATGGCAATCTAAGGGCTCTTACTGACGAGCGGTTGTAGCTGCGCTCCCCTGCGTATCGTTTTTCTACGTTCAGCCGCAGGGGAGCACATGAATAGACGCATTACATTTTTTCCAATGGGGCTGTACTCACACAGGTGCGCGTAGGCCCCGAATGCAGGTTGAGATGCAACATGCTGCATTTTTCCTGCGTTTGGCGCCTGGAAAAAATCTAATGCATCTATTCCTGCGCTCCTCTGCGGCTGAACGCAGAAAAACGGGACGCAGGGGAGCGCAGCTACAACCGCTCGTCAGTAAGAGCCCTTAAAATGTCAACCCTTTTTGACAACACCGACCAGGGTAACAGCATGTCTACTTGTTATTACCATTGAGAGACAGGCCAGCAAAGAAGAAATGCACTTCTAGAATATACCACTGGCTCAGCTGTTGGTAGCAAAGTAAAGTGACTATCTCTGTGGTGCAGAATAGTAACACCTACAAATCCTGAGTTGATGCCATCCATTAGTACATTTATCTGCTACACGGTGATACTACACTGCACAAAGCCGACGCAGCTATGAATTGATATTGGGCCAGCCATGCTTAACATGATAGAAGTAATGATTCTGAGTAGTTTTTCTATGAACTAAATGCAGCGTGATTCTTCCTATTTCTCCATGATATACAATATTCATTAATATTTAGAGACATCTGAATATAAATTGCTTCTTAAATATTCATGATAAGAACTTCATACAGTATACGAATCTACCTTGACACTGAATTGTCACTTTTTATTTACAGGGGTGAGAGAGTTCAACGTGATATAGCTCAACAAAACAATCGCTGCAAAGCTCTCACTTTATTAATATGTGTTTTTTGTGGCATGAATAAAAATGACAAATGCAGATATTCTGAATTTTAAAATTAGGGTGAGCCAGGCAGGCCAGTGTAAGTGGCAGGGGTTAAAGAGGAGCATTACTCTTCCCGACTGCCTGTCATTCTGCCACATCTATGGCAGAATTGTTATACCAGATATATAAATATTAATTATACAGTGCCATGACCTGAACTGCTACTCATTCACAATTTGAAATGATGCAGCCAAACCCAATCTTTGTACAACTGTAATTTTCCCATGGGTTCAGAACCTAATTATAACAAAATCTTCTGGATGCTGAACTATAATAGAGATGGAATAGAAGCAAAATAATTTAAACATATTTTATATACAGTAGAACAGTGATCCCCAACCAGTGGCTTGCGAGCAACATGTTGCTCACCAACCATTTGGATGTTGCTCTCAGTGGCCTTCAAAGCATGTGCTTATATTCGAATTTCTGGCTTAAAAGCAAACTTTAGCTGCATAAAATCCATGTGTACTGCCAAACAGAGTCTCCTGTATTCTTCCAGCCCACATAGGGGCTACCAAATAGCCATTCACAGCCTTTATTTGGCACCCCCAGGGACTTTTTTGCATGCTTGTGTTGCTCCCCATCTTGTTTTTTTTTAATTTGGCTCATGGGTAAAAAAAGGTTGGGAACCCCTGCAGTAGAACCTCCATTTTCCATTTTCAGGGGACCAGAAAAAATGGTGCAAAATCCAGGAAAATGTAAAATCAGTATGCATTATATATAAGTGGGACCACAAATAAACAGTATAAAAAATGCAGGAAATCATAAAATCAGGGTATGTATAATTGAGGTTTAATTGAAATAACATTTGCTAGTGCCCCACTTTTCCCAGAAATAATTCTGAAGACTGATGGTTTGACTTATTTGCTGGTGTTTCGGCAAGCTTGCACAGGGCAGATTGCTCCAATTACAATACTGCAATGCACATGAATAATTGTACACTGATAGCCTCAATTCTTTCTCTGAACATTCAGACTGGAAACACTTAGTCTGCTCAGTAAATACTGGTTATCTTAAAGTTACATTAATCTGTTCCATCCACTTTCTTTACAATATAAGTGCACTCAACATCGAATGGAAAGCTATTCAATAAAACTGTGCCTAACAGTTGTCATATGTGACTGCTATAGATTTTAAGGACATGGACTTCATGCCAACTATATATTGAAACATATACAGTATATCCATATATATACAGTTCATTATATATATATATATATATATATATACACACACATACAATTACTGACTGTATAACCACTGTGTATACCAATGTCAATCCTAATAGTATTTCTTAAAATTTCAATAACCTTTGATATTATGCTTGTTCAGGAAACCATCCAAGCAACTCTTAAAGGCATTAACTAAATCAGCCATCACAACATCACCCGGCAGTGCATTCCACAACCTCACTGTCCTGACTGTGAAGAACCACCTATACTGCTTCAAATGAAAGTTCTTTTCCTCTGGTCTAAAGTGGTGGCCTCTGGTGCATTAATCCTTTTTATGAGAAAAGCAATGCCCTGCTATCTGTCTATAAGGTCATCTAAAGCATAATCATGTCAACTCACAAGCACCCTTTCCCTAGAGAAAACAACCCCAACATTGATAGTCTATCTTCACAGCATAAATCCTCCATTCCTCCAGTCTAGTTGCACGTCTCTGCATTCTCTCAAGCTCATTAATATCCTTCTTAAGGACTGGAGTCCAAAACTGAACTTCATACTTCACGTGAGGCCTTACCAGGGGCTTATAAAGAGCAAAATTATGTTTTCATCCCTTGAGTTAATGCCCTTTTTTAAGCAAGACACAACTTTATTTGCTTTAATGGCCATTGAGTGAAACTGTTTGTAATCCACAAAACTCCCCAGATCCTTCTGAATTAAGGATGCCCCCCAAACACACTACCATTCATTGTATAACTCATATTTATGTCATTTCTACCAAAGTATATAATCTTGAACTTATTAAACCTCATTTTTCAATTTGCTGCAAGTTAAAAAGGAAAGGGAAGACCCCTACCACTAACTCTGATTCATTTTCCACCACTCTTTGCATTCCATCCTTCAACCAGCTCTTTATCCAAGATAAAATGTTATATCCAGGTCAATATTCCTTTATTTACTCCCCAACTTTCTGTGTGCTTTTGAGCCATCTCAAACCTTGTGAAAATATTTGCTGTGAATTCAACATTAACATATCAAGAACATGTTTTTTATGCAAAAAGAGGTAAAGCCGTTATAAAAGAATAAATAACTTTTCAGGAACACAAAGGGGGAAAAAACACCATTTACATTGAAAATTGCAGCAGGAGAAAACATAAGCCTTTGATAAATCTTCCCATAACTGTCTGTTAGCTACAGTCATATGAAAACGTTTGGGAACCCCTCTTAATTCTTTGGAGTTTTGTTTATCATTGGCTGACATTTTCCCATTGTTCAAGCCCCTGGCTCCAAAGTGGTTGACAAGGTTCTCATTTTATTACCATGGGTCTATTACTAAACATTCAATATTTGGACTGTGTAGAACAAACAGACAGCTATTTTCTGTCAGTATTCCCTGTGGCTGGTACTTAGATGGCAAGCTGTTTACTTATAAGGTGAAATTCTCCCTCCGTCCTAGGAATTGCAAAAATGAGACTAAGCCATTAGCCAAATGAATAAATGCAATGGGCCCTTTTGACATTAAAGTAGCAAATATCCTACTCAGACTCTAACTAGATTACCCATCAGTTTCCCAAACTACTCTCTAAAGTGAAGAACAAGCACAAATTGTTCTTCAGTCACTTGTCCATGGGGAAGCCATTGATGTGGCAGAATAAATTCTAGATTGGGCACATCCATCATGTATTTGAACAAATGTTTATAAAGAGCAGGTGGCAGTTCCCCATGGCAATGCGACCAGCGAAGAGCATCTAGGCAAATCAGGTTATATATGTCTATTTGTAGTCACTGTATTGTAGTGGTTTTTTTTTAAAAAATAACCATGGTTTTTGTTCTGGTTTATTCCAATTTCTCTCATTTAGGTCACTTAAACAGGTGTGACTCCTATTTATATTACATTTGAAATGGAAAAGGAACTAAACATTGTATTTTAAATCAGAAGGGATTTGTATGCTATTTTCAAGCAGTAACCATAATAACATCTCAATAAGATGCAGATAGTTCTTAAATTTAATATAATTTTGGTAAAAGAAAAAAAGTGAAAGGATGGGCCACATATTGTGGTGTTTTAAAACTATAGGAAAAGACATCAATTGTGAGTCCCTCGAAAAATCAGTCAAAGATAGTAACATTTACAAAACATTTATTAGGACATAGTAGACAGCGGCCTAACGCGTTTCTTGCCTGTTGGGGCACTTACTCATAGGCTCTGTTACTAATTTTTACTTTATTGCAATTCTATTGGTATAGTGTCCACATTGGCTTTTTTGCCAACTGTTTTTTGTTTTGTTTTTTTTACGTTTTTTTGTGTTTTAAAACAAGTTGGCTTATGCATTTATAACCACAAGGGGTCACTGATGAAGTGGAAGGTCTGTCTGGGCTCTTTATAAATGAACCCAACTAAGTTTGCTTAAGCATTCTAAATCTGCTTTATGTTTGTGTATTTACACTTCTAGAACAAAATTTAGAGCTCTAAATACCAAAGAAAAAATGAAAAATTGCTACTTTTCCTGATATTGGGATTAGTGATCGGCCTGGCACGAATTTGTGGCGAATTCCGGCATTTCGCCGCTGGTGAATAAATTTGTGAATCTCCTGTGAAAATTTGCCGGCGTCAATTTCCGATTTTCACAATTTTTTTTGTGAAAAGGTTCGAATTGCTTGCTTTTTAGTGAAAATGTTCAAATTGCTTGATTTTTTTAGTGAAAACATTCGAATTGCTCTATTTTTTTCGTGAAAACTGTAGAATTTCACTATTTTTTCATGAAAACGGTAGAATTTCATAATTTTTTCATGAAAACGGTAGAATTTCATAATTTTTTCATGAACTTTCCGATTTCACGATTTTTCACAAATTAGCGGGAGAGATGCGCCCATCACTAATTGGGATTTATATCCAAAAAATATTTTATTTTATGCACAGAAAATAAACTGATTTGAAACAGTTTGATGCCCAATATGCATTGATTTACCAAATTATGTGACATACAGAAACCCCCAAATGGATATATGGCAGATACAATTTTCATGGACAAAAAACAAGTAACAAAGAACAATGCAGAGTGTAATAAAATCACTAAAATTCAATAAAACCACTAAAATAAATATTTTTGTTTAACCTAAAATAATCAGTAGTCAGAACTGTAATAACATACAAAAGGTATTGCACAGTGCGGTTAGCGAATACGCTATTTGCAATGGCAATAAAATATTTTTTTCAGACAATATAAAAGACGATGAGATATAAAAAAGCCACACAATTGTGTAAGATTGTGCTTACACTTGGCAAAATGTGTGTTGTATGCTTGTATGCAAGTATGTGTGAGAAGTGTGAAAGTGTGAAACCCCCCAATCCCACAAAAATGTACGTGTATGTGTGTAAGTGTAAATGTGTGTATTAGTGTAAAAGTGTGCAAGTGTATATTTTGTGTGTGTGCTACATTAATCTGGGGTATGTTGGCTGCAGATTCATGTCTGTGCCCCAGAAGCCACCAACTCCGCTTGTTGCGTAAGGGGCTGGATAACAAATAGGGAAGGAGAGCGTTTCTTCAAAAGCTGATCCTCTGCTCCCCCCCCTCCAGAAGTGCTGCAGAATGTAGAATCTACATTCTGTGGCACTTAGGTACTTTTATACCTAGAATTTAGATTCTACTTTCTGTGGCACTTAAAGGGAGATCTACCAATCCGCAAGTCACGTACAAATTAGAAAGCAAAGATCTGATTGGTTGCTATAGACAACATCTCCAGTTGGCAAGGCTGCCTCGAGTATGTTGGGTTAAAGAACCTCACTTGTCATGCCTTTTGGTTCTCTATTCAATATCAGTAAACAGTTTCCACAGTACTCGGTCTGCATATTTTGTGCTTGCAGTCTGATGCCATATAATATGCTCATATTGTTTTTTATAATTGTTTGATTTATATAAACACAGCTTTGCTAGACACCTATAATACTAAGGGGGTTAACAAAGTCTGTTTTTTTTCTGGTTGGACTTATAAAGGGGAGAACCACCATTTTTTCTTTATTAAAAAAAAAACCTACAATTTTTTGAAATGGTGTTAAAAGTCTAAATAATAAGTACTCCAACTCAGACCTGCCAAGTTCATGTAGAAGTCAATGGCAGATGTCCTGTTGACATCCTGATCTGCTCTGTTTCGTTCAATAATCGGATTTAATGGTTTTCGGGATTCAGTCTGAGTCATTTTTAGAAAATAGCGAGAACTTTTCAGATTTTGATGAATAACCTTAATGTATTTATTTCCCTTTTTTAAAAAAATAAAAAAAAAGCAAAAGGATGATAACAGAACCTGAATGTAGGATAATGTCGGTCTTCTTATCTGCTAAATATGAGGATTTTTCATTGAAAAACCTTGGCCAGTCCTGGAACTTAACATGGCAAAGTGAGGCAAGTCAGCAGTATCCCTATTAAAACTTCATGCAGTAATGTTGCTCAGTGATTCAATACAAAAAAAACCTTATTAGTTCAAGTATGACTTCCTAATGTCTGCCCACTGCTTCAGAAATGCTGGCATGAATGCTTTGCTGACCAATATGCACAAACAAAAGCAGTATGAGGTTATTTAAAGCTATAATGAACACTTTGCTGTTAAATATTTCTTAACTGATTAAAACAAGGCTCTTTGTTTACTAGTAGATGCTGCTTTTTATGGACTTTTTGTGCCCTTGCAGTGAATTGTAATATTCGTTCTCCCTAGTTTCACCCAAAGGAAGCCTGTTCATGTAAAGGTCCAGAAAGTAAGGAGGACAATATAATGTATAAGTGTGTTTACTTCAGAAACACATCTATAGTTTATATAAACAAGCTACTGTGTAACCACATGGGCAGCCAATCAAGCACAGGATACACAGTAGATAACAGATACGATATGAAGAATCCCATTGTATACTACAAAGCTTATCCGTTATCTGCTGTGTATCCTGTGCGGATTTCTCTTTTTTTCAGCTTTGAATGGCTGCCCCCGTGGATAGACAGCAGTTTATTTATATAAACTATTGTAGAGTTTCTGAAGCAAATACACCAGTTTTAACAAATCAGCACAAAAGTACATTATTTCTTCATAACTTTAAAACACTTTTCTGTTTTGGTTTTACTGTTCTTTAACCACGGCAATCAGACTTTTATTGAACTATTTTCTTAGCAAAGAATTATTTTTTATATTTTGGTAGTAGGTATACAGGTATGGAACCTGTTATCCAGAATGATCTGGACCTGGGGTTTTCCAAAAAAGTGACCTTAAGTCTACTAATAAATCAATTTAACATGAATTAAACCAAACAGGATTGTTTTGCCTCCAATAAGGATTAATTATATTTTAGTTGGGATCAGGTACAAGGTACTGTTTTACTAGTATGGCTTTCTCGTATTAGGAGCTTTTTGGATAACAGGTTTTCGGGATACCAGAACCCATACCTATACATATAGTATCCTGTAGGTCATTGGCATTTCTCAAGACTGCATTACCATTTATTTCCCATAATCATCATCAGCATTTGTTTATATTGCTATGCAGTTATACAGTGCTTTACAGTAGTATAATCATGGCAGACTTTAAATAATTTGCAGTTATATGTTGATTCCCATATCATTATTTTTATGAAGACTTTTAATGGGGAAATTATTACAGATATGGGATCCCTTATCCAGAAACCCTCTATCCAGAAAGCTCCGATTTACGGAATGTGCATCTTTCATAGACTCCACTTTATCCAAATTGGTAAGAATTTTCTTTTTCTCTGTAATAATAAAGCACCTTGTTGGATCCTTATTGGAAGCAAAACCAGACTATTGGGTTTATTTAATATTTACATGATTTTCTATTAGATTTAAGGTATAAAGATTAGTGAGGTGTGAATTTATTCGTCAGGTGAAAAATTCTGCGTTTTGATGCCTGCGAATTGACTCGGACTGCAAAATTCACGCTTGGCAATTTTTTCGCCGTTGCGCTAAATTCGTGGGAAATTCGCACATTTTTGTGGGACAAATTCCCCATCACTAATAAAGATCCAACTTATGGAAAGATCCGTTATCCGGAAAACCTCAGGTCCTGAGCATTCTGCATAACAGGTTCCATACCTGTATTAAATCACTGTGTTCTCCTAGATCTGTGGAATTTTTTGCCGTTTTATAAATGTATGTTAATAATAAAACTTGTTTTTAATAAATGTTTTTGCTTGCATAGATAATTATAATGGCCAAAACCTGCACTGCATACTCAAGGTGAGGCCTTACCAGAGATCTAAAGTGCATAACATACGTAGCCCTTTCGTAAAATAGAATGATATCGGAATTCACCTAGATGCCCCATGACCACGTAGATTCAGTGGATAGCACTTCTGTCACACTCCAAAAACATACAGGCAAGTTAACTGGCTCCAATTGAAATCAACACCAGTGCCTTGTGTCAGTGTGAAAGGGACCTTAAAACGATAAGCTCCACTGGGGCTGCGTAAATGTGTTGCCACTAAGCACCTCCTGCAAGGATATAGTACAACAGAAATGCTTGCTCTTGTGGATTATTGATATGTCTAGATTTGCCTCAGTGTATTAAAGCAGTCTTAAATGTTCATGTACCTTTTTTATTAGTGCAATCTTTGATGGAACAGTACACGTTTAAACTTAAACGGTTTATTTACAAATGTAAAACAGATTATAACAATATGAAAAAAACAACACTATACAAAAGCAAAAACAAGAAACAAAATATGTCTGCAATAAAGTAGGCATTTTTAGGCAAATCTACATTATTCTGTGCAAAAATAGCTTCCGCAGGTACTGTAGAAAAGATTGGCATTACAAGACATTTCTCAGATTTCACTGACACACAAAACAAATCACATTACCCTCACAGCGCTATGGTCTACTCCAGTCTGGCATCAGTACAGACAGTCAGTGATAGAAAGTCCTACATTTGAGGCCTGGTAACTGCACTTGAGATACTAGGTGAAAAACAATAGGAAGACTACATGCAGAAAATAACAGCGGAGATAAACAGGCCTTTAAACGGGCCAATAAAAGTTGCTGACAGACCGAGTGAAAACGTATTGGCCCGTGTGTGGGGCCATCCGACTGCTTCCCCGATCGATATCTGGCTGAAAGTTGGTCACATATTAATCAGGCAGGTTAAAAAATCCTGTTGGATAGCGGCCACCTCTGTGCGTTTATGTGGTCCCGCGATCTGACCGCCAGTATCGGATGTATTATGATCCAATCATTGGGCCCTAGGGCCGTGATTGGATCAGCCCGATATCGCCCACCATAATGTGGACATATCGGGGAGAGATCCGCTCGTTTGGCGATCTCTATGTCTAGGGCCACCTTAAGAGAAACTGCCTAAAAATGTGAGATGCATTTTGCTTAAAAATAGTGTTATCATGGAACATCTCCCACTATACCAAATAACTATTGTAGTCACCTCTTTAATAAGAACAAATACTGCACATCTTCAATATAAGCACAAAAGCACATTGTGTGCCTGAACATACAGTACTGTGGTCTGGCTGGGAGCAGAATGCATTACAAGACATATGTTCTTTAAAGGGGAAAAAAGATCCACTCAATACTCAAGTGTTTAACAGCTTTGTACTTCAAGTTACTAAAGGTCAAGATTCATCTTCAGTAATAAAGGCTCTCAGTGGGTAAAGATTACTTTTTTTTCTTTTAAAACTCAGAATGAAGAAGACCATTATTCACCTCTAAGGGTTTTTGTCATCACATAAGTTGCAACACAAGTAGTAGGAAGTACTGTATACTGGTTAATGTTAGTATTGCTGATGGTAGGAAAAGATTAAAAGAACTTATGAACAACCATTATTTTTCAAACACTCACTAAATATGTGAAAGGCCACTCAATAATACTCAATATAGAAATGAGGCATTTGGGGGTATAGACGCATAATCAAAAGGGGCTCACAAAACTTGTAGTCTTTTAAAGGGAACTATCGCAAAAATGAAAATGTAAAATACTGAAATAAGAAACTTTCTAAATAAAATCAATTAAATATTCCGCAATGGTTCCTGAAATAATCAAGTTTATATTCACTATTCCTCTCTCAGCATCTGTTTCTTTTCATTCTCACTTCATGCAGCAGTTGGGTGTCAGATATTCATTGACAGTTAGTTCCAATATATCTTATAGGTGGGGCTCATTTTGCCTAGAAGATGTATTAGCACGCACTCTATTAAAACAGACATCATGTCTCTCTATATGCAAAATTTGTGCAAAAGGCAGTTATTTTGTTAGATTGTTTGTACTGGAATCAGTTATTTCTAGGCAAAAGGAGCCCCCCATAAGATATATTGGATCATTCATCCGACACCTATGAAGACAGAATGAAGAGAAACAGATGCTGAGAGAAGAATAGTGAAGATAAACTTGATTATTGCAGAAACAATGCAGAATTTTTAATGTGATTGTATTTAGCAAGTCTCTTACTGTACTTCAGTGTGAGGAAGTTTATATTACATTTTCATTTTCGTGAGAGTTTCCCTTTAGAAAAAAAAATGACTACCTAACACAGTTGTACTCTATCGAATACACACATATAAATCATCTGTTGTTTTTTTTAACGGAGGTGTGATGCATAAATAAATATATGCATTGATACAGCTCATCCAAAGCTTAACGTCAGCCATTTTAATATCTCATATGCACGTTTTACATTCTAAATCGAGCAGATGTAAAATTCCAGAAAATAAATATTGTCCGAGCAGTACTACTCTTAAATCTCTTAATGCTATATTTTTAGAGATAATTGTGTAGATGTGTCACTGGTGAATACCTCAGTGCTGTTTTATATGCTAATTGGGGAAATTTTTTATATTATTCTTAGTTCTCCTTTCCAGATAGTGCGACAATTGTGGGACAGTTTTTTTTTGTGTCATTTCTGGAAACTTAAAATCTGTATTATTTTATTTCAATAAAAACATGAAACGTAATTTGTTTCAGCCATTGTCATAAAAATAACAAAAAAGTTCAGATAAGAACTTTTAACCAAAGGCTCTGGCACCCATGAAATGCATGTTTAGTCATTCACATGATTTAAGATCCTCGAAGAGATCTCAACAGGTACAGGTATTGCATCCTTTATTCAGAAACCAATTATCCACAACACACTGAATGAAGGGAAAATCATTCATCCTAATTAAGCTGTATTAATCCATATCCACTTTGGGTTTATTTAATGTTTACATGATAATTAGCAGGCTAACACCAATGCGGTTTCCTTTAAACAGCTTTAGGAGTAATGTTGTGACAGGCTGTAAACAAAAATTTGTGTAGAAGGTCCTCTACTTCGAAGCTAACGTCCGGTTCAGCTCATACGGAAATGCAGGCTAACTGCAGCCTACCGTATATACTCGAGTATAAGCCGTCCCGAGTATAAGCCTAGGTACCTAATTATACCTCCAAAAACTGGGAAAGCTTATTGACTCGAGTATAAGCCGAGGGTGAGAAAAGCAGCAGCTTCTGGTAAGTTTCAATCTCGTTTTTGGATGACTATTCTTAGGCGCCGGCGAATATTCTTAGGTGCCGGCTACTATTCTTAGGCGCCGGCGACCGTTTTTGCGCTTGACCCGAGTATAAGCCGAGGTAGAGTTTTTCAGCATATTTTGGGGGCTGAAAAACTCGGCTTATACTCGAGTATATACGGTAATTCTAGGTGGCGTTGGTAAAAAAATCCAATGGGGGTTTAAGCTTTTGCCTATAATTAGAGCAGTTTAGAGGCGGATTTATTAATAAAATATTTTGATGTTTCTGGTCCTTTGGGTGAAGACACACACAGAGCTACTAGTAGCAGCTACTTGTCATGGTTACAAAATAGACAACAGTGAACACTGGTTTTGCGAAGACACAACATGTGTTTTACCAGATTCTTGGTATTGTCTATGGCAGGGTATTTTTTTGGCATTTTGTAGCAACAAGTAGCTGCAACTAGTAGCTCCATGTGTCTTCACCCTTTAAGGAATGGAGATCTAAATTTCTAAAAAGATTATGTTTAAAACCACAGCTCCCAAGCATAAATCCTATACCTGTCTGTGTTACGGTACTTGGGATATACACATGATAGCAAACAGGAGGTGTTACCTAAAATAGTGTAAGAAGAAAGGCTTACCTTCCTCTGCTAGAAATGACACTCAAGAACCATGAACCAAAAAAAAGCATATAGTGACGTGAATATACTTCACATCGACGTCAATGCTGAAAGTCCATTATTGAACGGAATAAAACAGAGCTACAGGATAGGCAGAACACACACTTGTAGCAGCATCCTTAAAAGGTTTGACCAACCATGATTTGAGTTTTAGTTTTTACATATTTCAAAATAAAAACTTGACCACTAAATATTAGTCATATAACAATGTACCTAGTTTCACTTATACTAACAGGAGTGCTAAAATACCCTCAGTGTATTTGTAATTGTCTTGTCCTGAAGAATAAAAGTAGTGCAAAGTGTTTGTAGCCCTTCAAATCAAGTATCTTTGGCTTTGAAGGACACTTGGAGCAGTGAAGCTGAAGTTACAGAACAAGCTGGTGCTTTTCAGGCGGTTATCCTGGACAATACTTCAGTCAGGCCTTCATCGTAACAAATGCTCCACGTCAGTAAAAATGGTATATCTTAACAAATGTTGTTAAATTCTGCCATGAGCTCTGGACTGCTGCCGTTCATATTTCACAGAAATGATTAGGAAAAGTAGGAGTGTTGCAGCCTGAACAGCTGCTAAAAGGAAGAAATAATAGTTCAGTGTGCACCCATTTATGTTACCTAAGGGAGTGAAAGAAAAAAAGGTAAAACAAATTGCCTAGATTTGTCCACATCATACGGCGGTTTTCAACACATATAATATCATCTTAAAGGGGATCTGTCACCCAATAAATTATTCAAAATCCTATTTTATCACATTAGTCAAGCAAAATTAACTTTAATTACACAATATAAATTATTTGAATCTTGTTTCCTTCAGTCTGGGAATTCATAATTATAGCAAGCAGGCCGGAGCCATTTTGCGGACACTGTTATTAAGGCAAGACTTGCATCATCTCAGAATCTTGTTTGTGCACCAGAATGGGGGACCTGATGTCCATCCCCATGCCCTGGCTACACAATTAAATGGTTAACAGAATGGAACGAGAGCAGTGACATCTAGGTGCTGAATAGAAAGTGAAAGTAATTGCTTGCCCTGCCTCTATGCCTAAGGCATAGAGGAGGGGCACACAATATTTGATTGATAGCTGAGATTTTTAAATGAGTTTTGTAGTTATGAATGCTTTAATAAAAAATAGAAATTGGATTTCATGTTTAATTTGAAAAGGACTTTAATTATACAGATTTTTGTGTCTTGGTTACAGGTCCACTTTAAAGGGATACTGTCATGGAAAAACATGTTTTTTCCAAAACACATCAGTTAATAGTGCTGCTCCAGCAGAATTCTGCACTGAAATCCATTTCTCAAAAGAGCAGATTTTTTGATATTCAATTTTGAAATCTGACATGGGGCTAGACATTTTGTCAGTTTCCCAGCTGCCCCAGTCATGTGACTTGTCCCTGCACTTTAGGATGGAATTACTTTCTAGCAGGCTGTTATTTCTCCTACTTATTGTAACTGAATCCGTCTCAGTGGGAGTTGGCTTTTACTATTTAGTGCTGTTCTTAGATCTTCCAGGGAGCTGTTATCTTGTGTTAGGAAGCTGCTATCTCTTTACCTTCCCGTTGTTCTTTTGTTAGACTGCTGGGGGGGGGGGGGTGATATCACTCCAACAGTTTATCAGAGCACAAATCACATGACTGGCGGCAGCTGGGAAATTGACAATATGTCTAGCCCCATGCCAGATTTCAAAATTGAATATAACAAAATCTGTTTGCTCTTTTGAGAAATGGATTTCAGTGCAGAATTCTGCTGGAGCAGCACTATTAACAGATGCGTTTTGAAAAAAACATGTTTTCCGATGACAGGATCCCTTGTGAGTATTCAAGTATTAGAAGTTGTTTGCCACCTGGATACCGTACATTCAAAGCAAGAATGTCTCCAATATCCTCATGCTCATATGCTTATGCCATTTTTTCGTTCAACAGAAAACAGACAACATGTTTTTGTATGTGGAGCTTGACAAAGGGCTGAAGGGCCTAACATTTGTCTCATCTTTGCCAAAAAATATCTTTAGGGCCCAAAGACAGATCCGCTGGATTGTGACTCGGTCAAGAGCAGCTGAGTTAGTGGCCAATATCTACCCATGTGCAAGAAATATACTATACTGTGACATTTATTATAGTAGCAGTATACCCCTTGTTCAACATAAGTGCAATGAATATGGCTTATGCCATGGTTTTCTTTATTTCTTGAGCTAAACAGTGCAAACAGGGAAATTGAAGCTACTCATGTTTGGTCCTTGCGAGGTAGGTAATTAGATCCCGAGTATACAACCCGCTTCATTCCACTTTGTTGTGGCTATTTTGTTAGCCTTATGCAGGTTTATCGGTTTACTAATTTCTTACCTCACAGGGACCAAACAAGGAGTAGCTTCAAACTTCCCGTTTGTTATATTTATATTTTGAATGATTAAAACATTAGACAATATGTTCAGCACAAGCCCTAATCACTAAATGCCTTCTAGAAGGGAGGGGGATTATACAGCATCTTTACCAATACTATTTATCTTTTACCATTATCCCCTGGCTTTTTTTACCTCCCTGCTTTAAAGCTATGGGCACACAGGCCAAAGGCTTCGCTGCTCTAAGCTTTCATATTTTTACAGGATGAGAAGGGAGACATCTTTGGGCTGACCTTAGCTCCACTGCATGTGGGCACCCACGCAAAAGTGCCTCAGTTACATGGAACAGGGGCACAAAGCCTGCAAAAATACCCAAGCTGAGAGCAGAGGAGCCTTCAGCCCATGTACCCACAGCCTAAGCGGTACATAAGGCCCAGACCTATGAAAGAGAAATACTTACCTAGATCAGAGTGATTGCTCATCCATCCAATTTGTGGAATAGACACAAGAGCAAGAAGTCCAGATCCAACAAAAGATCCAATGCCAGAAAAGAAAAAGAATAGTCCCATGATCGCACTCTGCATGGATTTAGGGGCTGCTGAGTAAGCAAATTCCAGACCTATTGAAATAGAAAATATCATAAGGAAAGGCCACTCAGTTTAATGAACCTCCTCCTAACTTACTAAAACTAGTATATTATTCTAAAGTTGACCTGACACTTACTTTACTCACACACTGTATGACTCTAAGGGTAAGCCACTACCACTGTGCAAGTAGTTTTAACCTGCGCAGTACACAACAATATGGCAACAATAATCATGAATTGTTCATACATCCAAACCACACAGAATATACATTTACAAGAAAACCACTTGAGGGCCCTGAATTTATGAAGAATAAATACATTTTTGGGGTTTGGTCAGCTTTCCCAGGAAATGCACCAGGTGACTGAAGTGACAAAAGTTCAATATGACATCTGCAGAGAGGAATTGTAAATCTATAGGTTTGCAGACAGGATCGAAACTTTTTTAATGAATCCATCTATTTATTACAAAAGCAACAGCATTATTTTCATGTTTTTTTCCACATCATTAACTTTTCTTGTCGCTTGATTTTCAAGTTATGTTAAAAGGATTAATATGAAAATAATTCTGTAAAGAATACTAATGGGAGCATTAAGGGATATGCAAACATATCTGGGAAGAGGACAAATTAATGGTTATAAGAATGAATGTTAATTGACTGTGAATGTTGCCAGGCCATTTTTCAGACTGACACTGAATAAAATTACAGATATATCAGACAGTTCTCTTTTTATGAAAAAAACTTTCTATACAAATAACATAAAACAATCACTAAAAGTTAACTTACCTGCAATACTTGCAAATATCTCACTGATTCCAATAAGAATGTACTGAGGTAACTGCCACCATACGGCCAGATTAGCCGCATAGTAAGTCACATTGCCAATTTGCTGTTCGATCATATTTTGCTTTACAATCTCCAACCTTTTACTTTCCAAAATACCTAAATTATGAAAGATATGATCAATCAAATAGCTATACAACAATTCACACCACAATGATTCTTCAATACCCTGTTGTACTTAAATTACTGAAGATCATTTCCCCCACAACTACAAGGCCACGACACTCCAGCAAGGAATATCAGAAACGAGACACGGGGACTGGTGGAAATTATCTAATTGAGACATCATATATCGCTTTTAAACAGGCGACCCGTAAATACTACCTGCTCATTGGATTCTACAGGTAACTAATCATGTAGCAGCTTCAATTACATAACATTGTGTTTGATTTATGAAGCTGTAAAACAAATAGTTTAAAAATAAATGGTTTATTTAAAAAGAACCAATTGCTTTATTTATAGAGGTGTGCTCTTTCTTTTATGCCACCAAATGCAGTATTTTATGCCTTTATCTTATACCACCTCAGACCTTGTTGAAGCCCCAACAGAGCTAACAGGTTCACATAAAAACATCTAAATATGTAGGATTCAACATGGAAATAACTCACCGTATGCATTTTTTACACCTTTTTTTTTTTTTTTTTTAATAGGCCTTAACACTCAAAGGGGTTCTGCATGAACAATAGCAAAGTTTGTAGAATCAATTTATCCATACTAGCCAATCAGCAGCAAAGTTTTGCCAGGGTTGGACTGGCCTCCAAGCACTAGGAAATATCATGGTGGGTCCCAATGGCTTTGTTGTGGCTCTCTGGAAGGTGCCTAATTCCCATAACAAAGGACCTGAGTCTCAAGGAAGTCAATGGAGTTCCCTTATGCCACAGGTGAACCTTAAAGGGTATCTATTTAATATTAACAGTGAATTAAGTCCTAATAATTGCTGCCAGTCTAGAGGTGTTAAACTTTTGTCAGTAGTATAAAATAGTACAAGACCGTGCTCAGCCATGCAGTAAATTGGATAAGTGGATGATTTTTGAAGCACTGCTACATTACCAGCAGATATAAGGGAAAATGAGATCTACAGGAAATGGTAAGTGTAACATGGGACATATAAAGCGGAAAACAAAACAAAAAATCTTCAATGAAATAGTGAAATAATAGTTCTTTGCAAGGGTAATAAACTCTTCATTATCAATGCATAAAGGTCATGGCTAACTCTCAGTGATTACTTTTTGTGATTTGTTGAGGGGTCCTTCACACCAAACTGTCTTCTGGACACAATATTGGTCAAGCAAATATGACTTACCTGCAGCTAGTACTGAACACATCACAAAGAACATTCCAACAGCAATCCGTTTAAGGGGTGATGGCAAAAGGCCTCTCTTTTTCAAAAAGGGATCCACCAGCTTATCTTTGAGTGGTATCAGAATCAAAATGAGCACTGCATCAAACATGGTAAGCCATGCAGCTGGGAGCTGTAACAAAGTTCAACATTTAAGATATATATAGAAATTTTAAATAAGCAACGAATAGGTTTATGTTTCGACAAACTCTACAATCTCATGAAAGTTAGGAAACTACAAAACATACTGTATGTTAACATATATTTAAAGATAAATATTTGAGATAACTTTTAGTATGATGTAGAGAGTGATATTCTGAGACAATTTGCAACTTGTTTTCATTTTTTATTATTGAAGGTTTTTAAATTATTTAGCTTTTTATTCAGCAGCTCTTCAATCTGCATCTTATGCAATCTGGTAACTAGGGTCCAAATTACCCTAGCAACCACACATTGATTTGAATAAGAGACTGCAATATGAATAGGAGAGGCCTGAATAGAAGGATCAGTTATAAAAAGTAACAATAACAATAAATTTGTAGCCTTACAGAGCATTTGTTTTTTAGAAGGGAGTCAGTGACGCCCATTTGAAAGCTGCAAAGAGTCAACGAAAAAGATAAATAACTATAAAACTATAACAAATAAATAATGAAAACCAATTGAAAAGTTGCTTAGAATTGGCAGTTCTTTAACAAAATACAAGTTACCAAAATACCAACAGACTTCCCCAGTACTGCGAAAGAGGAACTATTTAGGTGTGATTGCGTATGTGAAATGAATTGTAAAACAGCTCACTAAGTTTCAGTTAAAGAAAGCACATTTTATAAACAGAACATATCCTTAATTAGATACTTTACCTTTTAAATTGTCATTTATAAACCAGTTTATATGTCTTTAAGATCAACCTACAGCTACAGTTCTTTCCTTATATTTAATCATTCTGTGATCTCATACTTTATAGCCACATCAATACCCAAAAGTACAGAAGACAGAAGGACTTTTACTCGCTCATTTTTCAGTCCCTGTTTTACAAACACTCCACAAAGTAAATATGCTTAACAAGCAGCTGGCCTCAGATGGTAGGTGAATAAAACAGAGTTTCATACATGGGGGCAGATTTATCAAGAGTCGAATTTCGAAGTACAAAAAACTTTGAAATTCGACCATCGAATTGAAACTTTTTTCAATCCTACGATCGAATAAAATGATTCGAACAATTTTAGCGTATGATCGAAGGATTTTTATTCGATGTGTAAAGACTTAGAAAACGGACCTATTCGACCAAAAAAAAAAAAGAGAGAGAGAGAGAGAGAGAGAGACATTTCAATATGCTCAGTTATTAAATATTACTCAATATGGTCCTGTATGGTCAAAACAGAGAAAAAAAAAACTGTAATTAATGGATGTGTCATTAATGGATGTTGTTGGTTTTGTTTCATGTGATGCATCTTGGACCCTGAGTGCATATAAATGAAAGCCAATACACCCTTCACCATAAATATTCCATTAATTATTGTAATTGTTTTTATGCTTGTTTTCTTTTATTTGCCTAACCACTCCTACTCTTTTAATGTTTGAAGTTTTCTCCTTAAAAACAATGTGAAGTCTAAAAGCTGCTTTCATTAACAGAGAATATGATTTATCTAGTATCCCAGACATAATTAGACAAAACAAAGAAGATTCAGACATATACAGTATGACAAGAGTGACCCCCAGCATACCATGTGATTGTTATTGAAGATCTGTGGTATTCTTAAATGAAGACTCTGAAGTACATATGTAGTTTGCATCTATTAAAAAAAAAATAAAACAAAGTAGCAATAAGCAATCTTTACACCAGGGGTGCCCAAAAGGTAGATCGGGATCTACCAGTAGACCTTTAGTTGGTGATCAGTAGATCTCAAGACACTGTCAACAAACAGCTTTACTAAATTACCCTTCTGTTTTATTCAATTATTTATTCTGTTAAGTTTACATAACAAATAGTTGGTTTTTAAATATAGTCATATACATTTTCTTATAAATCAAAATAATAAGTAAGTAATATTTTTCATGAAACAGAATGCTAACAGTGATATTATGGATGTAGATCTTAATAGGACAACATCACTAAAAGTAGACCCCGCATTAGTAAAGTTTGGGCACTCCTGCTTTACACTCTTTAATTTCTGTTTTTAGTTTTGTTTATTCACATTGTATATTCTTTTTTTGTACATCAATAGGAACTGCTTTCAGTTATAGAAAATAGAATTTTTGTATTCAAGACATAAGCTAATATGACTTATACTTTTGGAGTCCTGCACTTAAAGGTTATAAATGTACATCCATAGCCTTAGTGATCATAATGAGAAGGCTTTGGAGATAAATCTTGCCAATTTGTTACACACTTTTTCCCCCAGGAAGTACCATTTGTGTCAAGTCTCTAATGCTAGTAATAAAATATGTCCATGGCAAACTTTAAAGTCCACAGTGACCTTTAACATACAGTGACAGGAATTAATATATATACATATATCTCAATTATCAGCAGACCAGCACTCCCTTTTAAAACATAATAATTTTATTGTAGTAGTATCAAATGCCCGACGTTTCGGTCCACATTTGGACCTTTTTCAAGGATGATACTACGACAATAAAATTATTACGTTTTAAAAGGGAGTGCTGGTCTGCTGATAATTGATATACATACAATTACCGTGCACCCGCCATTAGCAACAGCCTTGGAGTGTGGATACTCATTGGAAAGAGTATATATATATATATATATATATATATATATATATATATATATATATATATATATATATATCCAGGTTAAAATGAAGTGTGGTGCAACCAATTTTCTTTTAAATTCTTTTCTTGTAGTCTCTAATATATTATGCCAAGACAGAGAAGGAAATAAATAGTAATGTGAAGAATCAGCCCCACTCCCAAGCAAGCAGGACATTTTTTGTAAGTGGTGGCAGACCTAGGTACTTAATCCTCATTCTTGCCAGAAACCCAACTATGAGCTTGGATTCCAGATTTCAGTAAAAGTTTTGCAAAACATTCTCTTTACAACAGGCAGTTAAAATATTATAGCAAAAAGGGAGGTTGAAATGTTCCAATACACCTATAATCATTTCCCATAGAGAACTACAGGAAAACAGTGTCTAAAGCACATATGGCAGTCAGAAGGCACCATGTCTGCTTTACGCAATGCATTTACCATAGTTTTGTGGGAAACAGTGACAAGTGGACTGAGGCATTTTGACCATTTGAAGATGGGAAGATTCCATAGCTTTAAAGGGATTGTTCACCTTCAAACACTTTTTTTCAGATAGTTAATCAGACAAAGATTTTTTCCCAAGTCTTAGCTCTGAGGTGGAGTCGCTGACTCTTTCTTTGCCATCTTTGACCCTGCTGAGCAGAATCCCTGAACTTCATTAAAGGCAGCTGTTAGAATTGATACAATAGTTGCTAATATTCCACACATACTGCTGAGAAATGAATCAACCAATTGGATCAGCTAAATTTAGAATCATTCAGATTCAGAATGCTCCTGGATTACTGAGCTGCCGGAATGAAACAGTCCTCTGCCCAATTTCGTGAAACGCGTCAGGAGGGAGTGGCTGAGATGAGGGGGGGGGGAGACACTGTATTGTGTCAATATTTAAATGTTTAATATTTAAAATTGAAATGATTAAATGCTATTTATATTGTTATTGGTGATTTTGTGCAAATAGATGTTTGAAGAGAGATACTGTGCATGTCTTTAAATATTTAACACATGAAACGTGGTACAGGTATAGGATCCCTTATCCAGAAACCCGATATCCAGAAAGCTCCGCATTAGGGAATGGCTGTCTCCCATAGACTCCATTTTATCCAAATAATCCAAATTTTTAAAAATGATTTCCTTTTTCTCTGTAATAATAAAACAGTAGCTTGTACTTGTTCCCAACTAAGATATAATTAATCCTTATTGGAAGCAAAAAAAGGCCTATTGGGTTTATTTAATGTTTAAATGAATTTCTAGTAGACTTAAGGCATGAAGACCTAAATTATGGAAAGATCCGTTATCCGGAAAACCCCAGGTCCCGAGCATTCTGGATAACAGGTCCCATACCTGTATTGGTAGATACTAGATAGCATATACCCCAATGGTTAATAGATTTCCATTAGAAATTAAACATTAGAGACACTAGCATTACACTTTAAACTTAAATTTTGGGAAAGCGGTAAAAAAATAAAATATGAAAAGCAATTGAAAAAAGGCTTTATTTATGGTGAACAATCTGAAAACAAATGAACTGAAAAAAGTGTTTGGAAGGTGAACAACCCCTTTAAGACATGCTGAACCAATAAAACATAGAAATATGTGTGTGGCATACAAACCTCAATGCTGACCCACAGACAAGTAGGACTCATGTACTACAGGAAGGTTCAGGACCACGCACATTAATGGGAACTTTTTGACTCGTAAGGGCTATGACACAAGCACTATGGCTGAGATCAGTGGTTATTTGTGCAGCATGGTTTTATTTCCCCCAGGTCGTTATAAAAGGTATGCTATATGAAAAGACAAACCTGAAAATACACCGTCCAATAAGGAATAAGCGCCAAGAATACAGGGATAATCTTTAAAAGGGCTTTTAAATCTTCCACTTTATCTTCCCTAAATGGTCCACCATGTGATTCCTTTGCCATATCCAACCTGCTCTGCTTACTTCTATGTTGATTATTCAGGCTGTCGAAAGAGGTTAAAAATATATATGTTAAAAGCATGTATAAACATATTTATAAACAAAAATGTATTTCCAGCAGGCAACAAGCTAAAGACAAAGAAAGCTGAATTTACTGGGGGCAAGACAATATATTAGGCACCTTCAGTGAATAGGATTTCCTTGCAATGTGTGGATTTTAAACGGTTTTATTCTAAACAGATAGGCTGTTTACTTAGATTAGTCACTGACAAACAATGTCCATTTACTTATAAAAAAAACACTTAATTCACAGCTGTAACCTTTATGCTAATGTTTTGCAGCACTTCCTCAATTTATCAGGCTCAGGGAAGCAGGAGGCGAACAAGAGAGATACTGGAGAGACATATGGAGGCATGGGTCACAAGAATGAGTGTAAATTACTTTTACAGATAAATCATTATAGTATAACCATAATGGTCCAAATTTATGTTCTTGGGGTTCCTGGATGACTGTTTTGGTAATGACTATTCACACATTTTTATGTAGTACAGAAATTGCTTTAAAAGCACAATATTCAGCTGTTACATCTTACATACATGTTCCTAGTATTTTCTCTTGTATGTTTCCATGGACAGCAGGAGTAGGCCAGAATCTTGACCATATCAGTGAAGGCACTGCCATCGGCTGGTTTGGTAACAAACACTGTTTTTCCACATAAAAAGACTAAGAAGGAAACACCGATACACACTGCTGGAATGATATATCCAATGAGGAATCCTACATTCTGCTGGACATATGCAATCCCGCCAAGAGATACAATGGCTCCCAGGTTAATACTCCAGTAAAACCAGTTGAAAAATCTTCGCGTTGCTTCTGGTCCTCTGTCTTTCACCTGAAGTACGGATAATCCATGACAAAAACAGAAAGTCAGAAAATAATGAAGGCAAATGTTAACACATCTGACAGACAGTTCAACCAATGTCTTCTTAGGGCAGTGACGCACAGGATTTGTTGCCCCCATTTTTTTTTTTTATACGCAGCTATGTGGGCGACAAATCTCTAGAAAATGGCTCTCCATTGACAGTAATTGAAATCACTGGTGGTATGCCCAATTGATCACTAAATCTCCCAAAGATGCCTCCAGAGGAAAATTCGGCCTATTTAGCGTCCAATTGTTTGTACCGTCAGCAATTCCTATTGCCGGCAATGGAGAGGCATTTTCGGGAGAATTGTCAGCCGCAGCCACGTCTAAAATATCGCAGGCGACTAATCTTCCCGTGTGCCACTGCTCTTAGAGGAGCCCCTTAAATGCTTCAACTAACCCTACAAAACAGGATATGCATGAACTCGTAAACCTGTAACATGTAAACCTATTATTTAATTGTGCTATTTCCTTAATAAACTCTTCTAATCATTTAAATGCTACCTGATCTGTATAGCTTATTTCCCTCCTGAATTTTCCAATTTCCCTATTTTAAAATTCATCTCTTTGTGATGGGAACAAACAATGTTACAGGTTCCTTTCTCAGTAACTTGCTGAAACTGATATGTACCAAAAAAATATAATTACTGACCTAAATACAAATTCAGAACCAAAAAACTAAAAATAGTATTTACAGTATATAACTGCCCTTTCATTACTAGCAGACACCAAATAAGTACATCATCTCATGACTGAAACCCTTTAGTTATTATCACATGCTATTTTAATCCAGCATTGCAACGTTGAGCCCATAAAGAATCGAGTGCTTTGTCCCAGGCTCTAAGAAGAAAAGTTCATGGGGGAATCCATACATAATATATCCCTTTGCTTGAAGGAACAGTTAACTTTAAAAATGAAAGTGTTTTAAGGAATGAGATAATGTAGTGTTGCCATGCACTGTTAAAACGGGTATATAAACAAACTGCTGTGTAGCCAGAGGCAGCAATTCAAGCACTGCACACACAGTATATAACATTTAAAAGAACAATAACACCAAAAACTTAAAGCTTTTAAAGGAATGACAATATATTATGCTGTTGCCCTGCACTGGTAAACTGGTGGGTTTGCTTTTGGAAACTCTACAATCGTCTATATAAAAAAGCTGCAGTGTAGCCATGGGAGCAGCCATTCAAAGCTGAAAAAGAAGAAAAGGCACAGGATACACAGCCAATGACAAATAAGCTTTGTAGTATAGAATGGGATTCTTCAGAACATGTTATCTACTGTGAATCATGTGCTTGGATGGCTGCTCCCATGGCTAAACAGCAGCTTGTTTATATAAACTATAGTCCTGTTTTTTAAGGCAAACACACCAGTTTTAACAGTGCAGGGCAAGAGTACATTATATTGTCATTCTTTTTAAACATTTTCATTTTTTGGTGTTACTGTTCCATTAAGCTATGTATAATCCCATTGTGTACTACACGGCTTATCTGTTATCTGCTTTGAATGGCTGCCCCCATGGCTACACAGCATCATGATTACCAGTTTCATTTTTGGTGTTACTGTTCCTTTAAGTTGCTTTGAGATATTGGCTAAGGGGGCTGCCAATGGTATTGTATAGATTAGTTTGTGGGCCCAATGACAGCTGCAAGGAGTGCATGACTAGGCTTACGGCAAGCATTTTAGGACATCATCAGGAGAACACAAGCACTTGCGTGCGCTCTCCTAACTAAGAAGTATCAAGACGTGTCTTTTATTTTACTCAGTGATCTGAAGAGGCTGCAGTCACACCTCCATGCTGCCTGTTGCAATCTCCCCCTTGTGGGTCATTCCTCAGCCCTCAGTACAAACGCTCTTCATCCTCAGCTCCTAAGCCAGGCTGATGGCTGAGGAGGGAGGGCTGAGGATGGAGAGCGTTTGTACTGAGGTCTGAGGAGGGAAGGATTAAGGCTGATGCTTGAGGAGAGAGGGCTGAGGAGTCAGAGCGGACGGCTGAGTAAGGAGGACGGAGGACCCAGGACGGAGTTGTGACGTCAGCCTTTCAGGATAGGTGAGAGAAAAAGCAGGTGATGCTGCATTCCTCTTCCTTAGGAGATCACATGCAGGAGACTGATTTCCCCTGAGGATGTCCTAAAATGCTTTCTGTACAGGCTACAAATGCAGAGCATGAATTGTTTTGGCCTCAAATGATAGAAGTATAAGGAATAAGGATGCCACCTGGTCAGTATTTTATTGGTCCAGATCAGGGGTGCTTCGCCAATGAGGCGAGTTGAGGCTGTTGTCTCAGGCGGCAGCACCCCACTAGGTACCAGGGGCAGCAAAAATGTTGCTCCTGGTACTTTAAGAGCGAATTTCTGGGGGAGGTGGGGCAGCAGCATATGCTGCTGCCTCAGGCAGCGGAGGGGCCAGGATCGTCCCTGGTCCAGACTGAAGGATTTTATGTGAAAGTAGAAGTTATAGCAGAAGTGCAGCTCCCTAAAGCTGTGGCTGTCGGTGCATGCTGGGAGATGTAGTACAACTGCGCGGGGAGAGGCCAGACATGGCTGTGTAACATGATTAATAAACATGATTGATTATTATACCTGATCCGCTCCAAACGGAGTGATATTGGCCTTGACCGAGCCCACTCCCAGCCCCACAATGATGAGGCCCAGGAAGAGCGCGGGAGCGCAGTATCTCCGCCTCGGGGCCAGGCAGGTGTCGGGGTCGCTGGAGGTGTTGCTCGTGCTACAGTTCTCTATAGGCGCCCACTGAATGTCCCCGCAGAAAGCGGTGCGGGTGGGCGAATAGGAGACCATAGGGAAAAGCAGCATGCCCAGCAGGTAGAGCAACATGCTGCCCACAATGATGTAGAAGCGACCTAACAGCACATCTGCCAGCCAACCGGCAAACGGCGACACCAGGTAAGTGATCCCCATGAACAGCAGCAGCGCCTGACTGGCCTCGGTCCCTTCCCAGCCGAAGATCTGGCCATTGAGGAAAAGGACCAGGTTAGAAGTGATGCCGTAAAAAGCCACTCGTTCCAACAGCTCGGAAAGCAGCACAGCGGCACAGGCCAGGCCACGGCCGGCGAACACGGAACCAGCGGGCACAGGGGGCTCGGAGCGGCCGCCCAGCAGAGGGCTCCTCTCGTTGGTATCACGGCTTGTCATATCTACACACGGCGGGGGAAGAGAACGAGAGAAGGATCACCACGTCCGGGTAACATTCAGATCGGGAGCATTTCTACGAAACGAGACTCAAAGCAGGTTGGGCAATGCCCCGAACACGGAAGCTCCCGCCTGGCACCCAGCTGCCCTCTACTTCTTCCACGAACTCGTGACTCCTACGGGTGCCCGCCTACTTCAGCCGGCACTGAACGGTGATTGGTTGTTACCAGGTAAACACGATTGCTGCTCTGTCATCTATTGGATACACTGGATGCCCTTCACCAAATGTCCACAACAATCTCAAAGATAGGGCTCAGCTGTATTTACGTCTGTGAATTTACCGATAGGAATTCACCGTGTACAATGCAGACATAAATGGGCGCAATCCACCGTTTATTTGCATTTAGATTGTGAACTTTACATTCCCTAAGTGTCAGCCAGCAACATCTGCCTGTCCAGATCCAGTAGTTAGGAATCTAGTAAATGTTTGCTCATCATAATCCAATTAATGTTGTGTTTAAAGGGGTTGTTCACCGTTGAGATAACTTTTAGTATGGTGTAGAGTGTAATATTCCGAGACAATTTGCCATTGGTTTTCATTTTTTATTATTTGTGGTCTTGGAGTTATTTAGCTGTTTATTCAACAGCTCTTCAATTTGCATTTTAAGCAATCTGGTAACTAGGGCCCAAATTACCCTAGCAACCATGCATTGATTTTGAAGAGACTGGAATATGAATAGGAGAGAGTGTGGATAGAAGGATCAGTAATAAAAAGTAACAATAACAATGCAATTGTAGCCTTGCAGAGCATTTGTTTATTTAGAAGGGGACAGCGGTGCCCATTTGAAAGCTGCAAAGAATCAGAAGAAAAAGACAAATAACTATAAAACTATAAAAAAAAATAATTAATGAAAACCAATTGAAAAGTTGCTTAGAATTGGTCGTTCTATATCATATTTAAAGTTACTTTAAAGGTGAACCACCCCTTTAAATACCCTGGTCCAAAATCGAGCCACCTTAGGGCACCTTTATCAGACGTGAAACATTTACTAATGGTACCATTTTTAGCTATTTTTGATGCAACTGGGGATGGTCACTTTTATATAATGTGCTAAATATCAATAATCAGGTTGTTCTTTTATTTACATTATATCCATAATATGCCTGACTTTGCTAGTGATGCAGCCTGTACTTCAAGGCTGATTTTTTTCCCTCATGTTTACAGGGGAAAAAGAAAGCCAGATAGGGGGAAAATTTTAATAAATATTATTTTAAATTTATACATCTCAAATCCTACCCCACCTCGCCTCCCATAAATAGAGCACTTTGTACTGAAACAAGTGCGCTTATGAAAATGCAGTGCACAGTCCTACCAGTCTTCTAAAAAGGTGTTAGAAAAGAGAGCGAGATAGGGGCGAAAGCAGTGCTTTGTGGGTAAAATGTGTTAAAGTTTTATTTAGGCCAGCATGTGCAATTTTGAAAACAGTTTGAAGAAAAAACAAACTCTTTACATGAAGACATTTTCTATTGATTTTCCTATTATTGATATGGCTTTCCGTACTTTCTTGCTCACATGAATAGTTAAATTGACACCAATATAGTAGGTCAATGTAATTTCCTTCTTCCTTTCCTTCCATCCTCTCACAGCCTACAGCCTTATGACAGAATGCACATGAGAACTGTGAGAACAGCTACCAGTTTCTGAGGGTACGTGTAGCAACAAACAGAGGCATATGAGCCTGCAAGCTTTCTAATTAGTCCTTTCTCTACCTATCAGGAGTGGGCTATTGATAAGATTGTTGACCAATGATATATTTATGTAAATATGTATATTTATTCTCATATACACATGTACATAAGTATTCCTGGTTACAAGGGTTCTTTAATGAAAGAGATAGTTCATTCAAAATATATCTTTATTTACAAAAGCTACTGACACATATCTACAGAAATAATACACATAAACCAAGTTATACTACATAGAATGTATAACAAATATTTACAAAGACAATTACAAATATGTATATGTTGGATCTAAATCCACTGCCTCCTTGATACTCATCCTTCCATTTGGTCTGGCATCTGTGTCCTCACTCCAGGAACTCCAAGCACTCTCTGACTAACTAAACCTATTGTATTAACCTAAAGACTAACCATAGGTACATGTCAGGTTCTGATTGGTCAGTGACCAATAAATTAATCTTGGGGAGTAGGGCATGGATTCCTGAGGCAGTTCATTCAAGAATCAGGCCAAATGGAAGAGGGAAAGGCAGTGTGTAGACAGGAAGGTTTGCTTTCTTTAGATGCCTCTGGTCAAAATGGAGGGGATTTAACAACTGCGCTTCGGGAGTAACTTCCTTAATCATAGTCTTCATACATATATTGCATATAATAAAGATGTATTGCCACAGCGCAATGACAGCGAGCAGGGTTGCCAGATTTCCATTTCAAAACCAGCCAAAGACTATCAAAAAGTAGCCAAAAAGTAGGCAAAAGCCATTTAAAAAAATATATATAGCACAATTAGTACACTGAACAATCAATATGACAGCAGCATATTCTGTAGAAGCAACTAACTATAATTCTACTTGTATGGCACATGTGATTATCACATACAAGATGCAGGGGGCTGCAGGCTGTAGTACAGACTGGTTGGGACTGATAGGCTAGAACTGCAGCAAATAGAAATATCTACACCTTTCTACTCCAATTGCATTCAGGGTATTGTAGTCTCACATTAACCTTGGCTGAAGGCATTTGCTAAATAACAATAACTATATTACCCAACATGCACTGGAATGGCACACTAGGGGGGAAAAAACTTTGACTAGTTTTCAAAGTACAAACCCGCCAAGGCTCCAAAAAGTAGCCCAAATCCGTACCTTGGCTAGTTTGTACTTTGGAAACCTGCCTGGGCCTTAAATTAGTAGCCCAATTTGGCAGAAAAACCGCCAACCTGGCAACCTTGACAGAGATTGACATGTGGTAGGCTTTGGCTCAGTGACAGGAGGGTGGATTCTTGTTTTTGGCCTGCCTCCGAGCCCACACAGGCAACTCTACTACCACCCTGAGAATCAAGTAAGCGTGAAGACTTATGGAAGTAGCAAAGTATTGCAACGATGTAACAAACAGTAAAACTCTAAGCACACTGTTCTTTCTCCCTCTGTAGAGTTCTTGTTCCGTGGGTTTCTCCTACAATATGGTAACAGTCTTGTAGTGGTGCAGAATAGTACCCTTTATTGTATAGACTTAGAAATCCTCTACCCTAGATTGCAAGCATAGTGGGTTTATTATTGCTGAATGCAAATCATTGCGATGCCTATGCATTTACTACAGTAATCACATGCTTGTAATGCTCTATATCCTATCATAATCACAAAAATAACTGCTACATGTCATATAAATACAGACTTTAACATCATATTTATTAAAGGTAAAACAAATCCAGCATGGTACACCATCCCACTGTGCTCTCAATATACTATTTGCAATCATCATTGTCTGGTTAATTGCATCTCCTTTAGTTGTCAGATAACCATCCCTTGTATGGTAAAGCCACTGTGCTGTCCCAAACCTCATATACCTGTAAACTGTTTGTGCCAGATGTCAGCATACTAAAAAAAAATAACACATTTAAAAAAGGGCTTCTTTATACCATATGACTCTGTACATGAGCAGTGGTGGATTAATGAAATATGGAGCCCCTAGGTAACATGCACATCTCCTTATAGGCTACTGTGGGGTCTGCATGCATGCAGGGCCAGGCACATGTGCGCCCAAGCTCTCTATGTCGGGTTAGGTTTGGTGCCTTTCTTTCGTTCCATCATCTCCCGCAGTTGCTCCCAGCTGAACCTAGCATTGCAAATAAAAGATAAATGAGCCCTTGATCACACTGTGCCCCTTAGGCTATGTCTTAGGGTAGCCTGTGCATTAATCCACCCCTGCATATGAAGAAACTAAATATGCATTGAATGCATAGAGTACAAGTTGGCAAACATCTATTTTTCTTTGCTGTTATGTTGGTGCATTAGTTAATAGTAGTCTGTAGAGGGTCTCAGGGAAATCCAGTTTTTTGGTGACCATTTCAGCTAGATAAAGATAATCTGTGGATTCGAAACTCACTAAAAAGTCAGAACACTGAACAAAAAATATGACAAAGTTTATATAGTCTTTTACATGGTCACCACACACAAAATAAGCTTATAAGAAGTTGCTGTCGGGATGTTACATTGTCATTCTGAATTCAAGGACATGGTTAAACTGGGTGTCTTCAAAGAGCACTAAGCACTAAAAGGAACAGTAACACCATTAAAGCGTTTTAATGGAATGACAATATCATGTACTGTTGCTCTGCACTGGTAAATCTGGTTTGTTTGCTTCAGAAACTTAACAAGCTGCTGTGTAGCCATGGGGGCAGCCATTCAAGCACAGGATACACAGTAGATAACAGGTATATTCTGAAGAATCCCATTGTATGCAACAGAGCTTATCTTTAATCTACTGTGTATTATGTGCCTTTTCTCCTTTTTAAGCTTTGAATGAGTGCCCCAGTGGCTACACAGCAGCTTTTTTATATAAACTATGGTAATGTTTCTGAAGCAAACACACCAGATTTACCAGTGCAGAGCAACAGTACATTATATATTCATTACTTTAAAACACAAATTTTTTGGTGTTACTGTTCCTTTAAAGGGTTTGTTCACCTTTGAGTTAACTTTTAGTATGATGTAAAAAATTATATTCTGAGACAAATTGTAATTGCTTTTCCTTTTTTATTATTAGTTATTAAGCATTTTATTCAGCAGCTTTCCATTTTGCCATTTTAGCAATCTGGTTGCTAGGGTCCAAATTACCCCTATGGCAACCCTACTGAAAAGTACTTTTTAGAATCAGGAACTTGTAAGGAAATTGGCCCCATACACAGGCCGATAAAAGCTGCCGACAGACCGAGTCAGCAGCTTATTGGCCCCTTTGTGATGATCAGATCAGCCCGATATTGCCCACCTCAATGTGAGCATATCGGGAAGAGATCCGCTCGTTTGGCGACATCGCCACGTGTGTATGGCCACCTTAAGCTACCAGCAGTTGTCTACTCAAAGCACACGGACTAGTCTTTGTTGTCATTGTAACTTATGATCATTTAATTATTAATTAAAAACAATAGGATTGCTTAGCATCCTATAAGGATTAATTATATCTTACTTGGGATCAAGTACAAGGTACTGTCTTCTTATTACAGGGAAATCATTTTTTAAAATTTGAATTATTTGATTAAAATGGGGTCTATGGGAGATGCCTTTACTGTAATTTCTGGATAACAGATCCCATACCTGTACTGTACTCTTATGAAATTTTTAAAGCAAGGGTTCTTGCAAGGATGTTAACACCAATGCATACAAGAACATTACATTCATGAAATGGTTTGTGAATTTCCTTTTTTCTTTTCCACCTTTGTAGTTTCTAACCACATCTAAGGTTTGGTTACCTGCAGTGTATGTTTACAAATTGGTCTCTTTAACCACACAACTTTAATCTCATGTGTATAGAACCAGAAACTGACCTGTTTCACCATTCTCTATTTTTTCTTTAAAATGTGATGCTTTACAGTTGAGCACACAAAAGAGTAGGACACGGCACAACTCCAGCAGCCCTTGGCTACATAGGGTATTTACAAAGCTGAAAGTAATGTAAAATTGTTGCTAAAAGAATAACAAAAACCTCACTCCGATGTCATGAATCAAACACTTTTGAATGCCTTGGAATAACATTCTTGATCCATGGTCTCATATGTATGAATCTGAAATACCATTTGAGAATATTACAAATGTGCCTTACACCTGACAGCTCCTATTCACTTCCTCCTGTTCTAAATGTTTGTGCTGTTTGCTTTGTTACACTAGAAAGGAGTCAATACTCTTCATGGCACCGAGTACACTAATGTGTATAAGGGGAATATCCCCTTTTATTCAGCCACCAAACATCAACGTTTCGGGGGGGAACACCCACCCTTCATCAGGAAGTGTGAGAAGTGTTCTGAAACCGCCGGGGTACAGATGTTAGAACAGCATTGTATGTAGCAGACAGGTGGTGTCGAAGGCCCCCACCTCTGTTCAGGGATGGTTTCTTCACTTTGACATGAATCGCCTCTTTCATGCCTCGTTTTATGTAGTGTTTCTACCTGGGTGGGAATCTAGGAAAACACCTAAGCAGGCCCCCTCTAGATGAAAATGGAATGTTGTGCTGAACAATAAAAAAAAGTTAAACCATAAAGCGGGGGTGCAGTCTGGTTGTGACCAACAACATTTCAATTTCCCTCAAGTTTATGTCCCCCCCAATGTAGCCAGTTTGCTAGCTGGTCACACTCCTGCTGAAGGCTTTGGCAGCCTGTGTGCTAACTGCTCATTTTTTGGACCATCTATTTGGAAGCCCTTCAGCTTGGCTTCTTATCTGCTTCAGTTCCATACGGGTCCATAGACCTGTAAATGCCAATTATGTGGTCATTCAGCTGTTAATGAGCAATATCTGTAGGTGTGCATTAGGCATTGGGATATTTGTGGCGGTAGTCCAGCTAAGAATGCACCCAGCAATATTTGGGCCTTCCTTTATATAAATGCAATTGGCCGCAGGACCCCATAAATCATGGCACTACAGCTCATTTTAATCTAACAATGCCTGGTTTGCCTCTAACTATTTTGGATCGTCTGTACTTCTTTTAGACCAACAAAATAGTGAGTTAGGTGTTCCTTTTTAAGATAACATTTTTAGGAAGAATCTCTTTTAGCATTTTTTCAGCCACATATACATTTACAATAAAGTCCTTTGGTGCTATTGTGATTTGAATTTTAGGTAACATAATTCCTTTTGGTGCCATCTTCGGAGGAACTGATATTAATGAAGATGTGAAAAATGAAGAGAAATGCAGAGTTATGGGAGCTGTGCTTGAAGAGGCCAGGTAGTAAAACAGATCACTGAATAAATACTGCTACTCAGAAATCTCTTTGCATATATATGGTAATGTTTATCCTTGGGCAATGACTAACACGTTTGGGGATTTAAGATTAATGCTCAGTGACATATCTAATGGTAAAATATATTTCTTCATAGCTTCTTCAAACTCTGTGAATCACTTCCTCTTTTGATCATTTCAAATATGTGTTTGCGTGTATGTGTGTGTGTGTGTGTGTGTGTGTGTGTGTGTGTGTGTGTGTGTGTGTGTGTGTGTGTGTGTATATATATATATATATATATATAAATGTCCCCTATAAATAATAATTTTTCATTAAGCAGCTATAATTTGTAGCTAGTGTATTTGTATCAATAATTTAAAGGGATCAATGCCATTTAATATACAAATAATACAAATACAAGTCTGCGGTCCTGTGTACTTCTAAAATAAAATAAATATAAACCTAAAAGGTTCCAAAAAAGTACACTACTTATATACACACCTCTGCATGTTTTTTTTACATTACATTTACACTTTGTAAACAAAAAAATGTTTGCTCTTGCCTGCGCTACTAAGCAAGGTTTTTTCAAAGTATATTGTGTTAAGTGCGTGCCTGTTCTAGTGGCCTGCACAGTGAAGGATTCCATTAATTATCATTACATTTTGGGTATCCAGTGTGGCGCAAAAATTTGAGTAGAATTTTTGCTAATTCACCAATGTGTAAGCTATTTTGTGCAGGGCCATTTTTAACTTTTTGAATCAGTTACTGTCTGATTTGTATGTAAAGCCATATGTTCAATGTATATATACCCATTTGTTTTACAGTGTTGTGGAATACTTTCTAGTGATGGGCGAATCTGACCCTTTTCACTTTACCAAAATGCATTGAAGTCTATGGGCGGAAAAATCTTTTGTCGCCCCATGCGGCACGTCAATTTATATTTGTCCCATTGGAGGCTATGGGTGTCATTTTTGTGATGAACTTCGCTCATCACTGCTTTCTAAATATGCATGCATAATATGCATTAGGTTCTACTACTACACGGACATGGGACAGTTTAGAGTTTCCTGGTTGAGAGGTATTCTTTCACTTTTTGCAGTGTTATATGTGACCAATATCCTTCAAGTTTTTTCATGCCCAACTAGGATCATCGACAATTGATAGATACGCGGAGGTCCACAGGCAGCCTTTATTTGTCCTTGTTTGTTAACTTATTTTACTAAATTCAATAACTGTAATTTCAGTACAAATAGGTATAACAGGTACTGCTGTTGTGTAGCAGGAGAAAAAATGGTATCCATATACCTAGCAGAAACAACGTTTTACATATAAAGTCTTTGCCTATGGGGGTGACACAAAAGAGCTCTTGCATTTATTGTAACAGGAGAAGTTTGCTTGAGCCAAGTGTAAAAATATCTATTTTATAGAAGGCTTTTAGCAGTTACCCTGCAGGTCAATCCAGTCCAAGTTTTTTCTGTGTTTAATTCTCTGGTTTAATTGATTAATGTTGTTAAGAGCAAATTAGAATTAATTGTAGATAGAACTGGAGAAAATATCACGCTAGAATAACATTTTATTAATGAGGGGTTACAGATGGCAACCTACTAATTAGCTTCTGTTTCCAGCTACCAGCTGTGACACCACTGACACCTGTGGGGAAGCATATTGGGAAACAAAAAGCATATTGGGAAACAAGTTAGAGCTAATGACATACAAGCTATGAGAGGAACTGCTGCTGATTTGTCCTATCTGCGCGATAGGATTTTAGAAGCAGAGATGGGCTTACTACTTCTCCCATCTTCTCAATGACATTTGGGTAGAACAGGTCCTTGGGATGGGTCGGCAATATGAGACAATAGTTTGGGGCCCCCTCATTTAAGCACTACTGTATATTAAATTTAATGCTGGACTAAGAAAGAAAATGTTTTTGCCACTTCAGTAAGGCACTGATTTATGAATTTTCAAGACTGTCTAAAGATACAGTGAAGTTTAGTACCATTTTTAACCATAGGCTTTTTTTCTGCAACTCCCAGCCTGCTGGCATTATGTGGTTTGTCAAATGAGGTTCAATGTTTTCGAATGAAAAATGCGATCGGAAAAAGAACATGCAAATACCTCTAAAACCTCTAAAAATTCTAGTTTTTCAGATAATTCGTACTGAAAAAAAATGGCAGCACTATTCCCATTGACTTCTATAGCACCTCGACAACTTTTGCTTGGTGAATTTTGGCATTTGCATTCTTTTCTCAATTTTTATTTTGATTTTTTTGGAAAAATCAATTCAGTTGTTATTAAATGGGCCCCAAAATGTAGTGTGTTGGGAGCATTTTTAATTTAGAAGGATTTTGTGTAACTCTAGGCAGTGTTTCACAGAGCCACACATTTTGTAGCCATCAGCCATTTTCTCAAAAGTCAGCCATACGGTCTTCCTGAGTCTCCTACCATAGAGCCCACTTTTATAGAGTTGGTGACAGATTGGTGGCCAGCTTAAATGTGTCTGACATCTGATACAGCCAAATACAGCCGAATGAGAAACAAGAGTTCTTAATTCATAGTAGTTGAATGCATGATTCTTATTTCACAAGCAAAGTTGCAACTCATCAACCTACAAATAAATGAGAGTCAATTGCTTGAACTAACTTTGTTCAGTTCATTTTTGGATTTCTGTGCGGAATAAAGACACATTAAGTACTTTTAACCCAAATTTTTCACTGCAAACACAAACATAAACGTATGTGACTATCATAGCATTGTTATTTCTGACAATTTTTGACAGCATTGCCTGGAATGCTGATTATGAAAGGGTTTGGTTATAAAGAGGTAGTTCTTTAAAGGACTTGAACTTGACACAGGAAGCTTTGTGCAGCTCTTGGCAACATTATGGTATATTTTATAAAGAGCTTGTGCTGTTTCTAAAAGGAACTGAAAGTGCTTTATTTCAGATAGGAGTACTTTCATTGAGCACAAACACTGACTGAAACAGAAGAATAACTTTTTTACTTTTTATCTTTGTGTTTTTCATTAAGGTAATGTACTTTTCCGAGACATTCAGCTTGCTAAATGTATAATAAATACAGTTTATTGCAGTCATTTACATTATACATAAGCTGTAGCAAGCGTTGCCAATCAGCAGCAGCAAGAACCAGCAAGGTTTCAAGTTTTATAAATGTGTGGGAGGAGAGGGTCATTCTTTCCTTTTACAAAGCACTGGAAAGTCATATTAAATATACAGTGTAGTTTAGTTCCCCAATGCTCAAGTGAGAGTATTGAATGTGAAATGAACAAAGTTCTTCTAAGAAGTGGGCCTTTTCAGCAATGCACCCTTCAGCCCACTCATGTGCATCTCCTTTGAGGAGATAACAAACAATTCATCTGCTCCTCAAAGAATTAGGAGCTTGCTTGAAAAATGGAGCAGTAGCGAAATTTTCACATGTAAGTAGAAAGTCAGAAAATTAATCTTCCTCACCTTTATATTTTTTGAGAGAAGAAACCCACTGAGCAGTAGAGAGTTGCAGTTCATTTACTCCATTAAACATGGAGGGGTTACCAGCGGGCTCCTTATAGTAGGGCTTGATCATTCTGTCACGTTCTGCCACTGAGGACAGATAGGAAGAATGGAGTCTGTATACTGGATAACCCAGGGTATAACCATAAATAAGAGAACAGAGTTTGGAAACCATGAAAAAGTAAAGATTTAAAGAAACAAAGTGCAAAACAGTAACCAGTCAATAAACAGAATAACCTGGAAAACCGGCAGGCAAAACAAAGTCCAGTCAAAACATTGGGACAGGCAGCTAACAGCGAAGGTCCAATAAACAAACTGAGGTTGAGAGAGGCAGAAATACAGAGGGAAAGTCCAGAGAGCAATCCAAGGTCAGTACCGGGAGTTCACACGAAATAGGCAGGAAAACAGGACAAGGGTACAAGAGCAGGGAGAGGACTCAGAGACTAGGAACTAGGAACAAGGCTAGGAACAAGGAATCACAGGGTAAATCTGGCTGGGAAGCTTAATGATCAAGCAATAGGAGTTGCTTGTAACAGGCTTATAAAAGGGGCAAGATTGTTCAACAGTTGAATTTAATAAGGAAGAAGGGGCAGAGAAATAGCACAAGTCCATCATAATAACAAACCCACATTGGTTCTAAGGCACCCCATTGGCTCAGGAGAATGGTGCAGGTATGTTTCAACAAATAGACAAGGGTTTGATTCCTGTCAGGGAGGTCATTATATAAGTAAACTCCTAACTTGCAGAAGCCTTTGAACCTCCTGTGTGCCCTGGCAATAGAACCTTTGGCCATGAAGATGGCAAAATTTTGGGCCTTAAACTTGGCATACTGGAGGAGAAGGTGTCTCTTTATGCAAATGACATGTTAGTGTGCTTTGTGGACCCAGAGGCCTCCCTGTCTAGATTGCTACAGGTGGTAAACCGCTATGGGAAATACTCAGTTCTAAAGGTCAATTGGGCAAAGTCAACTATCTTCCCAATAGATGAAATAGTCCCCCCTTTTAGCTACAATGGAGCAGCTCCTTTAAATACCTAAAAGTGATGAATCAAAAAAACCTGAATAAATTTGTGACAGATAACCTTGATCCTGTCCTGACCTCTGCCAATCTGGGAGAGTCAACTTAGTAAAGAGGATTTTCATGCCCAAGTTCCTCTACACGTTTCACAATGCCCCAGTAGATACTGTATACCCCAAAGATGGTTTAAACAAATAGACAAATTAAATAGCACATTCCTATGGGCAAACCAGGAACCTCCTATCATCCTAGTTGCCTTACAATCCCCAGACTCCAAAGGAGGCTTGGCACTGCCAAACTTCCTATTGTATTATCGTGCATCGCAACTGGTATACTCACATTGGTGGCTAACACCAGACATAAATAACCAAGCCTTCCTGGTAGAGGCTGCCTGCACCACTTCATTGGAGGCACTAGCTAACCACTTGTACAGGGATGAACACTCTGTCTTCCCGTACACCCCCACCATGACCCCTGTTATGAGGATCTACTGTATGAATTGAGCCTCAGGACCAGACACTTGGTCCTCAGGTACCTCCCTTTGAGGGAACCCTAAATTTCTGCATTTTCAATGGCTCCCCAGGTCAGGGCTGTGGACCCCCCTAGGACAAATTGTGGAGGAGGGCCAACTTGAACCCTTCTAGGAGCTCAGAACAGAGCATCAGTTACCATCTTCCATGATTTTTATATATATAGAATTAAGCCATGCCTTCCAGGCCCAGTTCCAGGTTAGACCTCTGGGCATAACCCAGTGCACACTAGAAAGGTACCTTAGACAGCCCAATCTGCAAAAGGCCACAACCTGGATTTACACTATACTGTTAAAATCATTGGACATCCACCTGGACAGACTATGCCTTAGAACTGACCCAGAGCTCAGCATATCGAATAGAGATTGATACAGATTAAATTATTTCATACGGTCTACCTCAACCCCCCCCCCCCCCCCACAGACTAGCCAAATACCCTTGACATATGAGGTGGGAACTTTGTATCATGTGTTCTGGGAATGCCCACACATACTGTACAACTTTACTGGGGCAAGATCCTAGATTTCATACAAGCTAATTTTGCTTTCCCGAATATATGCTCCCATGAGCTATGCTAAACGCCCTACTAAAGTTATAGGCAAAAAGAGTAGAACTTACTTGATATGCCCTCTGTACATTCTTACTTTGCAACCCCTTCCTCAGTGCATGTATGTATACTTTTGAGCATATATTGGTGTAAGACAACTTTTTTTCTCTGTTTTCTTCTGTACTTGTTAATTGAGCAAAATTCACAAAACAAAAACTTTAAAAAAAAAAGATAAGAGAAAAATAGGCTCAGGGAAGGAGAAAAACACTGTGTGGTTTCCTGCCCAAAAATTGCGAAAGAGCCGTCTGGAAAACTTGTCACATTTTTTTCCCTTCCCCTTCTTCTTTTAAAGACTGTGATTTCACACAAGTTTGCTCGCTTTTCTTCAAAAATGTCTTCACTGTTCAGTTACAGAACATAGACACATTACTGCTTATGTAATCTGGATACCACAAAATGATTGTTTTAGTTTCTGCACCACATAAACTAATGTTATGTGATACAACGTGTAGGGCTGTAAATAAGAATGATCATCAAGCTAGACAGCAGTAAATAATAGCGATTCATGTATAAGATCTACCCGGAATGCTCTGGATAAGGAATCTTTCAGTAATTTGCACCATCCACTTAAAGGGGTGGTTCACCTTTAAGTTAACTTTTAGTATGTTTTAGAATGGTCAGTTCTAAGCAACTTTTAAATTGGTCTTCAGTTTCTTTTTTTCATAGTTTTTGAATTATTTGCCTTCTTCAGATTCTTTCCGCCTTTCAAATGGGGGTCACTGACCCCATTTAAAACGCAAATGCTCTGTAAGGCTACAAAGGTATTGTTATTGCTACTTTTATTACTCATCTTTCTATTCAGGCCCCTCCTATTCATATTCCAATCTCTTATTCAAATCAGTGCATGGTTGCTAGGGTAATTTGGACACTAGCTACCAGGTTGTATAATGCAAATTGAAGATTTTGCTAAAAGCTAAATAACTCAAAAACCTTAATTAATAAAAAATGTAAACCAATTGCAAGTTGTCTCAGAATATCACTCTCTACATCATAATAAAAGTTTATTTAAAGGTGAACAACCCCTTTAAGTCTTTTAGAACATTTCAACATTAAATTAAACACGTAAGGATGTTTTGTCACCAATATAACTTCATGCAGCTCAGTTACCCTCAAGTACAGGTATGGGACCTGGAGTTTTCCAGATAAGAGATGTTTCCGTAATTTAGATCAGCATACTTTAATGCTACTAAAAAGCATGTAATCGTTATATAAACCCAATAGGATTTTTTATCCTCCAAAAAGGATGAATTATATTTTAGTTTGGATCAAGTACAATATAAAGGAATGGAATATCATTAATCCTGCCTATTGGGTTTTTTAACGTTTACATTATTTTCTACTAGACTTAAAGGAGAATTCAACCCCCCCACCGAAAATCTGAAGGAGATCTCAGGTTTGGCCATAGTTTGCATAAAGTGTAGTACTTATTTTATTTACTCTCTTTTAATCACCACGACATGCCAGTTATAGGCTGTGTTTAAGAACTGCGCAAACATTTACAATACTTTAAATATGATATAGGGAGTAATTAGTAGACTTCGACTTCGACCCATAATGAATACTTGAGCAACAGATAGTTTATATCAAATTAAGTGACATATTAAAGAATCTTATCAAACTGGTATATATATTTACATAAATATTGCCCTTTTACATCTCTTGCCTTGAACCACCATTTTGTGATAGTCTGTGTGCTGCATCAGAGATCACCTGACCAGAAATACTACAAATCTAACTGTAACAGGAAGAAGTGTGGAAGCAAAAGATCTGTTAATTGGCTCATGTGACCTAACATGTATGGTTTGTTTGTTTGGTTTGTTTGTGTGCACCGTGAATCATACAATCCCCCTGGGGCGGCCCTTATTTTTTAAAACTGCAATTTTCTATTTATGATTACCCAATGGCACATACTATTGAAAAAGAATATTATTATGAAAATGGTTTATTTACATCAAGCAGGGTTTTACATATGAGCTGTTTTATGCAATATCTTTTTATAGAGACTTATATTGTTTGAGGGGTATAGTTTCCCTTTAAGATTCAGTGCCACAATGAGAGCTCTTCTAAAAGTGGGCAAAAACATGGCGATCCTCTCGTTTGGTGATGTCGCTAAATGAGCGGATCTCTCCCCGATATGCCCACATTGAGGTGGGCGATATCGGCAAGATCTGATACGAATTATCGGATCGTGGGACTGCATCAACAAACAAATGCAGCCGGGATCCGACCGAATTTTTTACCCTGCCTGATCGGCATCTGGCCGGCTTTCGGACAGATATCGATCAGGGACGCCCGTCGGATGGCCCCCCACATGGGCCAATAAGCTGCCGTCTCGGTCAGCAGCTTTTATCGGCACATGTATTTAAGACACATGTAAGCATAAATTTTCTCCAGGTCTAGTAGTCCTGACCAATCAACTTATATTTGCTTTCAAACATCAGACCAGTAAATTCTTGTTGCTGATTGGATACTATGTCATCCTAGAACTGAAGCATATTTTGGTGCTAGTATTATTATATATATCTCTCTGATCCTCACACAAATTAAAAACTTCTTATAGGCAAGTCGCACCAATAGGTGGTAAAAAATTATAATTTACAATTGGGGCAGATTTGTCATCATTCAGATCTGAGTTCTTATGGCGAAAATCTCCCATTTGAATTTGAGTTTCCAGAAACTATTTGAGATTTAAAAAGTGGAAACATATTGAAAATGTGAATTAAAAAATCAGCATCTAAAAGCTGGCAAGTTTTGTAAGTGTCTATGGGAGTTGTATTTTCAAAATTAAAAATATTTCTCAATAGATATAAAATTTGGCTATAGAATGTGACATGTTGATTTTATGTTAAGGGATCAAGTTTTCGTGTCCCACGTTTTTCATTAATAAGACATTGTTCGAGATTTTCAGATTTTAAAATAAATAAATAAAGCTGCCTCTTACTGTATAACGCTCAAATGTTATTTTCTCCCAAAGGTTAATCATTTCTTTCATTATATGTCTTCCATTGCCATGTATTTTTTTTATTATATTTTTGTGAATGTCTTTTTTTTAACAAAATCTTCATATTTACATTTCTCTAGGAGTTGCATCCAGCTCTAGCATGGTGAGACCAAATGTAGCTATGTCAATGAAGGAATCCTCAACTCATGATTTATGTACTTACACTAAACTCAATCTTCTCCAGTTCTGTGATTATAAAGGCTACAATGTAACAAGAGATTCTTGTGTAACATTGTCTGCAATGTTTAGTAAACGATTTAAAAATCTGTTTATCATTCAAGAGATATTGTTGCTCTTATAAGGAAGTGTACCAAAGTGTACTTTGTAATTAAATTATACATAGTGCAGTGTCTAAGACCTGCTTAAAAATTCGGTATTTTGTTGCAAAAATAATAAACACTGCACACTGGTGCTGGGTCACAGTTGTATTAAAAAAAAAAAAAGAAGAACTTGCATGCAACAAGAAAATATATTTGCCCCGAGTTTGCGTTAAATTACTTTCTATTCTTTCTAAAATGTAAAATACTGTGTGGTTGGTGGCATTAGTGACCTCCAGCCATAGAAGCAGCCGGCTGGTGTTAAGAAAAGTGCGACTCGTTTTACAGGTAATTCAAATTTGAAGCTACAGAACCAAACATTATTTTAAACAACACACACAACAAAAACTAAATGTGAAATTTCTTAGAATCTCATTGTCTATAGCCCACTAAAAATGTAATTTTATTGTTACCGTGTTACTTTAAAACTATCATTATTCTTAGTAACTTGTGGTCATTTGCGATTCCTTATAGAAACACTGATTAAACATTGCTGTTTTCATCATGCTTTACTTTCTGGAATGCAGATAATATTAATCCCAAGAAACTAAGAGGAAACTGATCTGTGGGATTACAATTTATTGATTTTTATTTTCATAGTCTCTGTTTTGTTT
This sequence comes from Xenopus laevis, assembly GCF_017654675.1. Lineage (NCBI taxonomy): Eukaryota > Metazoa > Chordata > Amphibia > Anura > Pipidae > Xenopus > Xenopus laevis. The sequence goes on along the minus strand of NC_054372.1, from coordinate 147,506,662 downwards.
CTGCTTTGCTTTTAATAGTAGTAGGCCTAGGAAAATACCGTACTTCATTTGGAAATCCAGTATTCCTATGACAGGTGAACTTTTCCAATTAGCCAAGCAGAGTATTTATTTTGTTTCTTAGTATGAATATATTTGACACAAACAAATAAAAAAAAAGCACAATTTGTGCAAAATGCTATGATAATGAATGCAGAAAATATATGGAAAACCCTGCACTGAAAAAGTATTTCTCTAACAAATATGACATTTTGTCAGATCACATTAAAAGTAATGTAAGCTTCCTAGAGCAGTGGCTCCCAAACATAGGTCTGAATACTATTAAGAACAGCTACTGTGGGCTGGTGGCAGAAAGTATGAATAAACAAAGGCAAAGGTTGTAAATAAAACATAGGTTATTACCAAATTATATAGCTCTACAAAGATTTTAAAAAGTTGGGATCCACTGCTCTAGATAATGACTTCATCAACATTATATTTTTTTTTATCGCTAATGATTGCAGTATTACAAATAGCTTGCTTAAAATGTATTTCCCCTTCTTGCTTTTTACCAGTTCTCTGCAAGTCGGCAAGGCAAAAATGTAACATAATGGGCAGATTTACTAAAAGTCGAGGTGGCCGTCACTAGTCAAAATTTGCCAGGAATTTCATCCGCAGGGACATCGCCAATTTACTAACAGGCATGGACGACAATTAGCTAGCAAAAGAGTAAATCGCTAGCGAAGTTTTGCGCCCTTACGTCAGGTGAACGATCGTTACTTTGCAAATTCAGTGTGAATATTCCTTTACGTTACTCCTTTCACCAGAGTTTCCTTCGCCGGCTTTTCATGGCGCATAGTTATATACCTGTTGTTTTTAGCTGTATATACAGTATATATATATATTTTTCACTCAAATCAGGGACTTGGTCCTGGAAGTAAGAAATTTTGTAGATGTTTAAATTTAAGGCATATCGCTGAAACTAACCATACACTACTGTGAATATGTGGAATTCTCTCCCTGAGTCAGTTGTACAGGCTGATACATTAGATAGCTTGAAGAAGGGGTTGGATGGCTTTTTAGCAAGTGAAGGAATACAGGGTTATGGGAGATAGCTCATAGTACAAGTTGATCCAGGGACTGGTCCGATTGCCATTTTGGAGTCAGGAAGGAATTTTTCCCCCTCTAAGGCAAATTGGAGAGGCTTCAGATGGGTTTTTTTTTACTTCCTCTGGATCAACTGGCAGATAGGTAGTTAATAAAAAAAAAAAAAAGTTGAACTCGATGGACTCGATGTCGATGGACTCAATGTCTTTTTTCAACCTTACTATGTTACTATGTTACTATGTATTAACTTCTATACAACTTTGCCAACATTTACTTGAAAAGTCTTTTCTTGCAGAAAACATTTCATTTTATGTTTTAGCTATAAAATACTACTACTAAAGTTAATGGGTGTTTTTTGTTATGGTGACTTTTTCTCTCCTAAATAGTGATGGGTGAATTTGTCCCGAAACAGGCGAAAAATTTGACAATGCAACATTTGACGCCCCTTAAAGTCAATGGGTGTCCGTTTAATTGTCAACATTTTTTTGACGACAGGGAATTTTTGTTGCAAATTCGTAAATTTATTCGATGGTGGCAAAACACTGAAATTCACTGCGAATTCACGCCTGGCGAATGAATTTGCCCATCAGTACTCCTGATACATTAAAGTCAATGGACGTTTTTTCTTATGGTGATTTTTTTTCTTCAAATGCATTAAATTTATTTGGCATTTTTCTTAAGAGCATTTTTTCTCAGTGTATTTTTCCATGGCAAATTCACACAAAGAAATTGCACACAAATCCATGGCTGGCGAATAAATTTGCTCATCACTAGAGGTCGCAGGCTGGTCAAAATCAACAGAAGCGCAGTACAGAATTGTGATCCAAGAGAGTAGTCAATAAACGGGCAAAGGTCAGGACAGGCAGCAAACTAGCAATGGTCAGGAACAGGCAAGACAGAATAGAAATCACACCCAGGAACTATGAAAATAGACCTACATTGGACAATGAGTTATTGCCCACATCCCCTTTAAATATTCGAATTTTGCACCAAGCGCAATGATGTCAGATGCAACGCTTGCATCTCTAAACCATCAGGTATTTTCACACTGGACCAATATTCTGAATGATTCACCTCTGCCAAACTTATTTCAGTATCTTCAGTCCATGTATGGTTTAGCATTCTCTTAATTTACTGTCCGCACCGGAACCAGCAATCTATGAATTTGCAATTACCTTCTGGCTCAACCTTCTGTCCAATACTGTTTCACAGTATTTTTCATACTCCTTTCCATTCCATCCTGTGCTTTTCATTCTTTACACCTTACTACACAAAAAGATTTAAATGTGAAGTGGTGTCTAAGATATTTGTGAGATGATACACTTCTCTCTCTGCTTGTAATCAGAACTGATGATGGGCAAATTTATTCGCCAGGCGCGAATTTGCGGTGAATTCCCGCGATTCGCCGCCGGTGAATAAATTCATGAAAACGCAGCGAAAATTCAAAATCAAAAATTCAAAAACTGGATGCCGGCGTCAAAAACAAATTTTTCAGCGAAGTGAAACGCCCCAAATTCACCCATCTCTATTCAGAATACATTTTTTACCTTTTAACAATCACTTTGGGCCTTTGTATCATCTATTAATACATTTCCTTTGAATGGTATCTCTGACTTGCACACATGACAGCTCATTCACTTTTTTTTTTGTTCTGGAAAGTGATTTCAAAATATACGGCCTTGAAGGCATACCTCTGTGTACGGTCATTTTGGAACATTGTTTTATTAGCACATAAAGAAGGGTTATTTATTTACTTGGCTATAAACCTTTTAAAAAACCTGTTACAAATATATCTTTCATGATGCCTGTGTCTGACTTGATGTTGTTGAAATATGCCATAGGGAACGTTTGGGTTTTATAGTTTTTGCTTTTTGGATTTAAAAGCTCATAGAATTAGGCAATAAATGCTACTCTTTAGCTCTGGAGTTTTTTAACCAGTACCACAGCCTTTTAGCAGTGAAGATACAGTATATGCTTATGCTGCCTGCCCCAAAGTGTACAATCTGGGCTACTCTTTGCATAGATATAGTTAAGAACTCTATATTAATGCTTAAATCTTTTACCTTTATTTTTTGATCTTGGATACTGTTAAAATATGGTTTGATATGGGGCTCTGACCAGAAAATACATAGAGTATCGCACTCGTTACACGCAATAGACTTCACAAGAAAAATATGGAAAGTGACCCAATCACAACATACCGTACAATCTGATACCTTCCCATTACGTAGTGTACTTGGGAACCCGGGATTCTTGCCAGGCCAGAACTCGGACTTTAAGGTATTTGGGACCATCCGAAAATTTTTCATTTATATAGTATCTGGGATATCGCTAAGCACAAACCCCTTGACTTAGGAACTCTGCAAACTAAAGCAGATGGCAAGACTATCCCAATTTACCAATACTTACAAGTTTCCCACTACTTGAGGTCCCAAGTGAAAATGTCCACTAGGGATGTAGCGAACTGCCGATTTGGTGTTCGCGAACGCCGGCAAAAAATGCGAACGTTCGCGAACAGTTCGCGAACTTCGAACACCCGCTAAAATCGTTCAATTCAAATCGAAGGATTTTAATCGTTCGATCGAACGATTTTCATTCGAATCGAACGATCGAAGCATTCGATCAAATGCTTTTCATTCGATCGAATGCTTACAATCGTTCGAACGAATGGAAATCGTTCGATTTTTAGCGGTCGAAGGAATTCGAATGGTCGAATGGTTGAACGATTTGTATTCGAATCGAACGCAAAATGCGAACGTCGCGCAACATTCGCGAACATTCGGCGGACGCGAACGGTCGAAGTTCGCGTGAACAAGTTCGCAGGCGAACAGTTCACTACATCCCTAATGTCCACTGCAGTAGGTTTGACACCATTTGAGCAAATTTGTCGGAGAGGTCCAGGACAAAAGAAAGTTATCTCTAATATTTATAGGATGTTGATAAGTCTACCTACAATGGATTTCCCCAAACACGATAACATGACATACTGGGAGAATAAGTTCCCAGCAGATATCAGTCTCACTACTTGGGAAGCTATTTGGGATAATGCGAAAAAATCTTCTATTTGTGTCAAATACAAGGAGAACATATATAAAATTCTGTTCAAAATGGTACCAACCTCTGAGAGGCTCCATAAAATACCCCACAACTTCAGATAGATGCTGGCGGAATTGTGGGCAATTAGGTTCTCTACCACACATACTCTGGGATTGCCCCATTATTACCCCCTATTGGGAGGAGGTGCGGGAGCTTCTCCGGAGGGTCCTTCAGGTGGATGTACGGAAAGACCCTTGGACTTTTCTATTAGGGAAACCCGATACCAAATTTATTAAGCCAGTCAGGAAACTGCTGAATCACATTTTGTCAGCAGCCAGGAGATTGCTCTGTCAGAAATGGAAACAACCCAACAAGCCCACGATGGGGGAATTACAGAATAAGATTGTGGAAATAAAGCGTATGGAGTACCTCTCGGCACTTAGTAATACTTCAATGCCAAAACATATTGAGACATGGAGCTCCTGGGTCTCCTGCTTCCCTGAAAGTTGACTCACACTATATCTGACACACCTGTTACCGCCTGACCCTAGATATGTTACTTGAATATCACCCTAAGCCTGCCTATATGATTTTCTATGTTTTTTTTTTTTCTTCTTTTTCTTTTTTCTCTTTTTCTCTGTGTTGTATACGTTTATCTGCAGCACTCGACAATGCTATAATTGTATTGTTCGCAATATTTTTATGATTGTACCATGTGATTTTTATTACCTGCTACTTAATAACTGAAAATTATTGTCACAAATACTTGATGATATCAGTTGTTCAAAGATTGAAAATAAAGTGTTTCAAAAAAAAAAAAATATGGTTTGATTTCATGTCTTGCAGCAAAAGTGAAAATTTCCTCCCCCCAGGATTAGTATAGCATTTCAAACCAAGGATAAGATAAATGTATGTGTCCTATGACAAGACACTTAGAAGCTTATTTACTAAACTCCGAGTGCAAAAATCACAAAAAAATTGTGATTTTTTTTTTTATAAATTCTGAATTTTAAAAAATCATGAATTTTTTGGAATTTATTAAACCCCCGAGGATGGAGAAGTCCAAATCTGAAAATCCTGCATCTCGGACCTGTGAGGTTGCATATAAGTCAATGGCAGAAGTCCCAATGAATTTTTGATGTGCACTGGGTTTTGGGCAATACTCTGAGGTTTTCGTGTGAAAATTACAAAAAAATCGTGAAATTTGTGAAAATCGGATGAAAAATTTGTGAAAATCTGATTTTTTTCCCGCAAAGCTAATTTTTGGGAAAATGTAATAATAAATAAGCATAAAAAAACAGAGCGGATTTGATCGGAGTTTGTAGCAGAAAATATTGAGATGATTACGGACTTTGATAAATAACCTCCTAACTATGGGTGAAGTCTATGATTCTTTAAATGTACTGTATTTTGAAAAAGTCAAGGGTGGTAATATGATTGCTGCTAGGGATGTCGCGGACTGTTCTGCGGCGAACTTGTTCGCGCGAACATCAGCTGTTCGCGTCCGCCGCAAGTTCGCGAACGTCGCGCGACGTTCGCCAATAGGCGTTCGCGTCAAAATCGTTCGACCATTCGGTCGCTAAAATCGAACGATTTTCGTTCGATTCGAACGAAAATCGTTCGATCGAACGATTAAAATCCTTCGATCGTTCGAATCGAACGATTTTCGGATGTTCGAAGTTCGCGAACTGTTCGCGAACTGTTCGCATTTTTTGCCGGTGTTCGCGAACGGCGTTCGCGAACACATTATCGGCGGTTCGCTACATCCCTAATTGCTGCACATCACATCATTAGGAATAATCTTAAACAAGAAGCTAATATAAAACCAAGGCTAGTATTCTCTAATTTTATCCAGTTTTTACCCAAACTGATTAAATCAAGCTTTTTTAAAAAAATAAATACATAAATAAATAAATAGGGTCAAATAGTGGTTTCTAGTTTGGTCGGACTTTTTTTATTTAAAAAATCATTTCCTTAAATAAATTCCAACTATTTGAGATTTCAGAATATACTTGTGTGTTTATTCCATGTCTGCATTTTTTCTCCATGGTTTTCACAAATGGAGAAAAGATACCAACTTTTTTTTCGATAAATCAGCCCCAAGGTGTCTTTTAATACAAATAACAATTTCAATTATAAAAAAAGACAGAAAAGCAGTTTAAAAATTTTTAAAACAATGTTTAATAAATTCAATATAGAAAATGGTAAGGTTTTCTGGGCTTTCTGGTAAGTACTATGCTATACAGTATTTCCATTGAAGAATCTGCCTTATCTAGCTGTGGCAAACTAACATAGATGTGGTGAGCTACATCTATTTATCCCTTTCACATCTGACTACAGATTAGTCATAAACTACCATTTTAATTATTTACTATACTTTTTTGTACTTTTAGGTTGATCCTGTATTTACAAAGAAAGATTAGAATAAGCTTGAAGAGTAAGTATGCCATTACTTTTCTTTATAGCTCCCACTCTTCAAGGTCTCTGATTAGTAATGTTACATTGCTAAACTAGATTCAGTATGAACATCATTTTTAACTGGGAGTTCATTTATTTCAAGATGAAGCTAAGGGGCCTATTTTTTCTGGTTCATGTTTTAAGGGGAAAAACTTTTGTCAAGGCTTTTCTTGCACGTGATTTTTTTTTTTAGTTTGGATTTTTTAATAAATTAAGGGCATTCATGGTTGGTAGTTTGTAATAAAATTTTTATAATAAAAATGAGTAAAAGAGAGTTTTCATAAATATCCCCCTTAACAATCTAAATACTAAATTCTGCCCTCTGGCTTGTATGAGGCACTGTGCTCTCACACAATCCAACAGGTTTGCCACCTTTCCATGGCCCACGATCTGGGCAGAGGGCAGACCAGAGACATTGTGGGCAGAGCGAGAGCCATCACAGGGGTGGGCTATGATGTCATGATCAGTGATTGGCTGATCGCCATGTCAATCAAGGGAGATCCTGCCTGGTTTTCCATATTTGGAAAACTGGGCAGACTGTCTTAACCCAGGCAGCCCTTCTGAAAACCGGGCTGTCCAGGTCAAATCCGGACAGGTGGCAACCCTACAATCCAATGGCATGCATGTATACTAGGTTTTATCAGACAATGAATGGACAGAGCTCTGTCTTTTAGTCTTGCACATCTTACTCTCACATTTAGAAACTGCCTGGCAGCAGATCTGTGTGATAACGCAGAACATTACATGATGTGACCTTTAGTATTTTATTGGCATTTTACTAACATATGCTAGCATTTAGTAAAAAGGATGCTACAGGATCTCAAAACTGAGGTATTGTAAGATTTCTAGCCTAATTATTGTTTAGCTATAGTTTCTTCTAAACCATTCAGACTTTGCGAGTCGGCAAAGGTATGTTTAATTCATTATTTGTGCAAAATTATTACCTGAGTGATCACTGGTGTTTGGCTTCTGTAAAAGTTAGCTACATGCATAAAGATGATAAATGAAACAGGAGTAATTCAGGTATGGGATATATCACCCGGGAACCCGTTATCTAGAAATCCCTAAATTACGAGAAGACCATCTGCCGCAGACTGCATAATAATTCTAATTTTTACAAATGATTTTGTTTTTATCGATAAAAAAACAGTACTTTGTACTATTGCTGGCAAAACAATCCTTTTGGGTTTATTAAATGTTTAAATGGTTTTTACAAGTCTTCAGGTATGGTGACCCAAATTATGGAAAGATCACTTATCCGAACAAAAACACAGGCCCCAAGCATTCCAGCTAATAGATCCCATACCTGGTCTGTTATTATTAGTCAGTGTAAAGTAGTATTGACTACAGGCTTTAAGAGACATCTTCGTCATGTAATGTACTAAAAAGATACTAAATAGATTTTTGCAGACTGTACACATGTAACACATAAGATTCTTGTTACAAATCCATCTCTGTGGCAGATTTAAGATTATATTAGAATGTGTTAAAATTACAATTTAAGTCATCTGGTATAGATTTCATAGTTACATAGTTAAATTAGATTGAAAAAATCTATTTTCATAATTTAAATCTTACATCCACTTAACCAATATAGTTGCATGTATCTTCACGCTCTCCAGCTCATTAATATCCTTCTAAAGAACTGGAGCCCAAAACTGCACCAGATACTCCAGGTAAAGCCTTACCAGGGACCTATGAGGAGGCAACATTATGTTTTCATCCTGTGAGTTAATGCCCTTTGTATTCAAGATCCAGAGAATGACACTGCCTGGCATTAGACAACTTGTTAGCTAAAAAACACCTAGAGCCTTCTCAATGAAGGAATGAGGGTTATTGAATTGCACTTCAATTATAAATGTACAAAATGAACACAAAGATGTAGGCCCCTAACTAACACATCTTCTGTGTCAATTTCTGAAATAATCAAGTTTATCTTCACTATTCCTCTCTCAGCATCTGTTTCTCCTCATTCTGTCTTCATGCAGGAGTTGGGTGTCAGATGAATGATCCAATATATCTTATGGGTGGGCTTCTTTTTGCTACAAAATGTATTAGAGCTCACTCTATTAAAATCACCAGACATCATGGGGCAAATTCACTAAGCGCCAATGCGCCGAACGCTAGCGTTAATTCGCTAGCGTTTGTCATTTTCGTTACTGCGCAAATTCACTAACGAACGCTGGCGTAGTTTCGCTAGTGTTACTTCGCACCCTTACGCCAGGTGAATTTTCGCTAGCGACGTAACTACGCAAATTCACTAACTTGCGCAGTGTACTGAACGCTACCTTTTACGCTAGACTTCCTTCGCCACCTCAGACCTCAGAATTACATGTACACGGAAGTCACAATCTAATGAAAATGAATGTATGTCACTATGCTCACAAAGGGGTTAACCCTATACACCACTAAATCTCGGAGTGTACAACGTCTTTATTATGTGAGGCTGTTTGGTGCAAGAAAAGTATAAGAAATAACTCCTGATTTGAAACCACATTATGGGTTTCGTTAATCCCAAATCTAGCGCATACTCTGTTGTTATTTAATGGTTTCTCAAATGATCTGCATGGGGGTGGCGGTTCTACACAGACCACCATGGATTTTAGGATTCCATAAACATTCAGTTAGGATTTGCTCTTCTAACACTTTAGAAATGGTTTTTGAAATAACTACAGATTAGAACACATATGCAATTTCTGTTTAGTATCTTAAGATGGCTCCTAGTTTACAGGTTTATTAGAAATGATGGTGACATTCTGAAAATCAGAACATCTAATGGGAAGCTTTCTTCTTTTCTGTGACAGCTTCCTGCAGACATGTTGTAATTTGTTATCACAGAATTGTATATTTTCTAACCCTCTTGCGTGGAAAATCACTTTCACATTAAAAAAAAAAATCAACATGCTTATATTACAGCTCTCTTGTGCTTCTCTGGGTAGGCGAATAATAATTAAGAATCATAACATTGCAGATCAGTAAAATAATGATGACATTTCAAACAATATTTAATAAGGAACGTCGTCGGAACACTGTGTCGGAAAAGGCACGCCAGTGTCATCACGCTGTGCGGAATGTCACGCTGGCATCTGACAACCATGTGGCCTCCTCTGGGCGACGCCATCTTGGATGCGACGCCGACCAGCAGGATGGTAAGCGTGGTTGGTGTTCCTTACACATTGCAAGTATATCTATACTGTTTGTACATTTATATTGCCGCTCATGCAGGCCTATCTCATCCATAAATCCATATTTTATATATTTGTTTTTATCCTCTGCCACAGATTATGGAATAGATTTGCCCTCTGGCAAACAAGGTGAAATGTACACGTCCAAAATTATCTTTATACAGGTGAATAGCAGGGAAAGTTTAGCTGAACATTTTTTATATTTTTTTATAAAATAAAAAGCAATCTCTTCCTCAAAAATACTGCTATGTGAATAATGTGACACTTGCCATTTCCCAAAACAGTCACTGTCAGGGCTATGTGACACAAGTTTTTTTGTCCACTGCTGCCTTGTGGCAGAAAATAGAGGCCAACAAAAATCCTTCTTCACTTGACATTGTTTCTAATACTAGTGATGAAAAGCTCCCTATTGATGTAGCAAAAAAATGACTTGGTTGAGTTTGGTTCCACCAGTTACAGCGAGGACTAGTTGCTTTACATTCCATATTAAACAAAAAAAGAACAAGGCACACTTCACTTAATGCTTCTGCACAAAAACTCCAGTCCAACATCTAGCCCAGGGATCCCCAACCTTTTGTACCTGTGACCAACATTCAGAAGTAAAAGGAGTTGGGGAGCAACTATTGGGTCTTTACACCTGCCTGATCTGATGGCTGCAGCTTGAGAAGGGGGCTCAAAACAGGTATTATATCACTATAGCCCTAATTTGGTTACTGTCTCTTTAAATAGCAATTAACCCCTGGCAATCCAGGGCCCGAGTCCCTTTTTTGTATGAAAAGTACTGGAAACTGGGATTTACAGCATCGTGCCTCCACCTAGAGAACACTGAGGAACACACCTCAGGGGGTTCCATTAGGACAAATCAAACACAAGTTTGCAAATGAAACAAATATATCTTTATGTAAAACAGTAGTGAAAGAACTTGGGTAATCTAATACACAATGCACTCCTGTACTGGGAACATGTGGGACCTACTGTACCTAACTACCTATTAGGAATCTGACTGTTTCTCCAACACAGTCCTTTTTATTTTCAAAGTCCCAATCCTCTAGAAGGGTTAATAACCACACAGTTTAGTCAAGTGGATTTCCCCTTCCCCAGAGCTCTTATACCCCAGGTAGCAGGTAAATGCACAAGACCTGTCCTCAAACTGGGGCCCCACATTTGTATCCTTGCCAGTATCCTCCCTTGGGTGGCTCACTCACCTGGGTGCTCTCAGAGGCAGTCACACTGGAGATTACAGGCAGCTCTTCAGCAGGTTTAACCTCACCAGTGGCACCTTTCAGTTCCTTAGTCTCTAGAAGCTTGGTAGGGAACAGGCTGGGCTCTCTCTGTACTTCTAGAGATGCAGAACTCTGAAGCAAAATTGCACAGCATGAAACAGCAGCTTCTCTGCTCCCTTGGACAGTATCACACCAAATGATTCTGTCTGGATGCTGCAGCAGGAGTGGTTTTATAACATCTCTATCTTTACCCCTTGCAATTGGCTCCAAACCCACACTCTTCCTGGATCCTCCTCTTTTTCCCAGATGGCCTCTGGGGCTTTCAGCCACTCGGTAACCCGGCTCAGTGATGTCACAGGCAGAACAGGGGGAAGGCGTGTCTGATCCCCTACATCACCAAGCGGAATAGTGACAGTAACGTGTCAGACTGTGTCAAAGTACAGAGACTAAGACATTTAGAAAGTTTCACTTATCATAGCACTTACATGAGTTCTAATTCAGAATTCTGTACATCCCTAGTTTGCTCATTTTTGACAGCCCTGCTGCTAATTTGCAGACAGGCACAGCTCTTTGCACATCAGATTATAGGCTCTGTGCCTCATTTGCTGATGTCCGAAACTATGACTATGTCATCACTCTAGATTTAAAAGTATAGTGAATTTTTTTGTAGGTGGGAATTGAGGGAGGTAATAGACAAATGAAAAATAGATAAAAAGGATAATATGTCAGGCTTCAATTTTATTTTGGAGTGTGTCATTTTGTTGCTAACTTTGTTTTTATGCAATATGTTTATAGCATGTATTATGTTTACTTTGTATTTATGAACCCCAAAAAATATTAGTGATTAGAATAGTAAGCATGAGGGTTTGCCTGATATGCCACATTTTTTAAAATAATGTAATGGCTTTTTTTCCCTTTTAAAGCATTGTATTTTTTTCACTAAACTGAAAGTAATTGCTCTTTCACCTTTCTACACTACAGGCATATTTATTAGGCTGTCACAGGTACAAACTGCAGGAAACTATTTTATCCATTTAAAATGCTATTTATGTAATATAAAAATAGCCCAGTGATTTTCTAGGGCTGTCACTCTTTTAGAATACTGATAAATCCTATTGATCGCTGGTGTCCTATTTTCTTTGTTCTCTCTCTGCATTTTATTAAAATTATTTTCATGAATCTTTTGCTTTTGATGAAATCTACAGTAGTAAAAATACACAAATTCATGTTTCATTGTGCTTCTTTTCACACAACTCATCACCCAACCAACTCTCCCTGCTTAGCGTCACTCCTGCAATTTACCTTTCCATCTCAGTGTTACCCCAGAATCGAACCCTTCTACCAACTGGATTGTGTAGTTCATGGAGTTGAACTTTGTTTCCCTCGGCAGGGGGAATCTCTGTCCTCTTTAGACAAAATGCTGCTTCCTTTAGTACTCATATATGAGATATGAAAATCCTATGGGAGATTTATGCTGCCCCCACTTCAGCGTGAGTGACCGTCACAGTTTAGTTGGTCATTTTGTCAGGTCCTGGCTTAAAGAGATCAGATCATCAGATAAACAAACATCAGATTTTTTTTTATTATCTATCATAACATTGTCTTTGAATGCTATTTATAATTTTGCCATAAAAGTATTTGGCTGATACTTTTACATTACCTTTCTTACTACCCTGTTCCTCTATAAGGAGGCTGCCATATTTGTGCAGCAGGAGTCCGTTAGCATTAGAATCTCTAACTGACAGATTAAGAAGAGACAAAACTGTAAGGTTTAGGAAATTCAAGTAACATTTACTTACAAAAGCAGAACTATCAGCGAAAAACGACCAACATGAACAACTTTTGATGTAGATTAATATTTTTTAAAAATAATTTTTAGTGTCAGTGTCACTTTAATGCTGAGCTTGTTTTAAGTTGGGGGGCAATGTCCCTCTAAGCTGTGCTCTTTTGGATGTGGGTAGTACACAGCACTTATATGCTAGTGAAACATAGAGATTCCTGTCATTCATTGGAATGCATCAGTATAGCCTTAATATTTAATGTATGCATTTTTTACAGTCCTAGAACATTACAAACTTTTTTGTCTCTCCATAGATTAAATATATAAAACTGCCTTTATCATGTCAAATGGTGCTGGATTTTTGATTAAGTGTGAAGATTTTTTTAAACCTGGTCTTATGGTATATACTCATTGGATCCCAGTGTGAGCTTGCCACATGCAAAGTTGACACTCAGAGATAAACTATGAAGTATTTTCCTGGGTGAGGAGGTCACTGTGTTGATTTTGTATCTGTTTAGTGTCCATAATGTTATGTTTCCTTCATTTTAAATAAAGAAATCCTTGCCCTTATGCACTGTTCGTATTTTGGAAGTCTTTACCTTTAATTTCTCAACATTGTAAAACTGGTTTTGTTATCTGACATTTTTCCCTGTTTAATTTGCAAAGAATAATGAAAACAAGTAGTCATCTGCACTCTGTGACAAATAGGCCTCCTCTCACATTCAATGAATGTCATTATGAAATAGCTACTTAGAAATTGCTTTGTCTTACATGGCATTACATTGGTGCCACCATCACCATTTTCAATTTGGGTAAATTTTTTTATCATTAGTTAATACTATACTTTTCAGTTACTTACAATATGTAGAACTCATACAGTTGAATAATTTAAAACTACAGTTTTAAAATCTGAGAGCTGTGCAGATGTGGAATTCACTCCCTGAAACAGTCAAACAGGCTGATATATTAGATAGCTTTAAGGTGAGGTTAGATGGCTTTTAAGCAAAGGAGGGAATACAGGGTTATGGAAGATAGAACATAGTACAAGTTGATCCAGGGACTAGTCTGATCTAGCCATATTGGAGTCAGGAAGGATTTTCCCCCTCTAAGGCAAATTGGAGTGTGTTTTCTTTGCCTTCCTCTGGATCAACTAGCAGTTAGGCAGGTTATATATAGACTAAAAAGGTTGAATTGGATGATGGTGGCTTTTCCTACTTTCTATGTTAGTCTTCTAACCAGATTTTATTTTTACGTAATAAGGACTTCAATACAAAATGTTTTATTCTATCACATGAATGCCTTACTAAATAGTGAAAAAAAATGTGTTTGGTTGGATTTTTTTGTTTGTTTTTTCTTTCAAATTAGGGATAAGAAATCTCCAGGGTAGAAAATATACATAATTCACAATCCTTTTAAATCATGTTATCATTAATTTAGCATTACTGTAAAGCATTACACACTGTTTAGACTCATAACTGTGTTTTTTTCCTGTATTGTGCAGGCGATGGATTTCGAAATCCCAATGCCAGCAAGAGATATACCTGGAAACAGTGCAATAATAAAACATAAAGTTACCAGCCTACTCTTTTCTACCCCTCAGGTAACATAAAAATTACATTCTGAGTTTTTCTCTCCATATTTTAAATAGAAACGTAACTTTGAAAAAGTGATTACGATAGTATATTTTTTCTTTTACATAGGCACAGATTTACTAAAATTCAAAATGGGGAATCCTGAAGCATTCAAAGCAGTTTGAATTTAAATGCATTTACTGAACACTTTAGTGACTGTCCGTTAAAATGGCCATTTGGTAAACTGCTTAACATGTTGATATACATCCAAATGCAGCTGTGTCAGTCAGAATGAGTTTGACTGCTTTGACCAGTGGGACATCATTCCATTCTATAAGGTATACACCCCACTGAATCCTTAATCTCTAACTGTAATTTGCATCACGGATTAAAGATTTGGGCAAATCTTTTCTATGCTGGAATGAAACGAATGACAATTTTTTCAATTAGGGGGAAAAATACTAAAAGATGATAAACTGGCCCCATAATATATGTATAAATTTACATACTCTGAAAGATTACATTGATGGCATTTAGTATACAACATAAAACACACCTTCTGTTCTGTACTTTTGGAAGTCTTTTGATTCAACCAGTTTTTATTAAGTTTCAAAGTTTGTTGAGACATATAGTAAATATATTACCTAAAGATCAGTGGACATAAAGGTGGACCAGAGTACATTCTCTCAAAATATTGTAAGTACAAGACATTGCACAGTTGTATGAATTCAAATATGCTATATAGTTCAGTTAGGAGTGCAGGATACTGTGGTCGTTCAGAGTGGTATGGTTCAGTTGGGGGTGTAAGTTTTAGTGTATTGTAGTTTGGGCGTTCTCAAGCCAGGGGCTTCATATCTTGTTGTATTTGTCTGGACATCCTCTGTTCTTATAGGTAATTTCCCTGTCGAGAGTGCTTGGTTCACAAGGGTAACCCAGCCATTCAGAGTTGGGTTTTCTGGAGATCGCCATTTATTTGTTATGAGTTTTCTTGCCCAGTAGAGCAGTTCTGCCATGGCTGTTCGAAGGTAGGTGTTGGGGTATATATATCTTTTATAATTGCCAGTAGGTAGACTTTGGGGACCAGTGGAACTGGGACTCCCATTACATTGTGTATGAATTTAGTCACTTGTTCCCAGTACCTAGTAAGGACCAGACATGACCAAATTAAATAGTAAAAGTTAGGGCAGACAGAGTGGCATCTAGGACAGAGCACATGTACATTTCTGTGGGGTAAAATAAAATATATGGAATATATGTTTGTATGGTGCGTTCTCATGTATATGAGGAGACATATTTAGGGGCTTCCAAGGCCTCTTCCCATTCCTCTTCTTCTAGCTGTCCAATGTGATCTGTACTTTTGAAAGTTTAGTCACTGCATGTATAGGGTATACAGAATATACTGGGGTGGCAGCAAGCCTGGATATTGAAATAGTTGAGAAAGGTGAGCAAGTATGCACATGTATGTGTGTACAAATACAGCACTGCAAAAAAAAAAGAAAATTCGCTAATTAGGTAAAACTTGCAAGGGTAAAACTATTTCATAGGGATAGTTTACAAAAAAAGGCTGTAGTCTGCCTTTTGTTGCACTTTGCCTGTGGTGTGGGCAAATAGGTGCAGGCCTCTATGCTATTTGCCTGAGTTAGGCCATGCTAGATTCAAAGGGGATGGGCAGGAGGAGACACATAGGGGTCCATCCCTCTTAGTCCCAATTCACCCCTAACTTGTGCATCATTTGCAAGCAGGAATTAGGGAACGAAAGAAGGTGCAGCTCACATAGGGGCCCTGTCTTAACAGTTTTATATATACCATTAGGCAGGTGGCTCGTATTCTGCATTCCATTAATCTTTTACATCACTCCAATGTACACATACATTAAGTGGTTTCATATACAAACTAAAAGTAGTTACTTCCTTTATATGAAATATAGAAAAAATGAGAATAAGAGAAGGGAAGGGAATCACAAAGATTGGTGTGTATAGGTGGAAAAACTCTTTTTTATTATTTGTAATGAAGAAATAATGGCCCAAATGGCAGTAGGAATGCCAAGTTTCAGGAAGGTCTTGCAACATGTTTTAATGAGAAGAGAGTGTTTCTTTGAAACTGAGTTAGCTCTAAATGGAGAAAGTTTATAAACTATATTGATCTAATGTTCTTGCCAAAAGAAACATTTTAAAATCAAATAAAAAAATGTTCTTCAAGGCATTTGAAGGAAGAAGATGTAAGGAAGTTGTCTACATAAGTACTAGAAATATATTACAGATAAGAATCTTGAAATTTTCAGTTGGAAAATACAATTATTAGATGATCTGCTTTTATAACTTAAACTTTGGGGAACTGCTGGAAAAAAATTGCATTCCCCTGCATAGAAAATGTTGCACAAAGATGTTTATGTAGTTATGCAAATTCTTTGGAAATAAACAAACAAACAAACCAAAACAACAATAAATAACCTGTGGCTGTCTAGTTTTTGTATAATTCCAAATCTGTAACCGTATATACTCCAGGGCTCTAAATACAAAGAAACAAAAATAAAACTATTATATTATACATCATATATATCAGAAACATATTTTTACTTTATTCACAAAGCTCAAAGCTGCTTCTGATTTGGAAAGCCCAATGTTTCCCAAATATACCAATGCTAGATGAGTATTGCTCTATGGATAATTCTAATTAAATGATCCCATCAGCACACTACCAAAGTACCACTTCAAAAATAGATTTTTGTTGTTTTATGAGTGGTCAAAATTGCAGTGTCTGTAGTTTTGTTGTTCTCAATAAGCTTTACTAGCCCACTTTTTTGTGATATAAAGGATATTTACTCATCATGTAGTTGGGTGTTTAACATAAGTTTGTCTTTTAACTTTGTTTTTTATTTATTAAGCAAAATAACCATATTGGTTTTACTTAGGGGCAAATGTATTGTGCTCTGTATGTGGCATACTACAGCACACATTGCCAAGCTTAGCCGTGTTAAAACCACTTACATTTTTTATGCGCTTTCTCTTATGTAACTTCCGCCGGAAGCACTGTAAAATAACAGCGTCAAATCTGGCGTTCGCATGGTGTAAAATTACACTCACCTTGATAAATTTGCCATTTATTTTACACAGCTTTTAACATCGTTTTCCCCCCGGCAAATTACATTTTACACAGCATAATAAATATGGCTCTTAATGTTTAAATTATATTTTATTGGAATTAAGTTATGGTGATCAAAATCTTATCAGGAAAACCCTAGATTATGAGCATTCTGGATAACAGGTCCCATACCTGTACCATGCACAAGGGCATTATAAAGTGAAACAGATTGCAATACAAATATACACACATACTGTGACATCCAAGAGGTTAATGTCAGTTTTTTTTTTACAAGACCTTAGGCCAGATATGATCTATCACAACACAGATTTACTTTTCCCTTTAGGAATCTGTAATCTACAAATGCTTACGTTGGTTTACAGTAAGCGTGAATTTCAGCAATAAGTGCTGCTCCAGCACCCTCATCTGGCTGAAGACTGAAATATAAGTACTAAAGGAATTTAGAATTCAGCATATTTGGTGTCTACCTGTTTAGTTCAGTGATATAGACAAACAGCAGAAAATGTAATAGTTCCTCCGATAGTACTGTGACTCCTTTTATAACAAATCCTATCAATTACACAGTGAATGCAAAGCCAGCATACATTATATAAATAAAAGGCTACATTGTATGCCCTTACTTTGCATGTGTAAAATAAAAATGTTTGTGCCTCAGGTTTGTGGATAAAAAAAGCAACTTTTTGGGCACTTTTCACCTTGCACTCCTTTCGTAACTTTGCTATATTCTACTCAATAGTTGATCATATCCCTGATTATATCACAGATACTGTGAGATGCTTGTTTGTTGGTGGAGGAAAGTCTATTTTATTATGCCAGATGGCCCAAATAGTTTCTCTTCAATGGCAGTGACTTTTTTCAAAAGTGGATCCCTGCAGATTATCGAAATAGTTGCAGAAGTTTAGTGTAGCTTAGCATATTGCCTTGCAGAATAGCCACATTGACCTTCCCAGTAACTTATTTATTTACAGTTAAAACTGTATTTTTATCCTATTACTTGAATATACAAGTTTATGGGATGTGTGACATGAGTTACAGTGTCCTAAAAGAATAGCTGATGACTACAAATTGCAAGAGTAATGCGTTGGATCAGGATCATAAATCACCATTGCTGGAATTTATTTATGAGGACAGAGAAGATATTTTGCTCTGCCTCAATTTTTTGATTAGTGTGCTTTTATACTGTAAGTCACTGTAATGTGTTATATCTAGCACTCTCCCGCAACTCTTCTTTCACTGCAATGGTGGTGCTGGTCCTCCGTTGACCCGGCAAGGTCCCCCAACAACAGTAGTGAATTCATGGATCCGCATACACACTCTTATCTGCAGTTGGGACATGGCCCCTATTTTATTATTATACCACCAGTAAGATCAATGTTTTGGGGGGTTCAACCTCCCTTCATCAGTCATAAGTCACTGTCATAGTGTTCCTGACATTAACTGGTGTATAAATATTTGCTGTAGGGTAACTAGTGGTCATTTAGATACTGTTTAGCGACATACAAAATAGCTAATCGTTGTGATTTGAAAATATATGGTGAGAAGGTTGTCCTATCTACAGTATGTATAAAAGAGGCTGATAATATATGCAGTGGTACAACTGTTCAGACCTTGCCACTTGTGGGGTGTATGGTGGAAGGTGGGCCAGGTATGGACAGAAAAGGAATTGTATTGTTGGTCACCCGCAATTTTGCTCACTGTGGGGATTCATGGAGCCCCTGTTCGACTGCTTTACATGCAACATACTGTATATACCTCTGTCTAAAATCTTAATGCCAATGCCAAGGTATATATATGATATTGATACTACCGTTGCTACTATAAAAATTAGGGGAAGGCTTTGCCATATATACTGTAAAATTGTTTCCATTGAGCCACAAGAGCATAAGTGAAGATAGGCAATGATATTGGGCAGCTAGGCCTTTTGATTTCACAGATGTTCACTTGGGTTAAAGACAGAGCTCTCTCTACAACAGTCAAATACTTCCCAATCCCATTTAACCCTTTCACTGACAGCTGATTTGGCCAAATTGATACTTTTATTGCCAGAACATTTTTAACATTTTGCACACTTTCACTCTAAGGGCCTTTCCTGTGGGGTCTTTTAAGCTGGCCATAGACACAAAGATCCTATCATAGGAATCCTCGATTCGTACGATTTTTGGGTCGTGTGTGGAGAGTCCTGACATTTTATTTCTGTTCTGCTTCCAAAAAATTTTGACGCCGGCAGAATTTCTCAGTTGAATTTTCGCAAGAGATTCGCATATTTATTCGCCGGTGCAAATTCACCACAAATTTTTGCCAGGCGAATTTATTCGCCCATCACTGATTTTGATGAATGGGTAAATATGTCTTTCTAATCCAGACTACCAAATTGCAATTCTTTCCTAAATATAATTTTTATAAAAATTTGTAATTTTTGAAAAATTACATCAAACATTCCAGCTTGCAGCATCTTATCTCCCATATATCAGGAACCAAGAGAAATCACCCTAACTATGAATGTCTGGGGTCCATTGAACAGTTCGATATCCATTATGTATAGGTTTACCCAAGTATGCATTTAGGGGCCCCAAAATGAAGACACTCCATTCGATATTCAGTTCTGTAATTCCAGATACTGCTAAATCAACACATTTACAGCATTTTTTGAGGGGCAAAGGTAGAAAAAAGTACTTTCACCCCAGAAAATCATATATTTTCAAAAAGTACACATACCCACAAATTCAAATTGGGTATGCATGTCTTTCTACTCCAAAGCACCAAGCCGCAAACCTCATCCTTAATTTGTTGATTTTGGTTACATTTCCGAAAATTACCTCAAAGCTTCCCTTTTGCAACATCTTATCTGCCACATCCTAATAGGTACCAAGACAAAAGACCCTAAATAGGAAATACATATATTTTTGGAAAGTACACATTTTTATGGGTAATTATTGGGTAATTATATCTTTCTATTTCAAACTACCAAACTGCAAAGCTACGCTAAAGGCAGCAGTTTTTATGACATTTCTGAAAATCGCCTAAAAATATTGCAAGTTATGGTATTTATCTCACCCAATTTCTGACATACAGTGCAAAACACCCTAAATATGAACACCAAGGGTCTACAGAACAGTTTGATGCCTAATATGCCAAAAGGAGAAAGGTACGGACCCCAAATGAAAATAGTGCTTATGAATTTTCTCGGCTGCCAATTTGCCTTCTGTGTAGGGATGGGCAAATTTTTTCGCCTTGTTTTGCCGAAAAAATGACGCCCATAGACTTGTATGGCGTTGTGCGGCAAAATAAAAAGACGCACGTCAAAAACGGTGACATTTCGACGGCGGCAAATTTTTGGCGAAACGAAACTTCGCCCATCCCTACTTCTGTGAGCATAGCCCCTTGATTGCATATTATGTGCCATAAGACCCCCCTAACATGACTGATTCAACAGTATGGTTAGTGGTCAAAATACTCGATCCAATAGCCACATTGTGAAATCAACAGTTTTAAGGGAAAAATTAAGAGGCAAAAAGAAAAAAATATAGAACTAAAAAAAGGTAAAAAAGCATACGTGTGTGCTTGTGTATACATGTGTGTACATCTCTAAAAAGTGTGTTAATGTGTGTATACAGTATGTGTAATGAGTGTGTAAATCTGTGCAAGAGTGTGCAAAAGAAAAAAAACAGAAAAGCAAAAAACAAACTAAACTAACTTTAGTAAAATGTTTAGTGTGTGTGTGTTAATGCATGTGTGAGTATTTAAATGTGTGTAAATGTGTGTTAATGTGTACAGAAAGGCCACTTACCATTTCTGTGAGCAGGAGGGTCTTTGACAGCATTGGAGGGTCCCAGGATCCCAGAGCCTACGCAGCAGGAAGTGAGTGAGCGGGCTGGAAGATGGGTCCTGCGTCCGTGGTGCGAAGGTGTCTGATCCTGCAACAGTCGACAATCACATCACAGGACCGACATGGAAGCTCCCTTGGCAAGTTGCCAAGGGGGTTGGGGACCCATCTGACTCGCTGCACAGCAGCAAAAGCCACTAGTGCAGCGATGAAGCCCTTTAATGTGAAGCGCGTAGGTACTAATGCTTGGCACTTACAGCATTTTTCAGCCAGCAAACAGTACCAATATGTTTGGAAGGTATGTTAAAGGACATTGGTCACCCTAAATTTTTTTACCCTAGCAGAGGTGCAGGGTTAACCTTTTTCTTTTTAAAAGAATAGTCCCAGCCAGCACTAGGTCACCCACACCAGGAGGGAGCTCCCAATGTGTTGCCATGTTGTATAACGTGCATGAGTCTCACAAGCTGATGTCACGTGCATGTGCATGATGATCGGGTTGTGGCACTTGCTTATTATGCACATGTGTGTGTGTCTCCACATGGCCATGCACACTAGAAGCTCCCTCCTGATTTGGGGAAGGGGCAAAGAGCCGATTGCTGATTAATAGTTGGAAAAGTGACAATTTTTTGGTAAAAGCTAGTGTGAGACAGGGATGTACTTTGATTCCACACCTTGAGTCCACACCTGTATGTTTTTTCTTAGGATCGCTTTCTGAGGAGACTGCAGGATTATGGGCTTGGGGGGCTTCTGTTACCATTAGGTGGATCCTTTAAGTCCATAGCCTGTGTGGATGATGTCACTCTGGTAATATAACCTGAGGAGGAGGGAGAGGTTTTGGAGTGCATCAGAACTTACACTGGGGCCTCAAGGTCTCAGATCAACCAATAAAAGTCAGAAGCTTTTTGTACTCTATAAGTGGAACCAAGTTTTAAACTTGAGAAATTCCCTCAGATGTAACTTAGGATTTGGTGGTTACATTTGGGAAGGGAGATCTAGTAAAGGTAAATTGGGAAGACAAACTGAAAACCAGTCAATTAAAGATTCAGCTTTGGAAATCATGAAAGCTGGCCTATATAAAATGGGTTAACATTGTTAAGACTTTCTTGGTTCTACTTTTCCTCTTTGTTTCTTATGTCTATTTATTGCCAGAATCTCATTTTGATCAGATCCAGGGTCTGTTCTTCCAAATGCTTTGTGAGACTTAGCTTTGGGAGAGTAAGCCTAACTCAATTTAGGTAGCAGCGCCAAATAGATTACCAGCAGTGGCAAATAGCCACTTCTGGTACCTTTAAGTGACGAATTAACTTTGTTTAAACTGTCAATTCTGCTTTACTAGTGTGAGGGGGTGCAATTGTGCTTTGCGCACTAGTGTTGCGGCATCCCCCCTGGACCCCACACAGGACAGGTAAGCAGGCAAGTGGAGGCGGCATTGCAGAAGCAGCCTGAGGAATGGCCCACCCGTTGCCCATTAAGCAAACCAATTCTGTTCTGACCTCACTTTGGGGTTTGTGTCAGTAAAGTCCCCTAGTTCTTTGCTACAAAGTAAAAACAGCACATAATGGTCAAGAATATTTTGTATGCCACAGAAGTTTTGTTTCACTGGAACCAGGGGCTCAGATGAAAACAATAAAAAACAGCCCCAGGCTATAATATGTCCTCCAACAAACTTTACAGTGAACATTACACACTTATAAATACATAGGTTGTATTCTTATGGTGTTGCACATGGTGATGCTAACCTTCTGTATTGTTGCCTACCCATTAAAAGAAATTCCACACTCGTAAACCAGCATGAGTCGAGGAGCTTGACGCCATCCGTCCTTTGCAGGTTACCCAACACTCCCACTCGGCAGCGTGGTTAACATATAAACACTTGAATTGTGTCTGGAACCCACCGCAATCCACAAAATCGATTAAAACATCTTGCTTTATTTCACCTTCATAAAAGCACACATTATTTGGCTACATTTACAGTGAAAAGACTGCCAACGCGTTTCGTGACCTCTTTGGTCACTTCTTCAGGGCATTAAACACTATACAAATCAACATAGCTTTATACATATTGACAAACTTCTGTTCACATCTCTTAAAGCTATACACTCATAAATAAAAATTTATTTTCTATAAAAACAAATTAGTGTTCTTAAATTCTATTTAACACCAAACTATTTCAGGTGATAGATAAATCTAATCTTAGACTATTCAACTCCAAGAAAACCATAATTTACCAGTCTGCATGTGAGGGTCAGATATGTACTTTGTGACTGAATATAGCGTAGAAGCGGAACAGATTCGCAAAATAATACAAAAACATTGGAGAATAATTGATTTGGACCCTCACATGCAGACTGTTAAATTATGGTTTTCTTACCAAAGAAGTAAAACAATAGCGAACTGTGTGAAGTAGAGTCCTGCGCGGGTCCATTTTTTGGGACCCGAACCTGACCCATGCCCGCAACCTGCAATGCGCAACCCGCACCCGCAACCCGCATTCTTACCCGCTTGGACCCGCAACCCGACCTGCAAGTACCTTCTCTGCAACCCGGACCCGCGACCCGCTGACCATCAAGAATCAGGAAGTGTTGTCATTATAAACCGGAAGTGACGTCATCGGAAGTAGATATGATCGGGAAAAGGGGAGTAAAACCGGAAGTGCTGTCATTGTGTACCGGAAATGACATCATCGGAAGTGGACGTGACCAGAAAAAAGGAGCAAATATTGATATTGAGAAGACCCGCAGCCCGACCCGCAACCCGCAAACCCGCAGAACCGCCGACCCGCGGGTATACCCGCACCTTGAACTTCAACGAAAAACCCGCATGGTACTGCAGGTTTTTGCGGGTAACCCGCGGGTACCCGCGGGTACCCGACCCGCTGCAGGACTCTATCACCAAGTATGTTGCCAGAAAAACTGAAAGCAAAAAGATGGTTAGATTTCAATGGAACATATAAACGTGGAGCCAAAGTATGTAAGGCATGCAAATTTATGAATTTGTCCATGTCAGTTAAGAGCACGACAACAGGTAAAGAATATAAGTGTAGGACATATGTAAATTGTAAAACCATGAATGTTGTATATTTGGCAACGTGTATATGTGGATTGCAATACGTAGGGAGGACATCAAGGAGAATGAAGGATCGTGTATTGGAGCATATAGCCAGTGTTGGAAGAGAAGATATGTCCTCATCAATAGCAGATCATATTTTGAATAAACATAGTGGCAATGAAAAATGTATATCGTTTCAAGGCTTGGAACATGTGAAGTTAGGAAAGAGAAAGGGAGATATAGAAAAATATTTGAACAAACGAGAAGCCTGGTGGATGTTCTTATTGCAAACAGAGCATCCAGCAGGTTTAAATAAGGAATGGGAAATAAAATATTTTATAAAATATTAGTAGAATGAAATGGAATATATTCTAAAGGAATTTAGAAGGATTTCTTTGATAGCAAGAAATTAAAATAATAATAATAATAATTATAATAAGCAGAAATAGATCCTCTTGAAGTGAATGGGAGAAGCCACACACAGACTTAATAACTATGAGTGAGTTGAATAGTCTAAGATTAGATTTATCTATCACCTGAAATAGTTTGGTGTTAAATAGAATTCAAGAACACTAATTTGTTTTTATAGAAAATAAATTGTTTTTATTTATGAGTGTATAGCTTTAAGAGATGTGAACAGAAGTTTGTCAATATGTATAAAGCTATGTTGATTTGTATAGTGTTTAATGCCCTGAAGAAGTGACCAAAGAGGTCACGAAACGCGTTGGCAGTCTTTTCACTGTAAATGTAGCCAAATAATGTGTGCTTTTATGAAGGTGAAATAAAGCAAGATGTTTTAATCGATTTTGTGGATTGCGGTGGATTCCAGACACAATTCAAGTGTTTCCATTAAAAGAAATCCATGCAACCGATGAATAGTTCTTGTGCTTATACTGTTTCTAGGGACAGTTTGGAACTTGGCAGTTGCCTGCTTCCTTAGATATACTGTAATCTGTTCTGAGCTTTATTCCAAACATTTACGTTTTAATTACAAAACAATACTAAATTAGAACAATCTTTTCACCACTCTCCAATGTCCAGTCGCCCATTCCATGTCCGGACTGTTTTTCTGCTGCATAAGAGTAAGAATTAAAATGGTGTTGGTGCTTTTCAGAAAGCCCTTTAGTTTAGCCCCTGCTGTATGTTGTCACTCACCTGGAACATTCAGAGATTTTCATTTTGGTTAATCTCCTATCCAGAATTATTTTTTTTGTATTCTACCTCTAACCATCATTTTCAGATTGAAAATCTTATTTAACATGAATATGGAGGCATCCATTCCTGCTTTTAGCTTTACATAGGGGGCATGCATGTTTCATACATCCTGACAAAGCAAAATCATTCAAGTTAACATTATTATGTGAGGTTGACTATATCAAGGTCAGATCCTTCAAACGACTGCATACTTTGACCCAAAGGACACAAACAAAACCAATATCCTTGTGCTTTGGATTTTTATCTGGTAAATATTCAATTGTGTCAATGTAAAATGAAGCCATTAAGTAGAATAATTTTAAAACTGCTTTTACCGTATGCTACATTTGCACAGGGACATTCTGCTTTCTGTCTACTGAAAAAGCTGAATAGATGCACTTTAGCATACAAGCTAAGGCAGCTACAAAAATCAGACTTTTTGTATAATACAAAAAATAAAAACACATTGATGTAGCAAGGCAAGCTAATGTGCTCTGCAATCACCTTGAGATAATTTCTGGAGGAAGTGTTTAATATGAACAAATGAAAATACATCTTAAACCACATTCTAAATTATACAAATGGAGTAGTCTTAATCTGGGTACAAATAATGCCATAAACCTTTATTTTGGACTGGAACGGTGTAGATTGGGAATTTACATGGCACATTCGGTAGAGGCTGGTGAGAAGTCATATTGAAATAAGAACTTTCAGCATAATATAAACAGTGGTATACAAGAAAATGTGTCTCTCTTTTATATCTAATATAATTACAGTATGTCTCTCTTGTAGTTTAGGAATTGTTGAACTTTTGGTTCTGAGTAGGGTTGGGTGAATTATTTCACCTTGTTTCACAGTGGAAATGATGCCCATAGACTTTAATGGCCATCGGCAACATTTTGCCGGCGGCAAATTTTTGGCGAAATGAAATGGGTCAAATTTGCCCAATGGGAATTCCAAAAACACCCGCACACCCTCGTCCTTCGATAGTGACTCCCTGGTGCACAGCAAAGGAAGGAGACGGCCACCTTCCAAGTAACAGCAGTACAAAAAATTTCACCGGCACACAGGATAATGCAAGCAGGCTCGGCCTTGCTATGTGATTTATTGCAGCATGCAACGTTTCGGGGTTACCCCCTTTATCAAGCATACAAACACTAGTTGCACTAAAACATTTATAGGTGAAAACAATCACGTGATAGAAAGTGGGTGTATCCAATTACGAAATAAATTATTCAAATACTTAAAATCCAAATAAAGTGCAACAGCTGATATAAATATACAAGTTCGGTAACAGTGAACAATTAGCATGTTAAAAGTGTAGTGGATATTAAAAATTGTTAAAATATCCATAATAAAAAGTCCAATCCAAAAAGTGTCCAGAAAAAAGGGGGAAAAAAATGTCCTTGAACAATGCATACAAAGTATCAAAGTGTACATAGAAAAAAAAGTATCAAAATACATAGATAAGATAACAAAGTTAAAATTGCAACATTATGCGCAAAATGATTAGTAACAGGAACAAGGGCTATCTTACCCTATACAGAAGAAGGTATCTATCCCTGAGAACTTTCTTGACAAGTCTGGTTATCTAAAAAAGGGAAAAAAAACCATTAATATAATTATAAGAAACATGACATATTATACTCTTCATTTAATCCTTTGGGATACCGGGACTGCAGAAACCAGATCCAGTAACATTCCCTCTGTAAGAGGTGTTTCTTTTTATCCATACCTGGTTTAAAATGTACCTTTTCTAAGATCTGCCATCTCAGCTGGGATAACTGATGGCCATTTGAAGAAAAATGTTTCGCCAGTAAAGTCTCAGTTTTTGTCTAACCGCACTATTGCCTGAATTTTTCGTAGTCAAAGAGGATTGTGGTAAGGGAGGTAACGGGCGATAATTTCGAATATTTGATTTGTGTTCATTAAGCCTCAATTTAATGGCCCGGCTTGTCTGTCCAATATAGACTAACCCACATGGGCACTTAATGCAATAGATTACATCTTTCGTATCGCATGTGAAAAATCCTTTAATCTCATGTCTGGTGCCAGAGTGTGGGTGTGTCACATAGTTACCGGTTGTAATAGCGTTGCAGTGGCTGCAATTCCTACAAGGAAAAGTACCATTACTCTGTGTACCCAGTATATTACGCTTTCCCTTCAAAGGCAATGGCTTGCGCTTAATCAGTTCACCCACGTTTCTCCCTCTCCTGTAAGAAAACAAGGGGGGGGGCCCTGTACAGGTGCCCATACTTCAAATCAGTACCCAAAATTTTCCAATGTTTAAGAATCACTTTTCGATGAAAGCTAGAATTAGTGTCAAATGATGTCACGAATGGAATTCTCTGTGTTTTTTTATTATTATTAGTACCACCTTTGGACTTCCTAATTAATGCAGACTCTCTGGGAATAGCCCCCACTTCATCTTGTGTTGTTAACAAAACGGATCTATCATATCCTCTCTCACAAAATTTGTCTACCATTTTGGCTGATTCGGCCGAAAACAGCTCCGGAGTAGACGTAATTCGTTTTACCCTCATGAGCTGACTTCGTGGGAGGCCTTTAAATAACCCTGGTGGATGAAAACTTGATGGTCTAAGTAAATTGTTTCTATCTGTCGGTTTGGTATATAAGGTGGTAATGAAGGAAGACTCTTTCACTTGAACGTTAACATCTAAAAAATGTAACTCTAGTGGGTTAGCCTCAAATGTGAACTTAATCGTTTGATGCACGCTATTAAGGTAGGCCACAAACCCATGCAACATATCCGTACTCCCAGACCAGATGAAAAATGTGTCATCCACATAGCGCATGTATCTATGTATATACTGATTGTAATCACCATTGGAAAAAATGTGCCTTTTTTCGAAATCATCCATAAAAATATTTGCATATGCAGGTGCCATGTTGGCACCCATGGCACAGCCTTGTAATTGTAGGTAATAGTCATCATTATATAAAAAATAATTTTTAGTCAAAACAAGTTCCAATAGCTGACAAATAAAGGTAACTTTATATCCTGGTAGTTCAGAATCAGATAAATACTTATGGATACATTCTATGCCTTCGATATGTGGAATAGACGTAAAAAGGTCCTTAACATCCAATGAGCATAGAAGAAAGTTACCAACTGGTATGTTTATCTTCTCAAGTCTGGTCAAAAATTCAGTGGTGTCTGTAAGACATGGTTTTAAAGTGGGCAAAACATCTTGCAGGTACATATCTATAAAAATAGCAGGAGGTTGCCAAATCGATCCTACGTTAGAAACTATAGGCCTTCCTGGCGGTCTATCCAGACCTTTATGTACTTTAGGTAAAAAATACACATACGGAACCTTAGGGTACTTTTCAATAAGCAATTGGAGGATTTCCTCTGATATCACACCTTCCATTACAGCCCCATTCAGAAAAATGTTTAATTCATTTTTAAACTTAATGGAAGGATCCCCCTCCAAACGAGAATAATGTAAAACATTATTTAACTGCCGGGACGCCTCCATGACATAGTCCGTTTTGTTCAGAATGACAGTTCCACCACCCTTGTCGGCCTTAGTAATAAAAATGTCAGCATTGGTTTGTAAAGATTTTAAGGCATCTCGCTCAATTTTGGAAATATTTTGGCGCAGACCAAATTGATTATTGCTTTTAACATGGTGTTGTTTGCTGACATCTACCATTACCATAGCCTCGAAGGTATCAATAGTAGAGAAGTTACCAGGTGGAATGAATGTACTCCTAGTACCAAGTTTACCTTTAAATCTATCGATAAATTCATCTCTTTGTTCAGACTCCTTACCTGCAAAAAATGCCTTTAGCTTCAACGTTCTAACAAATTTGAATAAATCTATGGCAAAGGAAAAAGTGGGTGCAGTGAAGGTGGGAATAAAATTAAGTCCTTTATCAAGTACAGAAAGTTCATTAGGTTGCAGTTCGTATGCGGAAAGATTAATAACAGGATTTACCTGCGGTATGTCCTCCCCGCTCTGGTTTGTTTGTACGGTATTTTTTCTTTGGCCCCTCCTGGTCCTTCTCGACCTCCTTTTCGGCCCTGTTCTAAAAAAGAGACCGCGGAACCTTGAGAAGAGGCAGGCGACGAGAGCTCCGAATCCGTGGATTGCACCACCGATTTCTTTGAAGAAGTAGCCGGGGAATGGTAGCGGTGCCGATAGGCCCGTCTGCTGTCCCTCCACGTATATACCTCTCCAGTCTCGTAGTACCGCGTGTCGCGTCTGAATTTGCGGAGCTTGACCTGTAGCAGCTCCTGTTGTAATTTCTCGATTTTTCTTTCCAGCTCCTGTATAGTATCGTTGTTTGTCGGGCCAATCTTGACCTTGTACTCCTCTGTCGCTGTATGGATCTGTTGGTGCAGCTCCTTCTGTCCGTTGTTCAATTGCTGGATCGTTAAGGTGATTAGATCCAGACTGCACCGATTCAGAATGCCGCGCCATTTTGTGAGAAACTCGGCATCTCCACGAAACAGGGCAGGTTGTAGCGATATTCTCAAACCACGAGGAATCCTCTGTGCTCTTACATATTCTGTAAGTGAGGCTGAATGCAATGCCCATACTGTCTCGCGTCTTTTCAGCTGTTCTAAATTTCGAAGGAGATCTGAATCGGTGGGTACTGTTACCTGCGGTAGGCTTTGAGACGCCTGTAGAATTTTCTTCCTTTCCACTTCAGTGAAGCAATATATATCAGCTTTACGGTCTGTCGTGGCTGCAATATCAGCAAAAGACATCACGAAAGTTTGGTCATTTAAGGGGTGCTGAGTGCAGGGCCGTGTAGCACCAATGGGAATTCCAAAAACACCCGCACACCCTCGTCCTTCGATAGTGACTCCCTGGTGCACAGCAAAGGAAGGAGACGGCCACCTTCCAAGTAACAGCAGTACAAAAAATTTCACCGGCACACAGGATAATGCAAGCAGGCTCGGCCTTGCTATGTGATTTATTGCAGCATGCAACGTTTCGGGGTTACCCCCTTTATCAAGCATACAAACACTAGTTGCACTAAAACATTTATAGGTGAAAACAATCACGTGATAGAAAGTGGGTGTATCCAATTACGAAATAAATTATTCAAATACTTAAAATCCAAATAAAGTGCAACAGCTGATATAAATATACAAGTTCGGTAACAGTGAACAATTAGCATGTTAAAAGTGTAGTGGATATTAAAAATTGTTAAAATATCCATAATAAAAAGTCCAATCCAAAAAGTGTCCAGAAAAAAGGGGGAAAAAAATGTCCTTGAACAATGCATACAAAGTATCAAAGTGTACATAGAAAAAAAGTATCAAAATACATAGATAAGATAACAAAGTTAA
The DNA here is from genome assembly GCF_017654675.1 of Xenopus laevis. NCBI lineage: Eukaryota > Metazoa > Chordata > Amphibia > Anura > Pipidae > Xenopus > Xenopus laevis. The sequence goes on along the minus strand of NC_054372.1, from coordinate 147,475,831 downwards.
AATTGCAACATTATGCGCAAAATGATTAGTAACAGGAACAAGGGCTATCTTACCCTATACAGAAGAAGGTATCTATCCCTGAGAACTTTCTTGACAAGTCTGGTTATCTAAAAAAGGGAAAAAAAACCATTAATATAATTATAAGAAACATGACATATTATACTCTTCATTTAATCCTTTGGGATACCGGGACTGCAGAAACCAGATCCAGTAACATTCCCTCTGTAAGAGGTGTTTCTTTTTATCCATACCTGGTTTAAAATGTACCTTTTCTAAGATCTGCCATCTCAGCTGGGATAACTGATGGCCATTTGAAGAAAAATGTTTCGCCAGTAAAGTCTCAGTTTTTTGTCTAACCGCACTATTGCCTGAATTTTTCGTAGTCAAAGAGGATTGTGGTAAGGGAGGTAACGGGCGATAATTTCGAATATTTGATTTGTGTTCATTAAGCCTCAATTTAATGGCCCGGCTTGTCTGTCCAATATAGACTAACCCACATGGGCACTTAATGCAATAGATTACATCTTTCGTATCGCATGTGAAAAATCCTTTAATCTCATGTCTGGTGCCAGAGTGTGGGTGTGTCACATAGTTACCGGTTGTAATAGCGTTGCAGTGGCTGCAATTCCTACAAGGAAAAGTACCATTACTCTGTGTACCCAGTATATTACGCTTTCCCTTCAAAGGCAATGGCTTGCGCTTAATCAGTTCACCCACGTTTCTCCCTCTCCTGTAAGAAAACAAGGGGGGGGCCCTGTACAGGTGCCCATACTTCAAATCAGTACCCAAAATTTTCCAATCTGGCACCAGACATGAGATTAAAGGATTTTTTACATGCGATACGAAAGATGTAATCTATTGCATTAAGTGCCCATGTGGGTTAGTCTATATTGGACAGACAAGCCGGGCCATTAAATTGAGGCTTAATGAACACAAATCAAATATTCGAAATTATCGCCCGTTACCTCCCTTACCACAATCCTCTTTGACTACGAAAAATTCAGGCAATAGTGCGGTTAGACAAAAAACTGAGACTTTACTGGCGAAACATTTTTCTTCAAATGGCCATCAGTTATCCCAGCTGAGATGGCAGATCTTAGAAAAGGTACATTTTAAACCAGGTATGGATAAAAAGAAACACCTCTTACAGAGGGAATGTTACTGGATCTGGTTTCTGCAGTCCCGGTATCCCAAAGGATTAAATGAAGAGTATAATATGTCATGTTTCTTATAATTATATTAATGGTTTTTTTTCCCTTTTTTAGATAACCAGACTTGTCAAGAAAGTTCTCAGGGATAGATACCTTCTTCTGTATAGGGTAAGATAGCCCTTGTTCCTGTTACTAATCATTTTGCGCATAATGTTGCAATTTTAACTTTGTTATCTTATCTATGTATTTTGATACTTTTTTTTCTATGTACACTTTGATACTTTGTATGCATTGTTCAAGGACATTTTTTTCCCCCTTTTTTCTGGACACTTTTTGGATTGGACTTTTTATTATGGATATTTTAACAATTTTTAATATCCACTACACTTTTAACATGCTAATTGTTCACTGTTACCGAACTTGTATATTTATATCAGCTGTTGCACTTTATTTGGATTTTAAGTATTTGAATAATTTATTTCGTAATTGGATACACCCACTTTCTATCACGTGATTGTTTTCACCTATAAATGTTTTAGTGCAACTAGTGTTTGTATGCTTGATAAAGGGGGTAACCCCGAAACGTTGCATGCTGCAATAAATCACATAGCAAGGCCGAGCCTGCTTGCATTATCCTGTGTGCCGGTGAAATTTTTTGTACTGCTGTTACTTGGAAGGTGGCCGTCTCCTTCCTTTGCTGTGCACCAGGGAGTCACTATCGAAGGACGAGGGTGTGCGGGTGTTTTTGGAATTCCCATTGGTGCTACACGGCCCTGCACTCAGCACCCCTTAAACGACCAAACTTTCGTGATGTCTTTTGCTGATATTGCAGCCACGACAGACCGTAAAGCTGATATATATTGCTTCACTGAAGTGGAAAGGAAGAAAATTCTACAGGCGTCTCAAAGCCTACCGCAGGTAACAGTACCCACCGATTCAGATCTCCTTCGAAATTTAGAACAGCTGAAAAGACGCGAGACAGTATGGGCATTGCATTCAGCCTCACTTACAGAATATGTAAGAGCACAGAGGATTCCTCGTGGTTTGAGAATATCGCTACAACCTGCCCTGTTTCGTGGAGATGCCGAGTTTCTCACAAAATGGCGCGGCATTCTGAATCGGTGCAGTCTGGATCTAATCACCTTAACGATCCAGCAATTGAACAACGGACAGAAGGAGCTGCACCAACAGATCCATACAGCGACAGAGGAGTACAAGGTCAAGATTGGCCCGACAAACAACGATACTATACAGGAGCTGGAAAGAAAAATCGAGAAATTACAACAGGAGCTGCTACAGGTCAAGCTCCGCAAATTCAGACGCGACACGCGGGACTACGAGACTGGAGAGGTATATACGTGGAGGGACAGCAGACGGGCCTATCGGCACCGCTACCATTCCCCGGCTACTTCTTCAAAGAAATCGGTGGTGCAATCCACGGATTCGGAGCTCTCGTCGCCTGCCTCTTCTCAAGGTTCCGCGGTCTCTTTTTTAGAACAGGGCCGAAAAGGAGGTCGAGAAGGACCAGGAGGGGCCAAAGAAAAAATACCGTACAAACAAACCAGAGCGGGGAGGACATACCGCAGGTAAATCCTGTTATTAATCTTTCCGCATACGAACTGCAACCTAATGAACTTTCTGTACTTGATAAAGGACTTAATTTTATTCCCACCTTCACTGCACCCACTTTTTCCTTTGCCATAGATTTATTCAAATTTGTTAGAACGTTGAAGCTAAAGGCATTTTTTGCAGGTAAGGAGTCTGAACAAAGAGATGAATTTATCGATAGATTTAAAGGTAAACTTGATACTAGGAGTACATTCATTCCACCTGGTAACTTCTCTACTATTGATACCTTCGAGGCTATGGTAATGGTAGATGTCAGCAAACAACACCATGTTAAAAGCAATAATCAATTTGGTCTGCGCCAAAATATTTCCAAAATTGAGCGAGATGCCTTAAAATCTTTACAAACCAATGCTGACATTTTTATTACTAAGGCCGACAAGGGTGGTGGAACTGTCATTCTGAACAAAACGGACTATGTCATGGAGGCGTCCCGGCAGTTAAATAATGTTTTACATTATTCTCGTTTGGAGGGGGATCCTTCCATTAAGTTTAAAAATGAATTAAACATTTTTCTGAATGGGGCTGTAATGGAAGGTGTGATATCAGAGGAAATCCTCCAATTGCTTATTGAAAAGTACCCTAAGGTTCCGTATGTGTATTTTTTACCTAAAGTACATAAAGGTCTGGATAGACCGCCAGGAAGGCCTATAGTTTCTAACGTAGGATCGATTTGGCAACCTCCTGCTATTTTTATAGATATGTACCTGCAAGATGTTTTGCCCACTTTAAAACCATGTCTTACAGACACCACTGAATTTTGACCAGACTTGAGAAGATAAACATACCAGTTGGTAACTTTCTTCTATGCTCATTGGATGTTAAGGACCTTTTTACGTCTATTCCACATATCGAAGGCATAGAATGTATCCATAAGTATTTATCTGATTCTGAACTACCAGGATATAAAGTTACCTTTATTTGTCAGCTATTGGAACTTGTTTTGACTAAAAATTATTTTTTATATAATGATGACTATTACCTACAATTACAAGGCTGTGCCATGGGTGCCAACATGGCACCTGCATATGCAAATATTTTTATGGATGATTTCGAAAAAAGGCACATTTTTTCCAATGGTGATTACAATCAGTATATACATAGATACATGCGCTATGTGGATGACACATTTTTCATCTGGTCTGGGAGTACGGATATGTTGCATGGGTTTGTGGCCTACCTTAATAGCGTGCATCAAACGATTAAGTTCACATTTGAGGCTAACCCACTAGAGTTACATTTTTTAGATGTTAACGTTCAAGTGAAAGAGTCTTCCTTCATTACCACCTTATATACCAAACCGACAGATAGAAACAATTTACTTAGACCATCAAGTTTTCATCCACCAGGGTTATTTAAAGGCCTCCCACGAAGTCAGCTCATGAGGGTAAAACGAATTACGTCTACTCCGGAGCTGTTTTCGGCCGAATCAGCCAAAATGGTAGACAAATTTTGTGAGAGAGGATATGATAGATCCGTTTTGTTAACAACACAAGATGAAGTGGGGGCTATTCCCAGAGAGTCTGCATTAATTAGGAAGTCCAAAGGTGGTACTAATAATAATAAAAAAACACAGAGAATTCCATTCGTGACATCATTTGACACTAATTCTAGCTTTCATCGAAAAGTGATTCTTAAACATTGGAAAATTTTGGGTACTGATTTGAAGTATGGGCACCTGTACAGGGCCCCCCCCCTTGTTTTCTTACAGGAGAGGGAGAAACGTGGGTGAACTGATTAAGCGCAAGCCATTGCCTTTGAAGGGAAAGCGTAATATACTGGGTACACAGAGTAATGGTACTTTTCCTTGTAGGAATTGCAGCCACTGCAACGCTATTACAACCGGTAACTATGTGACACACCCACACTCTGGCACCAGACATGAGATTAAAGGATTTTTCACATGCGATACGAAAGATGTAATCTATTGCATTAAGTGCCCATGTGGGTTAGTCTATATTGGACAGACAAGCCGGGCCATTAAATTGAGGCTTAATGAACACAAATCAAATATTCGAAATTATCGCCCGTTACCTCCCTTACCACAATCCTCTTTGACTACGAAAAATTCAGGCAATAGTGCGGTTAGACAAAAAACTGAGACTTTACTGGCGAAACATTTTTCTTCAAATGGCCATCAGTTATCCCAGCTGAGATGGCAGATCTTAGAAAAGGTACATTTTAAACCAGGTATGGATAAAAAGAAACACCTCTTACAGAGGGAATGTTACTGGATCTGGTTTCTGCAGTCCCGGTATCCCAAAGGATTAAATGAAGAGTATAATATGTCATGTTTCTTATAATTATATTAATGGTTTTTTTTCCCTTTTTTAGATAACCAGACTTGTCAAGAAAGTTCTCAGGGATAGATACCTTCTTCTGTATAGGGTAAGATAGCCCTTGTTCCTGATACTAATCATTTTACGCATAATGTTGCAATTTTAACTTTGTTATCTTATCTATGTATTTTGATACTTTTTTTCTATGTACACTTTGATACTTTGTATGCATTGTTCAAGGACATTTTTTTCCCCCTTTTTTCTGGACACTTTTTGGATTGGACTTTTTATTATGGATATTTTAACAATTTTTAATATCCACTACACTTTTAACATGCTAATTGTTCACTGTTACCGAACTTGTATATTTATATCAGCTGTTGCACTTTATTTGGATTTTAAGTATTTGAATAATTTATTTCGTAATTGGATACACCCACTTTCTATCACGTGATTGTTTTCACCTATAAATGTTTTAGTGCAACTAGTGTTTGTATGCTTGATAAAGGGGGTAACCCTGAAACGTTGCATGCTGCAATAAATCACATAGCAAGGCCGAGCCTGCTTGCATTATCCTGTGTGCCGGTGAAATTTTTTGTACTGCTCAAATTTGCCCAAGCCTAGATCTGAGCACTCAGCTGAGGAAGGGAGATGGCCTATTAACTGGTGTTACAGCAGAGAAACTGCTTCAAAAGGGTAGTCCATCTTTACATTACCCTTGAGCATAATGTAGAGTTTTTAGACAATGGCATTTTAAGATGATTTGAATTGGTATTTATTGTATGTGATTTATTACAAATTCTCAATTTTTTGGTAGGGTACGAGTATCTCCAGCAACCGAAGCATTTTGAAATGAGAAGATAAAAAGCCCCTCTGTAGAAAGATAAGAAATAAAATGTAGCCTCAGATTGAATTGGATAATGATTTCTTGGGTCAGTGACCTTACAGTCAATGGAAGCATTCAATGGCAAAAATAAGTGGAAAAAAATGCAGACTGATTGAAAGGTTTCCACAATATACAACATGTTCTGTAGGCCCAGAGGCTAGATTTTGTGATGATATTTACAAAGGCTACAAATCGAGTAGCTTCCAGGTCCAGATTTGTGGGCAGGCCACAGGTGGAGAAAATCTCCAATGGGAAATGGGTGGAGCTATTTGAATGTATTGCCCGTCCAGTCCCCAGTGGAAGTGATCACACTGGAGCAGAGGAAGCATTAGGGAAAGGATCAAGCAATGGGGTTTGCTCAGTTTAGCTAAAAGAATAACAAATATCATATATTTTCATGATTAAAATGTTAGGCAAATGTCTTTGCAGCACAAGCCCTATTTGTTTCATGTTGAAGAAGAGGTATACTACCCCTTTAAAAATCATTGACACACCTGTCATTTTGATGTTCACAAACAATATGTCACTACTCTCTTGCAGAGAATGATAAGCAGGGTGAGTAGCAGTGTTTTGATCTGCAGTACAAGTACAGTAGCTCATGACCTATCACTGATAAGATATAGAAGCAACTGTCTGTCTTGAGATTGATGGACTGTGTCCAGTTGCTGCTCAGTTGAATGCATTTCAGGTTTGTTAAAAGTGAAAATGTAATTGGTGTAAAAATATTCGTATAGGTCTTTCTTCAGTGGTCCATATTTAACTGCATATTTTTCATTAGCAATATATCTGGGAAATGCCATGCTTTTCTGGTTCCATAAAATGACTCCCTAGTGGCCTGATAAATGTGATTTTTATCAGCAAAAAGAGTCCAATTACTTTTTTAGGTATCATATAATAGGGACAAGCTTATGGCATGAGAGTGAATCACAAGGCTACACAAGGGGTTTCTACAAACTTAAGGGACAGTTGCTGCTTTAGCTGGTCAGTTACTGACCCCCAGAAATGCAGCCACATATTTCCGTATATGTATCACACCATGACCTGTCAGCAGTGAGTTTCAGGTGCAGCAGTGAAGCAACCTTCCATATTTTCTATGCAGCCATCATTAGCTTTCTTAATTCTACAGACATTGCTGTTTAAAGTATTCAAGATGCCTCATTAGCGCAAACACAAAGCCAATTGAGTACAGATGAAACAATGTACAGCACCAGCTGTCCTTCAGTTGCAGATTCAGTCAAGTTTAGAATTTAATCATCTAGTCAGTGCTTTTCTACTTCTGGGGATGTGTGATATGTAGCTGTTTTCTTTCTCATGAGCAACCTTCTTAGTGAATTTAGCTGGTAATATCTTCAGAAATCAGCCCTTGGTTATGCCATTCATTACTGGTTGTCATAGCTTTTAAACAATAGCATCCTTTTTTCCCCTGCATCTTATTTAAGTTTATATCCAGACTACATTCTGTGCTGACAACTGAGCTTAAGATGAAATACCTGTGCATGGAATTCTTCACCATGAGACCATATACTACTCTAACATGATTTTAAGGGAGAACACAAAATAATGTTGGGACATTTATATACATAAATACCAATACCATATGTGTAAGACCAGAGTCCTTCTGGATGAGGTTTGAGGCCTTTGGTGGATCCCAGTTTGGGATGCACATTAAGGGGTGGATTTATCAAGAGTCAAATTGAAAATTTGAATTCTAAATTCGAATTGTTGAGTTTTTTTATGGTCAAAACTGTCAAATTCGACTAGGGAGTTATTCAAATTCAATTTGAGTTTTTTTAAAAAAAAATGTAATTCGATTTTCGAGATTTATCATACACTGGCCCTTTAAGAATTCAAATTAGACTATCTGCCACCTAAAATCTGCCGGATTACTGTTTAAGATAATGGGAGACATCCAGGGATCAATTTGGATGCTGCCTTCCTGACATTCAAGTTTTTTTTCGGAGCTAAATTTGATTCAAATTCGAGTTTTCAGGTCGAAGCTATTCACCCGAGTTTAAATTTTTTTATTTTATAATAAATTTTGATTGAATTTCAAGTTCATGGGAGTTTATGGGAATTTTAAAAAAATCACATGAATTTGAAATTCAAACCTTGATAAATGTGCCTCTAAGTGGATATTGATTGGTCGAAGTTCATGGGAGTTTGAAAAAAAATCACATAAATTCGAAATTTGCATATTATTAGTCGGTGTCCCAATGGGCCCCTTACACCACTCAGGCTCCCAAAAGTTGCAGGATATGTTCCCATTCCCACTATAGTTACACCCCTGAACTGGTGCATATTACTTATTTAATAGTCAATAGTAACTAATTAATCAAAACTTTGATACCTTTCCTTATCTAGCTTTTGTTTACATACACGCATATGCATTGGGAACACTGCCCAATCTATTCCAAATCAAAACATTAAGATTAATTTATCAAATTTGTTTTATTACTTTACAGAAAGTAAAGAAAAGGGAATATTAGGCTGTTCAAAAAAAAAACAGCAGTGTCTGTATTCTTCTTTACAAACTCAAAAATTCACAAAAATTCCACAATTCTTCTGCATTTCTTGGTCTTGCTATAGAAACAGTATTTTTGATGTCACCGACAAGTTTTCTATTGGATTAAGGCCCGGGGTTTGGGCTGGTCACTCCATAACATCAATCTTGTCAATCTTGATGTTGCTCATTTACTGGTGTGTTTGGGGTCATTGTCTTGTTAAAATACCCAATTCAAGGGCATTTTCTCTTCAGCATGAGCCAACATGTCCTCATATTTTGATGTATGATCACTGGTATGAGATAAATAGGCCCAGTATGAGAAACATCCTCATATCATGATGCTTGTGTCACCATGCTTCACTCTGTCTTCACACTGTACTGTGGCTTGAATTCAGTGTTTGGGGGTCATCTGGCAAGCTGTCTGTGGCCCCTAGATCCAAAAAGAACAATCTTTTTTTCACCAGTCCACAAAATGTGCCATTTTTATTTAGGCCAGTCAATGTGTTCTTTGGTAAATTGTAACCTCTTCCACATGTCTTTTTTCAACAATGGGACTTTGCAAGGGCTTCTTGCCAATAGCTTGACTTCACATAGGTGTCTTCTAATTGTAACAGTACTCACAGGTAACTTTAGACCTTCTTTGATCTTCCTGGAGCTGATCACTGGCTTTGGCATTTTGGCTATTCTTCTATTCATTCAAATGGCAATTTTCCCTTTTCTTCCATGTCTATTATGTTTTGGTTGCCTTTTTAAAGCATTTGAGATCACTTTAGCTGAGCAGCCTATCATCTGCACTTTTATATATGTTGTTCTTCTGAACAATGTTTGGAATTACCAACTTTATTCAGATTTTCAGAGAGAAGTGCACTATAACCAGCATGCACAATATTTGCTGCCTTCCTTCTTTAAATAAGGGCAATAATTGACACCTGTTTTTTTTGCAGGTTGGCCTCACTTATTGAATTCCACACTGCTATTATTTGGAACACAATGTTATTATTTTGAACACTGCTATTATTTTGACAAAGCCTTAATTAATTATTCAATTATACAGAATCAGCAGCATGCATGTCATGACTGTTGGGTCTTTTGGTTATCTATTACTCTACTAGACATACTAATAAATTATTTGTCATTTAGAAATATAATTTCTACCAAAAACAGTAATTGATCAGGTTAGTGATGTCACTATTATTCTGAATACAACTGTATGGAACACTGTTGCATTCATGGCTAGGTTTAAAAAAAATGGAGGGTTAAACTGTAACCAAAATTGAAAAAAGAACACTTCTCTCTAGTAATACTCTCAAGATCTATCAGCTGCTTTTTGCACTGTTTATCACCCTCTCCTATACACTTTCTCCATTGGTAAACTAATCAATGCTTTCAATACCCCCTTTATGCAAACCATTCTAAAATTGATCTCCAAAGATTGTCAAATCTCCAGTCCATCCTCAGACATGTCACTCTTTGTAGAGTCCTGCAACAGGGCAGGGTTTGGTTAGAAATCCTGATTCAGTGAGCATTGTGCATAGTTTGCTGGTTACCCACCTGGGTACCCCTCTAAGGTGCAGGACTTGGTGCTCCTACCCTCCTTAGTGCTGCAAGCAAAGTCTTAGTCCCTTTCCTGCTGAATTTATGCCGGAGTGATGTCACTTCTGATCCCAGGTTGAAAGGTAAGTTTAACTCTGTAGGGTCCAGGTTGGTAGAGGTTCTGGTAGGGGAATGTGTTGGGTAGCGGGTGGAGGTTGGGTTATGGGTCAGCAGGTCTGGGAATGGGTTCTTCTGATTGGACCCAGCAGGACCCTAAATCTTTGTTCCCAAAATTTGGAATTTCATTTCTAAAATCTCCTAAAATATTTAAACAAGGAAGGCTATTCATTGAAAATCCTTCTGTAATCAATCTAATGAATCAATCATATACTATAGTAACTAAACAACTGATGTAGCATCATTCCTGTTGAATACATGTAAAGGCTCTTGGATTTTTTTTTATGGATATGTTGTTCTGTGTTTCAGGAGTTTGCCCAGCAGTCTAAAAGACTAATGAATGAGCCAGAGTTGAAAAGGAGAATTGTTTCTAATGCAAAAACGATATGTCCACACCAACCATTCATGGAAACTAAAAAGAGAAACTTATCAAACACTTATTTTGAACTTGTAAGTGAATGGAAATATGTGAACGACTACCTTTCATCACAATTACCTATTATCTGCTAGACTTTTCAAGGGCTTTTGGGTTTTAGTGGATCTTTCATTTGGTGATGGTTTAACAAATCAATAAAATATTGTTATGTCCAGAACATTTAACATCTACTGGTGGAAACACAAAAAAGCTAGTGACCTTGCACAGTTATTGCTTCATTGCAATGTTTTATAACAGACTGGTGTTTTAAGTTACGGCTAAAATGTTTCACTTTTTAATGGGCCTGGCAGTGTTTGTGCTAATCTTTTTTAAAAACCTATTTTTATGAATGAATTACTGTATGGTCTTTAGTTTTTTTGTGACTTTTCTTTTCAACTGTTGATGCAACTTTGTTTGTAAATTATTTTTTGTATAAATCTCTCTAACTATAACTAAAATATATTTGTATATATAGTAATATTTTATTACTAATAATTGTAAAACAACAGAAAAGCCAGTGCATACGCAGTACAGCATTGGTTAAATGTGATATTGTTAAATTAGAGTCCAAAGAAGGGAACTTAAAAGTGGCCATACACTATAAGATCCTAAGATCTTAACCCGATATGCTCACTAACGGCTGGGCGATAACGGGTGAATCCGAACGTACTGCCCTGGGGCCGAACGATCGGATTACAATGATACGAATGGGCGCCGATGGGTCGCAGGACAGCAAAACTTTCTCAAACTTGACCGATCGATATCTGGACACAACTACCTAGTTGCCGCACTTGTTCTGCATGGGTAAAAAAAAGTCACATTGCATCCCAAATTGAACCTCACATAAAGGGGCATATTTTCTAATGGGTTGTGGTTTTTTGGTGAAAATTTGCCAAAATGACAATTCGCAACAACAACATTACCCATTAACTAAATGCGAGTAAGACAATTCACTAGTGAAAAAGCTCCGTTCAAGAGAATTTTCACGCCGATTCACCAGGCGAATTTTCGCCCAAGCGAACAATCGCTAATCTGCAAATTTATCAAAACATGAACTTTTTTTTCAGATTACTCTTTTTTCAAATGTCTGTTTCACCAGGTTCTGGCTGGCGAATTGACATTATTATGTCGGTGACATCATATCCTGTACTACAAAAAAGTCATAAAAAAAGATAAATCCTGATGGTTTTTTTTCACAGGTTAATGTGGGATTATTTTTACAAATTGTAACTGTCACATATGTTATTTACACTTTTTTTAGCCATCTGAAGCTCATGCCACATTTGATTTAGGGTAGGCTCATGTCTAGGACAAGTGGCCACTTTCAGCAATCGCATCAACATCACTAATAAATACATACAGTACAAATAACCTTTATGTAGTCCTCATATTTAAATTGACACAAGTGTAAGCTTGTTAACAAAGGTTTACTAGGAAGAATGTAATTCCCTGATGAATTTTTGCTGTATGCAGGCGTTCATTTGCTGTGACGATGTTTAGCATTTTGAATACACGTAGCGGTCACAAAATAACTAGTTAGGGGCGAAATTCTGCCATTTCACTTCACCCAAAAATTCACGCATTTCCTGTAAAATTAGCAAAACTGAGAAAAATTCAAGAAAAATTTGTGAAACTCGAAAATTTGGATGCGTGTCCGAAAAGTAGCTCACGACAATTTTGATGCTGATGTTAAAGTCAATGGGTGTCCGAATGGTGTTGACGCGTTGCAATTTTTTTGACACTGGTTGATTTTCGCCCGAAATTTTTTGCGGGAGTCTTCCGAATTTATTCGCCGTTGTGGAAACGTGGAAATTCACCGTGAACTTGCGCCAGTCGAATTAAAAATAGTGTCTGATATAGTTGTGCCAAGTATGGAGTAGATTTCCGAAGTGAAAATTCGATGTAAGTAAATCTGCCCCATAGTGTGTGTCTGTGTTTAACTTTCTTTAGTACTCGGATGCCTTTATAAGGAGGAAAGCCAGAATTATATAGTGAATAAAGTACCCCCTCTTGTAAATTATAAAGATATTATAAGTTACCGAGGAGTTTCATGACCATATAAAAACGCGAGGCCGAAATTGTTCCTACATCCATTTTCAGATCCTTAGGGGTTGCTAGGGGTGAAACTGCAGTTACTTTTCAAACCAGTTATATAGCTAATATTCCCCATATGTCTTATTCTAAATAGTTAACTTGAGAATAAACCAAATTCATAACACTTAGGGGCAGATTCACTAAGCTCGAGTGAAGGATTCGAACGAAAAATCCTTCGATCGTTCGATCGAAGGATTAGCGCTAAATCCTTCGACTTCGATATTCGAAGTCGAAGGATTTCAATTCGAGGGTCGAATTTCGAAGTATTTTTTACTTCGAAATTCGACCCTTAGTGAATCTGCCCCTTAGGGGCAGATTCACTAAGCTCGAGTGAAGGATTCGAATGAAAAATACTTCGAATTTCGAAGTATTTTTTGGGTACTTCGACCATCGAATTGGTTAAATTGGTTCGAATTTGATCGAAGTCGAACGAAATCGAACGAATCGAACGGAAAATCGTTCGACTATTCGACCATTCGATAGTCGAAGTACTTGCCCTTTAAAAAAACTTTGACCCCCTACTTCGGCAGCTAAAAGCTACCGAAGTCAATGTTAGCCTATGGGGAAGGTCCCCATAGGCTTGCTTACCTTTTTTTGATCGAAGGATTTTCGTTCGATCGTTGGATTAAAATCCTTCGAATCGTTCGATTCGAAGGATTTAATTGTTCGATCGAACGAAAAATCCTTCGATCGTTCGATCGAAGGATTAGCGCTAAATCCTTCGACTTCGATATTCGAAGTCGAAGGATTTCAATTCGAGGGTCGAATTTCGAAGTATTTTTTACTTCGAAATTCGACCCTTAGTGAATCTTCCCCTTAATGTACTGCTGAATGATAGCATTCTAAAGGGTTAACTAAGGACTAATCTGCGCATTTTTTGGACACTCTGCCTTTATAATGGCGTTGCTATTCAGCCTTTGCATTTATTACTTGACATCTTTAAACCTAGTGCTTTTCTGAGTCCCCAAAAACACTGCTTTGATCTGGGATCAAATAAAAATTCTTATTTAATGTAATCTTTATATCACAAATGGATTTTAAGGTCTGAGTTTTCAGCACTGGGCTTTTTTTGCCGACCCTGAAGATGCTTATCAAGTGTTCTGGACATTGTGACAGCTCCAGTATATGCCTACTTGAGATGTGACCAGAAGCCCCAATATGAGGACAGTGAGGCAAGTGTTCCCTGCCTAGAAAAATTTACATACGGTAACTGAAATTCAAGTTTTACAAGCATGCATACTGATGACCAACCATTTTCATTTTGTGTACAAAGCCTCCAAGAAATGAAGAAAGCTATTTTTCCCTGCTCAATTTGGGCTTTAATATAAATACATGTTCTTAACTTTTTGGTTAGTTGTTAAAGGAGAACAGTACACATTTACAATCTTTTGTTATACTGTTAGTATTTACCCCCTCTCTTGAACGGCCAATATATATATATATATATATATATATATATATATATATATATATATATATATATATATATATATATATATATATATATATATATATATATATATATATATATAAACTCCATAGTATATATACCCCTCCGTTTCTGCCCTGTATTTCTCTGTTCCATTTTTAAGCTTCCCCTTGCGTCACTTTTTTTTTTTTTTTGCTTACCCCTTCAGCAGTACTCGATTTTGTATGCTCAATTATAAAGCCATCCTCTGACTCTTAGGGGCCCATTTACTTAGTTTGAGTGAAGGAATAGAATAAAAAAAACTTTGAATTTCAAATGTTTTTTTTGGCTACTTCGACCATTGAATTGGCTACTTCGACCTTCGACTACGACTTCGAATCGAACAATTCGAACTAAAAATCGTTCTACTATTCCACCATTCGATAGTCGAAGTACTGTCTCTTTAAGAAAGACTTTGACCCTATACTTCGCCATCTAAAACCTACCGAGGTGCAATGTTAGCCTATGGGGAAGGTCCCCATAGGCTTTCTAACAATTTTTAGGTCGAAGAAAAATCATTCGATCGATTTTTCATTCGATCAAACTATTAACGGTAAATCCTTCGACTTCGATATTCGAAGTTGAAGGATTTACATTTGGCAGTTGAATATCGAGGGTTAATTAACCCTTGATATTCGACCGTATGTAAATCTGCCCCTTAGATATCACCCTCATGTTTATGCTACAATCATGTCGTAAACATTGCAAGGCTGTTGTGGAAACTATTATAAACATGTGCAGGGCATAAGGAAACTATTCTGCATGTGCATGTCCCCTGAGGCTACTATTTCTATTATGACAGGCATATAGGCATTGCCATTCCTAGTGTTCAAACTGGTGTACTGATCAATGGGCTGCCTATTGCTGATTTTAACATCTGCTACATATGGCCAATACTTTTGGCCAAGATTATTTTACTTTATAAAAACATCATGATTTACATTTCTTCTTGAAATTTCTCAAATTTTTACAATGTTATTGTTTCCAAAATCCTTGTTTTCCTGAGTAAAACAACCTATAGGTATCAATAACTCTTTTTGTTTGGGAAACACCACAAAAGAAAACAATGTGCTTTTAGAATTTTTAAAACAAAATGGGAAACACATCTCTAAATGACAGGAGTTACTGGGTCAAGAATGAACCCTTTAATCTTTTCTAAGTTAGTTGTTTTTTTTTTGTTAAACTCATGGAGCCTCATAGCAGCCATAAACACAGATATAGTATAACTGACAAATGGTATTTAAGTTGATCATTCAGTGTCTAATATGGTGAATCATTAACATGAAGGCTGCTATACTGCTAATATGACTCATAGCAAAGATCAGTTGACAGACTGCATTTTCTAAAGACACCATTGAGGAACATCATCCTTTGCAACTAGTGTTCCATCTGTAGCATACAATTAACTATACCAACATTTGTTGGTAGGGTTTTGATCCACTCACACCCAACCTTATGCATCATTTGGAGGGTGTTATCAATGTGACATAAAGACTTACTTTTTTGATCTTACGCTGCGTCTGAGAAGTTGTTGGAGTGCGCACCTATGGTGGAGTTGAGTGAAGCACACTGCCTCACTGCCTAATGTGGTGGTAAGGACAGGGCCCTTGATCTGGCACTTGAGTGCATAGAGTAACAGACCCCTGGGCACAAGTGATGCTTAGATGAGCACTAAGGGGTAGAACAGAGAGAGTGCGTGGAACCTTGGCAGAATAGCAAAGTTGGGTGGTTTAGACAGAAGAAGCTCAAGGGGACATTGAAGATGGGATTGATAACAGCAGGTGGAAGAATAGGAAAGAGGAGAAGATGTCAAGTAATGAGTGAAAGTAGAAAAATCTTGTATATTGATGGGAAAAATGGAGTTAAAGATTGATATAAAGGGAGAAATTTGCAAATGGGGAGTGAGAGATGGCGAGAAGTGAAAATGTTTCCCATGGAAGGTGGTATGGAAAGAGCATATTAGTACATTGCAGTTTTGCAGAATATCATACGATGGCTCCCAATCTGTTGGATTGGCCTTCATAAAGCAGCTCAGACAAGTAATAGGGACGATCAATGTAAAGGTCAATGAGCATACCAACTGGACTGAATACTGCTTTGTTTCCAAAATATGTTTGGAAGCATAACAAAATAACATGTTTATTTGTATTGGGGATCAGAACAATGTAAAATGTTCAAATTGCTTACCATCTAAATAGAAGTACCAATCACCAAGTATGCATATTTAGTAACAGTCCAAGTGAGTTTTGTTTAGGGGATCCTTAATGATTTTGAATGAGATTGATACATCATCCCGCTAGATTATACAAATATGTGGTACAGACAGAAACCGATGTTGCTCCTCCTACTGAGTACGGCACAAGGTGTAGAAGTGTTTCAATGCAAACTGCAGGTTATATGGCATACAGAGTGCATAGAAAGTGAATAAAATAATGGCAGTAGGAACGAGAAGGGCACTGATATTCCTTTAATAGTATTTCTAAACTACTGTATGTATCATACACAGAAAAAGGCTGGTTGGTATGTTTCTTCCCTCACATAAAATTGTATTATGGGAAAAAAGTTTTCATGTTACAGTACTTGTCCTTTGTCCACCTTCCTTAATAGTTTCATGCTACTCCTAGTAGCTACTGTATAAAATAGCCTTATATTAGATGTTCTCTTGGCTGCTGTATATAAAAGCCTTATATTAGATGTTCTATTGTTGCATTTCTCCAAGTTATTCAAGAAATGATAAATTTTTGGCAACATGTTGCCAAAGGCATTGAATTCAATAGGAAAGTGAAAAGCAAAGTCATTTCTGGCTTTAAAATAGCAAATTTCTTCCAAACACAGCATTCATATAGTTCTTTAGACAGTTCTTTTTTTCTGGCACAAAAAAAAAAACTATTTTGTGGCAAAACAAAATGCATGGCTGATTTGTGAAAATTGTTGCTGCTGGCGGATTTCGACCATCAAATAGAATCCTCTGACATTCGAATTCGAAATCGGAGGATTTTATACATCGTATGATCGTATTCCAATTGTAGTACGATCTTGCGATCGTACTCTGATCGTACTTCGAATCGAATGATTGGAACGATTTTATTGTACGATCGTGCGATTTTCCCAAAAAATCCTTTGACTAAAAAAAATGTAGCAAAACACACAGGAGGTCCCCCATAGGCTAAACAGCAATTCGGCAGGTTTAAGTTGGCGAAGTATTGAAGGCGACGTTTTTTTAAAGAGACAGTACTTCGATTATCGAATGGTCGAATAGTTGAACGATTTGTACTTTGAATCGAAGTAAATGCGAAGTCGTAGTATCCTTTTCGATGGTCGAATTATCCAAAAAATGACTTTGAATTTTGAATTTTTTTACTTCGAAAATTCCCTCGAATTCACTTCAACCCTTGATAAATCTGCCCCATAGAATTTAACCATGCCTGTGAATTTCTTTTTTTTTTTTTTCCTTTCCCATTTTCTGTACATATCCACAACTGACATTTAAAAGTCAAAAACCCTTTGCTGTTGTGCACAATGGTAACTTGTAGGTTGTAAAGGGCAAGCTTGTACAGCAAAAGTTTACCTCCCAGCACCTCAACAAAACACTGCTGTTAGCTGGAATATGTGCCCTCACACTGGAGTCTTAGAAATCCTTTACATAACAGAATTTTTCTTTTTTTGGTTACCACGGTAAGGAAAACTTTTTCTTTTTTTCCTGAGCAAAAGAACTAAAAACATATGCCTTCTGCTCAAAACGTGAGCCCATATTTTATTTATCCCTATTCATTCTCCCTCTGATTGTAAAATGTGGTCGTTTAAAGAGCAATAACAGTATGCGTGCTTTTTAAAACGGAAGTTATCATTCCCTGCTATCCCACTCCAGTATTATATGCCATCTGCACGTTGCAAAATTATGTTTTATGATTATTACAGGGAGGATTGGCTAATGAACCTCTCCGTTGTGCTCTAGTTTGATGAACAGTAAAATAATTGGATATGTAAGTTTTAGAGCACTTTTATGTTATATAAAAATGTGACTTTTTAATCCTCTGATTATACATAAAGCCTGGTTTTTTAAATGGCATCATTACAGTTTGCGGCAGGTGAAATGTTTTGTGGGTTTCAGAAAGTGATGTAATAGTAATATATTCCTATTTATTCCTATCAGTGCACACAGAGCAGTTATCCTTTTTTATGCACAGCATTAAACCAAGTTGGTTTTAAAGCAATTGAATTTCCTGCATGATACCATGTATGCTTTTAGGTCTGTGTAGCACAATATTGTTTAGTCATAACATTCTAGGAGCTCAGATTTAGGGGCTGATTCACTAAGGGTCGAATATTGAGGGTTAATTAACCCTCGATATTCGACTGGGAATTGAAATCCTTCGACTTCGAATATCGAAGTCGAAGGATTTAGCGCAGATAGTACGATCGAACGATCGAAGGATTATTCCTTCGATCGAACGATAAAATCGTTCGAAACGAATGATTCGAAGGATTTAAATCCAACGATCGAAGGAATAACCTTCGATCAAAAAAAGTTAGCCAAGCCTATGGGGACCTTCCCCATAGGCTAACATTGACTTCGGTAGCTTTTAGATGCCGAACTAGGGGGTCGAAGTTTTTTTTAAAGAGACAGTACTTTGACTATCGAATGGTCGAATAGTCGAACGATTTTTACTACGAATCCTTCGATTCAAAGTCGTAGTCGAAGGTCGAAGTAGCCCATTCGATGGTCAAAGTAGCCCAAAAAACCCTTCGAAATTCGAAGTTTTTTTACTTCGAATCCTTCACTCGAAGTTAGTGAATCGGCCCCTAAGTGTAAGATCAGTATGGGATATTGAGAATATTGTTTAACTCTTGACCCCACTGAGAGGGGGAAAGAGGGGCTCGGAGTGCAGCCTCTGCTACCTGTATAGTATTGAAAGCCCCCTCCCGAGTTGGGGAGCTGGGGACACAAGTGGGCAGGAGGGCGGGGGTATAAGTGTGGGTAGGGTTGGTTGCATGAGCTGGGCCCCTCTGAAGATTCATTTGCAGGGAAGGCCATTTGACATGTAGTTATGCTAGGGGGAAGCTGTTTCAATTTTCAGACTAAAGTTTCCTTGGACATTTTGTGATTGACCAGGAATGTCAAGTGTCCCTAAAAGGGTAGTCATCATGTCTTTAGTCTATATGGACCTCATTTCCTGGGAGGATGCTGAATTCAAGATTCTAAGGTAGGATGCCTCGGCTGGTGTACTTAGTTTTGGAAATATCACCTGAAACAAATTTTTGTACGATATTCAGTGCATGTATGGTGGGAGATGAGCCGACCAATATCAGCAGAAGACTTGGATATCGGCCGGCTCATCAATTGAGCTGCCCAGAAAATTTTGATCGGGCAACTTTGAAGGCACCCAAACATCAGCCATTTTTAGTGCTGAATCCTCAGATACAGGTAGAATTCTATTGTTTCTACCTGATCTTTTTTCCAGGAAAATTGTAACATCTATAGCCACCTTTAGAGTTAAGCTGAGTGTTTGTAGTAGATCAGCCAGAGGCTTCGACGAATATAGAAGAAAGGCTTTGTACCCTGGGTGTCATCCTCCAGCATAGGGACTGAAGCGGTCAAGTTCAGTGATAGAGAGATCTGCTGAAGAATTGTGCTGGTTTTAACTAATGTTCTTGCTATGTCACACATGAGGTTTTTTTTCACATGGCATTTCCTATGAAGTATCTGTCAAGTGATTGCATTCTGTAGTGACAGTCTGAATGTTTATCATCTAACACATAAACAGTTAACTGTTGTTTTCAAGAACCACTGGGGCCCAAGTTCTTGAGAGATCTATTCCTGTGTGTTATATCAGTGTGGTGGTGTGTCTAGATATAGGCACACCAGAGCTTTAATATATGGAATTTAACTTATTGCAGCTGCATTTTAGTTGCTGTCATGTTGATTTTTTATTGTTTACTGTGAAAATCAAATAAAATATTTCAAACAAATATATGGAATTTACATGCTAATTATTGATATGCAGTGAATGTACTGTATGCCAGATTTTGTAAATTCAGTTTAAATTAAATTGTTAGAATTGTGGCCTTTAGGGCTATGCCATGCAATTTTCTCTGCGTGCCGAGAATACACACACATACATATGCTCAACCCCCTTGTGTCTTTAAGCAATGAAAAGATTGAAATCTGCCCATCACTGCACAAAAATTGTGAACTTTGGC
The DNA here is from genome assembly GCF_017654675.1 of Xenopus laevis. Taxonomy (NCBI): domain Eukaryota; kingdom Metazoa; phylum Chordata; class Amphibia; order Anura; family Pipidae; genus Xenopus; species Xenopus laevis. The sequence continues at coordinate 147,455,498 of NC_054372.1, read as the reverse complement.
CAAAAACGCATACTTGAGATTTGCATCATGCGCACAACCAAAAGTGGATCATTGAAACTGTTGCTTAAAGACACGAAGTTGTTCAGCATAATATTGTCTTTTTCTCCATTGGGAGGAAAAGCCATGTGAAGAAAACACCATGTGTGACATAGCTCTTAGACTGAGTAATATAAGGCACCGGGGAAACCTTATTATTGTGCTCAAGAGAACTAAAATATAACAAATCCATACAAATAATGGCATTTTTAAGAAGTGATTGTGTAGCTATTGCATATAGTATTGAGAACCTGAATTGGGAGTGGGGACTACAAATGAAGCTACAGGGTCCCCCTGATTCATATAAAGAACCTAGGATGAGCATGCCTGCAAAATCCTCCCTCTGAGTTTACAAAAACATATATGTTTTACTTACTGTTACCCTATGATCTGAAGACATACACCAGTCTATTTAACTAATAATCAAATAACAAAGTATGGGCATTGCAAGTAAAGGTAGAGGGTCTGTTATCTGGAAACCCAAATTATTGGAAGGCCATAAGGTTGCCACATGTCTGTTTTTGTCTGGAGAGCCCAATCTTTTAAAGGGTTGCCAAATTAAAAACTACTGTACCTGCCTGTTATTTTAATTTGGAAAACCGGAAAGGGCGTTTTGACTTGGGCAGGCCTTCCAAAAACTGGGCTGATTCTCCAAGACAGATGTGGCAATCGGCCAGTCACCCTATTTTCCACCCTGCAACATAATTAGTCCACCCTGTGAACCCTAGAAGCCAATCTTCCATAGATGTTTTAGTAGATAAAAGTTATGGAGATCCAAATGACAGAAATATCCCTTTGCCAGGAAACATTCTGGATAACAGGTCCTGTATCTGTGCTTCCATGCACACTACAGTCCCCACCAGTTTATCAGGGAACTCCTACTGTACACAGCATCATTGCCAAAGTGCAGGAGAGAAGTATCACTATAACTAATTACAATAACTATTATACTGTTAGTTCTACCATTCCCTAATGCCAGTTGTACCCTTCCTTCTTCCTCAATGCTGTCCTCTATTTATCCCCTTCAAACTAATTGGGTTTCCTCAAAACAGCTTCTTTTTCTCACCTTAGAAAGTGTTGCAGTAGCTACAAGCCATTGAATTATATCTTATTAATCAACCCAACATATTACATATCATATTCATTTGGATTATTTTGAATTTAGTCAATGTCAGTTTCTTTTTTTTGTGAAGCATTTTTATTTCTCAATTTGTCTTCTTCATTCTAATGCAGATGAGGATTATGTGCCTCTTTTACTTGATAATTTTCCAGCTGCTGTCAGGCAAGAATATCAATATTATAAGGGCCAGAGATGCCGCCATGTGTGTGGAGAAAGAAGCTCTGTTCTTTTATTGACATACACACAATTGAGATCTGGAGAATGTAAAGGAGAGAAGGTTAAGTGTCATGCTGCTGCCATTCTCTTTGCAACTGGGAGACATATTTCAGTGCATAGCTCTGCTCTGTGAATAAAATGCCATTTATTATGCATCAGCCTTGGGTGTATGATTTGTACATAGCAACCACCTCTTGGTAGAAAGGTAGGTCCAGGCTATGTAAACACCACTAGCACGTATAGTTAAAATATGTTTAGCTGATCCATGCCAGCTCAGGAGTCAGGATAAATGTAAATATTACATAGAGTCACTTTTACATACACCTCTGTACATAATACTTAGATAGAGTTGTATGAAATTATACCATAATTCAGTGTATACAGGTGTGGGATCTATTATCCAGAATGCTCAGGACCTAGGTCTTTCTGTATTTTGGACCACCATGCCTTAAGTCTACTAAAAAATAATTTAAACACTAATTAAAACCATTAGGATTTTTTTTGCCTCCAGTATGTATTTATTATATCTTAGCTGGGGTCAAGTACAAAGTACAGTTTTATTATCACAGAGAAAATGGGAATATATTTTTAAATTCTGGATAACCGGTTTCCAGATAACGGATCCCATACCGATACAATCAAATCTTGTGATGCAAATAAACTTAATTCTCAATTATTTGACATCTCTAAAAGCTGCTGTAAGAACAAAACTTAAACCCATGTGCAACAAAAAGTACAGGATCCCATTTTTTATCATTTATCAAAACTGGGCAAATTTTGTTCTTTTATTGTTCTACCTGCAGATGAATGAAGCAAGCAGCTAGCATGATTTACCCAGTTGTCTTTCTCTACATCTGGATATTTATATGTTTGATGAAAACCAAAGGACATATTCACTCCAGTCCAACATTGTACAGTACTTGTGAATAAGTGAATATGTGTATATGGGGAAATTGTTATCTTGGAAAATGGAGACATTTGGAATCAGTATTTGTACCAAAAATGGACTTCATCATTTTTGATCACTCATAAGACCCCACCTGGATATACAGTAATTTCATTTTCGTGATAGTTCCCATTTAAGATCTGTTAGAATAAGTGGCTGTTTTTCTTGAGGGCAATGAATATTGACCATGTACCAGAAGCCTTCAAGGGGTATTTCACCTTTAAATAGGGCTGAATACAAAGTCATATAAAGTATCAATAAAAATACAATTGTAGCCTCCCAGAGTAGTAATTTTTTTGGTTACCAAGGTCGGTGACCTCATTGAAAAGCTAAAAAGAGGAAGGCAAATAATTTGAAAACAATAAAAATATGAAGGCCAATGGAAAAGAATACGATTTTTACAACATACTCAAAGTTAAAGCAAAGTTAAAGCAAACTATATTTAACATATCCTCAGTAATACACTATACAGGTATGGGACCTGTTATCCAGAATGCTCGGGACCTGGGGTTTTCCGGATAATGGATCTTTCCGTAATTTGGGTCTTCATGTCTTAAGTCTACTAGAAATTCATTTAAACATTAAATAAACCCAAAAGGCTGGTTTTGCTTCCAATATGGATTAATTATATCTTAGTTGGGATCACGTACAAGCTACTGTTTTATTATTACAGAGAAAATGGAAATCCTTTTTAAAAATTTGGATTATTTGGATAAAATGGAGTCTATGGGAGACAACCATTCAGTAATTCGGAGCTTTCTGGATATTGGGTTTCCGGATAAGGGATCCTATATCTGTATCTATAGTATCTTGTTCCGCCGTGCAAATAAAATACACACACACACACACACACACACACACACACACACACACACACACACACACACACACACACACACACACACACACACACACACACACACACACACACACACACACACACACACACACACACACACACACACACACACACACACACACACACACACACACACACACACACACACACACACACACACACACTCTCTCTCTCTCTCTCTCTATAATTATTCGGTGTAATTTTGAAAGTATTTTATTTGTTCCAATGCCTAAGGGTTGGGGCAGATGGGCAGATTCGGGGAGATTTATACTAATCGCCTCTTCTGCGGGGCGACAATCTCCCTGAACTGCCTTCTGCCTGATTGAATGAAGAATCGCCTGCGCTAATGCACTCGCGGCACTTCAATTTCCGAAGTCGCCCGAAGTTTCCTCGTGAGGAAGGCAGACGGAAGGCAGTTCGGGGAGACCCTAAATGGTTAAAAGTCATAATGCCCTGTCTATTATTTGTTAGTTTTTTCTCTAAATGGTATTGTAAAGAAAACTGTGCGATAAGGAACTCCAAGTGGAAATCGATGATCAAATAGCTCAGTGGGATCACAGCAATTTTTCATTAAGATGTCCAGAGTCATTTCATCACCCAGATAAGTGGCAGTGTAACTGGCTTCTCTTTAGCTATATTGTAATTGCTCTTCAGGTAACCGCTAAACATGATACTAATAGTTATGGTAAATAGCAGCAAAAGCTGTTCAAAAATAAACAAGCTTTTTCAATTTGCTTGAAGGCTAGGAACCCAGAGGATGGCCCCTGCTTAGCTATAATTAAATGGCAGCAGCACATTAATGGCCACTTAGCCAGGCTATGAGACTGCGGTATTACAGCCATTCACAGGCCAGGTATTAAGCTTACTCCAATAGGTACAGTTCCAGAATGTCTGATTCATATATGACTTAAGTCTGTCTCTGCCAAGAATTGGTCATGTACTGTAACTGCAAGTAGCAACATCATTCAGCAGATGAATTGCTTTAACACTAGTTCAACAACATTATAGCAATGATATATAGTTTGTAGAAATGTATATATTCTTGGAAAGCTACATATATATGCACTCACTTACTGGAGAAAAAGCCAGGGTGTACACTGCAGAAAAGTCATATAGAATATCATGTAAAGCAAGACGCTCACAAGTCTTAAAATATGGTGAAAAAGAGAAACTTTATTTGTTAACAAATAAACTTTATCTCTTTTTCACCATATTTTAAGACCTGTGAGGAGTGCCTTGCTTTACATGATATTATATATATATATATATATATATATATATATATATATATATATATATATATATATATATATATATATAAAGTTAAGATATTTAATTTGGTTATAAATAATAATAAGATTTATTCTGGTAAACTGATATAAGATTTCATAAGCAAGGAGTCACTGAGTATATTCTATGCATGAGAAAAAGAAGTCTGTGTGATTGGATTAATTTGGGGAGATTGGAAAAACATGGGGAAAAAAACTCCAGAAATTACTCCTGGGCTTTCCCTGTATTATTAAATAGAAGATAGGATCAGCATGGCTTCTCGCCCCGGAACTTGTTTCCAAATGGATAATTTCAGCCAGTGGAATAAGCATGTCATTGTATTTTGCCAGGGAAATAAATTAATCAATTTTACGGCAGTTCAAATTGTTATCTCATTTAATGAGCTCTGTTTCGGCTGCATCGCAATCAAAGAGTTTTTAAACATGGTGCGCCGGTTGCTTAATAATTTAAGAAGTGCTTTTTGAATTTGAACTGGAAATATTTCAGCCTACATAATGTATCAAAATCTGTTAGATGTGTGCCATTTACTGCTCATTCCAACTTTATAATGTCTTTTCACTACTTAGGGGCACATTTACTTAGCTCGAGTGAAGGATTAGAATGAAAAATACTTTGAATTTTGAAGTTTTTTTTGGCTACTTCGACCATCGAATTGGCTACTTCGACCTTCGAATCGAATGATTCAAACTAAAAATCGTTCCACTATTCAACCATTCGACCATTTAACTTTGATGGTCGAATATCGAGGGTTAATTAACCCTCGATATTCGACCCATAGTAAATGTGCCCCATGGGGGCAGATTCACTAAGGGTCGAATTTCGAAGTTAAAAATACTTCGAAATTCGACCCTCGAATTGAAATCCTTCGACTTCGAATATCGAAGTCGAAGGATTTAGCGCTAAACGATTCGAAGGATTTTAATCCAACGATCGAAGGAAAATCCTTCGATCAAAAAAAGGTTAGCAAACCTATGGGGACCTTCCCCATAGGCTAACATTGACTTCGGTAGGTTTTATCTGCCGAAGTAGGGGGTCGAAGTTTTTTTTAAAGGGAAAGTAATTCGACTATCGAATGGTCGAATAGTCGAACGATTTTTCGTTCGATTTCGTTCGTATTCAAACGAATTTAACCAATTCGATGGTCGAAGTACCCAAAAAATACTTCGAAATTCGAATTTTTTTCATTCGAATCCTTCACTCGAGCTTAGTGAATCGGCCCCTTAGTGTTGAGGAGAGTGAGAAGAAAGTCTGATTTCTTTCTTTGTGCCCCATAAGAAGAAAAGGGATAGTGTTCACACTACTGACCTTGGCCTCTGTTTGTGTTAGTAAACCGAGACTCACATTAAATTTTTATTGTAGCTGGATGTGTGTTTTATGTATATAATTTGACTTAAGTCAGAGTCAATGGATTTAAGTCCACTGTACTCATTTGCTCAGTCATATCCATTCTCACCGCTGACAGTCTTGATATATCAGACAAGGCTCAAAATTTTTGGGGATGGGCGAATTTAACCCATTTCGTTTCGCCAAAAATTCGCCGCTGGCGAAATGTCGACGGTGCTCATTAAAGTCTATGGGCGTCAAAAAATTTTTGTTGCACATCGAAATTTTTTTGACGCGCGTCTTTTTATTTTGGCGCACGACACCATACAAGTCTATGGGCGTCAATTTTTCAGTGAAACAAGTTGAAAAAATTCGCCCATCCATAACCAGTCTTAAAGGCGTTGTTTACCTTAAAACTAACTTATAGTATAATGTAGAGAGTGATATTCTTAGACAATTTGCAATTCATTTTCTAGTTTTCTGGTTATATATTTTTTTAAATTAGTTTGCAATTTCAGCAGCTATTTTGTGGCTAGTGTCTAGTTTATCTTAGCAACCAGGCAGTGGTGTGAATGAGATTCTGAAATATGAATAGGAGATGGCTGAATAGAAAGATAAGTACAGGAATGGTATCCATTATCCATCTCCCATAGACTGCACTTTAATCAAATAATTCAACATTTTATAAGCTTTTTGTTCCCAACTAAGATATCATTAATCCTAACTGGGGGCAAAAACAATCCTGTTGGGTTTAATTAAGGTTTGAATGATTTTTTAGTAGACTTTAAGTATTGAGATCCATATTACAGAAAGACCCCTTAGCTAGAGAACTTTAAGGGGCAGATTTAATAAAGGGCGAAATGGTAACTGCTGGCAACAATTCGCCAGTGTTTCAGCCCGCGGCACATCTGCAATTTACTAACGGGTGCAGGCACCAATTCGTTAGTGAAAGAGATAGGCGCTAGCGCTCATTCGCACTCTATTTCAGGCTTCAATTCACTCTGGCAAATGGACGTTACTCTGCAAATATGCTAAAATGCGGATTTTACTGAACGTTGCCTCTTTCGCCAGACTTGCCTTCACCAGCTCAGACCAGGCGAAGTGCAATGGAGGGCTTAGATCTTCCTCAATCTTCTGTTACTTACATCATATTCTGTGAGTGGAGAAAGCATCAAAGTTCAAAAGACGCTGGCCTCTTTTCCTTTTTTCAGATAGCCTGCAAAAGTCCTAAATTCTTTTTTTGGGTAACTGGTTTCTCCCATACATTTTCTAACATATGGAACATTAACTAAACAGTGGGCTCATGTGTAGGGCATTATAACAACTCTATTGACTTTATTAAGGTTCCCTGGACTTGTGTATCTGCTGCAACATATAACATAAAGACGTCCATTCAACTTTAAATTTCCTGCCGTATGCAATTCAACCTGAGCACAAGACCACTAGTGAATTTGCACTATGCAAAAATGAATGCTAGTGCATCTTCACTTTAAATTGCTCACATTGCCAAAGTAACACTAGCGAAAAGTCGCCAGCATTTGGTGCCTATGACGAAACTCCATTTTAGTGAATTTGCATGGTCTGAGCAAATTTTCGCCTGACGAAGTGTATCGATGTGTGTGAGGCGGTCGCTGGCGACTTTCTGCCTGTTAGTGAATCTGCCCCTAAGTTCCAAGCATTCTAGATAACTGTTCCTATACCATAATAAAAAGTAACAATAACAATAAAACTAGCCCCAAGGAGCAATCATTTTTTGACTGCCTGAAAGCTGGAAAGAGTCAGAAGAAGAAGCCGGATAAATAAAACTATAAATATCAAAACCAATTTAAAAGTTGTTGAGAATTGGTCATTGCATAAGATACTAAGGGGTATATTTATCAAAGAGTGATGTTAGAGATCACCACAGTTCTCTAGAGTGAAATACTGCCGCTCTCCGTTCATTTCTATGGGCTTTTGAAAGGCGTACTTTTTAAGGATAAACTTTCACTTTCACCCATTGATAAATACTCTTTTAAAAATCCCATAGAAATGAATGGAAGGAGGCTGCATTTTTACTCTAGAGGACTGTGGCGATCTCTAACTTTAATAAGTTAACTTAAATGTGAACGACTGCTTTAAATAAGCCCAGTGTGGCATCTGTCTAAACAAGCCTTTCTTCTTGTGCTTTAAGAAACATCATTGCCTTCCTCCCTCATGTTTCACCATGTTAAATAACCTCCCCCCCCTCCCATTTCAATCAAGTGATAATTTCCTTAACCATTTCAAAGTAATGGATAGCATTAAAAAAAAAAAATGCTTGATACCAAATTTAGCGGCTGATTGAAAGAGCAACTATAAGTAATGTTTCTCTCGACTCGGCCAGCTTAATGCAGGAAGCAATAAATGCAGGTTACTTATCACATTATGTCAAAATAGGAGGGCTATATGGTATATGCCAATAACACCTGCTCTAATGAATTAAACATTCAACATATTGGCATTATTTAGTATGAGAAAGTCTTAGTGGTGCTTGAAAATGATAGAGAGTTCCAATTAAGCAGCTATGATTTCTTATCTTGTATTCAATGGGATGCGGGCCTGAGTTCCGCTGATTTACAGTCCTCTTCAGCTCAGAGGAAGCCCTAAGCAGAAACACACTGTAAATTCACTGTGTAACAACCTGAGGCATTTTGAAAGGCATAGGAAAATTGAATTGCACGTTAGAAACTGATGTCCCAGGGCGTCACATCCATTATATGGTGGCTTACGAGTGTTGCAAATGTGTGATTGTTTAGGATGGTAGAATACCAAAGGCAATACACGCTAAGCTCCATGACATTTGATAAGTTAATACATATTTTTAAAAAGCCACACAACGGAATAAATTGCAATATTTCAGAAACATGCACTAACTTTACTCCTTGTCTTACTACTAAAAGCTTCTGAGGTGCCCGAGTCTCAGCTTCTTCAGTAGAAAACTCTTAGGGCCAGATGTATTCATTTTCAAATTCAAGTTGTTTTTGAAACTTGATTGAAATAAAAAATCGAGATTCAATTTCATAGAATAGAAATGGCAGTTCTTTTCTCGATCACTAGCATGCTACGAATAAACTAGAGCTGGAAAAACTTGATTTGGTTCATTGGCGGAAAAAACATGATTGCAGTTCTAATTCATTTGCATAAATTGGACTGTTTCACCAAAAAATAGATTGAATGTTGAAAATACACTTCCCATTGACTTTAGTAGAAGCGTGCCAGGGTTTAGCTGCCAAATGTTTTCTTTTGGATTTTTCTTTTGCGATTGAATCTAGAAGATTCAAGAAGATTCAAGTTCACATAACTAGAATCGAATGGCTTTTCACTGTGATTTTCCTAAATTGTGGACAAAAAAGCAATCTCAGAATGTAATAGACCCCTTACTATACAGTATCTGTTATTTGACCAAGTTAATGGATCCTCTGAAATAGAATTCTGTCACTATCTGTACCTGCCATGTGTCTGTTCTGATTCAATTCTCAGAAACTGTTCATATAAAAGGCCAGCTTCAGATGGTGAGAAAAAAATATATCTCCTAATTTATTTCCAAAATTCCCCATTGACCTCTTATGATTTATCTCATAAAACCCCAATAGAAATGTTTTTTCACATCAAATCGAAATGTAAGTGTGCAATGAAATTAGCACTTGGTCTTTTTAAATCTTTCTCATTTGAATGTTGTATTATTACTGAAGGTAGTCACATGTCTTGAATAAACACTGCTATATATCATAAAGGTCTTGTCTTGGACTTTATGACTTTATTATATGAACCTTGAGAATCTTAGGCTTCATGCAGCTTCTTATGACCAGCATGCTGCCTAATCCTTGTACCAAAATGAAATATGAACCCAATCCACTTGCTCCGATCAAATTCTGATCCACAATTCAGTTGGCAATAGCACTGTTGATATAGAAGGATTTTCTTGTTACAGTATACTAATAGTTTGCCATTCCATACAAAAAGTTTAAATTAGTTCTCTTCTGTAGATCTTTCAAAAGAAAATAATGTACAAAGTCCCTAATTTCTATATACGCAATAGAATTGTTTATGTAATGTAAGCTGTATAATGAAAGTCCTTTTAAGTTAAACATGAAACCCAAATTCTTTTTTTTTTATTAAAACATTCATTCCTGCTATAAACTTGTTTAAAAGTATCAGTTGTCAATCATATATTGCCTGCCTTGGGCATAGAGACGGAGCAGTCAATTACTTTCTTTTTCCATTCCTCTTTGTCCACAAAACGGATCCTGTCTGCTTGATGAAATTGTGAATTCCAAGATTAAAAGAAACAAGATTGAAAAAATGTATATAGTGTAAGTGAAGTTTATTTTGTTTGACGGACATCATAAAATAGGGCTTGGAATTATTATTTAGGATGACACATTTAAAAAGGGTCACCCACAGTTTCTCGGTTCTGTATTCTTTACTTTTTTGTTCCATATTTCTTATGGCAATTTAAATCTCATGTGAAATTGGATTAAAAACAGTTACGGTTTGTATGTGGTATAAAATGTAAATTCCCCTTGCTCACACCTGGTGGGCAAATGGCATGGAGAGAAATGCAGAACACACCGAGCAGTTTATAGGGGATTCTGTATGCAAAACCTGCAGATAAAAAACTTCTCTTGTAAGAAGGATTTACATTTGTGACATGGTAGCACCAATTTTTTACTCTTCAAGGAATGTTATTAGTTCTTATTTTTTCTAAATCCAGAAGTGATCAGTATAATGTTTCTGAATGTCAGAGTGGAAGAAGATGCAATGGATAGATTATATTATCAAGGTTCCGCAAGATCTAAGAGATTTTCTAATCTTAAAGTGATTTTGACACAAAAAAAACTACTTTTTAAAATATGAATGTACATTAAGGGGGTTATTTGCTAAACTCCGAATGCAAACATCATGAAAAATGTGTGATTTTTTTTATAAAATCAGACTTTTAAAAAATCACGAATTTTTCAGAATTTATTAAACCCCGATAATGGAAAAGTCAGAATCAGAAAATCCGGCATCTCAGACCTATCCAGGTTGCATATAAGTCAATGGGAGTCTCAATGATTTTTTGATGTGCCATGGGTTTTGCGCAATACCCCAACATTTTCAGAGTTTTCTGGCAAAAATCTGAGTTTTCGTGTGAAAAATCTGAAAAAATTGTGAAAACCAGTTTTTTCCCGAAAAGCTAATTTTCAGGAAAATGTAATAATAAATAAGTGTTAAAAACCAGAGCAGATTTGTAGCAGAAAATATTCAGACTTTGATAAATAAGCCCCTAAAAGTTACCTATAGGTCATGTTGATCCTTTTTTGCTGAGAAGTTTGTTTTTGTAAGTTATTGTTAGTTGAAGTTTCTAAACCTGACTGTTTTGCCAACCTGACTGTCCCATATCAGCCTGTCAGTTAGAGTTTCTAATACTAAAGGACTCCTGCTGCACAAATATGGCAGCCCCCTCATACAGGAACATGGGGCATCAGACAGGTAATGTAAAAGCATTGGGCAAATACTTTTTGGCAAAGTTATAAGTAGCTTTCAAAGGCAATATTATGATAGATGTAAAAAAAGAGTTTCATTTCTGGTGTCAGTATCTCTTTAAGGTTATATGACGTTTCTAACTAAAAACATTCTTATTCCCAGCATTCACTTTCTTCTATAATAGATGCGTTTTTCCTCTTTGTATATTTTTAGACTTCATTTAGACTTTGTATTTTGGCATCACATTCTTCTGACCTGAGAATCTCATACATTACAAAGAACAATTCTGCATCCTGCTTTAAAACTTCCTGTCCAGCAGCCAATCAAAAACATTGTCATGTAAATTCTCAGCATCATGAGCATATTAGTGGAAAAAGGATGAGAAAGATGCCTTCCCTATAACTCCCAATAGTTTCTGCCATCTATCTGAATCTTCATGTATTAAGGAAATATTACAGCTTGTGATGTGTCAGGCAGGAAAAATACAACCATAAGCTTTTAGGAGCAAATTCAAGTTCTACACTGAGAATATTTTATTTTCCAGTAATTTCCGGCAAAGTACAACCTCTTAAATATTGCATTGTGACCTCTAATTCCACCTCAAGTTCTATTGCATAAATCATTGCTGCACAGAAAGGTTGTAGGGGTTTTCTATGCTGATGACTGTCATAGTTTGATCATTATGACTAATGGCAGGAAATTGAGTTTATTGAGTTCCTTTGGTCAATGCACAGCAATGGTTACAGTCATTCAGATTCCACACAGCAAAAGTTTGGCAGGATTATTATTCACAAACCGATCACTTAGAATTAACTTTTCTGTTATTGTAGACCAGGAAACCTGTGAGCAACATTCAGAAGTAAAAGGAGTTGGGGAGCAACACAAGCATGATAAATGTTCCTGGGTTGCCAAATAAGGGCTGTGATTGGCCATTTAGTAGCCCCTATGTGGGTTGTCAACCTACATTGAGGCACTGTTTGGCAGTACATCTGGTTTTTATGCAACTAAAACCTGCCTCCAAGCCTGGAATTCAAAAATAAGCACCTGCTTTGAGGCCACTGGAAGCAACATCCAAGGGGTTGGAGAGCAACATGTTACTCACGAGCTACTGGTTGGGGATCACTGGTGTAGACAGATCTATTTTAGACAATTTGCAACTGGTCTTCATTTGCCTGGTCCTACAGCCAAAAAATACTTTTCACAAAACCCAACAAAATGTATTATTTCTACAGAACACTGGGACAGGACAGTTTTCTGCTAACAGGAGCACTGAGCCTGGGTATCAGGTCACAATCACTGGGGGGAACCTGACTATTTGCACACCCAGTGATTGCCGACTTTACGTCTCCTTTAAAACAATGTAACAAGAGTTAGGTGCAGATTTATTAAGTTTTGAATGGTAAATTTGAGTTCAAATTTTTTTTGTGTCAAAACTCTCAAATTCGAATTTAAAAGCACCAACTCAAATGTATATTTGAATGTGAGATTTAGCACACCTCGACCCTGGAAAAAGTTCTAATTAGAATATTTGCCACCTAAAACCTGCCAAGTTCATTTACAAGTCAATTGCAGAGACCAGTTGAACCATTTGAATATGTTAATTGCATTCCCAAAATTCGAGTTTTTTTTCAGAGGAAAACTCGATAATTTGATTACAATTTTCGAGTCTTTTTTATTTGACTGAATATTAGACATTCAAGTTTTTTCATAAATAACTTCCCATTCCAGTTGTGAGTACATTTGAATTTATTAGAGTAAAAAAAATTGATTTAAATTCAAAATTTGACCTTTGATAAAAAAAACCTTAGTTTTCCTCAATGTTATAATCAGTCGACTTGCAAATTTTAAGGAAAATGTAATAATAAATAAGCGTTAAAAACCAGAGCGGATTTGATCTGCGTTTGTAGCACAAAATGTTGAGATAAAATTGGACGTTGATAAATAACCCCCTTGGTGTTATGTTTTCTTGTGATGTAAATAACTGTTTTGTTTAAGTCCTGCTGAAAAATTGCTTCGAATATGCTCATCTTTGAAATAATAAATGTTGATGTAAAGTTGAACTTCTTTAAACAGGAGAATGAATATATGAAATGTGTTGACAGTTTCACTTTAACCAATTCTTTTTGGAAAACAAATCCATTGCTTAGAGTTTTTTATGGTATGCTTTATTCCAGATAATTGCATCTAGTGAGTTTCTGCAATATCCAAAGAGAGAAGAGCTGAACCCTTTCATTTGCATTCAATTTCCAGTAAATTATAAAGAAGATATAAAATGGCAAAGAAACGGGAAGCCCCCCATTTTTTACACAATATATAAGACAACAAGACTTTATTTACATACATTTTACATTACCTTTGAAACAAAAAATTACCTTCCTGTTTTAGGTGATAAATTGCATAAAGCACCTTAGTCTGCTGTAAGGAAAAAGAAGCTGTTCTAACGTGAATGTTTAGAGCAAATAGTGTGCCGGTTTGTCAGCTATTTCTTTGTCTGGGTTTTACAGTAATTTGTGATTTAATGTATTATTTCTGGTCCCCTAAACCAACTATGCTAAGACAGATATAGCCTTAGCAGCCTAATAATCACAGTGGCCTTTGGGTACACATCAAATTTATGGCCACTGCAATATTTTAGCGATAGCAGTTTTTGAAGGAGGAATGGTCTGCAAAGCAATTAGAATGAAAAAGAGCTTCAGCTGCCTTTGGCCCAGCAAGACTTTAATCTGCCAGCCAGCCAAATTTATATTGCTGCAGAACGATGTGTACAGGTTTGGGACGAGCACATCCTGCTTCCATTTTTACTCGAGTACTTGTGAAAAACTTAGGCTAATCTAGTGCTATAAATGACAGTTGAGGACTTTTAGTAGATGAACAGGCCAAAGTAAAGAATGTGGGAAAATAACAAAGGGAGGGAACTTTATCAGCGTCAGGCAGCTGCCTTATTAAAGCAAGGAAACAGCGTCAGATTGCTTTTTAATTGGATTGTTTTTGTCTTTTTTTCATCTTTTTCTGCCATGATTACTGTTAAAGCTCATATCCTCCTGGGTTGCAGCCGGAATCTGTTGAAAACAAACCCTTAACTCATGGTGACAACCTAGAGTTCTGGCACAGATCCAGCAGCAGCTAACAATGCCCTTGTTGATTGAGATCTGAAACCTGGCCAGTATTAATTAAATGCAAAAGCAAAATATAAGCTGGAGATAAGATGAATGCAAATTCAGTCCTACGACCTGCTAGGTAAAGCTTTCACTGTCTGGCTGTGCAGGGATTGGGTCTCCGGAATAATTTTATGGACCATGAGATTGATCAGGGCTCGGCCTCTGTCACATGAGGGAGAGCTGAATTGTCTGAAGGTGTCTGTGCAGCAATGAAGGAAGATAAGTGTGCCAGAGGTTCTCTTGAATAAAGAGTTACCCTTTACTCTGTGGTTCTCAGCAGCAGTTCTGTAGCTAGAGCCCATGACAGCAATTAAGACATATGTCAGCGCTTGGGTGTGAAATGCTACTACATTTGCATAACTGCAATAAATTATGAGCAGCAGTTCCACCTTCTGGGAACCTACGTATGCAGTATGGGGTTTAACCTTTATTGGTTTCAAGGGGGGTTTAATTGTTAAAGGAATAGGAACACCAACAATGAAAAGTGTTTAAAAAGAATGAAAAGATAATGTAGTGTTGTGTTGCACTGGTACAACTGGTGTTCTTCATTTGGAAACTCTGCTATAGTTTATATAAACAAACTGTTGTGTAGCCATGAGGGCAGCCATTCAAAGCTGAACAAGGAGAAAAGGCACAGGATACACAGCAGATAACAGATAAGCTCTGTAGTATACAACAGATTTTATCTGTTATCTACTCTGTATCCTGTGCTTGAATGGCTGCCCCCATGGCTACACAGCAGCTTGTTTATATAAACCATAGTTGTGTTTCTGAAGCAAACACACAAATTGCCAGTGCAGGGCAACATTATATACTGTTCTCATTATAATATATATATAAACCATATATATAAACCATAGTTGTGTTTCTGAAGCAAACACACAAATTGCCAGTGCAGGGCAACATTATATACTGTTGTCATTCCTTTCAAACACTTTAATTTTTTGGTGTTACTGTTTCTTTAAATCAATTTGTTTAGAAGTCAGATTTGTATTGATGGGCGAATTTAATCGCCAGGGACGAATTTGCGCGATTTGCAGCCCGCTAAAATTCGCCCGCAAAAATTCGCCGGCGTCAAAAAAAAGAGACGCTGGCGCGTTTTGCGAATTTTCCGACGTTTCGCGAATTTTGCACGAAATTCGCTTATTTTTCGGCGAAGTGAAACAGCGCAAATTCGCCCATCACTACAGATTTGCACAAAGCCCTTCGGATATTCATTGGACTGTTGGACCCTGCAGGTACATAACATTTATCGTTGAACCTTAAACCTTAAAACATTTTATAATGTAACCTAACAGGAGACAAACTAAATGACTGTACCTCTTCTTCTTTTCACTCATCTCTCTGTGTGGGAAAAACACAAGACTTTAATTGATGGCATACAGCCCTTAGCACCCATATAATGTGCCTTTAACTACCAGTAACATCAACATTTTTTTTTAAAAAAAATCATTAGTTTACATCGAAAAAAAAACTCACCAAGACAAATTAATTGCAAAGTCTCATTTAAGAAATAACTCAGGAAACGATCAGGCGAACCATTGTGCGGCGCTCGATTTCTCTTCCTTATAGGAGATAGCCAGGGAGGAGAAATCAAGTGCCGCATGATGTATCTTGGCCTTTTCTGAAGAGGAGCGGAAGCAGAGTTATTTCTTAATAAAGGCTTTGTGATGTTAAAGTTTAATTTATCTTGGTGTTTTTTTTTTTTCAAAACATTTTTTCACGTTACTGGTCCTTCAATTCTTTAGATTGCGGCTTCTGTACGCTACAAATCTAAAGCAAAACAAGTCACAAAGTTTACACAAGTAGCCCATAGCAACCAATATGATATTTGCTTTTATACAATGACATTTTGGGACACCAAGGTCCCACCAAAGAACCTGATATTGAGGATACCGTAAAACCCTGGTTTACCCATGTTTGAGAAGTCCATTGTTCAATTGTAACTGATTAATATATCCTAGAAGCCACTGTGTTTTGCCAGCTAGATGCCAGTTCACTGAAGTCTATGGGAAACATTTTTATACATACAGATATAATTATATGTCAGCAGTTGTGATCCAATGTGTATTTGCTGCAATATCTCCATGCTGTTAACAGCACAAACTATCTGGTTGTTTGAGAAATCTCCCAGCTCTTTCTCTCCCATTTACACTGTGCAAATTTTCCTGTGAAACTCCCCCTGCCAGTCTTTTATAATTAACTGCCTCCCTGGATTCTCCTGCTTCTCTTTAGCCATTTACCTGACCCCATCGCTAAGTCTATCTTCTCACTGCTGGGAATACATGAAACACACACAGAATGGTAGAATAGAGTTAATGCTCTGTGCTAGTGATAGATGTATTTCTCCCGTTTCGCTTCGCCAAAAATTCACGAACTTTCAGCGAACTTTGCAAATTTCCCGCAAAATAAAAAACATTTGCGAAACTCAAATTTTGACGCCCACGGCACGTAAATTCTCGTCAATTTTGACGCTTGCGTCAATTCTGACACCAGCGTTAAAGTCAATGGGCGTCCGAATAGTGTTGATGCACAACGGTTTTGATGCGAGTGACTTTTCCGACGAGCATCCAAATATTTTTTCGCAAGTTTATTCGTCTATGGCAAAACGCGGAGATTCGCTGCGGAATTGCACCTGGCGAATTTATTCGCCCATCACTACTCTGTGCTCCAGAAGGGGGTAAAGGGCCCAGTACGGGTAGGGGCCCACCAGGTAAACCAGTACCCCAACAGGCGAGTAGCACCACACTGCGTTTAAACAAGTAAATTATACCCACATAGCACCTCTGAACAGGACATTAGTGAGATGCACTCAGACTGAATTAAAAATGAAATGCTGCTGAGACATTGATTCACTAGTATCTGGTATCTTTACCAGCAAACATACAAATGCAAATAGTAATGTCAATAAGATATCACTACGATCCTTGCCTATAGAGCTCGCACTATTTTTAAAGGGCAGCTCTTACCTGAAAATAGTTTCCCCCACCAAAGGTGCAGGCTAAAAGAGCTTGCACTCTTTTACAAGAATTTCCCCCACCAGCACTAGGACACACGGGATGGAGCTCCTGATGCAAGCACCCATGTTGTGTAGAGCACATGCAGATAATGAGCATCTGGTGTCACACGTATGTGCTCATTATGCGCATGTGTGTGCCCCAACATAGCCACTCACAAATGCAGCTCACCAGTTTTTCCCCAGCTCCATTTGTGAGTGGCTATGTTGGGGCACACACATGCGCATAATGAGCGCATACGTGTGACACCAGATGCACATTATCTGCATGTGCTCTACACAACATGGGTGCTTGCATCAGGAGCTCCATCCCATGTGTCCTAATGCTGGTGGGGGCAATTTTTTAAAAAACTAAAAAAAAAAAAGCCCGAACCTTTGGTGGGGAAGACTATTTTCAGGTAATAGGTAAAAATAGCATAAACCTTCTACAAACAGGGAAAAACCCCAAGCAGGGTTTCTTTACTAGGAGAAACATGTAGTTATTATTGGGTTAATTAGCGAGACCATTGTTATTTACCGAGATAAATGCATGAACAGAAGTGGTGCTTATTTAAGCATTTTGGTCCTTAACACACTTAATATCAGACTATTGTAGCCCCCAATTATTGGAGCAGAGTGGTGAAATAAAAAAAGTCACTCCAGGCCCCCACATTAATCATTCAACATGGGTTCCTAAAACTGGTTAAACCTTGCAACTATAATTTTTTCTTGAATAATGTTAATGAAGATTCAAGCAGCACATTGCTGGTGTCTATACAGATGAATGACATGGCAAAGGAGTAAATGTTATTCTCTCTATCACATTATCAGTAGTAGTTGGGAGTATGAAGAAAGAGGACATGGTTCTTTGTCTGCTGTATGTCCTGCAAAAATATATAAGAATGAAATAAATGGTCCTGGTCCATAGCCATGATGCAGGTTATTTCATAATGTGTATGCCCACATCTGGCCATACTGCTCAGTCTATTATTTATGAAAAAATCAACTACGACCACAGTGACTAACAATCTAATTGTAAGTCAAAGTAAAGGTAATAAAGTAATTTAATGAGTACAGGTATAGGACCTGTAATCCACAATACTCTGGACCTGGGGTTTTCCGGATAACAGTTCTTTCCCCTTATTTGGATCTCTACGTTTAGTCTAGCAAAAAATAATTTAAACATTTATTAAACCCAATAGGAATGTTCTGCCTCAAATAAGGATTCATTTTAAAAATTCTAATTCAATTTGAACGATATGTATTTGATTGAAATGGAGTCTGTGGAGGATAGTGGATTTCTGGATAAACGGACCCAGTACCTCTATTCAAACATTATGAGATTTCAGTGGTGTGAGTTGCTAGCAGGGGCCCTGTGCCAATGTGGTGAGTTGAGAACTTTCCTCAGGCAGTAGAGCCCCACTGATTACCAGGGGTGGCAAAAATGCAGCTCCTGGTACCTTTAAGAGCTGAGTTTTCAGTTTTCAAACAAGCCACCTAAGGGCAGCAGAGGCGCAAAGAATTGTTCCTGATTGCTTGGACGCCTGATAATGGTGCACTTAGGCCAAGGAATTAAAGATGATTCCTTGAATCTACATCAGACTCGCTGGAAAAGGCAGCCTTCCAGTATCTTCATAAATTCATAAAGACCTTCCCAACTGGCCAGTAACTGCTATTTGTCTGTCCCTGAAGTCTTAAAGGAGAAGGAAACCTAGTCGGCGCAAAAACCCTCCCCCCTCCCGTGTGTTGCCCACCCTCCCCCCCTCCCGTGTGTTGCCCACCCTCCCCCCCTCCCGTGTGTTGCCCACCCTCCCCCCCCTCCCGTGTGTTGCCCACCCTCCCCCTGGCCTATCTGTCCCGCTGGGCAAATGCCCCTAACTTGTTACTTACCCTTCTGCGCAGGTCCAGTCCACGGAGTTCACAGGCACCATCTTCTTCCACACGATCTTCTTCCTGCTTTGACCGGCGTTTTGGCGCATGCGCAGTGGGAGCATTTCGCCGGTACGGATCTATTGCGCATGTGCCAAAAGTCACAAAGTTTTCCGATTTCACTTTGTGACTTTTGGTGCATGCGCAGTAGATCGTACCGGTGAAATGCTCCTACTGCGCATGCGCTGGTCAAAGCAGGAAGAAGATCGCGTGGAAGAAGATGGCGTCGGTGAACTCCGTAGACTGGACCTGCGAAGAAGGGTAAGTAACAAGTTAGGTAGGACAGGTAGGCCAGGGAGGAGGAGGGAGGGTGGGCAACACACGGGAGGGGGGGGGCGGTTTTTGCTCCGACTAGGTTTCCTTCTCCTTTAAATAGTGATGAGCAAATCTCTTCTGAGAAAAATTTGCGGAAAATCAAGCAATTTGAACGTTTTCACAAAAAAATTGTGAAAATCGGAAACTGACGCAGGCGAATTTTCATCGGTGAATTTTCGCTGGAGTTTCGCGAATTTATTCGCCAGCGGCGAAATGAGGGAAATTGCCGCAAATTCGTGCCAGTCGAATTTATTCACCATCACTAGTCTTAAAAATTATCACATTCCCAAAATACTGCAGATCGACTAATGGGGAAATGTAATATGTCCAAGACTTCCATTGTTTGCGTCCTTTTTGACTGCTTTCAGACCTCAACGATTTTCTTGCAAAGTTTGCAACCAAATGGCTTTTGTGAACATTAACAGTGTATATAATAACATACAATAATATAATCTTGCAATTGCAAAGCGTTTTTTGTGACTTCATATTTAACGAAACTCCAGGTGGTAACACTAACTTTTTCTTAATGATAATGAGCGATGTGATGTTCTCCAGCGAATAATTTTACATTGTGAGCAGCTCTAAACATTTGCAAAAACATTTGCAAAAAAAGTATTCCAACGGAACAGAATCGCTGGTACAGAAGAATAAGATGCAAATGGTCTCTGTTCATGATTCCCCATGTGCAAACCAAATTTCTGAATATCCACATTGGCTGTGTGGTCTCTGTAGAGAAAGGAATCGAATGTATAAAATGTACCTTAACTATGAAAGACGCAATGAAAGTGGAAAGAAGACTTGAGGTGCAAGATGACTTTCATATTAATCTCTCTTCAGAAAACTTGTTAAGGGAAACTGGTACTTTGATGTGCAACATCAAAGTACCATAGATGGAATATATCTGTACCTATTAGTGATCCGGTGCAGTATATACTCTTATTTCATTTTTTTATATGTTAAGCATCATTCCCTCCTTTCAATCTTCAGTGAGAGGTTTTATTAACGTACACCTAAAATGTCACATTTGCAGGCTGTTTCAATTAAACACCAATTTGTAGTTCTTTAATGCAAGCTCAGAGAATATGAAAAGATTGATTCTGAAATATGTGAGAGCCCCTTTGAATGTGCATGAAATTAAACATTTGGAATTAAATAGGCCAATCTTAGTTGTCAGACAGCATTTTAATTGCAGCAGCAATACTGAGGGTGTTACTTGCTGACACTGCAGGAGGGGCAGATTTGTAGAGTTAATAAATTTTTAAGGTGGCCATAGATGCACAGATAATAACGTACGAAACTAATTTTCGTATGATATTCGGTTCGTTTATGGTGAAAAAAGGGCCGACCGATATCAGCAGAAGACTTGGATATCAGTTGGCTCGTCGATTGGGCTGTACAGAAAATTTTGATCGGGTGCCTTTGAAAGCACCCAAACATCACCCATTGTTAGTGCTGAATCGTCAGATACAGGTAGAATTCTGTTGTTTCTTCCCGTATATCTACCTGTATATCTGACGATTCAGCTCTACTCGTGTGTATTGAAACGAACAATCTTTCTTGGAAAGATCTTTTCCAAGAAAGATCGTAATTGTTAAGTCTATGGCCACCTTTATTTGAGCTAATGGGAGTGATCATTCACAGCACATTAAATTAGCAGCTGTAAGTGTCCAAATGATAGGAAGTTCAAAATAGTTGGAGGAAGGAGAGTTTGAAATCCCTTTATTAATGAAAGCTCATGAAATGGCCAGTCTGTAGGTAACAGAAGATTTGCAATGCTATACCATGCTGGTCTTTATAGATAAAAAGCAAATAAGATTAATATTCTAAATGATGTGCCATGATGTCTAAACTAGATATGAACCATACTGTGGGGGAGTTCTGCGGGACTAACCCTCTGCATATTCATTTATAATACATTTGATTTGTGTGTGCATAGACCTCTTACACTTGTAGGTACAGCTGTAGAAGTAAAGGGATTGCAAGGGATTGAACTTGATGGACTTTGGGCTTTTTTCAACCCAATTTAAATATGTAACTATGTAAAGTAATGTGTGCATGACCTCAAATATGTTACTGATTTTTTTGGAGGTACAGAGTTGGTTCTCCCTAAAATTCTTTCAGAGCCTATAAAACCCAATGTGAACTTTTGTCTATCATTTGTCCATGTATACAGGTTTGGGATCCGTTATCTGGATACCGATTATCCGGAAAGCTCTGAATTACAGAAAGCCAGTCTTCCGTAGACTTCATTTTATCCAAATAAAACACATGCTTTTTTCTCTGTAATAATAAAAAAGTACCCTGTACTTGATCCAAACTAAGATATAATTAATCCATATTGGAAGCAAAACCAGCCTATTGGGTTTAATTAATGTTTATATGATTTTATAGTAGACTTAAGGTATGAAGATCCAAATTACAGAAAAATCCATTATCAAGAAAGCCCCAGGTCCCAAGCATTCTGGATAGCAGATCCCATATCTTTATTTTTCTGGCAATGATAATTGAACATTCTCTTAAAGCAGCATCGACGTGTCTGTTTTTGTGGGGTCTGGTCAAAAATCCTTGACAATACATACAGTACTATCATGGTTCCTTCTAAGCAGTGCTTGGGTGCACACATAAAGGGCAATGGTGTAACAAATCTTCGGAGGGGCCTGGCACGGATAGCATCTTCTCCCTGCTGTCTTACTCATGCCTGTTGCTAATAGTTTGCAGTGAGCACTCGAATATTGTTGGACTGTAGAGAGTATATAGTCTGCACCCCCTATCACTGCGGGGTCAGCTTCCTCTATGTGTACACATAACTGAGAATGAAAGATGAAGAATTGTCCTCTGCACACAGCCTTCAAGGAAATAAAGGTGAAATTGATTGGGATACTACAAGAACCTAGAAAAAAAGACATAATCATTGGCACTTTCTATCTTACCCAAGGAGCCTTATCTAACTGCATATATCTGTTTATTGGATGATGGTAATTGCCATGCCAAGAATTAGCTCATCCAGGCACTAAATGAAGACTGTGAGTCCCAATGTCTGATTTGTTGTTCTCAGGTTTATCAAGTTGTTGCCTTTGAATACAATATCTTTAGGGTAAGGTGCGCCCCTGCTTTAGTTATAAAAGGAAAACTATATAGAATTGTTGCTCTATAATGATATATATATATATATATATATATATATATATATATATATATATATATGACAAGTAGTTTTGTGTAGAATATGTGAGATAGATATATAAAGATACATATATAGATATATATATGTGTGTGTATATATATATATATATATATATATATATATATATATATATATATATATATATATAGTTCAAGATGGACAAGCACTCCAGTAATTTAATACACAAGTGATGTGTGAATAAATCTATTTGATTAAACTACTGGAGTGCTGGTCTATCTTGAGCTGTGAATTTATACTCTGACCGTGCACCCACCGTTGACTAGTCTACGAGCGCAGGTACTTCTGTGAATTTATATATATATATATATATATATATATATATATATATATATATATATATATTTACTGTGTGTGTGTTTTTTTTAGATGAAATAAGTAAGTAATCAAATTAACCAATTTACATGTCCAGTACTGTACCTCTACAGGCACTATGAGAATTCTTTTCTATACTGTATGCCACCCCTACCCCCAAGTAGGGGGGAGCACTGCTGTAAATAAAAGTACAATGCCATCTGCGGTAAAGAGATGCAGAATAATTAAGGCACTTATTGAACAGAATCTTTTCATTCGCTTGTGAAACCGTAATGACTCCTCTTGAAATGAATTTTCCTCATTTACTGATAACTGCAGAATTCATTTAGGCCGATGCTACACTATTGAGGAGGTTTACACGAGTGAATGCCTCACTGCCCTATGCCAGCAAATACAACATGATTAAAAGCTCATTAATCATCAAGTGCTGGCATGTTCATATTAAAGCTAAGGAAGCCTATGCTAAACAAGGTTACAGTGATGCCTATAGCTTTGTATTTTGGTTTACCATTGCTTTTTTTTATTCATTATGAATTCTTTGGTGCCCTTTCACAAAAGCTGACTACTGGACTGAAGAGAGAATATGCATTAGAGAATGCTGATAAATAAAGGATATTTATACCAGTTACATTTTCTTCTGGATATTCAGCCATAATTAAAGTGTTCTTTATCTCTAAAGAGCTTACAATGACTAGAATGTTCCACTATCTGTTTATGTGCTCGAGAACTAAAGCCTAAACAAACAATATGGCTAGAAACTCTGTATTTTATATACTGACCTCAAAGTACTAGCCTAGCTTCTGAGCAACCGTATTTATTCAAGGGGCTGCTCACCTATAACTTAACTTTGAGTATGATGTAGAGAGTGATATTCTGAGACAACTTGCAATTGGTTTTCATTTTTTATTTGTGTTTTTTGAGTTATTTAACTTTTTGTAGGGCAGCTCTCCAGTTTGCAATGTCAGCAATCGGGTTGCTGTAGTCCAATTGACCCTAGCAAATTAAATTGAATAAAATATTGGAACATAAATAGGAGAGGCCTAAATAGAAAGTTGAGTAATAAAAAGTAGCAATTGCAATCAATTTGTTGTCTTATAGAGCATATGAAAGCAAAAAGATTCAGAAGAAGAATATGGACAATAATTACCCCTTGTATAACATATTGCAAATTGATTAAAGGTGAACCACCCCTTAATGTTCCATGTCTTCAATGCAAAGCTCCAGGTCTTCACAGCAGCTCCTCATCTTGGATCTTTTAAGGCAATCTTTTGCATGCCTTACTGCACATGCTCAATGTGCTCAATGTGCTCAATGTGCTCGGGCTGCAAAGCTTAGGGAGCTTCACAAATAATCAAAACCTCTGCAAGTTATAATAGATAGATGCTACAGGTCTGATGCAGAATAAACGGGTTTCTATGCCACCATGTCATTTTAATCTGGCAATTGCTGTTCAGCTTTGTTTTGTAAATTCCATATTATGCATATAGCCTAAGCTCAGGTAATACATACTAGCCCAGAGCATGCCTGTGAATTAGTGTAAAAATAAAAATAAAGATGGGAAGGTCCTGGGAGCATATTTAGAGACATGGGATGGGCTGGCTTTCAGCTGGTATAGAAGTCCAAAATATAAGGTGTAGCATGTCTGGATTGATTCTTGTAGAGCTTCAGTTCTCCTTTAACTACAACTCTCAGTGTACTTTCAAAAATAGCTGAAAAGCTGGCAGTTAGAAACATTCATATATTGTTCTCTTTCTTCCCATAAGCTTAACTATTCTTTGGTAAAACATTCTGCTCCAATTATGCATTAGCGGCAGCTCTACAAATGAAACAAGAGAGCTGGGAAAATCATTGACCTTCAGAGTCTGACCAGCTAAACAGAAAGAATGCCAAAAACTGAAAGGAGAACTATTGATTGGTTCTGTCTGTATGAATGATGACAGCAAGTTGTAAGCGTTTATTAATGGCTGGCAAGAGAACAGCGATTTGGATTTTTGGCATAGAAATCACTACACCAGAACTCGGAGGGAAAGGTATTTTTTTATTAAAACTCTGCAGACTCTTAAAGGGCAAACTATTCTAAAGAAAGAAATTAAGCCGGACCTTGAAAAAAAAAAGGTTGTCTTGTCAACCACCAACATGTGTTTTGATGGGTGTCGCTGCAGAGATGTCAGCCTTGAGGTATATAAATAACTGAGATTGTGAAGGGAACACACAGCAGGGAGACCTGCGGGTTTCTGATAAAGGCAAAACTAGATGACATTAGGGAAAAAACTAAAGTTTTCCTGGAATTGACAATTATTTTATAAATGCAAGTACAATAAAATGTGTAATGCCTTTTGTGGCATTGTTTATGGCCGAAGGATTTTCAAACTCTGAAATAAAAGTATTATTTGATGTACAAATGAGCTGCATTCCCAATGCACTAACTGTCATTAATGATAAGGAGGGGCACATGTCAGTCCTGGTACATGAGCGCCTCTAATCATGTTGCAGGATGTTGTGCCTCGTTGCTACTGTAATAGAGAGCCAGCATGTGTCATGTTCAGCATGACACATGAACCCAATGTTATTCTCTCTCTCTCTAACCATCCCCATCACTATTTAGCTAAACAGCTTAAGGGGCCATTGAGCAGCATACACGCTGGCATATGTCAGACACAAAATAGAGGCATCTATTATTAAAGGGATACTGTCATGAGAAAACATGTTTTTTTCAAAACGCATCAGTTAATAGTGTTACTCCAGCAGAATTCTGCACTGAAATCCATTTCTCAAAAGAGCAAACAGATTTTTTTATATTCAATTTTGAAATCTGACATGGGGCTAGACATTTTGTCAATTTCCCAGCTGCCCCTGGTCATGTGACTTGTCATTGCACTTTAGGAGAGAAATGCTTTCTGGCAGGCTGCTGTTTTTCCTTCTCAATGTAATTGAAGGGGTCTCATTGGGACATGGGTTTTTACTACTGAGTGTTGTTCTTAGATCTACCAGGCAGTTGTTATCTTGTGTTAGGGAGCTGTTATCTGGTTACGGTACCTTCCCATTGTTCTTTTGTTTGGCTGCTGGGGGGGAGGGAGGGGGTGATATCACTCCAACTTGCAGTACAGCAGTAAAGAGTGATTGAAGTGTATCAGAGCACAAGTCACATGACTTGGGGAGCTGGGACAATATGTCTAGCCCCATGTCAGATTTCAAAATTGAATATAAAAAAAACTGTTTGCTCTTTTGAGAAATTGATTTCAGTGCAGAATTCTGCTAGAGCAGCACTATTAATTGATTCATTTTGAAAAAAAATTTTTTCCCATGACAGTATCCCTTTAAGCTCTTGAATGGCAAAGCACTGGGGTACCACGTCTGTGAATTCTTGATACAAGTTCTGATTGCTGGTAGGTAAATACATACACATTGCACTTGTACATTAACATTTAATCAAATCATTTGCATTGCCAGCGTAGCACAGTGTTTCTATACATAGAACTCTAAACAAACTCGATGCCAGTAAGGAATAAATACATGAAAAGGGGAAACCTTTTCACAAAATAATGATCCAATGCATCCTCGTACTGACAGGGTACATATCCCATGTATCTTCCCCAGAATCCCTGTGGGTCAGTCCACGGTACATTTCTTTGAATCCCATCACTCTCTGTCCATCAATTTGTCTTGTTTATGTTTGTGTAGATGAAACATTATTATATTTACAGTACAGGTATAAGACCTGGTATCCAAAATGTTTGGGACCTGGGGTTTTACGGATAATGGATCTTTCTTTAATTTGGATCTTCATACCTTAAGTCTACTAGAAAATATTGTAATCATTAAATAAACCCAATACTCTGGTTTTGCTTCCAGTAAGGATGAATTATATCTTAGTTTGGATCAATTACAAGTTACTGTTTTATTAATACACAGAAAAAGAAAATCATATTTAAAAATTTGGATTATTTGATTATAATGGAGTCTATGTCAGATGGGCATTCCATAATTTGGAGCTTTCTGGATAACAGGTTTCCGAATAATGAATCCCATACCTGTATTTAGTTGGGCATATTCTGCAACTGCTGATATTGCTGCACACCCTTTCTTTGCCTTTGATGATTTCACTGATATTGAATGAATGGTCCTTGGACCCAAACTAAATAAAATGCCTATTTTTCTAGTGGACGAGATGACTACTTGTACGGGCGTATGGTTCCACTTAATATGTAGAACAAGATCTAATTGATTTCTGTGCCCCAGGAAGATCATCTCCACCCATCAGATTTCTTCTCATCTTGCTGTGCCCTTAAGATTCTTCCTCCACTGCTTTTGGAGTCACATGGATAAACCAGACTTTAGCCCAAAGACTACCTGTTGTCATGACTTATACAGATCTCTGTGTATCATCAGAAGCAGCGACTTTCATTTTTTCCCCTTTATTGCCCCTTCCAACCCAGCGTACCCCCTTAGATGTTGTGGCCATGAACTGTCTCATCTGCCCCATGATTCTCTCTTTAAATTCACATAAAGCCACACAGCATCTTGGTTATGTTTTCTCATTGGTGATTCCCTCTAGCTGGGAGCTCTTCGTTTTTAGATGTTTTAGCCGTCCCCAGCTTCCTGAATCCTGTTTTTCTATTTTTCATTTCCCTTCTTTTTCTGTTATCAGTACTTGTTTATTCCTTCTTTCAAATATCTTGGCTCTATTCAATACATGTTACCGAGGCTTAAATCTGTTTAAAGTGAACAATTTTAACATAGAGAATAAAGTGTAAATAAAGTTTAAATAAAGTTTAAAAACAACGTCCCTAACTAGTGATGGGCGTGTTTCGCTTTGCCGAAAAATTTGTGAATTTCCTGTGAAATTCGCGAAACTGCAAAAAATTTGCGAAACGGCTCCGGCGTCTTGTTTTTGACGTGGTGGTTTCATGAATTTATTCGCCGGCAGCGAATTCACACCTGGCGAATAAATTCGCCCATCACTACCCCTAACCTTAGGCAGTTTGTGAAGGTTGGAAGTAGGGATGTCACGGACTGTTCGCCGGCGAACTTGTTCGCGCGAACATCGACTGTTCGCGCTCGCCGAATGTTCGCGAACGTCGCGCGACGTTCGCCATTTTGGGTTCGCCTTACCTGGCGCTTATTTTTGCCCTCTCACCCCAGACCAGCAGATACATGGCAGCCAATCAGGAAGCTCGCCCTCCTGGACCACCCCCACACCCCCTGGACCACTCCCCTTCCATATATAAACTGAAGCCCTGCAGCGTTTTTTCATTCTGCCTGTGTGTGCTTGGAAGAGCTAGTGTAGGGAGAGAGCTGTTAGTGATTTGAGGGACAGTTGATAGTAAGTTTGCTGGCTAGTAATCTACTTGATACTGCTCTGTATTGTAGGGACAGAACTCTGCAGGGATTTGAGGGACAGTGAGTTTAGGTTAGTTAGCTTTGCTGACTAGTAATCTACCTTCTACTGCAGTGCTCTGTATGTAGCTGCTGTGGGCACTGCTGCTGATCTCTCATCTGCTGACTGCTGTAATAACCCAATAGTCCTTGTAAGGACTGCTTTTATTTTCTTTTTTGTTTTTTTTACTTTGCTACTGTAAGAGCCCAGTGCTATTAGTCTAGCTGTGTTGGGGAGTGGGACTGGTGTGCTGCTCCTCCTAGTAGTTCACCACTACCAGCACCAACCAGAGTCAAAATTGTTACAAAGTATCTTATTTGCACCTGTTAGCTGTTCTGAGATCTCTGCCAAAAGCTAATTAAGTTAGAAACTGTTTTTTTTCTGGCTGTTCAGTTCAGAGAAAAGAGGGACTTTCCAGTACAAAAGAGGGACAGGGGGTTGAGTGGTCAAAAGAGGGACAGTTGGGAGGTATGCAAGTGCCACCTAGCTGTGTGAGCTTTTTCACATTCTGTCTAAATAACAATAATAATTCCGTGTCCGTAAACATCACCTGAGTGATGTTTTTACAGCAGCAATAATATATTCCGTACCCACTACTGTATACGTTGCCCTTGCAGGCATTGTTTGCCCAGTCTTTAACCAAGTGCCACCTAGCTGTGTGAGCTTTTTCACATTCCGTGTCCAGAAACATCACCTGAGTGACGTAGTGTGATTTCTGCCCTTTACAGCACAAAACGCAGCGCTGTGTCAACAATGTATTTTCAGATACATTTTTGCCCTTGATCCCCCTCTGGCATGCCACTGTCCAGGTCGTTGCACCCTTTAAACAACTTTAAAATCATTTTTCTGGCCAGAAATGTCTTTTCTAGCTTTTAAAATTCACCTTCCCATTGAAGTCTATGGGGTTCGCGACGTTCGCGAACCGTTCGCATTTTTGAAGCAAGTTCGCGAATATGTTCGCGAACTTTTTTTCCGACGTTCGCTACATCCCTAGTTGGAAGCTGCCCAGCTCACCAATGAGGCAAGTTGAGGCTGTCGCCTCAGGCAGCAGCGCCCCACTAGGTACCAGGGGCAGCAAAAATGTTGCTCCTGGTACTTTAAGAGCGAATTTCCGGGGGAGGGGGGGCATCAGAAACTGCTGTTGCCTCAGGATCGCCCCTGAAGCTGCCAGTGACAAATTGCACCCCTCTATGGTGGTAACACCAACAAATGAAACAATCACATTTCTGGTCCTGTATTAAAAAGAAAGCCCTAATAATCAGGCCACATTTTAGGGCACAGTGCTCTTAGTAATGCATCACATACTTCACAATGCATCAGCAATGGATCAGTTTGAATGCCCAACGAAGCTCATCATTCCCAAAATCCTACATCCAAGTCCCCACAGTTCCTTATTCCAAGAATGTGTTTTGCTCTGGCCATAGTTTGATTTGTTAACAGCATTAATGGCAAAAACAGCTGATGTAACAATAACCTCAAACAGCTTTGATTCTAATTCTAGATTAGTATTAAGGAACTTTATTTTTCTTTCTTTCTTCTTTGTAAAGTTTTGTAGTGTTGTGACTTTAATAATAGTGCTCTTAAAACCGCTGCTGTTCAGCTTCACTTAGAACCATTTATTTGAAATAAAGGCAAATGGCAGTGCAGACTTCTAGGACGAGGCTTATTTGTTTAAGTCTCACTTGGCATTTCATAAATTCTTCGTTTTCTTCTCTGTCATGCATGCTAATAGGACAGTTTGGACATTTATCATTGTCTCCACCCTGAAGAGTATTGTCATTTCCTATTCTGCTTAATATAGCCTTTCTGCTTTGGCAGGGATCTGAGTGTAAATCATCCTGTCTGCTGATTCAAGTACAGTACAGTCCGGCGAGTATCACTTATAGTGCTGAGTTGTTTCATTCAGAGAGAAAGAAGAGGGAACTGGATGAGTGGAAGTTGTGTTTGTGGACAGGAGTGATAATGCATTTGATCTTAGTATTTAATTGTTTAGCCTTATATGCATTTTAAAATGATATATATACACACATACACCATGTTTATAAGTTACACATTCTCTAAAATATATATTTATGATGGCATAAACTATTATAGACCCAGAATATATATATATATATATATATATATATATATATATATATATATATATATATATACAATATCAAAACAGGGGGGTTGTGGGAGCACTCTAAAGGCTTTAAAGTATATATATAAGTATAATAAATGCTATTGCATATGTACCCAAAACAGGGGTTATTTTGTTACAAAGTTATGATCATAAAATTGATAAGCCACCATACCACGTCAAGGTAAACCCCGAATGGCGGTCCCTAACTTGTTTTATATTTTATGTGCATTTTAGCATTACCTGTAATCAATGTCCGTTGAACGCTGTTTTTTCACTGAGGGCATAACTTTGTAACAAAATAACCCCTATTTGGAAACATATGCAATAGCATTTATTATACTTATATATATATATATATATATATATATATATATATATATATATATACTTTAAAGCCTTTAGAGTGCTCCCACAACCCCCCTGTTTTGATATTATATATATATATATATATATATATATATATATATATTATTTGCACTAGTTTCCAAATGATAATAATTCTAAGAACACTTCCAAGATCTGTCAGAGCTACACCAAGAAAAAGTAAGATGAAGGAAAGCTGAAACAACGACAAATCCCTTGAGCCATTACCTTCTAACGTGCACAGAATTTGCTCTGCTCTTGAATGAGTCCAAGATTTAGCCTGTGTTTTTTTCCTTTGATACTTGTCATTTGTTTTTAAATGGCTTTGTATGAGGCACGGCTAAGTGCTTAAGCTGTAATAAAACATATGAAATATACTGTGAAGGAAGTCATAGTACTTACCACTCCATACTGTGCAAATTCTGGTTTATAAAGCCAGTTTTACCACAATGAATAAGGCCGGATTTAAAGAATTTGCACCCCTAGGTTGCATTGCCTGATCACCCCCACAAAATCCCAAAAATTCTTCTCTATAGTGTCGTGAGTCAAATAAGTAGCAACTTTTTTATTGGAAGTGCGCCGTCGCCAAACTCTCAAAAATAGTTGTCGGCTACCACACCACATTTTAAAGACATTTTTGCATAATTATAAGTAGAGGAGGAAAAATGAGGGGGACTTCATCGGTCGATCGGTGGAATAGTGTTCTTTTTGCATCCATTTTTCTTTACTGACACTGTGTTTACTGACATTGCCCCAAGTGTTAAAAACATTTTGACTATGTGTGTATAATATATATAATAGAAAGAAGGGGCCATATACGAATACACCTGCTAGTGCAGGTGCTCCAAAATGATTACAATGGAGAATTTATGTTGTCACTACTCATCAAGGTACATGCATTCAAGAACTCCTGTTCTTTTGCAGGTGCCCCTTCTAATGAATGGCACACAGCTACACTAATGGACCAGACTTGCAGTCAGCAAATTGGATGCAACCCCCACTCTATATATATATTAGATGCAACGTGCACCTGATTTACACCAAAATGCAAGTGTAATAGCCTCAGTTTTGACTTTTGATCAGTTGCAATTGTAGCAGATGCAGCTGGGATTGCTCAGATTATGGGGACAATGCTGCATTATGGCAAAAACATGGTAATTTTCAACTTAAAATGTACATTGCACACTGTATTTGCATTCGTAAATGGCTCCTAGAGAGGGAGAGATGTAAAACGAATGACTAATGGGGGGGGGGGATATAATATTGGTCGCTAATGCAGAAATCGTTCAGAATGTGAAATTAATGTTCACAAAGTGAACAATTTTGTCTTTGCACACACTTTAGCCCTCACATGACAGTAGGATAGAAATTGCATATTTTATCATTTGCGATGTGTGAGCAGTGTATGTATTAAACTTCTTAATAAAAAAGTCGTTAGGTTTGCTGAAAAAGTTTATGCCACCTTCAAGCAGTTTAGTTGCGTTCACCAGAAATAAAGACTTTTCCCATTTACTTTCTATTTTCTATTTGTGACCGTTTTTCTAATGTGTGTTCTAAGTGTAAAGTTTTATTTTTCACCTTCTAAAGCAGCTCTGGGAAGAGGTTTATACATTTAGTTTATACATTTTATCTTTAGCCCTGCTGAGCAGAATCCCTGAGTTTCATTACAGGCAGCTGTTAGAATTGATACAATAGTTGCTAATATTCCACAGATACTGCTGAGAAACATATCAACTAATTGTATCAACTAAGGGGAAGATTTATCAAAGGTCAAGGTGAATTTTCGAATGAAAAAATTAGAATTTCAAGCTATTTTTTGTGTACTTTGACTAGGGAATAGTCCAAATTCCATTCGAATTTGAAAAAAGTTAGAAAATTCGAATATCGAAATTTGTCATCTTTAAAAATTCGATTTTGACCATTCGCCATCTAAAACCTGCCAAACTGCTGGTTTAGCCTATGGGGGACCTCGATCGAAATCGATATTCCTTCGATACGTACATTTCGAATTTCGCAGAATACGAACCTAATCGATCGAATAGTACCTATATAAAAAACAAAAAACCTTTTATTTAATTTCGGTTGGTCTTTTTGAATTCAAATTTAGAAGTTTTTTCAATTCGAAATTCGACCGTTGATAAATCTGCCCCCAAGTGTAAAGTTTCATTTTACACCTTCTAAATCAGGGGGGGGGGGTCGCCGACTCTTTAACTGTTCTAAATTGATACATTTAGTTGATACATTTGTTATCTTTAGCACCGCTGAGCAGAATCCCTGAGTTTAATTAAAGGCAGCTGCTTTGTATTGATACAATGATTGCTAATATTCTACAGATACTGCTGAGAAATGTATCAACTAATTGTATCAACTAAATGTAGCAAATTGTAACAGTTCAGAATCTGCTCCTGGATCACTGAGCTGCCAGACATACACTAGAGGCAGGAACATTAAACATTAAACTTTAATTTTGGAAAAATTGCAACAAATACGAAATGGAAAGCAATTAAAAAGTCTTTATTTGGGGTGTACAATCTGAAAACAACTCAACTGAAAATAAAAGTGTTTGAAAGGTGAGCAACCCCTTAAAAGTTTTGCAATGTGCAATTAGGATTCTCAAAGCAATAAAAAGTCTAATGAATATTACATTGCGACATACAAATTGTTATTCTTATTTGTGTGCAAGTTTGTTCTCTTTGTGAATTTTATTACATTTCCCCCTAAGACTTACCTTAGCTAAGGTTTGATGAAAGTGGTGGGAACAGTGTGCATAATGCAGAGGGGGAGAGATACAGAAACAGGAGAAATTGTAATGTAAATGACAGTAGGAAATAGCCAGGATGCAACTTAGCTAAAAATGTAAATACATGACTTTGAGCAAAGAATGTGAGTCTTTTCTACAAGAAAAACTACAGTGAGTCTCCCACTGTTTAGATTTAGATAAGAGTTCTTATTATCTGTGTCCCTTACAGGCAATCTTTCTTCTTTTTAAGCATAAAATATTCTCAGCCAGGATGTGACAGGGCTGCTGAGAGCTACAAATAACCTAAATAATCTGTTCCTTGTTTTATAGCACATTCCCTCTGAAAGCCCCTAATGAAGGATTAGTCAAATGATAGGCCCAATTCATCTCTCAGCAAATCACCTGTTGTTATGAGTGACAGGTTACGATGAGGAAAATCAGAGAACAGAACACCAAAATCTCCTTTATAGGTGAGCACTTTATGAATATACATTATAGATTTACAATCGACAGTGCTTTTTGTTTCACCGTTTTAAATGAACCACTAGCCACATTCTATTGTCAAATGAAGTTGAAAAAAGCAAAATTCATAAAGAGTAAAACAGGGTAATGGGCAAGTCGAGAAGCCTCCAGTAAGGATGGGCGAATAAATTCGGCAGGTGTGAATTTCCGCGTTTCGCCGCCGTTGAATAAAATCGTGAAACTGCTGCGAAAATTCGCCGGAGAAAAATCCAATGCGTCGAAAAATGTTGGTGCGCGTCAGAATAGTCAAGTGCATAAAATTATTCAGATGCTAATACATTTGGACAAAATAATTGTGCGTATAAAAATTGTTGCCGGCGTCTAAATTGAAAAAAAAAAATAAATAAATACATTTTTGACTCCCATTGACTTCAATGCGTTTCGCTGGAAATTCGTGAATTCTTTGGGACAAATTCGTCCATCACTAGCCTCCAGTTAAAACTCCATACACTACTAATAAGTTTAAATACTGCTGACTACAGAAGCTTAGCATTGGCGTAAACCTAGCCGATTTAAAATCTCCAAAAATAAGGCTATTGCTCCAATGAAAATGATTTTTCTTAAATTAATTTTGCAATGTATTATTGTGCATATATTCAGAATCACAGAAATGGTTTTCACTTGTATTCCCCCATTTAAAAGCAGAAGTCCTCTTCTGTCAGTGTAAGTCAAAGTTAAACACATATATAATATCTGCATAACCAGGTATAGCTTGTGGCTTTACCCGTTGCTCTCAATGGCCAACAGGGCTTATTTATAAATGCAAGACACAGTGCAAGGACAAAGTTGCTTCCATTAGAACTACACTTGCACCCCAAACACCCTGATTTTTTTCAATCCTACAAAGTTCTGGGTACCCAGAGACAAGGTTGTTCTGAGTAGGGATGGGCGAAATTTTTTGCCTTGTTTCGCCGCAGAAATGATGCCCATAGACTTGAATGACGTTGTGCGTCAAAATAACAAAGATGCACGTCAAGTATCTTTTGATCTTTTGACGCCCATACACTTATACACGGGCGTCAGCGACATTTCGCCAGCAGTGAATTTTTGTCAAAACCAAATGGGTCAAGTTCGCCCATCCCTAGTTCTGAGATGAACACCTGCCTTGAGGACCACCTCTCGTGCTTCCTTTCAAGGCCCATGTATTAAAGGCTGAATTTTAGTGGTATTAGAGCTTTTTGAAACCATGATTCAACTTCTCAAAACCATGAAACCTTGATTCACTTTCTCTAAAATCACAAATGCCACGAAAGTTAAGTTAAAAGGTCAGAATATAAAAATTGTGAGCAAAAAAAAAAAAAAACCCTGAGCAATGTACAAAACAAAATGGATACCCAAAAACCTCTATAATTACTAATTACTACAAATTTGGACTTTTATTAGTGAGAAAAATAATCTGAAAACCTCTATAAGTCTAAAAAAAAAGGTCCAGTAGGATCAGAGCAGCTCCCATTAACTTGGTTTATACACTTAGGGGCAAATTTATCAAAGGTCAAAATGAAGATTTGAATTAAAAAAATCTAATTTTGAGCAAATTTTTGTTTTCTTTGACTAGGGAATACTCCAAATTTGAAAAAAGATGTACTGTCTCTTTAAAAATTTTACTTTGCCCATTCGCCATCTAAAACCTGCCAAATTGCTGTTTTAGCCTATGGGAGACCCCCTAAAACCTATTTGGAGTCAATTGGTGGACTTAAAAAATAAATGTTTTTTTTGGAAAAACTTCGAATCATATGATTCAAATGTGCTATTAATTAGAAAACTGACCTATTCAGCCAAAAAAAAAAATATTATAAAAAAATCTGACTTTGTAAATTCGGGTGAATTTGAATCTAATTCATATCAAATTCGATTCAAGTTTTTTCTCCAAAAAAAATAAATAGATTTTCAGGATGCCACCAAACAACTCCAAATTGATTCCAGGACGTTCCCCATAGGCTAAAACAGCAATTGGGCAGGTTTAAAGTGGTGAATAGTTGAAATCTAATTCTTAAAGGGCCAGTACATGATACGTTTTGAAATTAGAATTTTTTTAATTTGAATTGTATTTTAGCTATTTCCTAGTCGAATTACACTAAAATAAGCTAGAAAATTTGAATTTTTAAATTCAAAATTCAAATGTGAAATTCCAATTTTCACTTCGACCCTTGATAAATCTGCCCATTGATGAATCTCCAATTTTTACAGTTTTAGAGAATTTAAAAAAAAACATTTTTAGAAAAAATATGATTCATGAAAAAATTTTTTTACCTACACATGGAACCAACTCGTGCATAATGAATTGCATGCTGAAGCCACTTCTGACAATGCCACCATCACCCTGCATGGACATTATGCTCACACATAAAATTTGTGTCACAATATTTTGATGGCAACCAAATTATGCTCAGGTTTGGGGAAATGATGCATTTTAGTTAAAAAAACAACATTTCGGTTAAATTCTAAATGTGCACTTTGCACTAACTTCATAAATAAGTCCTTACTTTTTGATTAAAAGATAGATAGGATGGATGGACAGATACCAATAATGATGGGGCGAATCGGACCCATTTCCATGAAAATTTGCGACAAATTGCGCAACAATTTCTTTCACCCATTATATAGAGTCTATGGGTGTAATTTTTGTGGCAAGACTTGGTGAAAAATTTCACTCATCGCTAGTAGTGATGGGCAAATTTATTCGCCAGGTGTGAATTCGCGGCGAATTTGCGCGATTTGCCGCCAGCGAATAAATTCGCGAAACGCCCGCGAAAATTCGAGACGCCGGTGCCGTTTCGCGAATTTTCCGCCGTTTCGCGAATTTCGCGCCAAATTCGCGAATTTTCGGCAAAACGAAACGGCGCAAATTCGCCCATCACTAATCGCTAGATACCAATGCACAAACTAATAATACTTACTTTCATTATTTAATCTTCTTTAGATCAATAAAAGCTGAATCCTGGACAAATCTTTATGGTTTTTGTGCATAGCCACCTAGGCAGTTACATAGTTCTATAAGTAAAGATTTTTCTTAGCAAGTTATCTTTACTTACAAATCATTAGTCAGATTTAACTTTTCCTAAGTACCCATGCAATCCTCTTAGCAGCAGTATTCTTATCTGTGAGAGGTTTGTAAAGTTTTTTGCCCACTCACTAGTTTCTCAATAGATGGGAACCAGGGATGGGTGAATTTTTTATCCTTGTTTTGCCGCGGAAATGATGCCCATAGACTTGTATGGGGTCGTGCATCAAAAAAAAAGACGAGCGTCAAAAAAATTCTGCTGTGCATCAAAAAATTTTTGACGCCCATAGACATTAATGGGTGTCAGCGACATTTTCGCCGGTGGCTAATTTTTGACGAAATGAAACGGGTCAAATTCGCCCATCCCTAAGGGGAACACATATCTAAATGTAGACGCAATGTTACAGTACCTACACTTGATTAGAAAAGTAGTTAAGTGCCATTCTCTGGATCAGCTACAGCACTGAATTGCAATATTCCAACAACAGTCTGAAGATCGGCCGAAAACATGAAACAATAATATGCATTCAAAGATTAGTTATATCTTGGTTTGGATCAAATGCAAGGTACTGTTTTATTATTACAGAGAAAAAGAAAATCATTTTTTAAAATTTAAATTATTTAATAAAATATGCGTATGGGAGATGGCCTTCATGTAATTCAGAGCTTTCTGGATAATGGGTTTCTTTATAACAGATATCCTGTAGATAGTAATGAGGCTTTGACTACATCTGCAAATGCTTACCTGTTACTGACCACTGAAAAAGGTCGACAACAACAAAAACCGAAACTGAATTTCGCCAAGTAGATTAAGTGGTTCTAATTTATTTACTGACATATTCATATTTCTATTTATTGAATAAAAGCGAT
The DNA here is from genome assembly GCF_017654675.1 of Xenopus laevis. Classification (NCBI taxonomy): domain Eukaryota; kingdom Metazoa; phylum Chordata; class Amphibia; order Anura; family Pipidae; genus Xenopus; species Xenopus laevis. Next base: position 147,417,306 of record NC_054372.1, on the reverse strand, counting down.
CTGGACAGATTCCATTTTATGCTGGGGTAAAGGATTAAAGAAAAGTGCTTATTTCTCCCACTTTAAAATATCATGGATGAGAAATACGGTACAATTATCTAAGGAAATGATAGCTTCTTAGGGAGATTCTGGAGTTCCATTATTTATTCAATTATTTTCGAATATCGAAGTCGAAGGATTTATGCGATCGAACGATCGAAGGAATAATCATTCGACCGAACGATTAAATCCTTTGAATCGAACGTTTTGAAGGATTTTAATCCATCGATCGAAGGGATTTTCCTTTGATCAGAAAATTGTTAGGAAGCCTATGGGGACCTTCCCCATAGGCTAACATTGGCCTCAGTAGGTTTTAGCTGGCGAAGTAGGGGGTCAAAGTATTTTTTAAAGAGACAGTACTTTGACTATCGAATGGTCGTATAGTCAAATGATTTTTAGTTTGAATCGTTCAATTAGAAGTCGAAGGTCGAAGCAGCCTATTCGATGGTCGAAGTAGCCATATTTGACCATTCGAAATTCAAAGTATTTTTTCTGCTATTCCTTCACTCGAGCTTAGTAAATGGGCCCCTAAAATTACCTCAAAATTCGAATTTTTACTTTGACTCTTGATAAATCTGCCCCTTAATAAAGGTCGCAATGTATATTGATAAAGATGAATGATTAATTTACAGTATTAATTAAGTTTTGATAGGGCCATTAGTCTAAAAACAATTATTCTGCACAGCCAGAAACAGAAGTATATGTTGCTCATGCATCTGGGATATCGTTGGTTTTAATAGTTGCACTAATGAAAATGCAGGCTTTCTGGACCAGACAATACACTTAAAATGATTAAAATTGGGAAACAATGTGTTTGTGCTCGGCTCTCCTATTTTTAAACATAGCAACTCTGACTATTTATAAGGAAGTGTTATCATCCCACACATCTGCATATTTTAAGTTGTCTAGGCCAATATAATCTGACAGCTAGAAGAAAAATGTTCTTCCATATAGAGTTGTTTAGGACAGCATATTGCTAACTCAAGAACCAATAGGATTTCTTCTTCCACTATTCTGGACCAGCTCATTGGTTTCTATACTTTATGTATGGAGGTTTCTTGGGTTTGTGCTCTACAGTGTCATCTGAGAAGCTCTAGATTTAGAATACTGTAGATTCATGTATTTTTTACACTAGGATTACATCAGTGCTCGCCATGCTTTGTATAAAAATAAAGGGACCTATATATACAAATAAAGATGCTTATTTATCCTAGTTTGTACAGTACAGAAAGTCTTTATCAATTAAATAAGGACCAATAAAAAAATTCCACTGATTGTATGTACAGTTACTAACAGCACATACAATACGGAATCAGAAACTGAGAAGCAGTGGCAAAATTCTGTCAGTGGCATAAATCACATGGTCTCCTTTTATTTTAATGCATCATGATTGACAACATCCTTTAGACCATTGTTTGTCTGTCTCTCTAGGCTTAAAATACACTGTGGACAATAAATAGCTTCTATCCTTTTGTAGTCCATAAAAAAAGTTGCAGTGTTGTGCATTTATCAGTCATTGTGTTTAATGCAACAAGTTCATAATATCCTGTAACAAAACAGGTATGTTTTTTCCATTTTTGCGTAACTTGCTAAATCAGTTTCACCAAAGAAATGTGTTCAATTTGTTACACGTTTTCATGTAATCTCTCCATATAGTTTCTTAATTCCCTGCATTCCCCCATGTCTAAATCTTGGCATACCCATTTTATATCATCTTCATGGTTTATCAGAATAGGACTGACAACTTGGCAGCCATCCTCTGAGGGGATGGTAGTAAAAGTAGTAAATTTGACCCGTTTCCTTTTCGATGTAGGTGAAGAAGAAGTCTCTCCTCTCTGTTCTTTGCCTTCACTAAAGGAAGTCTCTGCAGACCTGTATGCCTGTCCATTAACAATTTTCGGATGGTTTGTGTTGAGAAGATATTTACTTTCTTCAACATTAACCCCTCTTTCCACGGCTGTTATGCACGCCTCCTGTTGTGAGGGGAAGTTTATAACATTTTCCAACAGCTCTGTCCTATTGGTAAGACCAACCCAGTCATGTGAGTGTGTCATGGTCTCCTGCTCATCTACGGGTATTTGCTTGTGCCTATATTTTAATGCAAATGTTACACAGTTAATAAGGAAGACTAGTATAGCAAGACAAAACACTCCAAGTAAGGCGTACATTCCAATTTCTAAATCACTTAATCCTCTGGAAGTTTGTGCTAGATCATTTTCCTCCAAGTCTCCATTACTATTTGGTAGGTCAACTTGTGCAGGAAAGCTGGTGAAATCCATTGGAACATTTGGAAGGTGACTGTCATCATCCAAAAGACTCTCCCTTCCTCTTGTCCGACCTAGCTGAGTTTTATCAGTTGCTGCTTTATTCATGATTTCATAATCACTGTTCATAGAAGGTGTACCAAAGTAGACAAGATCTGGCCTAGCCATTTCCAGCTGAGTCTTTGGCCTTCTCCCAATGCCATGGTTGTCAAAATGGTGTCCACGGTTGATGTTTCGGCTGTTATTCCTATCCTTCTGACCAAAATAGACTTTCATATTTCCGATACCAACAGTGAGAACACTTTTTCTTTTAGACTTCTGACATGATTCACTAATCATGAGTTCCACTTTGACCAAACCTCCTTGACCTTCTGCTACAGCCAAAAAAACGGGCCATTTTGACTTTGAATCCTGAGAAACAGAGAAAATATTCTCGTCTAATGATGTAACACTGAGTGCAAAGTCCTTTAGATCATATAAATCCAAGGGGCTCACTGTACCATCACTAAATTGAATCCAGCAACTTATTCCAACTTCCTATATGGAAAACAAAATAAATAAATAAATGTCAGCAAACAACAGATAAAAAGGAGAAAACACTTCCATAAAAAAATGTTTTATATTGCAATAAATTGTAAAGTACTAAATTGTGAAGGGCACAAATTCATTTCTGAGGCATAAAAAACACTAGTTTAAATTTCTTGGTTGTAAAATGTGTTTTTTCTCCGACGTGCTAAAAAAGACAATGGGTCCCTTGGGTGATATGGATTCGACTTTAACAGCCGAATAATAAAGTGACTGTCAAGTGACATTATCATATGCCAACTTACATGATCAAACGTATGTATTTAAATTAAAAACAATTGCAGATTTCTAAAATGTATTCATTTAGAAATGCTTTGCTTACAAAGAATCATGGCACGTCTAACCTTCAATTAACAAAGAGGGTTTTATCTTTCGGAACTTAATTTGTGTCCCTTTTTTCAGTAACTCATCCTGTATGGTAGAGGTTAATTCTTTCTGACAGTAAGGTTTCTTTTGAATACATTTAAGTTGTCCTCAACATTTGTTTTTACTTTCTATTAGTAACATCCATTACACTGGCATTTCTCCTGTCAGACGTTATGGTAATGTGCTTACACTAAATAAATAAACCTGGAAGAAATACCGTTTTTTTACTGAAAAGACATACATTTTCAGGACACCTACATTGATGCACTTTGTGTAAATCAGTACCTTCCCTTTAGACATAGATCAGGCATAAAGTCCTGCTGTGCTACTGTAAAATAAATGACATTTTCCTAAGGGCTCTATGGGCATTAATAATATATGCACTTTTTATGTACAGAATGTTTTAATGGGCAGTCAGACAGATGTCTGAACACAGCAGGCAGATTTGAGCACTGGCATCCAAGCAAAACTTGCATATGGTGCTCATTGGGAAAGAAGCTATGGTGAAATGGGAAGAGAATTTTCAGCATACATTAATAAGTTACATATACAATCTAAATTTAAAAAGAAGGGGCACATCAAAGTACAACCCGGTCATCAACAGTTGGTCTTGAATTCCTATAGATATTGTAGAATGCATGAGATATTAGGTGGCTGTAGTACATCTTGAATTTCTATGTGGTTGGGTGGGCATCATTTCTTCTAACATAATATTTTCAGGTCATATACAGTGCAGGGATGGGACCTGTTATCCAGATTGTCCAGGACTGGGGCTTTCCGGATAATGGATCTTTCTGTAATTTGGATCTTCATATCTTAATTCCACTGGAAAATCATATAAACATTAAATTAACCAATAGGCTGGGTCTGCTTTCAATAAGGATTAATTATATCCTAGTTTGGATCATGTATAAGGTAGAGAAAAAAAGAAATCATTTTAAATTTTTTTGATTATTTTGATAAGATTGAGTCTATGGAAGACAGCATTTCCATAATTCTGAGCTTTCTGGATAAAGGGTTTCCGCATAACGGACCCCATACCTGTATTAATGTACACTGTAAGTGAATTTCGGTGTCCTTTCATAAAATCCTTTTATGAACGGCATCTAGTCATATAAAGCGCCTCCAAAAGAATAAGTGTAGAATGTCTCCTTTGCCCCATGGTATCCATGAACTCTTAACTTACTATACATTTCCCAATGAAATTGATGTTTATTACAAAATAAGATGCCAATCCAATGCATGAAGACCTTCTTTATTTTTAAGACTGCAAACATTTTGAAAAACATACATATTTTGAATTTTATATGCTCAGTTTATCAAGATCTAACATTTTACTTTTGTCTCATCTTTACAGTTATAGGGTCTAAAATCTTTAAAAAAAAACATCAGGGAAGTGAAAACTAATTGACCCCTTATCAAAGCCGATAAATGCTTCAGTGCATCAGTATAAGCTTTGAGCAGTCACACACATTCCTTTTCAGTGGGGTGTTAGTGCTTAATGCAGCTCACTAGCAGCAGTTAGTTCTAACACCCATCCAAATTGTTAGTCTCTAAATACAAACCACATACAGGAGTTAACAAATCAGAAATTATTTTCCATATGGGAACAAATATTTAAATATTTTTTTGAGAAGTATGCATTGTTACCTCTTGTAAAAAAATTATATTTGATTTAGGGCCATAATATTTATCCAGCTTTAAACAAAACATACTGTTACCGATAGATATAGCCTTGTCTAACAGCCTGATTATTAGGCTATTATTTTCAGCACCACACCTACAAATAGCATGGATAGGTTGTTTGTTGCAGGGAAAATGATTTAGTTTGAGGGGGCAAATGGATAAACTATTACTAATATTAATAACTCTGAACAAATAGTAACACCATTTGAATCAGTAAACATCACTATAATTTAGGGTCACAATTCTATAAATAAAAAATTCCTTCTAGTCCTAGAATTAGGGTAATACACTTCTCATTCTCTTGTTACTAAGATATTTGTATCCAAATGATATACAGTATATAATGCCCTTGTTCAGAGCACAGTCATCAAGTGTAATGGCATGCAAATTCTGTAGATAAAAAGCTTTTACCAAATACAGTACCTAAATTCTGCAGGGGTCTCAGCAAACATACCTGTTTTGGAGTAGAAAGGTGCTCCTGTGCTATAGTTGTTGCATAGACTGCCCTATTGCTTCCAGGGCTAAGCTGAACAGAAAGTGACAGCCCTGTCACCACTTGAATGGCTAAATCTGTTATTGTCACCTTTTCATCAACAACCATCACCGTTCTTTCAGCAAGAATTGCATCTGAAAGTGGGGATAATATCTGAATGAAAACAAAAAAACAAACTGCAGTGTTAAAGTGAAAGATTCAGTTTCATTGGGCTTCCTAGTCACTTTAGGCAAATTTCCTAATCACAAGCATGTAAACTTTTTATTATGTTCGGCATAACTATAAACAGAATTTGACAGAATTGAACCAGTACACCAGATGATGTCTCCTGACTGCAAATGTCAAATTCTGTTGTAGCTGGAGATACTTTTTTTTTTTAAGTCTGCATGATATAGCTAAAATATAGTTAAAAAGTCTTCATCAGGAAGGCCCAATAGTGACTTTTAAGCACTGTCTTTTTTTCTGAAAATCCTCATAGACTTCCCAAATTATAGGAAGACCATTAGGGATGTAGCGAACTGTTCGCCCGCGAACTAGTTCGCGCGAACTTCGGCCGTTCGCGTCCGCCGAATGTTCGCAAACGTTTGGGAACGTTCGCATTTTGAGTTTGCGTTCGATCGTTCGACCATTCGATCATTCGAATTCCTTCGACCGCTAAAAATCGAACGATTTCCATTCGTTCGAACGATTGTAAGCATTCGATCGAATGAAAAGCATTCGATCGAATGGCTTCGATCGTTCGATTCGAATGAAAATCCTTCGATCGAACGATTAAAATCCTTCGATCGTTCGAATCGAACGATTTTTAGCGGGTGTTCGAAGTTCGCGAACGTTCGCATTTTTTGCCGGTGTTCGCGAACGGCAGTTCGCTACATCCCTAAAGACCATCACTCATAGGGACAAATTCACAAAACGACGAAGCGCCTAACGCCTCGGTGAATGCGCCAGCGTAGCTCATTTTCGCTAATTCGACGATTCGATAGTGTTACTTCGCACCCTTACGCCTGGCGAATTTGTGCAACGGACGTAACTACGCAAATTCACTGACGTGCAAATTATTCTGAGCGCTACCTTTTACACCAGACTTCCTTTGCCACCTCAGACCAGGTGAAGTGCAATAGAGTAGATAGGAATTGCTTCCCAAAAAACTTCCCAAAAGACGCTGGTGTTTTTTCATTTTTTATGGGTGATAGGCTGAAAAAGATCGAAATTTTTTTTTGGGGCTACCCTCCTTCCCCCCTATATTTCCTAACTCATGGCACCTTAACTATACAGTGGGCACATGTGTAGGTCAAAATAAAAATTTTATTTGCTGTTTTGAAGGTTTCCCAGGCTTGTGTAGTGCTGCTACATATACCTCCATTGTAACTTCAATTTGGCGCCATATGCAAATTAACCATCGCTAGTGTAACTTTCCTTTGCTTGGCGAATTAACGCTAGCGCAACTTCGCAACCTTACGCTTCCCCTGAGCGCAACTTCGGATTTTAGTGAATTTGCGAAGCGCTGGCGAAAATACGCCTGGCGAAGTGCGGCGAAGCGGATGATGTCGCAACAACGAATCTTAGTGAATGTCCCACATAGACTCATTGTAATCAAATTATTAATATAGTGCCACAGCTATTCAGTGACACTTCAGCCAAAATAATTTCACCTTTTTATCAACTGAGAAGAACAAAATTAGTTTCCTTTACCTGCAAAGTTGTCATTCCAACTTCTTGGCCAATGAGAATTTGTCCCTGAAGTCTGACAACTTTGGGATCATCCATTTCGATAAATTCAGCAATCAAGTCTGTAATGTCAACTTGCCAATCAGATCCTAGAAGGTAGGACAGCTGACCAACAATGTCAGAATGTTCTGCTATAAATTGTGTGAGGACATGCAATGTTGCATGTTGGTACTGCAGAGTGCAGCCTCTTCCCTTCTTGTCATCATCCTCTTCATCCTCACTGTCTCTTGCCGGTCTGTCATATGATTTGAGAAAAAAGTTACTTTTTATACCAATCCTGCCTTCGGGAATGCAATTATAAATACAACTAAACTCAAGAAATGGCTACATGGATTGATCCAATTGTAGGAGATATCTATTGGACTTAAGCTTTAGCTTTCATTTATTTGTAGCAGTTATTACATCTCAAGTCAGTTTCTGTTATTGTACTTATTATTGTTATTGTTTTATTGTACTGTTATACAAAAAGCTAAGACTTACAGGAAGACCATCTGCCATAGACTACATTTTAATCAAATGTTAAAACTGTTTTGCTTTAATTATAATCAGATAATTAAAAATGTTAAAACTTTTTTTCCTGACATAATAAAACAGTATTACCTTGTACTTGAGCCTAACTAAGATACTGTATAATTAATCCTTATTGGAAGCAAAACTATCCTGATAGGTTTAATTAATGTTTACATAATTTTTTAGTAGACTTAAGGTATGGAGACCCAAATTATGGAAAGATCCCTTATCTGTATGCCGAGCATTCTGGACAACAGGTCCTATACCTATATATAAGAATAGTTTTGCATTATTTACTGGAAAGCTTTAAATATCCTCAGTCCTTTTGGATGGCTATATAGTACTTCTATCAATCACATTTATCGTATTTGTGGTCTTTTCTCCTTCACGTGATATTTAATTACTTTGTTTTGCATAATTATTCTAAAATTAATTACTAAGCCACCGGAGCAATTAATTATTCACATAAACACAATCACAGATATATTCACATCACTGAATGCTCAACAGGACATGAGAGCATATTTATTTGCATACAGTATGGGAAGTCCAAGTTTCTTTTCCACTGCCTGCTCTGTGTCCCCTATTGCCTAATGGCCATAATGAGCTCAAAATACCTTCTGCTTTTGTTCAAAGTTGAACTTGATTGACATATGTCTTTCTCTAATAGGGATGTAGCGAACTGCCGATTTGGTGTTCGCGAACGCCGTTCGCGAACACCGGCAAAAAATGCGAACGTTCGCGAACTTCGAACACCCGCTAAAATCGTTCAATTCGAACGATCGAAGGATTTTAATCATTCGATCGAAGGATTTTCATTCGAATCGAACGATCGAAGCCATTCGATCGAATGCTTTTCATTCGATCGAATGCTTACAATCGTTCGAACGAATGGAAATCGTTCGATTTTTAGCGGTCGAAGGAATTCGAATGGTCGAACGACTTGTATTCGAATCGAACGCGAACTCAAAATGCGAACGTCCCCAAACGTTCGCGAACATTCGGCGGACACGAACGGTCGAAGTTCGCGCGAACTAGTTCGCAGCAGAACAGTTCGCTACATCCCTATTCTCTAAGCTGTATGTTTAACAGTAGTGATGAGCTAAAAATTTGAATGATGAAAAGCAATTGTTGCCTAGTGGACAGAAGGTCCAACAATGTAGGGCATGTGTGTAGCAGTGAAAAATGCATGTGATTTTGCCCTCCCAATTTTTATTGGTAGCCCCAAAGCAGAAACACGGTGCTAAGAAAAAAAACTCATACTCCCATATGTAATAAAAGGCACTACATTTGCCCAGGAGGAGTAACCCACAGCAACCAATAAGATATTTGCTTTTAAACAGGTGACCAGTTAATGCTGCCTGCTGATTGGTTGCTATGGGCTACTGCTCCTTGGCAAACTTAGTGACTTATTACATAGCTCCCATAGGGGCAAATTTACTAAAGGGCGAAGTGAAGTCATTTTGCAACTTTGCAAATTTACTATCAGTCACTCTGGCGAAAATTCGCCTAGCGATGATGATAGCCTAGCGCAACTTCGCACCCTAATGCTGGCGAAGTTGTACTCTGGAGAAGGGGGCGAAAATACGTAAATTTACTAACATTTTTTCTGAACGTGACCTCCTTCACCAGAGTTTACTTCGCCAGGTTAGAGCAGGCAAAGTGCAATAGAGTAGATAGAAGTTTTAAAAAAAAAAAGTTGAAAACTTTTCTAAGTCCCAAAATAGGACTTTTTTCTAAGACCCAAAAAACGCTGGTGTTTTTTGAGTGATCGGCTGAAAAAGGGTGCCCACCTTCCCCCCTACATTTGTGGCACCTTAACTATACTGTGGGCACATGTGTAGGGCATTAGAACACCTAAATAAACTTTTATTAAGTTTCCCTGCGCTTGTGTAGTGTTTTGTATGCGCTGCTGCATACACGTCCATTGAAATTCAAATTTGGCGCTGTATGCAAATTAGCCTTCACTAGCGCAACTTTGGACCGCCCATCATAACTACGCTAGCACAACTTCGGAAACGATCATTAACTTGGGCGGAACTTCGGATCTTCGTGAATTTGCAATGTCCTGACGAGTCTACGCCTGGCGAAGTGCGGAGAAGACAACGCTGGCGAATCTACAGAGGTAAGTAAATTTCCGCAATAGACTCTAATGTAGCTTGCTACTGTGGTGAATTTTTCAACAAATGGGACAGATTTGCTCATCACTTTTTAACACTAGAGGTATTGCCATGTTCTAGATTAACTGTGATACATAACTGGAGTGTGTTGAAATGGGAGCACATATAGGCTATATCCAAAGGGAATTTAAGCCTCTGAACTGGTACTGAGCAAGTCCCAGCCCAATTAAGCCTTTTATCTACTTGAATATAACTGCAGTGGGCATGCTTTTAGGCAGTGCAAGAGCAGTGTTACTGATTAGGAAGTCATCAAACCAATAGGTTAAAAGTTGGAGGAATAAGATTATGTTTGCACAGAGCTGGTGAACCAGTAGAGGTGTTCATAGGTTACAGCTCTTAAATATAAATTGATGGACCTTTAAGTGTCCTTTAAATAATGCATGTGCCTTCAAGAATTAAGCTAAATGTTTAGAATATTGTCTTGAAATTCAGAAGAATAATTTACTTCACTTTGTATAGTCAGAATAAACATTATATTGCTTTATTGCAGATAAGGTAAAGTGCAATGGATAACAGAGTGCATGGGGGCGATACAGAAATAGTCAGTGGTCATATATTATTATTTGATGCACTCACAAATCCAGCACAACACTATTGTCAGCACTGAACTTTTATTTTAGCCAAATGCCAATTTAAAGCACCCAGTACTAACACTGATCCTAAAATGAGCAAATAGACAAGCCACTGTGTAATAACAGCAATTTTGTAAGATAGCTTTTCTATCTTTGGTAATTGGTGACTGGTGGATAAAAGTCTCCTGTAGAATAGCATCCATGTCCCTATTTATCTGCTGCACGTTTAGTTAATTTACTAAGTGAGGTGTAAATTGCAGATCTCCTAATGCAACCATTTGGCATACATTTTATTTGATGTTTATCTCTTTAGCATGTAAGGTTAAATAAAACATGTACAGCATTATATCTAATCATATATATATATATTCTACTCTTATCAGTTATAGTTTTTTTTCAAATATTACATAGATCAAAAAATAAATTGAATCTTTTAGGTACATGTGATTGCATGCTGAGGTTAAAGTCAGGGCATATTACCTACCTTTTATTAGACATAATTGGAACCCTCCAACCTCTGATCTGATTCAATTCAGCGTCAGACAGATCTATCTGCAATGGGAGCCGGGGGACCCAGACTGTCATCAGCAGTGAGGCTTTAAAGTGCTGGTAAGTGAAATGCACAATAGCATTCACCTTTCCTTTCATTTCCTTTCCGTTCACGAAGACATAGTCACATCGATCAGAAACCTGCAAGCAGAGAAAGTAACAGTGACATGTAGTCATAAATACAGTATATACAGTGGATTTTGCTTACCAGTGGAATATTTACTGAAAGTAGAATAAAGTTACAGCTATAGAATTGAAATAAAGAATAAACTCAATAGCCACGGAAGATACAGAATATTCTTTTTCAAATATGGTTTCAAACAACAAAAATACTGCATGAGATTCTTTACTGATATGTCAATGGAAAAGACATATGCAATGGGAACTATTTTCCTCTGGGAAAGCAATTTTTCCTTTGTGCATAATTAATATATGTTGTAGGCACATACAGACGCAACCTGCCAATGGAACAGTGACTGTGTGTCATTGCAGGGTACAGTGTACATATTCATTTCAGTTATTTGGCAAAAGAACTGATCCTACCTTCAAACTGATTTTAATGATGTGTTGTGTACAATTACAATTTGTCAAGTAATAAAATATCTAATGAACATAATAATATTGTGAAATGCAATTTATTTATTCCTAATTTTGTGAAATGTCATTCCCGAGTTTGTGTCAGTTAAATTGTAAATCAAAGACAATGCAACAAGCCATGTTGAATCTTTTTAAAATTGGATAAATAAATAAGATAAAGCTCACTATACTATATGTGTGTCTTTGTTCAAGCATTAAAAGCTGGAAGTTTTATTCTTCTATTAGAGCAAGATAATATAATATCCAAAAATAGGTATGGATATCGACCTACATCCCTATTACCTGCCAATTGCCAGATAAATTTTTTGGCAGAAATTCATTCTCGTCTGATACGATAGACATTTGATTGTATGGCAAATGCAACCTATGGGTCATATTGGTGTCAGTCCAAACATATCTTCATGTGCCAAGATGCAGTGACACATTTTCTGATCATATTGTATTCACTGTGCATAATTTGTTTACATTTCGCTGAGTTTATCTTTTGGCTGACTTCAGGCATTTTACAGCTTTTTAGGTATTTATTGGAAACCGCACATTCTAGCTAGCACATTTTGGCCACAAAATAAATTCTTTGATAACACAGCATTTACCCACAACATTTGCAACAAGGAGCACAGGGCTGTCCTAATGGTGTCCTAAATGGTGGCTTTGATACAGTAGTAAGTTTTCACACATGATGGTATAACAGGTTCGAGTTTTTAAGAGAAACAGTTGAATGCATGTAGAGAGCCTTATCTCTATATAGCGCCTTTGAAATTTGTGGAGCTGCTGGTTTTAAAGCAATTATTGCTTGTTGCCAGACCCTCATTCATTGTTCATTTTATCATTATATATTTTTTTATTCAATTGTTTTTACAAATTAAAATGTTAAGAGGAAATCCCAGTTAGACTGTTGTCATAAATTGAATAATTGTGTCTCTGTTTGAGATCTTAATTAAAAAGCCTATTATAAACACCAAATTGTTAAGGATGAGCACATTTTTTCGCCTACTACAGATATGCAGTGAAATTAGTATCTTTAGGAATGTCAAACATTTTCGCAAATCTGTGCTAGAATTTCACTATTCACTACACTTGGAAAAAATTTGGTTTTGTTTGCACATTGACTTCAATGTATTGAGAAAAAAACACCCTCTGAATCCAATGCATTTGATCCAAGAGAAAAAAAACCTTTATTGACTTCAATGCATTTGGCACAAGAAAATACTTGAGTAACAATACCTATTGACCCCAATGCATCTAGCATTAGAAACAATGGACCAGATTCAATTCAATAAGTAAAAACTGTTTTCTCCTTCCAACCCATAATTTGCATATGCAAATTAGGATTTGGATTCGGTTTGCACCAGCAAAATGTTAGAAAACAAAAAGTAGGCTGTATAAGCACAGGCACCAACTTTGTGCTACCCCTTAAGAAAAGAGATTGTATTCGACCAGGGCTGATGACCCCCCCCCTGTATTTTCCCAGATTTATATCTTAGACAGAGCTGAGGGCATGGGACATATTCAAAGTGTAACATTCATCAAATCTCCAAGTTCATGTCTCTGTCAATAGGATATGCTTTCAGTGTGTAACTTGCTTGTAAGTGACACTTGAAATGAATGCCCTAAATCACTGCTGAGCTCAAATTAGATGTTAAATAAATTCCAATTGTATCCCCAATTCATATGCAGGGAGAAAACTGCTTAAATAGAATTCATTTAAAAATAATTCAGGTTTTTGTATGAAGTGCTTCCAAAGCAACCAGAAACCTCAAATATAGTATTTGGGTTAAGGACTCTGACAAAAGAATCAGCTTGGCACTGAAATGACATCAGTGAGAAGCACGGAGTTAGAATTTAGAATGACTTGGATGGAGTTCAGAAGAACTTTGCTGTCATTCTGCTAATCAGCTTTTGAGGCAGGTAGAAAGAAGAAATACGTAGGTAGAGAGACAGTTTTCCTTTTGTTTTACTTCAACTGTGCTCTGCTGCCAATGAGCCCAACTGTGATTATTACACCAAAAGGCTTGTCTAGGCCACAGATTTGAGTAAATTTTAAGTGTCCTACAAGGCTGAAGTTCCTCTCCATTGTATTATCCCTACTACTCCTGTTGTACCAGTGTATATACCTGCAACAGAAAATTCAGTCCCAGTGCATACAGTATATCCCTACTTTTGTTTCAACAGATATAACTCTGCCGTGTTTAACCTTAATAACGGCCAATGTCCAGGTTTATTTATCCTACCACTCCCTTCTTCATCATAGAATACACCTTTTAGTAAGGTCAGTAAACTCTGTGCTGCTAGCACTAACAAGCTCATTTGGTCTCTCTCAGTTAACCGGCTCACCTACCCACATCGAGGGTCATGCTCTTGATCTTATATTCTGCCACTTGTGCCACCCATCCAACCTAACTCTCCTCACCCCTATCTGACCATCACTTACTCTCCTTTCACATAACACTTTCACCTGAGCTATCACAACCATCTCTCTCCACCCACACGTACAGAAACCTTAACACATTTGATACACAACAATTATCAACCGTATCAGCACAATCCATCTCTCATATTAACAATCTTTCCTGTCCAAATATGGCAGCTTCTCTCTACAACTATGCTATTTCAACAGCTCTCGACTCCCTTGCTCCTTCTACCACCCGTCACAGCCGACCAGCTAAACCCCAACCCTGGCAGATGCAGTAGATAAGCTGAACATTGGTGAAGAAAGTCACAAACTGATGCTGACTTCATCCACTTTGAATTCATGCTCTCCTGCTACAATTGAGCAATAGCTAAAGAACAATACTTCTCTTCTTTAATCTCCACTCTTTCCTCTACTGTTTGCCACATTTACCTTACTCTTATGGTCCTCTCCACCCCCTCCACCCACTAATAAAACTGCCCAAGCTCATTTCTTTCATGAAAAATTGTTCTCATTAGACTAAGCATACCGTCTGACAACAATCTCAGTCAACTCATATCCACTTTGCACTCCTTAACCCCCGGAACACTAGATGAAGTTAACAAACTTCTAGCCTGCTCAAAACCCAAAACCTGCTCCCTTAGCCCCATAACCTCTCGCTTCCTCTCTGATTCACTCTCTCCTGCACTTACCCACCCATTTAACCTTTCACTCTCTACTGGTACTTTTCCATCCTTATACAAGCACTAATCATTCCTATCCTCAAAACCTTGACTTGATCCCCGCTATGCCGTTAACTATTGTCCAGTTTCCCTTCTTCTATTCGCATCCAAATTACTGGAAAGGCTTGTTTACAGACGCCTGATCCAGCTTCTCCCTCACACTCCCTTCTCGACCCCCTGCAATCTGGCTTCCGCCCCAACACACTCATCTGAAACTGCACTCACCAAAGTAACCAATGATCTTCTACTGGCAAAGTCTAAAGGTCACTATTCAAGCTATTCCACTATTTTGCAGCCTTTGACACAGTTGACCACCCACTCCTCCTAGACATTCTATACTCAGCTGGCATTTGTGACACTGCTATTTCATGGTTTACATTTTTAATGTTGCCTTCTCTAACTCTACTTCTACTACATTCCCTCTCTCTGTCTGAGTTCCTCAAAGCTCTATTCTAGGCCCCCTGCTGTTCTTAATCTATACTACTTCATTATGAAAACATATTCAGTCGTTTGGACTTCAGTGTCACCTTTATGCTGATGACACCCAACTCTACTTGTCTACTCCTGACCTCTCTCCTTCTGTCCTTTCCCAAGTTACAGACTGTCTCTCTGCTGTCTCCTCCTGGATGTCACAGTGCCAACTGAAACTGAACCTTTCAAAAACAGAACTCATTATATTTCCTCCAAGATCTTCCCCTGTCCCTCAGATATCACTCACAGTAAACAACACCACCTTTCATTCCACCACACAGTCACGCTGCTTAGGAGTTATCCTAGACTTGCATCTGTCTTTTTCACCACACATCCAAAAACTTGCAAAATCATGTCATATTCAACTGTGCAACATTGCCCGAATACAACCATTTGCATCGCTTCTCCTCTCATCACTTCTGCCCATTCTCATCTACAAGACTTCTCTTGGACTTCTGCTTTTCTCTGGAACTCTCTGCTTTGAGCTGTCAGACTTTCTCCTTCTTTCCAAACTTTCAAACGCTCCTTAAAGACCCACTTGTTTAAAAAAGATTATTCAATGTACCTTAATTAATCAATAATTGCTGTATCATATATCACAAAATTGTTTCTAAAATGTCTCAATTGTACCCTAACCTTTAATTTGTAAACTCTAAGTTGTAGGGCCCTCTTGTTTGTTATCCACCATGTATTCCCTGTTTGTTATAACTAAGGTAAAGCACTGTGGATCTTGTCATCGCTATAAAAATAAATGATGATGATGATGTTCCAGGCCATGTGGACGGAAGGGGGTGGGGGGATTAAGACTGATGTGACTGAGGGATAGTCTACCTGGACCTGTTAAACTGCAAAGAGAGGAAACCATAATGATCCATTCTGCTGAACATGGAACAACAGGGCACATGATTTTTCCATTCTAATAAATTATGTACCCAAAACATGTTTAACCACTTTAATATTTAATACATGAAGCTTGCTTTATCTGTAAAACTTACTGGCCACCAATAGCTTTTGCATGTGGGATTTTGGGGGGTTGCTGAGGTAAGTACTAAATATATTTCAATTAACCACAGGTATCTGTACTGCTGTTCACCAACCCTCACTGATGACAAGAAAACTTTCTCTGTAAATTAATCTCTGTTCCCACCGTGTAATTTAGCATAAAGGTCTCGCAATCCTGTCACATACAGGCATTGCATCTTTCCTGATTATTCTGCTGTGGGGAAACGTGAATGGAGGCTTAATTTGCAGCTTATGTATTTTATTCTCTTATAAACAGATGTAGGAGTTTTTAGCAAGGTATTCAACAGAAGCCATAAGGATGCTTGGCACATCCCAGCCAGCACAGGGGTTTGCTCTTTACCATTAATCAGGACAAACACAAGCCCGGCCTTCTCATTATTTTAGCCATGCTTTGGAGCTGATTAAAAATCTTTACAGGAAGAAAATGTTTATCACTCAGTAAATCTGTTGCCGGCCTCACAGATAGATACTTAATAATTGTCTGATAGTAAAATGTGCATTCGTCTGCTGGGAGAAACTCGGATTTACTGAGCCTTGAGCAATAGCTGATTACAAAAAAAAAGTCTACACCATCTTCTCTTGATGGCCTGTGTTTTGAGGAGTTTTATGTCTGCCATTCTAATCTTAATGCATGTTATGCAGGACAGTAATCCTCTTCTCTACAAGCTTTATTTATATTGTATATTTCAAATGGTGTCTCACAACCCTGGCAGGCTTACAAGATATTTCCGTTGCTTAAGCACTGCATGGCAAATGTCTTTTTAAGGACTATAAGCATGTTACTGTGTGAATGAAAATGACGCATTGCACAAAGGAAAGGCATGGGCAAAGAAATAAAAATATTTCACATTATTTGCAGATTAGTGAATGTAAGCATGTAATTAGAATTATATAATTTAACAATATATTAAATAACAGTGCACAAGTAGATATCCATTTTATTACTAATACAGTCACATGCATTTAGGAATCCATTGCATATTGATCAGTTTATAACAAAATACAGTGCAATGAGGCTTTTCCATACTAAGATGTAGGGGCCCTTTGATAACATAGATGCAAAAGTGCACAGAAGGCAGTATATATATCTGTTTACTTTAGGATGCACTTATGTATCAGGCCTCAACAATTTAATACCATGGTACACTTATCAGGAATTAATAGCATGGTAAAGTTAGTTTATGCATATGTGTAGTGATGGGCGAATTTGTGCCGTTTCGCTTCGCCGAAAAATTTGCGAATTTCGTGCGAAATTCGCGAAACGGCGAAAAATTCTCGAAATGGCACCGGCGTCTCGTTTTTGACGCTTGCGCCCGTTTTTGACGCCGGCGCCGTTTTTTCGACGCCGGCGCCCGTTTTTGACGCCAGCGTCCGTTTTTTAGAAAAAAACATTTTCGCGGGCGTTTCATGAATTTATTCGCTGGCGGCGAATCGCGCAAATTCGCCGCGAATTCGAGCCTGGCGAATAAATTCGCCCATCACTACATATGTGTAATAAGGACCATAACCAAACTCCAGGGCTCTCAAGATTCATCATAAATATAAAGCTATTTACTCTCTGACATTTGGTAGTAACCCAAATATCCTTTCTGCAGAGCATATATGAATGTGTATAAAAAAGGGAAATAAAAAACAATGTTACTATTGTTTTAAACAACTCATAGTAATTGTTGTACCAGAAACTCCTTGCCACACAAAATTGTCTCATTAATTTTAATGGGTTATGCCAGGTTTAAAGTGGTATATATAATAATGGTATTTTTGGCATAAGCCTGTAAAACCATTTGGCATAAACCTGTAAAACCAAAGGCTTAGTACAATATGAAAAACAACAATACAGCTGTTTTAAAATACAGTGCAAATACAAAATAATTTACACATCTCTGTACATAAGTTCCAAATATAAATGCCCTGATATTTTATTATTATATTAACATGTATTTATATAGCGCCAACATATTTCACAGCAATATTGTTGCTTATAAAATTCATCTGTTTTGCTTGTGAATAATTCTCAAATGTTTGTAGCACATGAACATTTATTAGATGCCCCCTGGATCTGTGGTCATGTCTTGATATACAGTAAATAAAACATACACAGACAACCACATTTAAGAAAGCTGCATTGACAACTATGCCACTTTAGTCAACATGTGTGCAATAAAAAAGGCTTGTGCCAGGGGCGTAACTACCGGGGAAGCAGGGGGTGCAACTGGGCCAGGGCCCGCACCCCCGCAGGGCCCCCCGGTAGATTGAGCGCGCTGCAGCCGGGTGGAGTCGGCTGCAGCGGCAGAGAAAAATCACGCAGACGAGGGTGGGGGCGGGCCCGGCTGCACGGCCCGCACCAGGGCCCGCCCCCACCAAGTTCCGTTACTGGCTTGTGCTGAACATACTTTTTGCCTTTTGTTTTAATCATGACAAATCTATGGTTTTATGGTAGATTTTTAGTGGAGCATCTGATATAGAACAGTGGGGGTCATTTATAAAGTTCACGCAGCGCATATTTTTCGCAAATGGTTGTATTGCACATGTTTTTTCCTGAACGCTAATATATTGCACTGCTCTGCCCGTCTTTCCGGTTTTTGCAAATTTGTAGTGTGAATACATTTTCGCAAATGCCGTGCAAATGAGACGGCAGTTTGCACAAGCACACCCAATGTGCGAGGTTGTTGTGCGTGAAAATAGCGTTGACTGTAACTTAAATTCCCAGTTTGCAAAACTGTTTTGCAAATATTTTATCCGCCACCAAAGTTTTGGCGTAATCGCAGAGTGTACGCATAAATATTCGCAAATTGCGAATTTTGACATATTTTCGCATTGTGAATTTGCAATTCTGTTTGCGCACACTTATTCAGCTTTATAAATATAACCATGCGCAGGGCAAATATATTCATCTGCCCTGCACGAAGTTTATAAATGACCCCCAGTGTGTGTATGAGTCTTGTGACAGTGTTTAGAATAACCTATAATGTCAGTAGAAGGTACAGTGGAATGCATGAATAAACTGGGAATGCGATCCATTATCCAGAAACCTGTCATCCAGAAAGTTCTGAATTATGAAAAGGCTATCTCCCATAGGGGCAAATATACTATCCTCCGAAAATTCGCCAGCAACGACTTTGCTCACATCGCAACGACTTTGCTCACATTGCAACACTTCGCCAGGCGTAGATTCGCCAGGACAACGCAAAATCACTAAAATCCGAAGTTGCGTCCAGGGCGCTGAACACTGGCAAAGTAGCGCTAGTGTTACTGTGGCAAGCAAAGTGAAGTTGCGCTAGCGCTGCCTAGTTTACATACGGGGGAAGTTAAAGTTCAATGAACGTATATGTTGCAGCAAATACATTACACAAGACCGGGAAACCTTAATAAAATAAAATAAAGTTGTTAAATTGCCTTACACATGAGCCCATTGTATAGTTTAGGTGCTATATGTTAGGAAATGTAGGGGGAAAGCAGGGTACCCCTGAACAAATGTACAATATTTTGCAGCTTATCACCCTGAAAAATGAAAAGTCGCCAGCGTTTTTGGGACCGTGAAATTTTCAACTGTTTTTTGAGGAACTCCTATCTACTCTATTGCACTTCGCCTGGTCTGAGCTGGCAAGTCTGGTGCAAGAGGTAACGGTCAGTAGAATCCGCATCTTAGTGAATTTTCGTAGTTATGTCCGAGCGCAACTTTGCCAGGCGTAAGTACCGCTAGCGTCTATCTCTTTTGCTACCGAAGTTACACTAGCGTTAGTCACTTTGTCCTTTAGTAAATCTGCCCCACAGACTCCATTTTATCCAAATAATCTAAATTTTTAAAAATGATTTTATTTTTCTCTGTAATAAATTAACAGTACTTGATCCCAACTAATGATTAATCCTTATTGGAAGCAAAATCAGCCAACTGTGTTTATTATATGTTTACATGATTTTCTAGGTATGAAGATCCAAATTATGGAAAGATCTGTTATCTGAAAATGCCGAGGTTCTGAGCATTCTGGCTATGTGGGCATTTGTTTTGGCTGTTTGAAATCATACTGGACCCAGAAGTTGTACACATGTATTTCAGCTATTTGGACAAACAGCAGTAGAGAAACTAGACAGTAGTTAATATTAGAGCTTGGATCATGGGAAAGGTTTTTTTATGGCAATAATTATTTCTTGTTTGGATTGGGATGGGATTAATTAGTGCTGTCTTAAAGGAAAAGTACCATTTTTTATTGCAGTTGTAGCAGGAAAGGATGAACCTGAAGATCAGATCGTAACATCATATACTGGTGCTTACCTGATCAGGAGCATATTTGAATATTTTATATCTAGCAAAGTCTATCAATTAAAATTGACTGTGGTGTGTGAATGTGAGAGACATTAGAATGTAAACTCCATGGACCAATGTGAGTGATGTATAATCCCTGTAAAAAGATTATGTCAGCACTATATCAATAAATTACAGTAATAATAATAAAATATAAAAATGTGGTACAATCCATAGTGTGGTGTGCTCTGGAAGTAAAGTAGGCAATGGTCACAAACAGAACTGAATAATTAGTAAGGCTGGAAACCCAGCAAGAATGCCAATATAAATAGAAGTCAGATGGGATCACTTTGAATTGTGTAAACAGACAGATACAAATAAAGCATGAAGCAGACTCTCATCCAACTAGTTGATTTTTCCAACCAAATCCAATGAAATTCTGCTGTGTGAAAGAGGAATAAATATATTTACCTGCAGCTTGAAGTTGACAGTAGCTCATGAATTCCCCTGCGTCAACTGGTACAGTCGCGCCTAATTCAAAAGAGGAGGTGGCGCTGGTGCCAAGCGAATGCACATATTTTAAATCAGTCCCTCGATATTCTGCATTTGTAAATCAGATCTCTCGAACACCACGTATAGCATAGGAACACCATTCTGAATTGTTTGCAGTTCTGATATCTATGATGAATTAGGCATTGCCTAGACCTAAGGGCCTATTTATCAAACTGTGTAAAATAAAACCTTGTCCAAATGCAACATACATTACCATGTGACTTGCAGCAATCACCATGTAAAAACAGCATATTTATCAAGCAGTGTATTCATTTATGGCATACATTGTACAGTGTTAAATTCCAGCATTAAAATCCAGCAGCAAGAATCCATTGTCATTGGATTTTTTAAATGACTTGCCACCTTCAGTTTTCCAATTAACTAGAATGAATTACACCATAAAAGTGATGATGTAAAAGAAAATGGTGTTCACTACCACATTCAGTAGGCATAAAAGAAGAGACACACCGTTTTTACAGCATGTCATTAGTGATGGGCGAATTTGCCCCGTTTCGCTTCGCTGAAAAATTCGCGAATTTCGCGCGAAATTCGCGAAACGGCGAAAAATTCGCGAAACGGCGACGGCGTCTCGTTTTTGACGCCGGCGCCCGTTTTTGACGCCGGCGCCCGTTTTTGACGCCGGCGCCCGTTTTTGGCGCCGGCGTCCGTTTTTTCGGAAAATTTTTTTTGACGCCGGCGAGTTTTTGACGCCGGCGAATTTTTGCCGCGAATTTTTACGGGCCTTTTGCTGGCGGCGAAACGCGCAAATTCGCCGCGAATTCGCGCCTGGCGAATAAATTCGCCCATCACTACATGTCATTTTACATAGTATATAAAAAAGTGTAATGTCAAGATTTGTGACATAAATATGATTTTCCACATTTTATCAAGTGAATTATGTTCTATATGATGTTTACAGCTGATAGAATAGATTTATGCCTTCCATAATATACAGTGGGGGTAATTTATCAACAATGGGCAGTAACCCATGGCAACCAATCAGATAGTTAGAGTCATTGTTCTACTTGCATCTGGCTTTAAAAAGCTAATCACTGATTGGTTGCCATGGGTAACTGCCCATGGGCAAATTTGCCCTGTGTTGATAAATGAGCCCCAGTATGGAAACATGATTTCTTGGACAAGAAACACAACTTGGGGGCAAATTCACTAAAGGGCGAAGTGGCCATCGCTAGCTAAAATTCACCAGAAATATAATTCTCAGGGACATCAACAATTTACTAACAGGCGTAGAGGACAATTCGCTAGTGAAAGAGCCAGAATCTTTCACCAGGTGAATTTTCGCTCAGGCGAATGATAGTTAATCCGCGAATTTACTAAAGTGTGAATTTTCCATTACGTTAGCCCTTTCGCTAGAGTTTCCTTCTCCAGGTTATACCTGATAAGATGAAGCTACATCCTTCTCAATCTTGTATATGTCAGTGACATAATATCCTGTATGCCGAACAGTTACATCAAAAAGAAAAAAATGCTGGCGTCCTTTCATATTTCAAAGTGGGATTGTGTTTAAAAGTTGTAACTGTTAAATATATTTTTTTAATAGTTTTTTTTTAACCATTTGAGGGGCATGCCACATTTGTTTTAGGGTAGGTTCATGTGTAGGACAATAGAGAATCCCTTTTGTCTTTATTTTGCTTCCTTGGACATTTTTAATAATAAGTGGCTACTTCAAGCAATTTCCTCAACATCCCTAACAAAGACATATATATGACCTATATGTACCCACCCTATTTATATTGACCTAAGCGTAAGTGTGTTAACAAAGATTCACTAGGCAGAAATGAACGCTAGCGAAAGTTCGCTATGAGATGCTCAAGCTGATGAATTTTCACTGTTGAAACATTGCCAGTGTTCGTCTGCCGAGACGTAACGTTGCATTTTAATGAATTAGCATATGCGCTGGGAATTGACCTCTGATGAAGTGGTGCAAAGTAGAGAGAAAAGGGGGAGACTACCTCCTGCAAACTCATGGGAAGATAGGCGTTGCAGGGATTTGTTTCCCCGCCCCCTTTTTTTCTTATGCTGCTGACAGCTAATTATGGGTAGTGCAGCAGTTGTAGGGTTAATAGTTAATTGGGAATAGGGGAGGGCTTCTGTGGGGAAGGGGGATAAAAGGTGAGATAGGTGAGTCACCTGCCTCTGGTAATACAGCTCCTGCAAGGGATCCCCACCCTCCATTCTTATAGGAATTTCTATTATAATATATTTTAAAAAAAAAAAACTGTTGCAACTTGTAAAGACCCTGGCTGTTGTAAGGCAGGGATTAAGCAAGATTAATTTCAAGGCATCCTGCTTGGGAAAGTTAATCAGAGGCTGGCTATCGATTGGAAAGAAAATTATCTTTGTTTCTGTTATTGAATTTAGTTCACGTAAATGGTTAAATGACTAATAAACAAGTTGAACCACCATTCAATATGTGTGTGTTTATAGTTATTTTGAGTTATACTTTTTGTATCTGTGAAAACAACCTACTTTTACCATGTGGTGGAGCCTTCCCAGGAGAAACTTCACCCTTTGGAGCGAATGGTTTTTGAGTCAGCACCATGGAGAGCAGCATCTGTTACTAGAGCTGTGAATCAGTTGTTTGCACAATGTTTGGATATATATTGATTAGAAAAAACACAAATTGCCATTAATTTCAGGGGGAATGTTAAACTCACCGGCAATGTCAATACATTACTTTTCAAATGAAATATTAAAGTGCCTTTACTGAGGAGACTTCCGGTCTCTGGCACAGGACCATTTCTCTCTGAAAGCTAAATGTTCCATTTAGGTGAAAGATAACCATCTAGCAGAGATGTTGTTGGTGTGACTAAATGAACACGACTTGATTTTATTGAAGCAGAATTATAAATGTCTAAAGCTTTTCATTCAGCTTGTACTGTTCTCAGTCTGAATTTGTTTTCATTCCTGTTTCCTACCTTCCTAAACTGCAGATAAAAGACACATAGGCAGCCTGTTAAATTAACAGCAAACATTTAGATTCATCTGCTTGGGGTCCTCAGATAACCTTTAGATCCTTATCAGTTACCTGAGACAGAATGCTGCATCTCCCACCATTAGCACCCCCCCATTCACCAATCATGGACACTGGGAGGATTAATGATCTTGATTCATGGGTTTGGTAAATGCGCAGAACAGTGAACTTGGTTTAGAGCCTTGTAGTAATAGAAACCAAGAAATCACAATTAATCAGTAGTGGCAGGGGTAACCAGGACATTCAATCCTGCTAGTTTTCCTTTAACCATTGCAAGACTACAAGCTCTGCGATTATTATCAATACTCACAACTGCTGCTTTATTATATATATATATATATATATATATATATATATAATATCAAAAGATGGACGGCACACCGCTACCCAATTACTCCTGGTTGCACGGTTTAAATATTAGTATATGTCCGTAAAAAGAAACCAGCAACTACAGGGTATTATTGAAAAATCAAAAAAGTGTATTGAAGAAAAGAATGTATAGCCTATATATATATATATATATATATATATATATATATATATATATATATATATATATATATATATACCTTCCTGCATAAAGAAGCATTGGCTTAATTGTTTGTTGCCATGTCTCAGCTAAATAATGCATATCATGCAATAAACTGTTCTTGCAGCTAATGGTTTAAACTAATTTAAGTTTTCACATTCTGTCTATTATATATAACCAGTAAACCCCCGATTCTCTAAAGAATCGTTAATGAAAGAATGGTAACAACAGTGAGGCAGCAAAATGCGATGGGTGCTGATTCACTCTCCATCCCCAGGCAGCAACTGGCGACGCTAATTTGTGGGGATGTAGAGTGAATCTGTGCCTATTGCTTGTTATTACCTATCTGCTATTAGAATTCTTAAATTTTGAGTTTATTGGTAGTAAAGTGTTACTGAAAAATTTCTTTATAAACAACATTTTTTGTGAAAATGTTCTCCTGTCCTTGAATGAGTTCTCCCTGGTGAGCTGTACTTAAAATCTTGACTTTAACATCAGATGAACGCTGCACTCTTGAAAATGCAACATAAAGTTGACCATGACCAAACACAGGCTCAGATAGGTAAATGCCGACTTTATCCAATGTTTGTCCTTGTGATTTGTTGATTGTCATGGCAAATGCAGCCTTAATGGGGAATTGTCGTCGTTTAAGTTTAAAAGGTAATTCCTGGTCAGAACTGGTAAGGTCAATTCTGGGAATCAAAACAGTATCACCGCTATGGGATCCTGTAAGCACTTCTGCCTTGATAACATTTTGTCTCATGCTCTTCACAACCAACCGTGTACCGTTACATAAACCTTGCTTAGTGTTAGGGTAGGGGCACACGGCGCGATTTCGCCGCGATTCTGCGCTGGGCGAGTTGTCGCTGCGTTTTTTAAGCCGAAATAGCTTTGCTAACTTTGGCGCTGGCGTCAATGCAAATCGCGGCGAAATCGCTGCGCTAATTCACACGCGGCGATTCTTTTTCTACTGTCGCCCGGAAACGCTCAGCGAGGCAACTTCGGACGACAATAGAAAACGAATCGCCGCGTGTGAATTAGCGCAGCGATTTCGCCGCGATTTGCATTGACGCCAGCGCCAAAGTTAGCAAAGCTATTTCGGCTTAAAAAACGCAGCGACAAATCGCTTAGCGCAGAATCGCGGCGAAATCGCGCCGTGTGCCCCTACCCTTAAGGTTTCTTAACAGCATGACTATTGTTCCTACTTTGAGTATAAGATTGTGTTGTGGTAATCCAGCATTGTTGATAGTGTTTAAATATTCTAATGGGAAGTTAAGTTTCTCACTTTCGTCTTCAGAATCAATACAGTCAGTACTCAGAAAGACACAGCTTTGTCCAGGAAGTAATGCAATCACTTGGTTGTTTATCATGTCAACATCAATATTTTTTGGAGATAATATAGCCCGTTTTGCTAAAAATGGCCACCCACGCAGGTACGCAACCGGTTCCCCTCCTAGAGTGACGCTAGCGCCGCCATTAGACAAACTTGCAAAGGAGTAGCAAGATGGCCGACGCTTATACAGACTTTAGTGGGCGGATGACAAACTCGCAGAGGAGTAGCAAGATGGCCGACGCTTATACAGACTTTAGTGGGCGGATTTGGCAGTGGGCGGATGACAAAGTCGCAGAGGAGTAGCAAGATGGCCGACGCTTATACAGACTTTCGTGCAGGTACGCAACCGGTTCCCCTCCTAGAGTGACGCTAGCGCCGCCATTAGACAAACTTGCAAAGGAGTAGCAAGATGGCCGATGCTTATACAGACTTTAGTGGGCGGATGACAAACTCGCAGAGGAGTAGCAAG
Organism: Xenopus laevis; assembly: GCF_017654675.1. Classification (NCBI taxonomy): domain Eukaryota; kingdom Metazoa; phylum Chordata; class Amphibia; order Anura; family Pipidae; genus Xenopus; species Xenopus laevis. The sequence continues at coordinate 147,390,990 of NC_054372.1, read as the reverse complement.
ATGGCCGACGCTTATACAGACTTTAGTGGGCGGATTTGGCAGTGGGCGGATGACAAAGTCGCAGAGGAGTAGCAAGATGGCCGACGCTTATACAGACTTTCGTGCAGGTACGCAACCGGTTCCCCTAGTGTGACGGTGAGCGCATCTGCCTCCCTAGATCCTAACCTTCCAGCGGTCGCCGCCTGAGTGAGCAGGAAAGAAGAGGCGGCGGGAGGCAGAAGGAGACTGTGAGCGCATCTGCCTCCCTAGATCCTAACCTTCCAGCGCATCTGCCTCCCCGATCCTAACCTGTTCTGATCCTAACCTTCCAGCACATCTGCTAATCGAAGGCCGCATCTATGTCTTTCGGCTGAAGTTGCGCGCGCATCTCATAGATCCTAACCGAAGTTGCGTGCGCATCTGCCTCCCCTCCACTCGGGACATAGATAGGCCTTCGGTTAGTATATAGGATAGACAAAGCAGGGTAAAGGCACACGAGCCATTCCATAAAGCAGCTTATTTTTCAACAGCCAGATGATAGAAAACAGACCAATAATGATGATGATTTGGATTAATACCTACAACATGATCTCCTGCCAAAGACATGCCAAAATCGCTTAACCCTTGCTCTGCAAAGGTGCATTGGATAGAAGTGGTTTGTTTCATAAATACATATTCTAAATGTACATTTTATAGTCCAAAAGGGATTCAAAGGATAACTCAAATGTAAGATGTCACATCCACTGTAAAGAGAAATCCTGAAAAATAAATTTCCCCATTCCTCCTGATGAATTTCTGCCTTGAAATGCAAAATTATAATAGGCATTAGGATTCACCGGCTCCTTTATTAAATAGGTTAAATGCAACAGCAAAGCAATGAAAATCACCCTTATGTTTTGTGAATTACTATCTGAAGACCATAGTTGGGTTTCACAGGTAATCAGCTTGCTATTTTACACACACACACATACATTTATATCTATCTATCTATCTATCTATCTATCTATCTATCTATCTATCTATCTATCTATCTATCTATCTATCTATCATCTATCTATCTATCTATATAAATCATGATCATGTGTGCTGGGCAATTACCACAAATGCCCATCATTGATTAGGGCTCACATTTTACACACCCATTGCTTAAGGGGTTCTGCGGTCTGGAGTTAATGCAAAGTTAAGTACAGTAGCTTCATCTCTGCCAAAGGGTAAGTGTCATTATAGATTCCCAAAGATTCCCTACTCTCTCACAAAGTGTGTGTGTGTGTGGGGAGTAACAGACCCCTTAGTATAGTGCATCACATCTCTCTCTACCAAATGGAGGCAGGCCATCTTTTGGACCACCCATACAGTGGTATATATTTTTGACCCACAGGAGTCAGATTTTATGGGGCTTAATGATCTCCTTCATTTTATTTTTTTTTACAAACCTAGCACCCAGCTGTACATGGGGCACAGAGAGGAATGCAGCAAAGGGCAGATCTTGCAGCTAAAAAGTCAGAATTTCTCAATTAAGTTTCTGCACACTTAAAGCATAAAAACATTGCTTTTATTTGGCCACGTTTTGTGCTTTGTGCTTTCTCATTACCCATTAACAGCAGCAACGTCAGAGCACAGGTACATCAAGCATAATTATGATTGCAACCCCCCCTCCCTGGTAATGGTTAGGATTTAACAATACCCAATCTACTATTTGTACATCATGTTCATAATACTTTCTACACTACTGCAAAATAAAACCATGACATTGTTTAAGCAATAGCAGTTCATTTAAAGGAGCCTTATAACCCCATGCTATCAAGTAGCTGAAAAACATTCTGAAAAGAAAAAAATAATAGTAATCATCTTAATAGAGTGCGCTTGCATTGTAACAGCTGGCAATTAATCTAAAATAAGTAGATCTTTTTCCTTCTTAGAATTCCAAGCCAAATAGTTTGCTTCATTTTTCTTTAACAAGACAACACATTAGATTGCTGCTTAATATTCCCATGGCTGGAACAGTGAAAATAAACAGTATGTTTCTATCAGCAACTTGTGTTATGAATATAAATCTTTGTTATGTTACTTGGTGCAAGTCCTTTTGGCACATTTGTTTCCAATAAATAATGTGTTTGTAATAGGTTACTATACCAAGAATAGTATTGTTTGTGCAAACGAAGAAGTCATAGAGGCTGAATTTAATCCCATATTATACAGCAGGCATTCTATTATCTCCCGGGACAACATATATTCACTAACCATGCCCTCTTTCAATCTGCTCAATTTCAGCAGGAGTGTGGATACCCAAGGAAACCCATGACAGAGAATTAGGGCACAAATGTGTGATGGGGAAAAATAGAAGAGGAAGGCATGACAATGATGGCTGATAGGAAAACTGCAGGAAATGATTGCATTAACATCCATGACTAACTCCCCGAACCCTAAGTGCACCATCCACATAATTCATTTAAATACGACTCCCTCTGCTGCTGGTGTGGAATGGGTGGTTAGACTGGAAATGTGTGGAATAAAACCAGTATCCGCCAGTGCTGTTTGGGTGAACTCAAACAATAGCCCTTTATAGCCAGGCAACACCCACACAGTCATTTATTTGGGGCCTAGTTCCTCATTAATAATGAGAAGAAATAAAGCTACTATATGAAAAAGAAACCACATTTTAGGGAATGTCTACATATTTTAGAAATTGACCCACACAAGTGGCCTGATAATTTATTCGCAAGCAAATTGAGGTACATTCTTATCATTAAAAAAAAAAAGGCCTGCTGCACTTGCAATGTTTAATCAAAACAAACTTTAGGATTAATATTTACTTATATTAAGCAAACATGGATGTTGCCCCTTCAACGTTTCTTTACAGTTCTGAACCTGTACACTGATTCGACTGCCATTATGATGTGAATTTGAGCTCCATCTGTAGAGTGCTGTACATCATACCAATTCCACCCATACCTCTGACATATACAACTAAAACAAATTGATGAATCTCAGTCCTAATGCAACTACTGGCACTTCATGGACTAAGTTTTCTTTTCCAGCACCTGTACACCTATATGTTTTTTTTTTCAGCATTCAATCCTACAACAATGAAGTCTTCAGAAGAAGGAAGATATATTGTTCCTAAGCTACCTTCTTTCACCAACTTCCTAAGATGAAAGACTTAGTTGATACCAAATAGCATTTCATACGTTCTTTCATTGTTCCCCTTATTTTTGTCTATTCATGAAAAAAAATGTATCATTGTATTAGACTTTACTTCCAAGTGTGAGGGTTTAAGAGAACTGGAATGAGAAACATACAGTAGTAGAAGAAATGTTGTGGTGTCAAAGAGGGTAACATTTTCATGTGAGGAAGGGATACATCTAATGCTAGAGCATAAGAGGCTCAGGGGTAATATCCTTGACCTGGATAGTATATATAATATATTCAAAATTTCCAGATGAGGTTATAGCAAGTTCTTTGCAGTAAAGATTTAGGACATGCAAGATAGTCCCATAAGGATTAATCAAGATCTGAGGCTTTTGCGTAGTTAAGTCTAAGATGATCTTATTGTTATCAGCTGTTGTTTCTTTTGTTTATATTTACAGCTTTATAAAAAAGGACAAAAGTTAAGATTACCAGTATGCAGTTAGATGGTATTGCGGTAAATAATAATGAATGTATGATATTATTTTTCCCTTTTGCAAGGAAACAGCTATATAATATTGACAGCATTACATATTTTTTGGGGAAAAAAACAAAATCTCCTTAAAAATTAAGCCAGTATGTTGGCAGCATGATGTCTTTCTAATTATCAGTCTGGTCTCCAGCTCTGAGAACAGGTGGCTGTTGCAAATGTAGAAACAATATTGCTTAATCCTTTCTATAAACCTGCATCAACATCAGAAGCTTCATGCAAGTGAACACATCTTGTAAACTGAAGCAAGAAGAAAATTGTTGTGTTCAAAAGCAGGGAAGAAAGAAAAAAAAAGTAAGGGAACACAACTTATTAGAGTGATGGAGTTCATATGATGACCATTAGGTGAAGTGAATATTTAGACAAGGGCAAAACTTACATCAACATCATCTTATGATGTCATTATGAACTGCTTGAACGGAGATCATGGAGCAAATTCCATAGTTTATGTTAGTGGATATCTGTTAAGGTGCTGTAACAATGACATGGTTATCCCATTTTTAAGAAAAAATATATATTTTGCCATGCAGTACACATTTAAAGCTGTTTGAGTTTGTCTCTGGTTTCAGTTTTCATGGGACGGTCCTGAATTATAGACACCATAAAGGATGCAGATTAGTGGAAAAAGGGTAGGGGTGTATCTGAGCAAACATTAGTATGAACAGAGTGGATTTGGGGCATAGCATCTATGTTTTTCACACAATGCACCCAGCCTTACCATCAACATTGTGGGTGATGGCCATTACAATCCTGAATGGAGCATAAGGACCCGCAGTTCCCCAGTAATGCAGTGCTCCCTGCATTTGGCAGCCCTGTATTCACAAGGGGTAGATGGAGAGAGGAATATAGGCTTCCTGATTCTTACCCTATACTTGTCCCTTAAAGGGGACCCGTCACCCAACAAAATTATTCATAATCCTATTTTATCACATCAGTCAAGCAAAATGAACTTTAATTACATTACAGTATATAAATTATTTGAATCTTGTTTCCTTCAGTCTGGGGATTTATAATTATAGCAAGCAGGCAGGAGCCATTTTATGGACACTGTTATTAAGACAAGCCTTGCATCATCTCAGAATCTTGTTTGTGCACCAGAATGGGGGACCCAATGTCCAACCCATGCCCTGGCTACACAATTTAGTGGTGAAGAGAACTGGGGGAATATTGGGGAAAGCAGTGACATCTAGATGCTGAATGGAAAGTGAAAGTAATTGTCTGCCCCGCCCAGGGCATAGAGGAGGGGCAGACAATATTTGACTGACAGCTGAGGTTTTTAAATGAGCTTACAACAGCTGTGAATGCTTAAATAAAAAATAGAAACTGGATTTCATGTTTAATTTGAAAAGGACTTTTATTATAGATCTTTTTGTGTCTGGGTGACAGGTCAACTTTAACTTGAATGTCATCAGATGTAGTGATGGGCGAATTTGCGCCGTTTCGCTTCGCCAAAAAATTCGCGAATTTCGCGAAACGGCGAAAAATTCGCGAAACGGCGCCGGCGTCTCGTTTTTGACGCCGGCGCCCGTTTTTTCCGACGCCGGCGCCCGTTTTTGACGCGCCCATCACTAATCAGATGTGCAAGTCATGGGGCACCAGCAGCCACAGGCTGCAAAAGAGCTCTATACTTACTGCTAACCCTATCGCAGGTCATTTGGAGAGGGCTGCCTTGTACCTACAGTACTAGCAATGAGATTTGCAACACATGACAATTGTTTTATCTGCTGTGAGGTAGAGAGTGCAGAAAAGCCCCTTTGATCTCAAGCACCAGGTTATGGGTACTCTGTACTGTCTTACCTTAGACAGTATTTAATTGTTTTGTCATAAAATCGGCATATTTATTTCAATATTCCTTATATTGTCATGTAACTTCTTTCTTTCCTCTTTCAATTCTGACCTCAGCTGTCTCTGACAAGTGTTATTACCTGTGCTTAAACCAGTAAACAGGCCTTCTGCACAGTTCTAAGCATTTACATATTTGGCTGCATGCAAGCAATACAAACATTTTAATTCTGCAATTAAAATAGGCTATCATTTTAATGCACCAGGCACAGTACACTGCCAGCAGAGCACATTTCTCTCTTTGCTTCAATGGCATTTATTTTATCAATTATTATAACAAAGCTAAACACTTCACCAAACTGATGAAAGAAAAATGCTTCTGGTCATCTAGAAAATGAAGATAAAAGCTCCAGCTAGAATACTGCACCAGAGATCAGTCTAACAATGCAAGCAAATATAAAAGAATAAGCATGAATTGGTTTCTCTGCTGTTCAGATGCAATTAACAACGTAGTCTTAATTGTAATATTACAGGTATGGGTTCTATTATTCAGAATGCTCAGGATCTGAAGTTTTCCAGATCAGGGATATTTCTGATATTTGGACCTCTATAGTTTGTCTACTTCAAATCATTTAAACATTAAAAATGCTTAATAGGATTATCTTGATTTGAGTAAGGAGTAATTATATATTTGTTTGGATCAAATACAAGTTAATGTTTTATTATTACAGAGAAAAGGAAAATCATTTTTTAAAGAAAACTAATTATTTGAATAAAATGAAGTGTATGGGAGATGGCCTTTCCATTATTCCTATTATTCTGGAAAATTAGGGTTTCCAGATAAGGATTCCTATACCTGTACCACAACATGTAGCACATTAGTTAGTAAAATATACATTTGTGTTGTTGAGAACTGTTTAACAGTTAAATTAGATGGTATTTTAGGGTAGAAGCAATGCTTCAGATATGCCTCTATACTAAATATATTCTTAAAGACACACTAAAAAGAAAGGTTCATTACTCCACATTTTGGACTCTCGTTTTGGACAGAAATCTTCAATAAAAGTGAAAAACAAAAGCAGTTCCAATCCTCAAAGCATAACACTTGTGTCTTCAGACTCAGTTCAGTTAACTGAACTTCAGTTAATCTGCAGAAAATGATTACAAATATATATTGACATATTGCTACTACAGATTTGAAAACAGAGATCAGCACAAGCCTATAGTTTTCATTCTCTGCTTTAAGCTCCTGGGGGTGGCGCTTGGTCCTCTGATATTCCTCTGTATATTGGTATGATGAAAATTCTGCACCCTAAATTAGGAGAATTCCTTCCCAAGCAAAATTAAAGACTTATGTGATCCACCTTGGGGTGTTTTTTTTATACAACCTGCTTGTTTTCAGCATGCATTAATAAATGTGTCATGGAGGATGTATTCCAGTTTTTATCTGGCATAGAACCAGTAGCTTAAAACTAGCAGAAATTACAATGCAAGCTTGCAACTAAGACCTTTACTGATTATATAAAACAATTATCAGCTATAATTAGCATAACCTGGGGCTTCAAGGTGCAACTTTTTGGCCAAGTTGGACCTTCTCTGTGCATGATGCAGTGTAGCTTCATGTGTTGTGCTTATAGGCATCACTGGCCTTTTAACCTCCCAATAGCCTTGAAATGAACAGAATAAACTATTTGTCAACAGGTCTTTAGCAAAATACTTTCAAGCCCTTTAGAGAAAACTAAGCGAGTAAAGAATCTCTCTCTCTCTCTCTGCTCCCAAGGCCAACATTAGTGAGGCATAAAAGTGGCTGGAAATCTACAGACACTCTGTCAGCAGCAGGGCACTGAAGTATGTTCTGCCGTTGGGAGAAAGGTCATAGCAAACTGTCTGATTTTGATTTATTATGATGTATACTAAAGACCAACTGTATATGAATCATCAGGTGCATCATGTAAATTATAGAGCAAAGTTACAATAGCAAATTAACACTTAAAGGTAATCTCTCCAGTGAGCTGGTGATTTATACTGTATGCAAACAAGTAAAGCAGTCAGAAAAGATAGCTGGTTGCAGGCAAGACAATTAAAATAAATAGATGTTTGTGTAAAGGTTTAGCAATATTAGATTTACTTATGTGTGGTTATAAGAGAACAATATGGTTTTGCCCTTTCAAACACATATATGGCCAGACCAACTGGTTATCATATTGTAATACACTCCAAGGCATTTTTTTTTCTCCCAGGACAAGGCAAGCTACTTATTAACTAAACTCATTTTTTTCTCATATTTTACTGGAAACAATCTCGACCTTAAACCCGTCTATGAATTTGCCTTATTTGCTAATATTTAAGGTGCAAAAAATCGGATAGAATTTTTTTTTTAGTTTATATTTAAAAAAAATAAAAAAAATTGAGTTTCAATTCGAAACGTACGACCATTAGATCTAATTTCTAATTTGAATCTGTCAAGTTTTGTATTAGTGAGCTGCCATTCAAACACCAGAGACTGGGATATTAAACTTTAAACTTAGATTTTGGAAAATGGTAAAAAATGGAAAAGCGATTGAAAAAGTCTTTATTTCTGGAGAACAATCTGAAAACAACTCCGCTGAAAAAAGTGTTTGGAAGGTGAAATTTTCTCACTATTTTCTGAAAACCACTCTGACCAAATCCCTATATTTATCAATACATTTCTTGTGCGGGAAAAGAGTTGGAGTACTATTTTATTCAAACCCATCGGGGTTTAATAAATCATGACAAATTCGACTTTTTTTTTTTACTAACAAAGGTGTTTTCCACTTTAAAAGTCTGACCAGAAAAAAAAAAAAAACTTTAATAAATAACCCAAATGTTACAAGCTCTGTACAGACAAGCTCAACCTTAAAAAAAAAAGCTTCAGTATGTGCAGTGTTTAACAGAGAGTCCTGTCATGACTGGCATACACACCTAAATGCAATCAGATTAAAGCCGTAAAACACTTGCTAGCTCATGCAACAGCACAAGAGATGATTATAGCAAAACCATGTGAGTATAATTATTACTGACACTGCATTTGTACTCTGTAAATAGCCATCTGATTAACACTAATGAACAATAATAATAGGAAACAACATTTATTTTACATCCTGTGACTGGTCTCCTCTAGACACTTTTGGCAAAGCTTGGTGGTGTTGCTCTGCTTTTTTCCTAGGACACATACAGTCGTTTCTAGAAATATTTCACACCACGTTAATGGAAAGTACTGCTGTGTACTAATGGATTCTTCCCACAGGCTGAAATAACAGAGAGGTTTGAAAACCTAAGGAATTTCAAGAGGATAAGAAAGAGGCACATAACTGTTGAGCAGAGCAAGGAACAACTCTGTTATATAATGTAATATTATATCATAAATCCATGCATAATCTTTATGTTTCTAATCTAATAATCTTCATGATTCAGTCATCTTTGGCCTCTTAATAAGAGTTTTTAACCTGAAATTATTATAATTGGAAGGATAGAGCAATAGCTTTCTGAAAGCCTAAATGTTTAATAGAATAAGGGATAATACAACTATATATATATATATATATACAGTATTGTATGACTACTTGTATAGCTACTGGGAAATCATAGTGCTAATACATTTATCTTTTCGGAAGGGGGTTATTTACTAAAATCCAAAAATGTCTCATTATTTTAATAAAACCACTTTGACCAAACTCCCATCCACATTTTTACCTTACTTAACAATAAATTAAATTGAAAAGATCTGGTGCGGGAAAAGACTTGCTAAAATCGTTAAAAAATCAGAATCGTGTCTTTTTTGGAATTGATGCCCGAAAACGCCAACTTTATTAGATTATCGCCGAAAACCACAGTTTTTTCAGATTATAGTACGAAACCCAGAGCAGATAATGATATCTGCCAACTATAAGAGGGACGTCTGCCATTGACTTCTACATGAGATTGGCAGGTTTGAGATGGAGTACTTTTCTATTCAGACTTTTATCAGCTTTGGGGTTTAATAAACAATTTTGAGTTTTCATTTCAAGAAAAAAATAGTGTTTTCCCTTTCAATCTTTGACCAGAAAAAAACAAACTTTACAGCCAAGATTAGCAATACATTAGGAAATGCATCAGACTGAGCTGATGTTATGCTTTAAGCAACAACCATCATCATTTTACTTTAACTGACTTTATAGCCCTATACCCAAAGCAGCCACTCTTTAGTGTTTACTAACTATACTATTTGGTTTGTTTCTTTATGTTTAGCAAAGAATCTAACCTGGTTAGGGTGAGATAGGCAAAAGAAGCCAAAAAGTCCTTCACGCAAAACATGCAGCAGAAAGCCTTCTGAAAACAGACGATATTTACTTGCCTCCTGCCATATACATAGCACTGCCTTCATAACAAAAATGAGCGTTTAAATCTCACATAAGGCATTACGGGCAGAGACATTCAAATCACTGCTTTATGTCCCTTTGGCCAACTATGCATCCAGAACCACTGGTTTTATAACACAGATACAGCTATGTATATGGCACGAGGCAAGTAAATACCTTCTGTTTTTAGAAGGCCTTATGCTGCATCTGCAGTATTTATTTTTGAAATTTGAATAACTTGCTTTTCCCAGCTCCCACTGATATGGCAAGCTTTCAAATGTCGAAGGTTTACATAAGCGTTGTTTTCTCCTAAATATCAAAAAAAAAAAATTAAAACACTATTCAAATGCATGATTTGTAGAACAAAAAAATCATATTACAGAAATATGCACATTGATGAATAACCCCCTTAATTCTCGCAACAGATTAAATCCACTGCTTCATATCCAGAAACAAGATTTTGGTGGGTCGTGGGCCCATTTCGCTTTGCCGAAAAATTCATGCATTTCCTGCAAAATTTGCAAAACGCTTTTTGACGTAGGCAAAAATTCGCCTGTGAAACTTCACAGCAATTTCACGAATTTTTTATGCCCGGCAACGAAACACGGAAATTCACCACAAATTTGCGCCTGTCGAATAAATCCGCCCATCACTAGTCGTGGGAGTTGCACAGGGTAGCACAAACTGGTTTTGTACAAATTGGGTTGCTTTTATGCTATGAATACACATTTGAACAGCAGCACTATAATTCAAATCATTGTGCATCAGTCTTCAAAATCTATACATCAGTTTTCAACAAGAGATGAAGGCTGGACATGCTATACGTGATATGTTGGATATTGACGCTTTTGATTACACATTATCTTCTGCACTTTAGGAAAACCTTGTTGGATGAGTGCAAGAACAATAACTAGATGGAAAATATTTCAAGTGTTATTGCTGCCAGTACCAAGGTTTGTTATTGTTCCTATAATATGCTTAAACCACTTGAAGGCATGGGCTGTAGGATGTCTCTATGCAAATGACAAAAAACATATAGTGAAGAAGCAGCAGGATTCCACTAAGAAAGGGAATCTCCTGCTGGCTTCTTGCCTAATGCTACCTGATGTCAAAGTAGGAATTATTGATAGGCAATGGCTGATGCAGGATGTACAATATGTGACAGCAGTGGGGTAGTATTCATGTTCTGAATTACTGTGTGATTACAAAGAGTATTTTGACAACAAAATAACATCATGAAAAAGAAATGAGCAAGTGGCATCCATTGTATAAAGTAGCCCAGGTATAATTACTTATTCTTCAAGTCCTGTATGATTGCAAAATATATTCATTTTGCTTGGCATTTGTCAAATATCCACTAGCGGGAACTTTTGCAGACATACAGTAGATATATAGTCCTTAGCAATGACACCAAAGATAGAAATGGTAAGCTGGTAAAATCATCTTTGTTTGCAGATATATTCAGTTAACCATTATTTTTAGTTACTGGTCTGACATAGATTGCAACATAATAAAAATATTTCCTAACCATTTGTTTCCCAGGGTTGTGTACTGTATATAACAGGACAGCAATGGCTTATCCATCTTTCCCAGCATGTTGGATGTTTAACCTGTAAATGTAAATACTGCAAAGAACTGTGAAGTACAGGTTTATTTTTTGGAGGAGGAAGACCTGGTAGAAAGCATAACTTAATTAACAGTGATAAACTGTATAACTTCCCTTTTTACAATGGAGGAGCAATTTACATAATTGCAATGTGTTATTCTGGTAGGCCTTTAAATCAGAGGCAAGGTTATATATTTGTCTGCGCTAGGCACCCACATAGATACTCATTGCAAGTGTAGTAGAGCACTGCCAATCCACAGATGAAGAGAAACTCCTACCATTGGATTCCCAGCTTACTATAAGTCTCTGGTGGCGGGTGAGAGGGACCTGTGGCCTGCTCCGAAAGACCCTGGTTTCTGTATAAATACAGGCAGTTAGCCATTACAAGTTAGACTGGAAAAAGTGATGAATATTTTCTTTGCTTCTGGTAAGGTAAGATGTTTTAGGTTCAATTTGTGCCCTCATATGCTTAACCTTGGTTTCAGCACAGCTGCATCTCTGGGGATGCATTTGCAGGTAATATAACTAAATACTTTTGATTTATTGATTATTGTACTTGCCTTTAGAAGGGTACTGAACATACTGAAGGACCAAAAGAAAATAAGACAGCCAGAATATGAAAGAATGGGAAAAAGACGAGGACATATAAACTGTATAGAAGGAAAGACGTGTTATAAATAATTATGGTTAGAAAGTAAAGCCCTGGAACGAAAAACGCAGGGGCTGCATGACAAGGGAGCTGAATGACCAACAGCCAGATTACACTAGTTTATGTTTAAGAATTGGCAGAATCAGATGTACTGTAGCTGTGTTTAGGTGAGAAGGAATGAGGTTTTCAGTTGGGCTCGTTGTGGCGATAGGACCTTGCTGCACAGGTCATTTTAGAAGAGCGAGAAAGGAGGTTCTCTCCTGTGACTGCATGGTGGGTTGATTGATACAGATGCTACTACTGCTTGTACTACGTGACAGCCTGCTTGGATTTCCTATCATCGACACACTGCAGATTCAGGACAAACAGCAGAGCTATTGAACTTCTTTCATGGTGGGAGATGCAGCTCCTGCTCATAGCAGGATTGGGGCCATCCTCTCTATAGGTAGAGACAGCCTAATACTCAGTGGTGGGTATAATGACATAGTGCTGATCTCAAGTCTTCACTAAGGAACAGAAGAGCATAGTAATGATCTCTTATGGAATTCTGGCTTTAGAATATTGCCTTAGGTTAGGCTGGGAAGGTCCTATTTATTTGATAAAATGTGAATAAATGCTGTGGCTATTTTACCCCATTTCTGGCTCCTGGTCTTTCATTAAGGTCTGTAATGGAGTTCAATGGGATGGCTGAGGGCGAAGGGTGAATTGAGGAATCCCCTTGTCATGCAGTCTCAGGTGGCATCTTTCGGGACTGAGAAAAAATAGTTGTATACAGTGACAATATCTCTTTTTCTGGAGACTATATATTTGATAAAATGTGAAAACATGCTGTGGCCATTTTACCCCATTTCTGGCTCCTGGGGTGTTTCATTAAAGGAACAGTAACACCAAAAAATGAAAGTGTTTTAAAGGAATGACAATATAATATACTGTTGCCCTGCACTAGTAAAACTGGTGCGTTTGCTTCAAAATCACAACTATGGTGTATATAAACAAGCTGCTATGTAGCCATGGGGGCAGCCATTCAAACAAAGGATACACATTACATAACAGATACATTTTGAAAAATCCCATTGTATACTACAGAGTTTATCTGTTATCTGCTGCGTAACAATGAAGTTCAATGAGATGGATGAGGGTGAAGGGTTAATTGAGGAGTTCCCTTGTCATGCAGTCTCAGGTGGTTTCATTGGGACTAAGAAATAAAAACATACTTGTGGGGGTATTGAGTGTGGCACAATTATATTTCTTGCTAGGATGAAGCTCTTAGTTTGCTCCACAAAATGCATAAGCAGGTATTTCCCTTGTATTCAATTTATAAAGTCTGAATAAAGTTTGTCACTTTGAATTAGCTGTGAAAAAGAAGACTATTGCTTGCACAGCCCGTATCTTCTGTGTTTATTGTGCACAGCTTTCATTGGGAAAGAAAGTAAAAAAAAAAATCTGCTTTATAAACTGAAACAAACCTTGCCTACCTTTGTACAAAACACTGAAGTAGCGTATTTGCCTGAAACATTGGAAGGCAAATGCCACATTGAACCAGCAATTTAGCAAGGGTTCTTTCTATCGCAGAGTTCAATCCCATTCAGCCATTCACTGATGACTGTCTGCATTAGTTTAAGGTTAATTTGATGAAAATCTCTAAATATATATTAATGTATTTCCCTGAACCAGAAGTTTTTACAGTGTTGGAGGATTTATTGTTTCATTTTTGATCAGCAAAAATCCAACCATTTACCACCAATCATCAATCAGTTATGCTGAAGGAACTTTAGGAGACAAACCACAAAACACTAAGGGGCAGATTCACTAAGGGTCGAATTTCGAAGTTAAAAATACTTCGAAATTCGACCCTCGAATTGAAATCCTTCGACTTCGAATATCGAAGTCGAAGGATTTAGCGCTAATCCTGCGATCGATCGATTGAAGGATTTTTCGTTCGATCGAACGATTAAATCCTTCGAATCGAACGATTCGAACGATTTTAATCCAACGATCGAAGGAAAATCCTTCGATCAAAAAAGGTTAGCAAGCCTATGGGACCTTCCCCATAGGCTAACATTGACTTCGGTAGGTTTTATCTGCCGAAGTAGGGGGTCGAAGTTTTTTTTAAAGGGAAAGTACTTCGACTATCGAATGGTCGAATAGTCGAAGGATTTTTACTTCGAATCGTTCGATTTCGTTCAAATTCGAACGAATTTAACCAATTCGATGGTCGAAGTACCCAAAAAATACTTCGAAATTCGAATTTTTTTCATTCGAATCCTTCACTCGAAGTTAGTGAATCTGCCCCTAAAAGACAGGATCTCATGGGTCATCGTGGAAAAAATGGAGTACCATTATTCTATCAGACAGTAAAGGCCAGCTTTCTTTTTTGCCACCTCTGAGTGGTTCATGTTTTATTTATAGTTTTATAATAAAAGGATAGTGTTCCTGTGGAGGGATGTTTTCTGCCAAGTGTTGTATAAATACATTTTGTTTACAAATTCAGTTTGTGGTTTTACAGCTATTTTACAAGCACGTTCCGAGAGGATTGCATTTTACCAAAGGACAGTTTCCAGCTGGGAGATGAGCTTACAGAGTCAGAAGACATCTATACAGAGGTCTCAAGGCAACACAACGAACTATCCATTTAGAATCAATTCCGGCAACAACAACAAAAAAATGACTGCCTATCACTAAATAGTTTCACAAGTAGTAGCAATCAAGTCATCTTGCACAATTATAAAGATGTAAAAAAAGGTAATACATGGCCTTATGTAAGACAACCAACGGCATGAAATCATAAAAAAAGGCTGGGAAATATTTAAAATATCCAGTACCTAGGATTCACCTCCCTATTTAAATCGAAGAACACTCTTGGGTCTAAATTACAAGATGTCACACTACAATTTATGATTAAATTTGGTTAGATACACAGGCAGCTAAAAGGCATGATTGTGAATCGCAATCTGGCAGTCTGTTTGCCATCTTGTTCACTAATCCCCTTTATATATAACCCCACCCTTTACACCTTACCTTTTACACCCAGGAGACAATAAAGACATCCAGGTTGGGAAGAAAGCGACCACAGCTTTATTAACAAACAAGTAAGAAATATATCAAATATAAACAATTACAAAATGTTAACAATTAAGCAAACAAAACCATACAACCTTTGGAATGCTTGCCTAAAATCAGTGTTGACACAGAATGGGGTTATGCATCATGCTAGCAAGCATTCCCCGGCAAGCTGTCAGACAAATCCTTCCAAACCATATTGGTTCACGACATACTATGCCAATTTATTAGGAATGCTATGGGGTATATTTATCAAAGAGTGAAGTTAATAGTGAAGTTCCGCCACTAGAGTGAAATTCCGCCACTCTCCATTAATTTCTATGGGATTTCTATAGGTGTATTTATCAAAGGATGAACTTTCACTTTCACCCATTGATAAATACGCCTTTCAAAATCCCATAGAAATGAATTGAGAGCTGCGGAATTTCACTCTAGTGGCGGAACTTCACTCTTTGATAAATGTACCCCCAAGTTGGATGCTGCTCTTCAAGCTACTGGAAAAGAAGAGACCCCTTCTCCACCTCCCTACCCTACTATAGTAATTCTCGCAAAACGCCACCTTCTGACCTTTACCCCCACCCTGAATGCCATACAAACTTTAATATAATTATCTCCTTCCTTCTTGCTTTCCAATAAGCAAACTTTTCCCCTTCTATCTGCCTGGTCCACCTCCTAGACCAGTCATGACTCCACCCCCTCTTGCTATGCTCCCATTTGAATCAACATTTATGCAGACTGTGTTCAGATTATCCCTATTCTGTTCAATGTTCTAGTATAGCAGAACAACAGACCCATGTTGCTACAACTTACACCAGAATATCATTATCAGATGAATGGCAATTTAAACTGAAGGAAACAAAGCACTCATACAAGCAACATGGATTTAGAATATACTGTATTGCTTTTAACATGTGTTCAGACTGAAAAATATTAAAGAAATGGGAACTTGTTATAAAGTAATTACATACATAACTGTACAAATAGATGCCTCATTATTAGTATACAGCAAGATCAATTGGACCTTCTGTGACATTATGATGCTGTATAATGAATTATTTGATTGACCATTAGTAGTTACCAGGCTCATGTCTAGTAGAAAAAAGAATGGAATTTGATGCAAAATAATGGCATTTTGGAGTAATGTTACCAATGATGCTTTGCATTTTTATAACAGCCTTACTACAGTCACACGACTGAATGCATTAAAACTGAAAAATCATTGTGGCACATATAAAATGTCATTACATATTGAGACAATTTGAGGCTGGATAAGCAGCATCTTATAACCTCAATACTTTTTTTTCTTCTTCTTTTTAATGCTCTTTGTTTTGTTGATTTGCTAGCTGTTTTAAAGAACGAAAATGGTTTCATTATGGCAATTTTTACCATAGTTTGTATCTAGAAATATACCAGAAAATTGCCATTTTGTATTCATGACACCCTGCTTACATCTTAATGTGAAGAGCACTTACCCTGTCTGATAAAAGTAAATAGGCCGCTATCGTCTTACCAATTCACATTAAACAAATGATCTTTTCAAATCATTTCTGAATAGTGCAATTTATACAAAACAGCCCCTATAATGATTTATCTTTATGCCTATCTTAGTTCTGTGACAAGCCACTATCTTACACTCTCATTTCCCTTTCTTTTTATGAGCTTAGTAATACAATTCTCTTACTAAGATCATAAACTACCAATTTCTTTTATAAATCAAAAAAGAAAGCAAAAGTAAGGTAAACAGTGGTTCTATTAGACTTTATGGATAGTCTGAAATGCATTTATGGCGTGTAAACCACCTAATCTTATTTTGAAAAAAAAATCTCAGTCCTCTCCTAGATATTATATCCCTCAGTTCCCTTTCCCTGTACTGCTTCAATTATAGAGATCAACAGTTCATGATTATGCATATCGATAGCATCCCTTCTGGTTCATGTACATAATGCATTTAGTGCAAAATAACTTGCATTGTTGTGTAGTTCAATATATTTTAATACAAAGTGCCTGATTTGAAGATTCATAGATTATTAAAGAGTTCATAGATCACTCCTTTGGACTTTCTTTTGCTTATTGGTTCGGTTTGATTCCTGTCTATTCTTAATGGTCAATGTAGGTTCTGACCCTGAGACTTCTTTCTCAATAATACAGAAACAAGCTGTCTCAAGCCACTGCTAAAATCCTTTTTCTTGATCTGCCCCTTTATGTATTTTAATTCACTTCTTTTTCTTCATTTTTATTTTCTTAAAGGGGAAGCTTCATCTCATGGCAAGAGAATTTGCCCATATGTTGATAGGGCAGGTTTAGCCCAATATTGACCACCTCAAGGTGGGCATATGGGGGAAAGATCTACTCACCTTTTTTGATTGGTAGGTTTAATCATTTCAAAGGAAGAACAGTGGGTGCCAAGTGTGTATATACATAGTATACTATACACATCATGAAAAATATCACTGGTTGAAATGAGAAATTTCAAATAATTGACTCAGCTGAACCACCCAGGAGAGGGGGAGACAGACTAATGTTGCTACACAAGCTGGAGATGCAGTGAATTTACAGGCTTGACACAGTTTGGCCTAGAGGATTGAATAGAGATTATACTTCTGCTTTATTTATCAATCAGTAGGACAGTAGACTTTTGATATTACAGTTATTACTCCTTGAAGACTAACAATTTTTTCTTTTTTCTTTAAAGGGTAGTAAGAATGGTTTGGGATTCGGTTAATTCTGAGTGCAGTCATTACCTTCTGCATAAGAAACCATGGAATAGAATGTTGCAAGAAAGGTAATACAAGCGTCTCAGATCTTCCAATACTACAAATCGATTTATACAAAATTGAGTGTAAAGGATTAAACTTAAAACAAGGGACTGATTTTATTGTTTGGCAATTGTTAATACAAAAACATTTTTTGTTTATATTACTACTAGATTGATATACTGAGAAATACAAGTAATGAATATGGGCACAGTCCAAGGAATACAATGGTTATTAACAATCTGATAAGTATGCACTATATGTATATGTGTTTCATTGTAATTGATGTCCCCGTCCATCACTTCCCCTGACCTTTCCCCGCCCCCACTGATCACTATTTAACACAGAGTAATGAATGTAACCACATGCTTGATAAAGAGTCCTGCGAGACTCGAAACGTTACATTTTTTGTCTACTGATAATGAGCCAATAAATCACAAAAAACTTCACAGAAACAACGTGTCAGTGTGCTGCGGTCTGTTGGATATTGGTTGAAATGAGAGGTCTCTGTAGATGTTCATGAAGATAGGGTGTTCTGGCCAGAGGGTAACATAGTAACATAGTAACATAGTAAGTAAGGTTGAAAAAAGACACATGTCCATCGAGTTCAACCTTTTTTTTTTTTTTTTTATTAACTACCTATCTGCCAGTTGATCCAGAGGAAGGCAAAAAACCCATCTGAAGCCTCTCCAATTTGCCTTAGAGGGGGAAAAATTCCTTCCTGACTCCAAAATGGCAATCGGACTAGTCCCTGGATCAACTTGGACTATGAGCTATTTCCCATAACCCTGTATTCCCTTACTTGCTAAAAAGCCATCCAACCCCTTCTTAAAGCTATCTAATGTATCAGCCTGTACAACTGATTCAGGGAGAGAATTCCACATCTTCACAGCTCTCACTGTAAAAAACCCCTTCCGAATATTTAGGCGGAACCTCTTTTCTTCTAATCGGAATGGGTGACCTCGTGTCAGCTGGAAAGACCTACTGGTAAATAAAGCATTAGAGAGATTGTTATATGATCCCCTTATATATTTATACATAGTCATCATATCACCCCTTAAGCGCCTCTTCTCCAGCGTGAACATCCCCAATTTGGGCCAGTCTTTCCTCATAGCTAAGATTTTCAATACCTTTTACCAGCTTAGTTGCCCTTCTCTGTACCCTCTCTAATACAATAATGTCCTGTTTGAGTGATGGAGACCAATGTATATGAGACAGATGACATTTTTGGGTGACTTTGATCACTATAGATTTAGAGTCCAGTCCATTTAAGAAAGGTAAACTGAAATAAAGGAAGGGTCCCTTAGATGAAGTGCCCTGGGCTGAAAATGCCCTTCAAATGTCTGGGAATTGTTGGGTCCTGCGCTCAATGGATTCCAAAAGAAAGGGCAATTAGTTAATATGTAGCTGTTGCTGCATTCTTTAAGAAGAAGGTTACTTTTCACAACTGTTTTAATTAAACTTGCAGGGAACAAATCATGTCAAGCAGACAGAACAACTTTTTCATAAATTAAAAAAAATATATTATTATCAGTATAAAATAGAGTTCATAACATAAATGCCATCTGTAGTTGTTAATCTTCAGCTTGAGAGTACAACGCTGCAGTGAATGAAGTTCCATATGACTGAACATATAAAGTGGATTGGTTACTGTTACAGATTTAACAACTAGGGATTTTATTGAAAATACAACCATGACATATCTAGCAATTCAAAATTAATCATAAGACAGAAACTCTCAGCTTCTTCCACTAAATGGCAGGTTTATAGGCATTTGCACTTTCTTTATTACTCTTTACCACATCTACAATACATTATGCAAGTATGTCAGCACTATAGTTTTTCACCTAAACCCTAATGGTGTCGATCAATGTCTAGAAACTGGCAGGTTAATGAAGAAAATCCGTAAAACTAAGTTAGTTGACAGCCATTGCCTGTATTCCTGTTACCCTACTAAGCAGATAAGTAAAATGTTCTTATTAACTCATTATTATTCACTTGAAATGATTACAGTTGATTTATAAAGTACTCAATGCCCATGTCTGCTTTATTGCTTTGCTTTTCTCATTGCACTTAGCTTTTTCATTGCATTCAAAATATATCTATCTGACTATAGCAGTCTTTCCTCTAAGGTACGTGCAACATGCAATTCTGTTGAAGACTGAGGACATTTTGTTCCACATATCTGCCTACCAGCTAAAGATTTTGCAGTATAATTATTAGTTCAAACATAATTTATTTTTGTTATAATATAACAATATATACAATAATTTCAATTGTTTCATTACTACATGTATGGGATGCATTATCCGAAAACCCAGTATCCAGAAAATTCTGAATTACGGAAAGGCTTTCTCCTATAGACTCCATTATAATCAAATACTTAAATTTTTTAAAAATAATTTCCCTTTTCTCTGTAATAATAAAGCAGTGCCTTGAATTGATCTAAACTAAATATACTAATACTATATTTAATCCTTATTGGAAGCCAGCCTATTGGGTTTATTTACTGTTTACATTATTTTCTAGTAGACTTAAGGTATGAAGATCCATTATTATGAAAAGCCCAAATGGGCTAAATTCACTAACCTCCGGATATTCGCCAGCGACGGCTTCACTCACATCGCCACACTTCACCAGGTGAAAATTCACTAGGACAACGCTAATTAACTAAAATGCGAAGTTGCGTCCAGGGCGCCATATGTTAGGAAATGTAAAAAAGTCGCCAGCGTTTTTTGGGAAATTTTTTTTTTGGAGGAACTCCAATCTACTCTATTGCACTTCGCCTGTGTCAGGGAGCCGGGAGGTCCCTCCAGGGAGGTAGTCAGGATCGAGGAGGAAGCCCTCTAGAGGGAGCAAGGTCGCGGTGTCCAAAGGGTTAATCAAAAGAGTAGTCGGGATCCAGGCAAGAGTTCAAAGGCAGGCAGAATATTAGCAAAGTCCAAAAGTCCAGGCAAGAGGTCAGCAACAAACAGGAACAAGATAAGTCTTCAGCAAAGCAGACAGGAAACCCAGGAAACTTCACAGGAATGAATCCTATACTTGGGCGCCATTCTGGCGTCTTGGTAAGGCTTTTATATTTGAATTTGGCGCCATTCTGACGTCATTGGCGTCCTTGCGTCGACGTCGACGCGCTGACGTCATCGCGCCGGCGCCGCTACCCACGTGGCGGCCATGTGCGCCGCCATTTTGGGAGCGACGCCGGCAGGGAAGGACGCGCCGCCCGGAGCTCCTGGACCTGCTCCGGGCGGCGATCATGACAGCCTGGTCTGAGGTGGTGAAAGCAAATCTGGCACAAGAGGTAACGTTCATTAAAATCTTAGTGAATTTGCATAGTTACTGAACATCCATTCACCAGGTATTAGAGTACGAAGTAGCACTAGAGTCTATCTCCTTCGCTAGCGAAGTTATGCCAGCACCCGTTAGGAAATCGGCAAAGTCCCGAAATTACGTCACGATGGAGAATATTCACCAGAGTTAGTTACTTTGCCTTTTAGTAAATTTGCCCCTATAAGTCTTGAAGAACAACATTCATAGTAAAATGTTATAGCATCTAATCAGATTTTTTTCTTTCAAACAGTAGACCACCAAGATTACTAGCGTTAAAGCACCTATGTGATATGAGGATTACTAATCCTTCTACTACTTTGGTTGAAATTTTATTTGTTGACTTAAGTGACCTTTAGTTTTGGATATGCAGATTTAAAATTAAAATAACATGCAGTTATTTCCAACCCTTGTCCAATAAAAACACAATCTAGATCTGTCCTTAAATTATCACTATTGCAATGCTGGAAGAGATACTGCTTTTTCAACTAACAATCTACTAAACAATAGACTCTTGGGCCTGTATACACACCAGCCTTTCCAAGTTTAAATTGAGCATTATCCCAAAAAAAAACAAACCAACAAAGCAATTTAATTGCATCCAGCCACCTGAACAAAGAAGCAAATATACCTTATGCCATTTAGTAAAGGAAACTGAAATCAAAACCCTATTATAAAACTCAGGACTTCATTTTAGAGTGGCGGTTTATTTCCAAACAAATTATTGAATAAAAACTTTAAGATTGTAGCATTGGTGATAAATTAATATCACTGGTTAACACTAAAATAATGATTTGTTTATAGGTGAACCACAAAAAAGTTTACAGTTTCAAATGAAACAAAAGGCTGCATGGGAGACCAATGTTTAAAAGAAGAACTATTGCAAAAATTAAAATTGAACATAAGCATCATCATAGTGGAATAAGAAACTTTGTAAATACAATCAATTAAACATTCTGTACTGTTTCTGAAATAATCAAGTTCAGATTCAATATTCCTCTCATCTGTTTCTTTTCATTCTCTCTTCATGCAGGAGTTGGGGGTCAGATAATCATTGACAGTTAGATCCAATATATATTATAGGGGGGCTCCTTTTGCCTAGAAGATGTATTAGAGCTCAATCTATTAAACTCACCAGAAATCCTGTCTCTCTACATGCAGAATTTGTTCAAAAGGCAGTTGTTTTGTTAGATTTTGTTTGTACTGGAATCAGTTATTTCTAGAGTAAATTCTAATTCATCTGATAGGAAAGGAAGCCCCCTACATAAGATATATTGGATCATTCATCTGACACCCAACTGCTGCATGAAGACAGAATGAAGAGAAACAGATGCTCAGAGAGGGATAGTGAACATAAACTTGATTATTACAGCAACTTTGCAGTTTGAATGTGAGATTAATCACACCTCGACTCTGGACACAGTTCTAATTCGACTATTCTCTATCTAAAACCTGCCAAGTTCATGTAGAAGTCAATGGCAAAGGTCCTTTGAACTATTTGAAGATGTTAATAGCAGTAATGAGCCATATTGTTGGCAAGTTTTGCTTCAAAAATGACGGCCCAAAAAAATTTGACACACGTCAAAAAAAAAAAAATTTACACAAAAAAAGGCTATTTTTTTTGCAGGAAAACTCAATTCAAATAAGATTCAAGTTTTTGGCCCGGGACTGTTCGAGCAAATTTTAGATATTTTAATTTTTTCATAAATAACATATCATTGGAATTGTGAATGAATTAGAATTTATTTGAGTTTAAAAAAAATTCCACATCAATCTAAAATTCAAACTTTGATAAATAGCCCCTACATTTTAATTTTCTCAATAGTTCCCCTTTAACATGTGTCACACAACACTGTAATAGTTTTGTGGAGGAAATGGACCTATGAAGTTAAAGCAACAGCACATAAAACCTACAGTCAAATAAGGTGGTTGACATTTTTGGGTGAAAGGCTGTTTACCCTATTTTGGGGATGGTGGCTTGTATGGGGATTAAATAAACTTTGACCCAAGACAAGCAATATTTTATCTGGCAAACTAAAAACACTAATTATGCAACCAAAAATTAATTTGATTATATTTTGGAGTTTGTTTTCTATGAATGATAAAATACAGCTATTTTGGACCTTGCAAAATCAATTTCAAAGAGTTACCATCATAATTTAAGGTTCTGTCTAAAAATGCTATTACTTTTTTTATCTAGCCCAGGAAGAATAATACTAGTTCAATTGCTTGAATGCTGTTTTAAACATTTAACTATGAAATAACAGCTAAATGAGTCATTTTAAAAATTTTGTTAGAAACTGAAATTCCTCAGTTGCCAAATGAAACATTTTTGTGAACTGGACTGTAAAATGCTTCTCCTATTAGACTTGAATTAACAAAAGCTAACATAAAAGTAAAAATAAGATAAAAATAAGGGGAATATTAACTAATTCTAAAATAAAGTGTTTAACAACATTTTTAACAATATAGAGCAGACAAATATACTGTATTTTGATGAAAAGTCCTTAGCAATTTTTTAGAAATGCCTTGCTAAAATAGAAGGGAAACACACTTAGATCTGAATTTCCCTTTTCATGAATGGGAAAAAATTCCCAATTTTGTCCAAGTTCCAATTTTATTCAGAAATGAATGCAATGAAGCCTTTACTAAGGGGCAGATTTATTAAGGGTCAAATAGTACATTTGAATTTTCACATTATTTTGGTGTCAAAATTTCCACATTCAAATTTTAAATCACCCAACTCAAATGTAATTTCAAATGTGAGATATATCACACCTCGAATATTTATCACCTAAAATCTGCCAAGTTAACTTACAAGTCAATGGCAGAGGTCCGTTGAACCATTTGAATATGTTAATTGCCTTCCTGACATTCAAGTTTTTTCGGAGGGAAAAACTAGATTCAAATTCAATTAAAATTCGATCAGAATTGTCGGGTCGGGACTATTCGATTGAATATTAGACGTTCACATTTTATATTTTAATTCATTAGAGTAAAGAAAATTCACATAAATTCGAAATTTAACCTTTGATAAATCTGGCCATAAATGTCTTAAAAACATGAGATGGACCAACAACGGAACATTTTCTTGTAAAGAAGTCATAGAGGTTACTCTTTAACCACTACATCAGCTTAGTAATTCTTTATAGTATTTCAATACCATTGAGAAGGGAATGTACAAGGAAACTTCTACTAAACATACTACTACAGCTTTGAGTATAGCATTAATAGAAAACTGCAGTAAATTAAAGATGTTAAGCATTGTTTATAAACTGTCCACTTACTGAGAAAAATCAGTAATGTCAATTCAACACAGTTTACTAAATCAATGAATTGCAATTTATAATGCAAGCCCATTTATTTGTGATAAAAAGATTCACACATACGTAAACATTGTCCATATAATATAATTCAAAGAATGTTTTACAAAACATTAAAAAGTATGTCGCATAGTGACTGCCAGTGTGTAATTACACAAACAAACAAAAATAGACACTCCTTATAATATGATTTACAATAAAGCAACACATTTGGGATCTGCACAGCATAAAAGAAGTAGGTGAGCTTTAGCCTATAAGGTATTCTATGAAATTTGAAGTTGTATCAATAAAGCTGGATTTCCTTCTCAGGATTCTTTCTGCTTTGCATACACAATGTGTATGGACTTACAGTTACTGTTCTGGCCAAACTAGATGGTCACAGTGGTCACAGTGATTGACTGAAAGTCAGGTTTCTGACCACAGTTAGTAACCATAAAATACCAATAATTACCACTCAGGAATACAATAGCTACATTAATTAATCTCTAGGGCCTCATGTATGAACAGATATGCAAAAGACAAACTGCACCTCCTCCACAAGAATTGTGTTAAAATTTAGCTTATTGTTTATCAACAGGTCAGGTTTTAAAAGCCTGTCATCATCAGCAGTATAACACTAGCTTGGTGTGTCCATTACATCTGTACACTACGTCGAAGGGCCAATGGACACACTATTTTGCACATCTAGCTCATGCCTTATTCTTAAAGATATGCCAGATACGTCTCTCTCTTAGTCAACAGGAACCTTATAATTGCCAAGAGCTACAGGGCAGACTTTGTTCTAGTGCACCCTGTTGATTGTAATGGGCATGTTAGATTCCAGACTTGCACTTGTGGCAGTTGCAGGTTTAATAAACTGGGAGCAGAGAAGCCATATAGGATCATAAAGTAAATACTATAGTTAGTACTAATACTATAGCAGAGCCCTTCTTCATTAAAAGATAAAGCATTCCAACCAGTAAAGTTTTAAAAAATGTAAAATGCTATGTTTTGTGGCACTAACTATTACTTTAAGAAAATCTCTCAGATGAGCTGAACATTTACAACAGTTGATATCTTTGCAAACAGCTTGAGTTCTTTTTCTGCCTCTTTGTAAAGTAACATTCTCTAATGCTCTGATTAACATTGTGCTTTTCGGCACTCTGCATTGTTTTCTTTGAGGAAGCACTAGATAATTAGCTTTTCCCTATTTGCTGTGACATTGCACCATGCAGTGCAGATGTGTTTGACTTAATACTGCAGAGAAGCTCTCAGCAAATTCTTTATCCTGAAGGAGTCAGATAACTATAAAAACTGCTCAAACTAGTCAAGAAAGCCAGCTAAAAAGTGGCTCAAGTCCACAATACAAAAAAGGACATTTCAATCAGATTAATAAAATATATCACCATACTTATATGTCAAAAAATGAATCTTAAAATAACAACAGTTGAAGATGGACCAGCACTCCAATTTAGTCAAACAAAAGTGTTTTATTCAAACATCACTGCACAAATTTACAACAACATTTCTCCCATTACTAAAAGAAGAGAGCTAAAACCAGTAACACAACATCTGCGAGCACATAATATCTCCTACAGATGGGGCTTCCCCTTTAAACTATTAGTTTTAGTGATGGGCGAATTTATTCGCCAGGCGCAAATTCGCGGCGAATTTGCGCGATTCGCATCCAGCGAATAAATTCGCGAAACGCCCGCGAAAATTCGCCGAAAAAATTCGTCGGCGTCAAATTTTTTTTCTCGAAAAACGGGCGCCGGCGTCAAAAACGAGACGCCGGCGCCGTTTCGCGAATTTTTCGGCATTTCGCGAATTTCGCGCGAAATTCGCGAATTTTTCGGCGAAGCGAAACGGCGCAAATTCGCCCATCACTAATTAGTTTCCATAAAGAGGCAACAACACATTCTATCAGATCTCCAAAAGAGCAACAAGTTCCTGAATACTCAGTCTAATCTCCCTGAACATAAAGAGCCCAAATAACCCTAGAAAGACAACCCTGGCCCTAAAGGAAATTCAAGGCAGGTGTAGCCTTTCTCCAAGACTGCATTCTCAACACTGTATTGACTGTATTCTCAACACTATACTCGACTCTATAAGGCCTCAGGGCCCCCAAAAAAGCAGGGGTCATGATAGTAATTCATAAAGACTGCCCCTTAGTAATCACAAGATCCGAGAGGAAATTATATTCTATTACAGGGCTCCTACGTTGGTACTTTAATTACATTACTTAATGTTTACATACCAAATGTCAAACAGATACAAGTGTTATGTAAAATCGATAGCAACCAAATATCTTTCATCAACCTTGATAATTGGGCGAGACTTTACTTTTGTATTCTCTGAAAATTTAGACAGGGAGGCTCCCCCCCCCCCGACATCACAAATCACAAAAAAAGTTAAATATTCAGTGTTCAATTATATTTAATTGTCCCTACATATCTCAATACCCAGAAAGTCAAATACAATCACAAGTCCTTTTTTTTAATGACAATACAGTATCTGTCATCAAAGAATACATATTAATTCCATTAAATCATGGTAAAACAGAATTCAGTGCACTGCACTGCATCAGTAAAGAGGTAAGTTAGAAGGGGGTTATTGCTGAGATATCTTCAGGGCAATGTAAAAATATTTTCATGTCTCAAGTAAGGCACTCCATTTGAAGTCTCAGAGAAAAATATTCTCTACATGGCCAACTGGTTAAGCAAAATGTGTCATTCTATACATGGAATTGTTGGTGGTGATGAGGCAAAACAGAATCCAAACTCAGGGGTGCTGAAGCCTATAGACATAAAGCAGACCTTTAGTAATAAGGTAAAAACTGCGCTTAGTCCAAATGTGACACGAGAGAGGAGCTGCACCAATATTCAGTTAATGGATCCACGTGTCAAGAAAGTTCATAGGGGTGATGGAGGTGCGCTGGAGATACAACGGGAAATTCCTATAGGAACAAGATAGAAAAAGCCTCTATGGTGTAATACCCTTTGTATGCAAGGCTACTGTTGAACAGCAAATCTACTCACACTTAGGAAGAGATCATATCGCAGAAAGGAAAGGTTCGTCGGATCTGTTACCGGTCGTTCGTGTGCCTGTTAGGTAAGAGTTCAGAATAGTGTAGTACCTCACAATTCATTTGGGAGTTTTGCCGATAGGGCGCTTACCTGATGTCACTGTAAACTTAGCATATAATTCAATGTCAAATGGAATTTTAATTGAAGGAACCTCACACAGAGGGGATAAAAAAACCTTCCAAGAGGAAGTATGGGAAATTAGCCCCTGATGAAGTATCATTGGATACGAAACGCGTTGGGCCTGTAACTGTTTTATGTGAATAGATTGAATTTCTGACAAGGCAAATACGTGCCCAGAATTTTCTTTCTTAATTATTGCACTTGGACAAAAAAATCCTTTAGAGATATTTGAGGACATCGCCAAACCACACCGAAACCGAATCGCTAACCACGTGGGAGAGAACGCCGACTTTGCCATTTGGGAGAAAAGCCTGACCGCTACCTGAAAACTAATTTTTCCTGTCAGCACAAGTGTATCAACTTTGAAGCGGCCGGCTCGAAAGGAACCGCTACCAGCCGCAGTCACACTGACATTGAATTATACGCTAAGTTTACAGCGACATCAGGTAAGCGCCCTATCGGCAAAACTCCCAAACGAATTGTGAGGTACTACACTATTCTGAACTCTTACCTAACAGGTACACGAACGACCGGTAACAGATCCGACGAACCTTTCCTTTCTGCGATATGATCTCTTTCTAAGTGTGAGTAGATTTGCTGTTCAACAGTAGCCTTGCATACAAAGGGTATTACACCATAGAGGCTTTGTCTATCTTGTTCCTATAGGATTTTCCCGTTGTATCTCCAGCGCACCTCCATCACCCCTATAAAGCAGACCTTTATTTCACAAAAATATAAATAAATTATATATCTCTTAGAAAGCCCAGTTTTTCAGGCCTACAGCAACAATCATACAGGAAATCTTCACATTATATCCTGTATACACATTGCTAAAATTATACCAGCATCCATGTGAACTTGGATGGCTACAATTATTTAATATAATATTAATGAAGAATATTTGCAATTCACCAAATTCTGCAACTTGAAATGGGTATACACATTGCAGAGAACCACATTTTAAGGTATTTCTTCTTTTTCAGCTTTTGAAGAGCTTCACTTTGTCACATCCAGAGACTGGTAAGCTGTTCACAATTCATTTCAATGGAACATTTCTCATACAATAGGAAATTTGGGTTGAGCTATGGAAAATTACTGTTTCACTGTAATTTCACAAGTGAACCTTTCTTAAAGCTTTTTTATTGTTGTTTTTTCAAGTTAAACCTTCAAAATGACTTTCACCTGCAGTAGACCTATAATCCATCTTGAAGTCAATACAAAATAGGAGAATCTTGCTATGGGAAAATTATTCCACTTGAATACAATTATAAAGGCAATTATGTCCATTATCACAATGTATAAAGAAAAACAATCTTTTTAAGTTGTCAATCTGTCTTTTGGTAATGTTCACTTCTACTATGAGTAAAATCAATCCAAAGTAACCCTGGCATTTGCTTTCATTTTCAGTGTGCCCATGCTCTTTGTATAAATATTTTTCACAGCACCTTCCCTTGTTGCTAGTGTATGACTAATGGCATACAGAGGAATCAGTATCTAGGGGAACTGTGAAAATTGTTTTTGCCCCTTTTGTGACGCATTTTGCAGAATGTTTCATGCAATAAAATAAAAACAAATTTCAATAGAATCTGAGCAATCAAAATACTATTTTTTCTGGAGCTAGCAAACCATCAACATTTTTAAAATCTTGCCTAACATTTTATTCAACGCTCATGTCAGCAGTAATGGCTATTACTTAATGAAATATTTGATGAAGTAAAAGAGCCAGTGATCATAGGCTTATGGGAAATCAAATATTAATAAACTTACTGAAAAGTCTCTACTGGAATTAGTAATGAGCAGGTCAGTCTAAAACTCACGAGTAACCTGGCTGTACTCTGGGTCAGGTAATTGTCCTTTTAAAATGCTGAGCCAATTTATTATGATTTCATTTTTTAATATGGTTTTTATTAATGTAATAAAATATTACAATAAACAGCACAATGATCAAGTAAACTAATGGGAAATTAATCAATGTGCATAGTAACTTGTACAATACGAATATAAAAGTATGTACTGTATATTGTGAACCAGGTAACCAAAATAAAATAAAAAAAACTAACTTCTTGTGATGAAATAAGTCTCATTTTGATAAAATGAAGAGCTATATGTCTAAGTGGTTTTGGAAAAGGGATCTAATCTTCTCTCTGTCCTTAGGGGATACGGATTGGCTGTACATTTTCCATTTGGAGGTGAATCATGATCTTCCTCTGGAGTCCTCAAGTCTGGTGTTACAATCATAAGTGCATAAAGTTTTGAGTTCTAATAGTGCTTCCTCTAGAGTAGGAGAATAAGTCTTTATCCATTTTTTGAATATAATTCTCCAAGCTGCAACTAAAGTCAATCTGGTAAAATCTACCAAATATGATGAGGACCATTCCCTGGATTTGTGGGTCCATTGAAAGAGGTGAATGGGAGAAAGATCACTTAAAAGGGTTATATTATGAGATAAAGGGATTGGAATATGCAGTTTAGAATATTAAAAATTCTCCATTAGTCTCCAAAAATCCTGAATTTCCAGCCATGGTAAATGGAAAGAGTTTGGGGGAGGGAAAATTCATTTAGGGCAGATGTTAAAGTATTTGTTGTTATTAGAGTGCCAGTGAAAAGCCTTTATATGAAAGATTTATTAGTCTGTAATTCTGTTCTCTCCAGGTTTCTAAGGAAATTAGTTTGTCGAAGTTAGTCATTAAAGATATCAATGAATCAGGTAAAATATGCGGGAATAAATAGATCACTTCTTTGTTGTGGATTCCATGGGGTGAGGTTTAAGGTATTTTTCCACAAATTCAATTGGATGGTTCTGGCTTTGATAAATAGGTCTCTGGTGATTAATCTGTTGAAGAGTCAGTAAACAGATTATGTGAAGAGAGAGAGCTTCTTGAGTTTATTACTTTAAACCAATGGTGAAGTACAATAGTTTTTATCTGAGAAAAAAACTCTAATCAAATTTTATTTTGCGAGTCGATCCCGTTCACCGAAGTCTGAACAATTGGAATGTTTTGAAAAATTGCAGTTGGTCGAATTTTGAGCTCATGGGAGTTTATAAAAACTCCCATGAACTCTAAATTAGACCCTTGATAAATCTGCTGCTCATGTAGATTTGTGTTTTTCTCCAATTCAGGATGTTATCAGAAGTGTGTCCATAGATATCCATCAATTCTGTTTTCTTTATGTTTATTTTGAGACCAGAAATGGAGGTAAAAGTTTGAAAGATGCTAAAAATATTTGGTAGAGGGGAACTTCCGACTTCTAAACCAAAATTTGATAAAGAGGCTCACATAACACAGAAACCCATAATATATCTTCAAAAAGTATGAATAAATGGCATTTGTATGCTGAAATCCAGTTGTTTAACAGTTCTTCTCTTTCTGCTTCATTTGAAATCCTGACAGTAAAGGAGGGACTAAACACTGATGTTACAAAGTGTAACAACTTCTCCACAGCTTACAGACAGCATGCAGGAACTACATGACCCATAATGCATTGCATTGTGATGTTCCTTTCCTTATTGAAATCACGTGTCCAGGGAATTGTGGGGTTTGGAGGATGCAGGCTAAGGACAGATGGCTGCTGATACAAAGTAACAGTAGTCAGTCAGCTCAGCAAAGTAGTCAGAATGATCAGCAGGTGAGCAGGGGGCTAGGCTTAGGGAAACCATTAAAAATCATGAAAAAGTCTGCATATTTTTTAAATAATGTATATTGCAAAGTTGCTTGAAATTATGTTTACTTTTCAAAAAGCTTAAGTTATGTTTTTGTGGAGTTCCCCTTTAAGATCTATTACTATAAGCAATGGAATGTATAATGGATCTTATGTTTTTCGTGCCCAATCTTCCCTTTACAAAACCTCTTTCTTCTGGGGAGATAAGTTTTGGTAGATTTTAAGGTCTTGATTCACTAGTGCTATAGGTCTGAAAGAGCTAATTTGAGTAGGATCTTTTCCTTGTCAGAGAATAACTCATGTTAATGAGTCTAGACTAGAAGGTAGTGGTCGTTTTTCTGTCATTATATTGTTGAATAAATGAACCAAAATTGAGAGAATTCTTCTACCAAGCGTTTTAAAAGAGCCTGTCAGGCCATCTGGACCTCCTGCTTTGTAAAGTAAGAAAGGTAATGACATCTCTTTTTTCCCTTTCTGTAATTGAATCATTTCAGTTAGCTAGATCTTCTTGAGATATTTGAGGCAAATTTATAGAATCAAGTAGAATCTTTCTCTTCTCAGAAATAGTGTTGGTAGGAGAGTAGAGTTGGTAATAACATTTTTAAAACTATCAACAATATCTAGGGGGTTTTGTGAATAGTTGCCAGTAGTTGTTTATATTTAAGATTTGCTGGTGATTGGACCAGTTTTTTGTGAGGTTGGACAATAACTAATTAGCCTTGTTACATGAATAAAAATATTTGGCTTTGGAGTGGAAGTGAAACTTAAGAGTCTTTCATTTTGATCCAGGTTTTCATTTCCTTAAGAGATTCCTCAAAGGTGGTGCGTGATTTGTTACTAGGATTAGTTTTGAATAAAATATACACATCTATCCTGTTTGCTTAATTTTAGGATCTTTTTATTTAGTTTTTTTGTGAATGTGCTTTTGTAAGACATTATTTCACCTCTGATGTAGGCCTTCCAAGTGTCCCAGAATAACTGTGGATCATCCTTATGTAAGATATTATCCGATCAAAAGTTGATCCAGCTATCTTTTAACATCTGTTGGAAATCTGGTCTAGATGATAAATATGTTGGAAAGTTCCATTGGGTATAAAATTTAGGAAAATCTAGACAATGTTATACTGATCAGAGTGAGTAAAGTTTCCACTTGTAGCTTCTTGAATGTGATTCAGAAGATTAGTAGATGTAATAATATGATCTTTTCTTGTGGCTGTGCCATGTCAATGTGAGTAAAAAGTGAATTCTCTTTCTCAAGGATTGAGTATTTTCCAGGCAACCTTTAAATTGGTTTAAGTAAATCTAGCATAAATTTTATTTTTAACTGGGTTTTTACTGGGTTTGAATTTTCATAGCATGTGTCTAAAAGGCATTCAAATCTCGTCCCACTATGGCATTGGAAGGGTTAAATGAGCAAATCGTTTGATTAAGATCTTAAAAAAAAAAAATCTGTTTTATTTTCATTCGGGGGCATATATTGAAGACCATGCCGCCAATTAACCAACATTTACTATATCATCCATTGAGTCTTTCAAATAATGTTTTATAATGTTACAATTCCATAAAACTTTCCTGACTGTCAGGCAAATTGATCAAAACATTTCCCTAACAGTCAGGAAAGTTTTATGGAATTGTAACATTATAAAACCCCATACCTGATATCTACCCCATATGTGATATGTTGTTGGAATGTGTGTATTACTAGGAGTTTTTTCAATAATGGCTCATGGTAATACACTGATTAAACCCAAAAGCTCATCGCAATACTTTGATAAAGAACTGTATAAAAATATAACACAAAGAACTGTTCTACTGTTGAGCCCAATGTCATATGTTGAGCCCAATATAGTGTAAAAAGACAGCTTTATGACGTATAAATGTGTATAACAAAGCTTTGTATCATAGTATACAAGACAGCCTTATAATCCATAATCCTGTATAATGAATTGTTGTGCAAGAGAAATCATGGGAACTTATCAACTTGATGACCTAATACCTGTTCATTATTCTCATATGTATTATCTAATATGCTTATGATTTCTGAAGCCCTTATCAGACTCCTCTTTATTATAGCTAGGGGCACAATATGCTATTCAGCTACCAGTTAGCTAAGATAAGATCTCTGTTTCGGTGTGCTTGTTGGGAGTCTTGCCAGATCCTGATGAGCGCATGGAAAGCAAGATCTGTTATTAACCAAATCATTATGAGTTATTGACTAAGCCTCTCAATGAGCTTACTGTTTGAAAACATATATAAACTGGGGGTCACCATTTGGTCAGTTGAGATCTCGCTTGTGGGGTTTTACGCGTGAAGCTACAGGACCTTCCGTGCTCTGTTTGAGAGACTCGTTCTGCGGGCTGTTAGGGATCTCCCAGCCTTGGTTGCATTGACCGTGCTTTGCTCTTACACCCAATCGGTTATGTATATCTTCTTCATCTATTAAAAACCTTTGTTATATGTAGCCGGTGTGTTTGAATTACTTCCGAGAGACTCATAGAAGCACAATTAAAACACATGGTAGCGCTCAGCTTTGTTCACAAGCAGTATTCAGTACTTTCACCCATCCATATCCAGGCTCTTCCATGAAAATTGCATGAAGGGAAAAAGGATGTGAACAATTATTTTCCACGCTGGATTGAATTGTTCCATATAGGAATATAAACAGTTGGTAATGTTTTACTGAGCTGTAGCTGGCTGCACTTTAGTACCTTAAGAGCTTTTCCTCTAGAATCTGCACATTCAATTGGTTGCTCTACGTTATATATGCAGCAGCTCACTGCAAGAGGCTCTTCTCTTCCCTCCTCTAAAAAGCCATAAAGGCTAGTTAGGGTTATAATCTTGTGCTATTTGTGCATGGTTTTATTTTACGTATGTCATTTATGTCAAAACAGTTTCATTTTAACCTTGTAACTTCATAATTGTGATATCAATTTTGATCATGTTCCTCCTAAATGGAATGCTGTAGGCAGAAAAGTCAGCTAAGGCTGGATTATTTGGCTTCATGGAATACTGCTTTAATTTATGAATTAAACATTTTTTAAAAATTCATTAAAAAAATTCAGTTTTGTTCAAGTTAAACTTGCTGTTTAGTTCTTCTGACTATGATACAATTGTGAAACATGTCAGAAGAAGAAATGAGATCTGTTCTGATGTTGCTCTGCTTAGAAAAGAAATTACAAAAATAATCTTCTGACACGTTCCCCTAACTGTATCAAAGTGGCACTGTTTTTACAAAATTCATCATTTTAACAGTATACATTTTTATTAATATCTTGGAAGCTTAATAAAAATGTAGACTTCGGCAAGCAGAGTGGACAAATTGTGCTTTTAAGCGAGGTGAGTTGTGCCTAAACCACATTCATTAAAAATTACTTGCATCAAAATTAGCTCCTTGCACTTCTGTATAGTTGGTGCTGCTTAGTCTTTTCTGCCTTCTTTTCGGAATCTGGTGCTTCTACACATATTGACACAGGGGAACCCTGGAGTTACTGCCACTGGAACTGAGCCCAATTTGTGGTAAAGTGCCTATTGTGTCCATTTTAGTGAATCATCTGCAGTTGTGGTAGGTGCAGCACAGTTGCATCAAGAGATTTGCCTAGTTTGCATCCAAACTGATGCCGACTTTTGGTGGGGAAAAAGCTGGGAAAAAACATGCTAATTGCACTCAAAATTTAACTCTGCACAGTGTATTCAGGTAAATGAATGAACCCTTTAGACTTTTATTACATTTAAGACTTTAAAAAAAATGAATCACCGAGAACATAAAAAGTTGGCAAAATAAGTTTTCGGTAAATAAATAAAAAGGGTTGGTCACTAAATGTTATAAGAGAAACAAAATAGTGGATAAAATAAAAAATAATGGATAAGTCCAGGTCACTAAAATAACATGCCGCTAAAATCCAATGAATGGGATCACGTCTTCACGTTAAGCATTGTCACCTTTCTGCTAGAATAATATCTAGAAATGAACATGAAATAAGGGGTTCCCATAGTGTAAGACCATACAAACATTTGATTCAAATACAGATTTATGCACTTATTTACATTTTGATTTCTTATTTTCTCATGAATCATATTTTTTCTCTAAAAAATCTAGTATTTGACAATTTCTCTAAAACTCAAAAAATCTGAGATTTATTAATTGTAAATGTAAAAACGTTTGCAGATAATTACTAGTGAAAAAAATCCAATAGGATTAGCAGCTCCCTTTGACTTCTATAGAATGTTGACTACTTTAAGAGGTTTTTAGTGGATTGTAGAGATATTTGTATTTTTTCTGTATTTTTTTTTCATTCATACTTTTTATATTTGGCTCTATTAATAACTTTCATGTTATTTGTGATATAAGTGAAATAGAGTTTAATTGTGACTTCAAAAAGCTTGACCTTTAAATAAATGGGCCTTTCATTGTTGCAGTATTTTTAGTATATATTTGGGCCTTGATACATGCTCACATACAGTATATTGATATCAATTACATAAAACAATTTTGACCTTTAAAAACATGCCCTAAGTCTCATTTTTATGAACAGGTGGAAGTTTATCTTTTATTTTTTTTAAATCAGATACCACTCAAAAAGTATAATATTTTGAATACCTTATTTTATACAAACCCTTTATATAATAAATGCAAAATGTCTTGCTCTATTTTATCAGACCCATAACCATTGCATTAGCTAATGATCCACTTGAGAACATGACTAGCTGGGGATATCTTTAGGCTATCAAGAGGACTTCAGAAATATAATGGGTGAAACGCAGCACTGCACTAAAGAATGAGCAAACTACAATTACTTTATGATCCCTAAGTTTCCTGTAATAGCTCTGCAGTAGTCTCTCTGCTGAAAGCACTTTATTAGAAAAATAAATATGTCCTTCAGCGACACTGGAGTGAACAATGAGAAGAGAGCATAAACTAGGGATATTGAATAATGAAATGATTACGCTTCTGCTTACTGTTCAAATATTCTTGTACATCCAAAACAGTATTTTAGAGATGAAATGGAACTTAAGGTATTGTTCTATTTAGTGGCAGAGAATGGGAAATGCATATTGCGAAAATTATTCCATAAGCTATTGACTCTCATGACCTTAATACTTTTTTCAGCCTGCCTATCCCTTAAATATTTAAATATACTTTTCATTTATTACAGAGAAAGAGGAAGATCTGACCAATATATCAGATTAAAATGACACATGATGGTATTCATTCTTATCCCTTTTTTTCTAAACAAAATTGAAAAATGTACCTTGGGACTGTGTCTCTCTGCATGCGGAAAATAAAGCGGGATTTAATTTACATATTTATATTACATCTACATAAAGTTGCAAAGATACCATGTAAGTAGTTTGCGTGCTTAGTGTTATTGGCATATTCCCAGTTTTCACTGTGTGATATTCACATTCTACATTCATTCCCCAGATTGGGGCCCTGAGAGAAAGTGAACGAAATTGCATTAACATTTTTACAAAATTAATTTCTCATTCCTATAATATTTGTGAGGCTGTAATGTCAAACGCCTGGCTATTGATATTTCTATACTAATATATTGTAATTTAGTAGCAATGAATGCAACCTGCTGATTGGATGCTATAGGTTACTAGAACTGGAGCCAACTGTGCACCTTTTTTCACAGAGTTACATTGCACTTGGATTTCTGAAAGTCTCCTAATTTGTATGTTTAGGTATTTAAATACAGGCAGTGAAACTCTACTGCAAAATTATTGTATACATGAGGCAAAATGTCAGTTTGTTCAATGGTCAAGATTTCTCTCTTTTTTTTTGTAACTTAAACATTTTTTATTAGGAAATAAAGGAGACATACACAATCATAAGCCTTACAAAATAGTACAGTACATCGCAAGCAATGTTAAATAGTTGCTAGTTCCATAAGGCCCCTTCGATAAAGAAGGTTGATTAAAGGAAAGAAGTAAAGAGAAGAGGGGAGGGTAGACAGACGATAGGGCAGGGGGGGAGTAAGTAAAGAATAAAGATTAAAGAGGGAGGGAGGGAGGGAGGGGCGGAGGTAACAAAAATAGACAGCCTAGGATAGTCAACTCCAGCAAAGCTAATAACAGCAGCATATGAAAAAGTCTTCTGTAAAAAGAAGGGAAATAAGCAAAGACATTCCTTGGGTAGACTATAAGTGGAAAAGTCTCATTCTGCTAGACCCTCGAGTACCCAAACAGACCAGACCCTTAAATATTTCTGGGTTTTGTTCTGGAGAAAGGCCATCCTCTCTTCAAAGAATCGGTTACTATTTACCCGGGTTATTACCTCAGACAGAGTTGGAGGATCTAGGGCTTTCCATTTGGCTGCTATGGCTAATCTAGTCGCCGTTAGAATCTGATTGACTAAGGTCTGGGACTGTCTGGACAGCCGAGGGAATGGTTTCCCTAAAAGATACGTTAAAATATCTTTGGGTAAGGTAAGGTTAGTTATTCTGGTTGGTAATTTCTCAATTTCATCCCATAGTTTCCGTAATTTAGGACAAGACCAAAAAGTATGAACTAAAGTTCCAACTTCACCACACTGCCTCCAACAAACATTCGGATGGTCCAGGAACAGAGCGTGAAGCTTGTCTGGTGTATGGTACCATCTCATAAGTACTTTATATAGGCTCTCTTTTTGTCTGGTACAGGTGACCATTTTCTGGGCATTGAACCAAATTGCGGACCAGTCCTCCGCACTCAGTTGTTGTGTCACGCTCCCTTCCCATTTAAGCATATATGGGTGCTTTGAGTGATCGTCTGGTGGTGTGTCCATCAGCAGTTTGTAGATTCTAGAAATTAGACCTTTTTGTGGTAAGCCTGATCTGGCTAGGAGCTCCAAAGGTAGAGGAGCCATGGATTCGGCCTGCTGTATTTAAGGATGCAGAAAGCGTCTCAGTTGGAGATATTCGAATAATCGAAGTTGAACCAATGGAGCTTTTTGGGAAAGTTCTCTGAAGGTGAGGATCGAGTTAGTCGGAGACAATAGGTCCTTGATCGTGTGAGTAAGTTCGTTTTCTGCCATCTAGAGTAAAACTCCCGCAGTGTGCCTGGATAAAAGTCTGCATTGTTCAAGTAAATAGTATTCAAGGAGTAAGCAGAGGTCAACTGAAATCTACGTTTTAGAGTATCCCATACTCCCAGGGTGTTGAGTAGAGCGTAGAAAATTTGATACAGAGATTGGTGGCCTGTTGGAGGACCAAATATAAGAATTAAGATAAGTCCCTGAGATCTGTTCATTCTCAATTTGTCCCCAAACAGTGTGTGAGTCCCAGCGAGACCAGGCCAATAGCTGTCTGAGATGGGATGCTTCATAGTATCGCTGGAGTGAAGGGACTCCAAGGCCTCCCTGTTTGAGTGGGGTCATCAGTGTGTTTCTAGAAATCCTATGACGTTTATTTCCCCAGATAAAATTGTGGAATGAGGTCTGGATGTCCTGGAGAGTTCTACGGGGAATTGAAATGGGAAGCGTTTCAAAAAGATATAAAAATTTGGGGAGAATGTTCATTTTTAAAGCAGCAATTCTTCCGAACCAAGAGAGAGAGTGAGCATTCCATTTTTGTAAGGTAGCTTTCGTTTGAGTGATAAGAGGTGTAAAGTTCTGGCAGAACAGTTGAGATTTCTTTTTCTAATTTCTCATTAAAACAAAATTATTGAACACTTATACATCTTCTACCAAGTCTGCCAAGTCCAATGCATGAAATTTTGAAAATTCAGGCAAAAAAAATGTCAAGTCAAATGCCATTTTCTATTGGCATGTTAAGAGGGTTAAAAAATATATATTTTTCTGTAGCCTCTTGGATTCATTTTATTATAATTTATTTGTATTTCTAAAAAGAAGTTATAACAATGTTGCTGTGTATTCAGTATTCAATATTATATAATTTGAGGGGTTGACTATTATCTTTTTTTTAATGAGCAGAATAAACTATGTAAAAAAGTATTCGAGTAAGGCATTGTGGGAAACAGAGTTAAAAAAAGGGACAGAAATACTTCTTTCAATGGCAGTTAAAAATACAAACAACAAATTTATTTTTGGGTGCACATCACCTTTAAACTTTCTTTGGGCTGCCATTGCAGTAATTTATAAAGCTTTTTGCTACATATGAAAGTACTTTAGTTTACGTGCATTAAAAGCTCTGTGCTTTCTGGCATTGGGTTTTAGTTGAACTTCCAAATAACTCTAAAAATGCAATTAATCTTTTTGAAGCAATATATCCAAATTCCAGCAAGTATACTTAGTACATCTTTTATGCACAGTAGAAATTATAGCACTAAAAGCCTTGAAATGTTTGTAGCAAAAGTACTTTAGCAGGAATTCTTTTTCCACCAAATATGAACTTGATGTTGTAGAAATGTGTGCTGTAGAATTCTGTGCCTCAACCCAAAATTGGAGGCAGCTCTTATGTTACCCCCAGATGCTACTCTACCTACTCTAAGTCATTATTGGTGGAAGTCATTTAGTCTTCTTGAGTCGAAATACAGTGAACAGCTGTAGCTGAGAAATGAAATAGATAAGGTAATGTTATGCACCCAATCCAAAGTAACAGACACAAAAATAGAATAAATACACCATACTTTGGTACGGGAAATAGTTTAAGACACTCCACCATTAAAAATAACTAAAATGTTGACAAGAGGGACAAGTATTCAGAACAGTCATATTCTGTTCAGCCCTTGTTTAGCAGCTAAGTAGGCAAGCATTCTTGTTTTAAAAAAAACTTTTTCTATGAACAAATGGCATATGTAATGACAGAAAATTGTGGCTCAATGCAAAGGGAATGGGCTGGTGAGATAGTATTCTTAGTAGGTTTTTAGAAGAGGGGTACCCTAGCTATCTTTTCCCTTTGCAACTTTTTTATATAAATAGATATGCACAGGAAAGTACATTTACATTGAAGTTATAAATAATCATAATCAGTGGAAGACTTGGCAAATGTTGTTTTGAACTATAGAACCGTGACTAAGGCACCGAACATCCTGGAACATACGTATATGGATACATAGCAAGCTCTACCATCCTCTTTAATGGTGAGCAGATACAGAGAACTCTTAACAGAAAAACCCAATGTTACCATGGCAATTAATCTCCAGCTAACCAAAGAACTGGTGATTTGTTCTTATTGCTAATTCCATAAAAATCTTTTTTAAACAGTCAATAATTGCAGGTTCAACAATAGCAAATACTTTATGATAAACATTAGCCATGCAGTAAACATGCATAAAACATGTACTGTGTGTTTGTTGCAGTTGGAGTGATACTTATTTTATCCTGGACTGCTAAAAAGTGATAAGAACGACTCAGTTGAACTGATATTGAAATCTATTCTATCCTGTTCTAGTCTGTGCTCTCATGTTTTCTCTTTACTATTCCCTGTATCTCTCGCATGGCTTCATTTTGCAGTCTCCATAACTGACTTTAATATACACTGCTTTTTTAAGAGATTTTACAAAATGAATCTGCTAATAGTGCTTCTATAGCAGAATGCTGCATTGAAATCCAATTAATGTAATTTAATTTTGAAATTCGACATGGGGCTAGGCACAATTTTAGTTTTTCAGGTGCCCCCAGCCATGTGAATTGTGCTCTGCTAAACAAGTCACAATTTGCACTGCAAGTTTTTGTGATATCACTCCCCCCCAAGCATCCTATCAACACAACAATGGGAAGGTGGGAAATAACAGCTCCCTTATACTTGCATTGCTATAGAATGGTATGTGTGAGAATTGCACACAATTGTAAAAGACCCAAGACTGCCCATGACTCCT
Organism: Xenopus laevis; assembly: GCF_017654675.1. Classification (NCBI taxonomy): domain Eukaryota; kingdom Metazoa; phylum Chordata; class Amphibia; order Anura; family Pipidae; genus Xenopus; species Xenopus laevis. The sequence goes on along the minus strand of NC_054372.1, from coordinate 147,349,873 downwards.
CCAGTTACACTGAGTAGGAGAAACTTTAGCTTATCTGAAAGCAGTTCGATTGTAAAGTGCTGACACTTTCGGAAAGAATATGGCCAGAAACAATGAGATAATATGGCTTCCTTCACACTGATATTACTTATTTCAGGGGGTCAGGAAGATGTGATATAAAATCTAGGAAAAGATAAATCAGGGAAATGTATTATGCATAATATATAGGTGGCATCATAAAAAATATAAAATGACGATGGTATAAAACTGAGGTTTCATTGTACATTTATTGGTTCAAGAATACCATTTTAAAAGGTTGAATGAATTATTTGCAAGATACACAGTGTAATTTAGTAATAAAAATTCTAGCATAAAAATCACGACACAATCCCTTTAAGCATTCCATTTAAACTAGTAAACAATTTTCATACAGCTTATCTAGAGTACTGTCCCTGTACTGTAACATTTGGATAACCGTATGAATACTAATATGCTTTTGCATGGACAGGCTATGGATTATTTCTTTAGAAAAAAAGATAAAAATATTATGCTATTATATACATAAAGCATGTGTGAAAAGATATATATATATATATATATATATATATATATATATATATATATATATATATACTGTATATATATATATTTATATCTATATATATATATATATGCTAGTCACAGCTTCACTTTGGGTTTTTAATACTATGAGAAATATCTTGGTATACAGACACTTTCAAAGTGACTTTTTTCACTTTTAGAAACATCATTAAAAAAATCCACTGTTCTACTTTTTAACTAATTTGGCTTCAAGTGTCCCTGACAAAGAAATACATTTTCACAGCTAATTAAACTGGGGTCTATGAATCCTACACCATTCTTCTAGTTCTTTATTGCCGATCTTTGCTCCACCATCTGCTACCTTTCTTCTCACCATTGTAACTGTCTTGCAGAATTAAAGCCCACTTTGTAACTGTGACAGACACAGTCTGTGTCTTGCATTGCTCTTAAGAGGCTATGTTAAGGTTTATTAGCCATGTCCACTACCAGTGAGCAGCAATACATTAGAGAAAAATGTGATTATAGATCCAGCTAAAATATTACATATATGCAAATCCTGAGTGTGTAATATGTTAATAAACCTAGACTTTTAGAAAACACTGCCTGCCCAATCAAATCTACTATTTATTTGAATTTAAAAACATGTTTTACATTGTAATTTGTTAGATTTGAATTTAAAAATGCTTAACTAAACATTTATTAAAAGTTTGTGCATTTTTAAGATAACATTGTAATGTCAGCTTTCAGTGCACATTTTTAAAATACTCCACAGCAGCATAATTGTTAACTATCGGTACCAAATACCTTTCTAATATGCCCATGGTGCTTTGAAGATAGCCCAAAATATATGCACCCCTAAAGCATACATGTGCATTAGATTGCATGTTTCCTACTAATGGTGTTGACAGGTACTTAATGCAAAACCTAAAAAGTTTCCTTGACCTGTATTTAAAGGTCTATGGTACTTGAAATATAAGTGTTCCATTTCGCTCACTAATAATTGTTGGATGTTGTATAATACACATAAAACAGATACACTGGACTGAAAATGGAGACATAGGGGCACATTTACTATTGGTTGAATATCGAGGGTTAATTAACCCTCGATATTCGACCGTTGAAGTAAAATCCGTTGACTTCGAATATCAAAGTCGAAGGATTTACCGCATTTCCTTTGTTCTAATGGTCGAAGGAAAAATCATTTGATCGAACAATTAAATCCTTCGATTCGAAGGATTTTAATCCATCGATCGAACGATTTTCCTTCGATCAAAAAAAGCTTGGAAAGCCTATGGGGACCTTCCCCATAGGCTAACATTGGTGCTCGGTAGGTTTTAGGTGGAGAAGTAGTTGGTTGAAGTTTTTTTAAAGAGACAGTACTTCAACTATCGAATGGTCGAATAGTCGAACGATTTTTAGTTCGAATTGTTCGATTCGAAGTCGAAGGTCGAAGTAGCCAAAAAAATACTTCGAAATTCAAAGTATTTTTTTATTCTAATCCTTCATTTGAGCTAAGTAAATGTGCCCCATAATGTTTATTAAACATTAGAGTGACCACTTTGTAAAAATAGATTAAGAGCATATACAAATAACCCTCCCAACATCTATTTGTTGATAGATCATCAAGAGGACATGGGGGCTTTCCACCTCATTAGAAGAAAAAAAAAGGTTTCTTCTTCCGTTCCACAAAGGCAGTTATAACCTTAAAAGTAATACAATTGTGAAAATTATTAAAAAATATTATGGAACTTCTCTGATTGCAATTTTTGAGTGAAGAATATTATTTGATTTTTTCTACTACCCAAGTCAAACTGGAGGTCAACATATGGGGTATTCTTCTTTTTCAAAGAAGAGTAAACTAATAACCTATGGTTACAACAGTTTGTAAAAAGCAGTGGCATTAATAAAGTAAATATTACTCATTTTTCAAAGTATCATATTTTAAAAATAGACATTAAGGGGTTATTTATTCAACTCCAATTTCTGTCTGGTCGGAGATTTAAAGAGGAAAACAAATTATAATTTTTTGTGATTTATTAAACTCTGATGCAGTTAAAAGTTTGAATATAAAAAGGATTCCATCTCAATCCTGCTGAGGCTATGTAGAAGTCAATGGCAGATGTCCCTTTTACAACTGGAAGATATCATGATCTGTGTTGGGTTTAGTTCTCTTAAAAGTACTAGTATGGAATGCTCAGTTGTTTTCACAAAAAAAAAGACTCTAAACTGCACAAAGACAACTAGTCACAGAAAATAGAGTTAATACTATTGTGCAGAAATAGTAATAAAGCCACTCTAATGTGCTTTAATGAAGAATCACATACCTTATTTATCTCAATTTGGCAACTGCATTTTACCATGATTTAAAATGTCAACACAAGATCATTTTTAAGCACAGTGTATGCTGTGTTGTGTTTAAATAATGCTAACTTTGCAGCTCTAAATTGACTCAACAATTTTTGTGCTATTACAGATTTCAAATATTTGCTATTCTTAATGGTAGATTCCTGGCAGAGCTGTAGAGATAACCCTTTGACACACTTAAAGGTAGGGGATCATTTTTCTCCTTTATTTTTATTTCAACTATTAGTTATGACTTTGTGCACTTTTTGAATTTAAAGTAATGATAGATTATTGCACCTACCCTATATATGTTTACCAAACACCCTTTCCAAATATTTTCTTAATGACACTCACATCACATTTCAGTCTGTGATTCATATTGTCAACTTTGTTTCATCTAGTTCATTACCCTATATATCATCTTTTATGTTGCCATCTATGTAAATATTAATGACATCTTTCTGTATCATTTCTATGTTGACCCCCAGACAATAGAACACAGAGAGACAGATTATTACAGACAGATAGAATGAACAAAGAAAGGTAGATGCAAAGAAAATTAAATACAAAAAAAAATCCTCATGCTTAGGGCAAGCAAAATTTGGGTTTGGCAACTAGAGATGGCGCGAACTGTTCGCCGGCGAACTTGTTCGCGCGAACATCGGGTGTTCGCGCTCGCCGGAAGTTCGCGAACGTCGTGCGACGTTCGCCATTTTGGGTTCGCCATTTTTGGCGCTTTTTTTTGCCCTCTCACCCCAGACCAGCAGGTACATGGCAGCCAATCAGGAAGCTCTCCCCTGGACCACTCCCCTTCCCTATAAAAACCGAAGCCCTGCAGCGTTTTTTCACTCTGCCTGTGTGTGCTGAAGAGATAGTGTAGGGAGAGAGCTGCTGCCTGTTAGTGATTTCAGGGACAGTTGAAAGTTTGCTGGCTAGTAATCGTTTTGATACTGCTCTGTTATTGGAGGGACAGAAGTCTGCAGGGGTTTGAGGGACATTTAAGCTTAGGTAGCTTTGCTGGCTAGTAATCTACCTTCTACTGCAGTGCTCTGTATGTAGCTGCAGTGGGCAGCTGTCCTGCTTCTGATCTCATCTGCTGACTGCTGCAATAACAGTAGTCCTTGTAAGGACTGCTTTTATTTATTTTTTTGTTGTTTTACTACTACTACTACTACTACTATAAGAGCCCAGTGCTATTAGTCTAGCAGTGTTGGGGAGTGGGACTGGTGTGCTAATCTGCTGCTCCTAGTAGTTCAGCAGCACCAACTTTAATTTTTTTTTTTTTAATATTCATTTTTTTTTATTTTCCTTTTTTTTATTTTACTACCGCTGTAGTAGTGTATAAGTTGACCTTTTAGGCATTATTTGCCCTGTAGGCATTTTTTGCCCAGTGTGTTATTCAACCAACTGCCATCTAGCTGTGTGACCTTGTTCACATTCTGTCTAAATATCCATAATATTACCGTCTCCAGAAAAAACACCGGAGTGACTTTTTTCAAGCAGCCATAATATATTTCACGTAATCCGTATCCATCGCTGTAGTAGTGTATAAGTTGACCTTTTAGGCATTATTTGCCCTGTAGGCATTTTTTGCCCAGTGTGTTATTCAACCAACTGCCATCTAGCTGTGTGACCTTGTTCACATTCTGTCTAAATATCCATAATATTACCGTCTCCAGAAAAAAGACCGGAGTGACTTTTTTCAAGCAGCCATAATAAATTTTACGAGATCCGTATCCACCGCTGTAGTAGTGTATACGTTGATCTTGTGGGCAGTATTTGCACAGTGTTTTCTTCAAACCGCCATCTAGCTGTGTGAGCTTGTTCACATTTTGTCTAAATATTGATAATATTATCGTCTCTAGAAAAACCACTTGAGTTACTTTTTTTCAAGCAGCATTCATATATTTTACATAATCCGTATCCACCGCTGTGTATACGTTGACCTTGTAGGCATTGTTTGCCCAGTTTTTTTGGCCGCAGCCACTGAAGCACAGAGGCCAGAAAAAATATGCCATATAAATGCTGAAAATAGTCATTTTTTGCCATACGTTGACTCAACGTATATGGCAAAAAATTACTATTTTCAGCATTTATATGGCATATTTTTTCTGGCAACTGTGCTTCAGTGGCTGCGACCAAAAAAACTGGGCAAACAATGCCTACAAGGTCAACGTATGGCAAAAAATGACTATTTTCAGCATTTATATGGCATATTTTTCTGGCAACTGTGCTTCAGTGGCTGCAACCAAAAAAACTGGGCAAACAATGTCTACAAGGTCAACGTATGGCGAAAAATTACTATTTTCAGCATTTATATGGCATATTTTTTCTGGCAACTGTGCTTCAGTGGCTGCGTCCAAAAAAACTGGGCAAACAATGCCTACAAGGTCAACGTATGGCAGTTGTTTAAAGAGAACAGTAGATTACTAGCCAGCAAAGCTACCTAAGCTAAAATGTCCCTCAAATCCCTGCAGACTTCTGTCCCTCCAATACAGAGCAGTATCAAGCAGATTACTAGCCAGCAAACTTACTATCATCTGTCCCTGAAATCACTAACAGCTCTCCCCCTACACTATCTCTTCCAAGCACACACAGGCAGATTTTTCAGATACATTTTTGCCCTTGATCCCCCTCTGGCATGCCACTGTCCAGGTCGTTGCACCCTTTAAACAACTTTAAAATCATTTTTCTGGCCAGAAATGTCTTTTTTAGATGTTAAAGTTCGCCTTCCCATTGAAGTCTATGGGGTTCGCGAACCGTTCGCGAACCGCTCGCATTTTTGCGCAAGTTCGCGAATATGTTCGCGAACTTTTTTTCCGACGTTCGCTACATCCCTATTGGCAACATAATGGAGTGTAGGCAAAAGTTTAAAACTAAAACAACCAAAATGCAAAATAAAAAAAAAGTGAAGTGTAGAATAACAAGGGATGTCGGAAAATGACTACAATAGGCTACAGTTTACGCTAAACAGATAATATTATTATCCTACTATGGAACAATGAAAGTTTCAAACTTCAAAACTGTCCAAATCCACAAAGAACTAGGTCTAAATAAGTTTTAGCCTTTATCAAACATGCTGATATTATGTTCAGTCATGGCATAATTTGAATTAATATTTTAATGAAAGCAGTTTCCATGAAAAAACATCATTAGCATAAAAGGTGTGATGATTATTTTTATCAAATTATCACTGTGTTATAAGTAGTGATTAGTGGAATTTTTCCGCCAAAATTCCCTGTAAAAAAAACTCCCATAGATTGTAATGGGTGAAAACATTTGTCACGTGTCAAATATTTGTAGCACAATTTGTTGAGTGTCAATAAAATATCGTCCCCCATAGACTTTAATGCATTTCTGCAAATTTTCACCATTTCGCAAATTTTCAGCGAGGCAAAATGGGTCACATTCGCCCTAAGGCTTATTAGCAGTGTTGTACCATAGGTTTCATAATAACAACCAAGGAAATATAAATCTACATTCTGGTCCAAAGGATTAATCATTTACTTATAAAAAGACACAGGCTCATTTATCAACACTGGGCAAATTTGCCCATGGGCAGTAACCTATTCCACTATATTGTAGTTTCCAGGCTTAGAACTTGCTCCCATTATCTGCAAACTGATCAAACAACATGACACAATTCCAAAAACAAGATTCGATTTGAATTATGACAATGTCGGAAGATGATAAAATCGGTGTGTCATGAATATATTCCCATTACATTATGATAATGAAGACAACATTTTTTTAGCCAACATACATACTTTAACACGTTGTCGTTTAATTGTTTTTGAAGATTTTTGAATGCAAAAAAGAACAATGTATTTGGTAGAATCCACTCTGCAACAAATACTATAGATAAAGTAACAACATAATACCTATTAAAGGAGAAGGAAAGGCATGTTATACTTGGGAGTGCTAAGAGTTAGTCTCCCCCAAGTGATTGTATTTACTTACCTGAAACCCCAGGTTCCTATCAGCAGAAAACTGCACCAGCCCGGGGTTATTCCAGCAAGCACCATGGAGCGATCCTCTTCCTGCTTCTTCTTTCTTCTTATTGCTGCGCATGTGCAGTAGAGCAGAAAGCTTAACTTTAAAGAAAAAGCCAGCTATTTTGTTCGACTGCGTATTCGTCGGCCCCGGGAAATTTGATTAAAAAACAGGAAGACAGACGCTATATGGTGCTCACTGGAATAACCCTGGGCTGGTGTAGATTTCTCCTGATAGGTGCACCAGCCCGGGTGTCAGGTAAGTAGATTCCATCACTTGGGGTGCCTAACTTTTGGCAACCCCAAGTAAAAACGCCTTTCCTTCTCCTTTAAATTCTCAGTAGGGGTCATTTACCCTAGTCCTAGAGTCCTAGAGTGCTAAGGGGTCCCAATTCAATTTTGTCCCAATAACAATGAATGTTTGCATTATCATTTGACCCCCAAAACTAGTGTCTCATGCACCTTAAGCACAATTGGTAAATCTGACTACAACTGAGCATATTTCTATTCTTCAGTTTATCAAAGTGATCATAAGGCCCATGCTATATCCTGGTAACAGTGTGCTTGCAATTATCACATGATATATACCTTGCAGCCGTCACATATTTGTTGTGCGTTTGTAATTAGCAAGCCACACAAATGGTTTCTGTAAGCAACAATAAATATACACAGTTTAACCTGTAGACCAACTGATCTGAATAATTTTAATTAGACTTAACACCCTAGAAGTACACCTCCATATGTTTTTTTGCTAATTAGACAGGAAAAGTTATTGCTTAATTACATGCAGCACATTCATAAGAACAGTGCATCCTTTTCACATGAAGTAAGCCAAGCATTCTATGATATGGTCTGAACAGATATCATCAGACCATAGGCAGTATAACCCTAATTAGTAACAAAAAAACCCATTGCATCTTTAAACATGGATAATAATGTTGTACTACATTATAATAATGCCAATATCTTGGAATTAGATTTACATTAAGGGAAATCCATAAGAAGAACAGGTACATTAAACAATTTTAAGGTCTAAAAACTCAAAAAGGATGAAGCATTTATTGGACACTACTAAATGAACCAACAGGTTTTTTTTAGCATCAGCATCTGGCTTTTTTTTTATTAATTAACCACAAACATGAATTTAACTTTAACAGACCATCAGATTGTTCAGTCACTTGCAGCTACATATAGAGGCAGAGATTTAGGGGGAAATATTACCTACCTGGCAGAATGATTGGCATACAGATGTTACATATATCTGTAACCTTATTAAAGGAATTGTTCAGTGTAAAAATAAAAACTGGGTAAATATATAGGCTGTGCAAAATAAGAAATGTTTCTAATATAGTTAGTTAGCCAAAAATGTAATGTATAAAGGCTGGAGTGATTTGATGTATAACATATCAGTTAGGACTCTACTTCCTGCTTTTCAGCTCTCTTGGTTTACACTGACTGGTTACCCTGGCTACCAGGCAGTAACCAATCAGAGACTTGAGGGGGGGGCCACATGGGTCATATCTGTTGCTTTTGAATCTGAGCTGAATGCTGAGGATCAATTGCAAACTCACTGAACAGAAATGTACCATGTGGCCCCCCTTCAAGTCGCTGACTAACTCAGAGTTATAGAGCTGAAAAGCAGGAAGTTGGATCCTGGTAGACTGCAACTGTTACTTTAAATTCACAGGGCAGGCACAACTCTCCCAGTGCTCACCCTACCTCCCTTCTCATTCTCACTGCAGGCAGCTGGCCAGTTCAAATTACACAGCCATTTCTATTCAGGCCTGCTCCTAATCATATTCAAATCAATGCTTAGTTGCTAGGGTGCATAAATAAAAGTTTATCACTCAAACATCATACTAAAAGTTAATCTAAAGGTAAAAGACACATCAAGACAACATCCTTTATAAAGTTCTAAAATGGTAACCTTTAATCCTCCAATCACTAATGCTTTTATCAATTATATTCTGCACTTTTCTGTTAAAGCAGTGACTGATGTCAAAGTAATGTGGAGGGGTGATCTAACATCTGCCCTGTGGTAGAAAGATTTTACAGGGTTCCAACTGCATACAGGAGAACATTTAGTTTTGGAATGCCAATTGAATTGTATTAATATATATATGTTTTTTATCATTTGTGGTTTTTGAGTTATTTTGCTTTTTATTGAGCAGATCTCCAGTTTGCAATTTCAGCAATCTGGTTGCTAGAGTCCCTAGCAACCATGCAATGATTTGAACAAGAGTCTGGAATATGAATAGGAGAAGGGCTAACTACAAAGAAGAGTAAAAAATTTGAAGCTTTATAGAGCATTTGGTTGTTCTATAACTATACTAAAAGTTAACTTAAAGGTGAACCAACCCTTTAATAATAATATACAGGCATGGGACCTGTTATCCAGAACACCTTTGACCTGGGTTAACCAGGGTTTCTCCATACCTTAAATCACAAACAGTAATTTCACCCAACAGGATTGTTTTGCCTCCAATGAGGATAATTACATCTTAGTTGGGACCAATCATCTACAGGTTTATTATTACAGAGAAAAGGGAAATCATTTTAAAATTGAATCTATGGGAGATGGCCTTCTCATAATTGGGAACCTTCTGGATAATGGATTTCCGGAATCATGGATCTTAATACAGTTTTTTGTATGAAACTGTATAGTATGTTTAAACACATTTTAATTACATTCGTTCAAATAACTTTTAATATAAATAATTTATTTAAATATATGATTTTTGTTTTTTAACATCTAATAAAATATATCAAATGAATTATATCACCGCTGCTAGACAAGCATAAGCCAGATTGAAAAATATTTCAAGAATTTGAAAGGCAAAACATATTGTACCATCAGATGCTTAAAAAAAGAACACACAAGTTTAAAAAAGAAACACCAAATGATATGTGTTTTGATTCTGATTCAATTATTCTGCAAATATGGATCTCAAAATGTTTTTTGGGGGGTACAGCAAGTAACATTGCATTAGAACAATGGGAAATATGAACTGGTTTTGTTTGTCCTAAAGACTTTATAAATGAATAAAGGGAACAAAAGAAAAGTGCATTCACTGAAACTTCCAGCAGAGAAAATAATAATTCTTCAACATAAAAATATGAAACACAGATCTGAATATACAAACTGCAGATAACAAGTCCCCATTTTGTACATGTAGCAAATGGACAACAAATAGCCAGCTCTATTCCACTGAATTCTGACTTATCAACTTATCAAATTTGACATTTGACATTTCTATTTAATATAAAACCTCTGTTACACATTGAATCAGGATAATCCAGCAAAAGTAGAAAGGTTCTTATATCCTTTGGACACATGTGCAGATACAAAGAAGCAGATGAGTTAACAGATAAGGAAGATATATTCATATGAAGGAACTAGCATAATAATCAAACATACCTTTAACACATCTTCATCCGCAGTTCGGCACTCTACAGATTCAGAGATATCAGTTACCGCGCTTGTACTGTCTACAGAGATCACCTTAACAGGAACTGCTACTGTCTTGCCAGTAAGTATAGCTGTGTTCAGTATCTCTGCTTCCTAAAATATAACATGTAACAATTAACAATTACATTATTTAAAGGCTAAGGTATTAAAAAATGTTAAACGTAAGGGTAATGAAATTTTAGCACAAGCTAACAAATGTGATCACTTATTTTTCGAAAGAGATATATTAGACAACTTCAAAACATTAAGCCTTATTTACAATAGCAAATACAATGTGCACAAATGCAACTCAAACTGAGTGCACATTGATGATATTCATAAAGGTTCTTCACATGCGTTCTCCTTAAAACTTGTGGCAAGCCAGTTCAACCAGCTCTGATGAACTGACACAAGGAAACCTTAAAATTAACATCAACTTGGATACCCCCATAATTCCAGGGTTCCTCGGCAGGGTGCATCAATGGCTGCAACTGACTAGTCCCAAGTGAATTGGATGTTTTATGGAAAGGCATGCATTAATAACTCAGAAATCATATTTAGGGAATATTGATCTCAACTTGAAATATGTTTGTTATATGCAATATAAAAGTAATTAGCTGATTGGGCTGGAAAATGTCAGATCAAATAAACAAGCTAGAATATACAGTATGTACAGCTGCTGACATTCTAGCACTGAGCAAAAAGGTGTGAAAAACACAAACACATTTAAGTGAAAAATTTGTATAGCAAATTGGAAAAAGAGGTACAGTTTCAAATGTGGATATGTGATGAGCAGACAGGTGCAGTTTTTAGGTACTTGTCAATAAGAAAGAAATAGAGTCACATGAAATGCACTGAACTGTGTTAAACTTTTAAACATGCTGAATTGTTCAGCTCATCACAGGAAAAAACAAACTGGTCCACAAACAAAGACAAACTAAGAAGTGTTGTAAATGGAACATATAACAATTAGGAAAATCAGAGACCATGGGTGATACCAAGGAGCACAGAGGGAAGGGAGGCCTTAAATCTAGTAAAAATCCATTTAAACATTAAATAAACCCAATAGGCTGGATTTGCTTCCAATAAGGATTAATTATATCTCAGTTGGGATCAAGTTTTATTATTACCGCGAAAAATTTAATAATTTTTAATTATTAATTTAATAATAACATTTGAATTATTTGGATAAAATGGAGTCTATGGGAGACTGTCATTCCGTAATTCGGAGCTTTCTGGATATCGGGTTTCCGGATAAGGGATCCTATACCTGTATATATATATATATTTATTTATTTTTTTTTTTTTTTTAAATAATACAAAGGAAACCATCAACACCACAATTTGTAGTATATATAGACACACACAATGATTTGACTCAAGGGATTATAATTCCATGCGTTAATCTATGGTTAGACTGCATCTAGATAACAGGTACTGTATGAAAGAAACAATACTAATAAGAAAATTAATCTTAATTGAAGATTTTGGGTGATATTGGTTATAGAGTTTACACAATTATTCCAACTGGATAAATATACATGTATTGAAGCTACAGTATAAGGACAACCAGATCTTCTTGGTTGTTTTTCTTCTGTATGAAAAAAAAAAAACAGCTTCATTGTACAATGAATGTTCGGATTTTATTTGTACATAGTGTGCAGAGTGCGCCTTGTATCTATTTGTGTAGACAGAAATAACAGGAGTGATGCAGATGTATACAATTTGAAGTACAAGGCCAGTGGTGCACAATTATTTTATACATTGTTATTAAACAGATGGGACACTTGTATACTACATTGTGCATATATCTAATGAAATGTATCAATAGGTTTTAATAATAATAAAACAGTGTCTTGTACTTGAGCTCATAAATCTTTTCACTGAATGCAATCATAAATTGCTCCCCCTCATATAACCCAAACCAAAACAATTTACCCAAGTATATATATGATGAGCTCACAGAGGCTCATTTATAAACACTGTGCAAATTTGCCCTGAGCAGTAACCCATAGCAACCAATCAGTGGTTAGCTTTTTTTCAGCCAGCTGCAGGTTGAACACTTTAAGCAATCATCTGTTTAGTTGCCATGGGTTACTGCCCAGATGCAAATTTGCCTGGTGTTTATAAATAATATACACAGTGTTGTATGAGGGTATAACTGCAAAAGAACACTGCATAGCAAAGGTGGCTATCTAAAAGATAAATTAAAGTAATGTAAAAAGTACATAACACATCCTTTTATTCATTTTATTAAGCATGAAATAGGTTTCTGTAATGACCATGACAAAAGAACAGACTTATTGACTATATATTTTGAAGTTGGAAGGTGCCTACAATGGCTCCAAAATGTGATGAAATGTAAATGCAATAAAATGCAATTGTAAATGCTCATGAGAAGAACCAGGCAGAATATAATGGCATCAATAGGATGATGCATTTAGGTGCATGCAAACCTGCATCTCGAATGCATATGTAGTAGCTCTTAGTCTCTGGCACACAATAAAGGGGCTCCAACACAGAGCAAAACACAGGTTGAAGGGATAAGGCCATGATATGGTTAGGAAAGTCCCAGGAGTTAGGATTATAGGAATTGTGGGCAGGGTAGTCCTATGGAGTCAAAGAGGAGGGTGTGATTTTACCTTAGCAGCTCCTGCCCTCCATCCCTCCCTGATTTATGAGCCCATTGGGATTGTCACAGGAGGATGGCGGTTAAGAAGTGGGGGAGTCGCAGCCAGGACATTTGCAGCTGAATAAGTCTCATGGAAGCAGAAGGTTAGGTCTAAGGTTAGGGATTACAGCCATAGTGTCACGGTCGAACCCAACACCAGAACAAACACCAAGCACCATGGTCTCGGCTCATGCTTCACCAGTAGTGTGACCGCCTTTGGGCCTCGGGAGGAGCCCTCAGCTTACTTGGATGCCACCTGGACTTAGACGAGAGGTGCAAGATGAGGGTTCTGGATAGGCAGAGGGGCACAACTGTAGATAGTGTCTTTAAGGCCAAAGGTCATGGTACAAGCAAGAATAGGCAAATTCGTGGTCAGACAGGCAGGATCGAGGCAGGTAGATAGCAAGGATCGTCAGGCAGGCAAGGGTCAAAACCGGGTAATCAATCAGATGGGATGAGGCAGAATCGGAATCAAACAACAGGTAGGAGTCAAACCAGGAAGTCAATCAGGAGGGACAAGTGGAATCAAAGTCGGTTTCTGGCAAAGGTCAGGTTTTCAGAGGTCAGAGTAGTCAAAAGCCAGGCCAGGTCAAACACAGGAGATCAGAACAGATTTCAGGCAAACACAAACAAGCACAAGGCTCAAGAAACCACCAGAAATCTAATCCTATCACGGGCAATGAGAAAAGTAAAAATGGCCCTTTAAATACCTTTAAATTTTGTGCCATTGCGCGCTGACATCATCACGCCAGCGCGCATGCACCTATAAAACTCGGAAGTGCGCGCCGCTAGGAGGGAGGCGGCACAGGAGGAGAGGAGCGGCATGGCAGGCGTCCCCGCCGCACCACTAGACCACCAGGGTTAGTTTTTGTTACACATAGGTAAGTGGTAAGGGGGGGTTGTGGTAAGGGGGGTTGTGGTGTTTAGATAAAAGGAAATGACAATCCTCAGGGACCCTGACTGTATGTGGGGAGAGAAATAGCTCCCACAAATGCAACCTTCAGTGGCTTTGTTATGAAGTTAAGTAATTTAATGATGTTAACATGTAATTATTAAACTATGTGGTTTATAATGATATGAAAGTTTGTTCTGTTGTAAATAAATGGGTTGCCACTTTTTCAATCCAACAAAGGTTTTCTTTATTGTTATGTTTAGCAAGGGTTTATGAGTAAAAGAGGAATTTACATTGACACTGCCCTTTTCATACATAGTTACATAGTTACATAGTTAAACAGTGTTGAAAGAAGTCAAAGTCCATCAAGTTCAACCCCTCCAAATGAAACCTAGCAACTATACACACACACCCCTCCATACCCTCACATTATATATACCCATAGCTATACTAACTATAGCGTTCAGAATCACAATAGTCTGTCCAAGAAATCATACAAGCCACTCTTAAAGGCATTAAAGGCCATCACAACATCACCATTCAACATACAATTCATGGTAATATACTAGTGGGCAATACAAATATAGATGCATTATAAATTTACTTTAGTTAAATTTTATTTGATTGTCCTAGAAAGACAGAAAAATACCACTTCCCAGTATCATCTTCTGTGCTTCTTGAACCACAGGTCAATATGTTGTATTTAATTCATTTATTAATATATCAGTGTCTTCTTTCTGGGTTATGAAAAAAATGTATCTTCAATGTGAACATTAAATCAAAACCTAGAATACATTGCAATACTGTGTTATGAATATTGATAAGATAGCTGAAACAATTATGGGAAAGGATCAAATGGCCACTTCAAAGCCTATGTATTTATTCTGTCAAGAATAAATGCTCTAGGATAGTTGCAAAATTACAAAATAAATTGCATGCTTCTCCCATCATTCTTTGCTTACCTGAGGACAAGGTATTAGTAATATCATGTTTATGGTAGGTGATTCTAGCTAACTAGAAGTATACAAAAAAATCTGCACAATAACTTATGTGTGAAGTTAAAAAAAGGACATAACTGTAGTGTAGCTGTACCAAAGGAATATCTAACTTTTGCCCTGGAGCCGTAAACTGTGATGCCATGATATTGGTCTGCAGCATATGTATGTAAAACAAATTCTAGTTTTATTTTCTTGTCTTTGCAAAAGAAATATTAAAGTCAAATGACCTTGGTTCAAAAAGACAACATGACCAGAGAAAGCCAGAGAGTTGTAAATGTCTCCCCCTACTGCTGCCCCTGAACAAAATGGCTCATCTCATTCTAAGAATTCAGATCAAACAGCGCTCTTTGTGCTATTAAAACGAGCAATACTTTTCTTGAACAATCAAAATACTGTTTTGCTAGGAATAGAAAAGCTGACTTTTGACTGCAATCTTGAGTATTTTTTTTTCTTTTAGCTTTCTGCACTTTGGGATGCATTGAAAAAGGAAGTTCAAAAAGGACATTTTCTAAAGCTGTCTAAGCCTCCATCACAGAAAAAAAGCATTACTTTCAGATATTTTAAAAGGATAAGTGACACAAAAGTAAATTTTATTCTGTGCAGCTGGACCTACAGGATTTTTGTGTGGCTCATCAGAGTATCTAAAATAGAATTCCTTCTTGCAGCTATGATGCAGAATAAAGCTTTCTCTTCAGCTACAATAAGAAAGTAGTGGCTACACAATACCTAATAATCAAGGTGGACCTTTTCTGTGCCATGTTAGATTTGTTTTCAAAAGTGCAAGAATACAAATCCATATCAAACTTTATCTGCATTATCTGCAAAGTACAGTTATTAGTATTCAGAATTAGCCCCTACTCACACTGTAGACTAATGTATAAATCTTCTTGGCTTCTGGGCAAATTTAGTTATTCATATTATTTATAGTTTGGCATTTTGATGCAAGCATTTCATTAAAGAAATAGAATTGATTCTGTGTAAAAAAAAAATCTACAATAACAAAGAATTCTGCTAGTGAATGCCAGCTTTTGGTAAATAAGGGCTTGAAGCATTTGTACACCAATATATCAAGCTGATCCACAGCAAAATATGAAGAAAGGATGTCCATCTTTGGCAAATATCACAAACAAAAATATAGTTCACTTGTAATTAATGTTCACTCACTTGTATTACTGTATATACTCGAGTATAAGCCGACCCGAGTATAAGCCGAGGTACCTAATTTTACCTAAGAAAACTGGGAAAACGTATTGACTTGAGTATAAGCCTAGACACAACTACAGCCCTGTCTCCCAGCAGTGCACATTCTGCCAAAGCAACCCCCACAGCGATCAACCGGACTTCTTTGCAAAGTTGATGGTGACAGAGAATTGCCAAACGGATTACTGTGTGCATTGTCCCACTGTCCCACTACCATGTGCAGAGGATGCTGTGTGATATTGCAATCACTGTTAATCTTTTGTATAACCATCAGAGGGCGCTGTGTGATATTGCCATCACTGTTAATCCTTCATATAACCAACAGAGGGCGCTGTGTGATATTGCAGTCACTGTTATTCTTTCATATAACCAACAGAGGGTGCACTGTTATTCTTTCATATAACCAACAGAGGGTGCTGTGTGATATTGCAGTCACTGTTATTCTTTCATATAACCAACAGAGGGCACTGTGTGATATTGCAGTCACTGTTATTCTTTCATATAACCAACAGAGTTTGCTGTGTGATATTGCAGTCACTGTTATTCTTTCATATAACCAACAGATGGGGCTGTGTGATATTGCAGTCACTGTTATTCTTTCATATAACCAACAGAGGGCGCACTGTTATTCTTTCATATAACCAACAGAGGGCATTGTGGGATATTGCAGTCTCTCCCCAAGCGAACTGTTGGTATAGGAATGATTAAAAGTGACTGCAATCTCAGCTACTGCCCACTGACTCGAGTATAAGCCGAGGTAGACTTTTTCAGCACATTTTGCATGCTGAAAAACTCGGCTTATACTCGAGTATATACGGATACCCAATTTCAGGCTGTGTAGAGGTATATAAACCAGAATAGGGATACTGAAAACAAGAAAAAGTAAAACCCCACACTACCTTACTAAAATTAATTGAGATCTAATTATATAAGTGCTTAGTGTTATTATAAACATATGCTTAGTTCTCAATCAATTTAGCACCAACATACAATTAATGGTATTTTAATCGATTGTGTTATATATAAATAATTTAAAAGATTAAGGTGCTCAAGTGCTACAAATCAGGTGACCCGCAATAAAATCTATCTACACACAATTAATGAATAATCTAAAAGTTCATGGTTCTTATATGAATTAAATAAGGTGCTAGTGCTGTAGTTATAATTTGAAAGTGGTATCAAACAATTAAAAATAAAGCGTCAGCAATTCATGAATAAAAGTTAGAAATTAGAAAATAGTATAGAGGTGGAGTTGTCCCGAAGAAACTAGCTGCGATATTCTATGCCCTGGGACACCACACGTGGGAGAAAGGCAGAACACTGAGGACTGTGGTCTCGTTACTACGTTTAACTGTCTTGTAAGGAGAGCTAACTTTGCTATAAAACCAACAAATCCTCAGTGCCTTAGAGATAAAAGAGAATAAAAGGAATGAATGCTGCACCAGTAGCGCTACAATTCCATTAAATTGCTCTAGATCCGAGATTCAATTAAAGTTTAAAAAGGTAAGATTTCAATAATAAGCTTTTTTTAAAAAAAGGGTTTGAAGGCTCGCCGACGCACGTTTCGCTTACGCTTTATCAAGGCAAATCAAGCTGATCCACAGCAAAATATAAAGAAAGGATGACCATCTTTGGCAAATAGTTAGCACAGCTGCAAGCTGCACTCAGGTCCTAGGTTGGATTCTTTGGAATATACAATATTGGCACTTTATAAATTAATCATTTCTTGTGAGAAAGAAAGAGGAACAGGCCTCTTCCATAAAAATCACATGGTCCCAGTATTTGTATCCCCTGCACTAATTAAAAGCTGACCACATGCACAGTACATTAAGCTCACCAAAACTACAATACGGTGCATGTGTCCTGCCCAGGAATGCACAGGAAATATTTGGGAAGAAAAATATAATTAAAAAAAGCCAGAATATACTACGGCACAAAGTACCCTGGGGTAGAAAGGTATGCCTTAATAAGGGTGCTCATCTATTGTATTGGGAACCTCCGGTGTATTAATATTTCATTGTCCTTTAAGTGACACAATTGTTGAAACACTGAATACAATTTATTATGGGCCAAACATATACTCTGATTCCCTTAGGTTTAGCCAAAATTTTCCTGGACAGGGATCTCACCAAAGAAACAGATCTTATACTGTTTGGTCAGCTTAAATGACTTTTCTGGGTGATGGTTGAAGATGAATAAATCTGCCTATGGGCTATGTCGGCATGACATATATGACCAGTGCCACACACACAGGGTAAGTCAGTTTAAATATATACCATCTATTGTGTATCCTTATCTCTACGGTGGTCATGTATTTGGGTGAGTTTACTTGGATGCTGACAGAATATAAGTTCTGTTGCTTCCAAACATGTAAAAGAAGAGTAAATCAGGTAGTGCCAATCTGGAAACAGGCAGGGCAAACTACAGTGATAGCATGCTTCCATATATAACTATTTATACAGAATCCTGGGAATACATCTGTTTTCCTTATAGGTTTACCATAGCTTACATGTGTCCTTAACACTTGTCCTGTAACTATGACTAGCCAGCATTTGACCAATAATGGTGAGGGTGCCCACACCATAATAGATCCAATACATTTGGCAACATACACTGAGGACTAAAGACAATCTTTGGCTTTTGCAAAGCATAAAAGCAGATAGAGAAAATAACCTTTTTATTGATAAGGAATCGGTCATTTTAAAGCGTGCACTAGGTGTGTACTGGACTCACATAATCATGAAGGCATTTAATAAAAATCACAAAGTTTATCAAGGTCTAGTAGCCCATAGAAACCAAATAGATCTTTGATTAAAAACAGCAGACCAGTAAGTAGTTCTGAAGCAAATGTTGAACCTTTTATTGCATTGCCTTAAGCAACTTCTGCACAGCAGCCTTGCGATAACTGTGATTTTTGTACAGCTCATACCGTGCAATTTTTTGTTGGCTTGGTCAGGGTTGCTGATCTTGTAGTTTTGTGGTGTTTAGTAACTATTCTATTATGTTCCTGTCTGTTGCTATCACTGAGCTTGGACTTGTGACCACTGTTTGCTCACAGAAACTATCCATGTGTTGAATATGCTGTCATCATTTTAAAGACAGTTTTCCTTGACAAATTAAATAATTTCACAGGGTCCGTGAGTGGTAAACATGTAATTAGGACAACAGCTGTTTGGCTCTTTGGATCTCTGTTCTTCATGTTACTTTGAAAGCACTGATTATCAGAGCTGTTTTAAAGTTGACACATAGGGGCCCATTTACTTAGTTCGAGTGAAGGAATAGAGGAAAAATAGTTTGAGTTTCGAATTTTTTTTTGGCTACTTCGACCTTCGACTACGATCTTCGACTCCGAATCGAACGATTCGAACTAAAAATCGTTCGACTATTCGAAGTACTGTCTCTTTAAAAAAGTCTTCGACCCCCTAGTTCGCCACCTAAAACCTACCGAGGCCAATGTTAGCCTGTGGGGAAGGTCCCCATAGGCTTTCCTAACAATTTTCTGATCTAAGGAATATCCTTTGATCGATGGATTAAAATCCTTTGAATCGTTCGATCGAACGATTATTCCTTCGATCGTTCCTTTTGGATGGAATGCAATCTAATAACCTGTTTTGTTATATATATGCTTTGGGGGTCTACACACATATTGTCTCAATTTAGCTCTACAAACTGAAATGAGAAAACATATTTCCTCATGTGTTATATCATACGTACCTGCTATGAAAGGAAGACTGACATAAAGGAAATAATGCAGTATTTCAGTGGAATGCAAATGGTAACAGACAGCCAAAGAAGTGCGAGAGCAACAACTGTTAAACTATTTTATATTAATGGCCATGGACAAAGGACAAGTAAAGCTAGCTACACTTAGGGCTAATGATTAGCAAATCTGTTCCATTTCATTTCACAGAAAAATTTGTGATAGGCTGGAACAATTAGCAAAACAGCAAAAAAAAAATTGTCAATGGGCATTTTTTGCAGTGGTTTTTTTTTCATACACAATATTTTTTCACTCCAAATGTATTAAAGTCAGTGGGCGTCTTTTCTAATTCCAAATGCATTGAAGTGAATAGGCATTTTTAGCGATATCTGCACCAAACTATATTTCAGCATTTTTTACTTCAACTAAAACGCAGCTGTAGCTACAAAGACATATCAAACTATATAGTCAGAACTAATGTAGAATCAGTGCATCAATGAAAGCTAAAAATGTCCTAGAAATTATAATTGAGAGGTGCTGAATGCAGACTTTTTCTTTGCATTTTGCTAGCTTATATATTACCCATTCAGTCAGGGGTATCATTTTATTCTCCAAATAATACATGTTCCAAATTTTCATCTCAGTTGCTTTGGATGACAGAACATAACAGAAATTCAGCAGGGATGGCCAGGATAGATAGTGTGGATTCAATCAGACTTCAAAGTGCCAACCCATGTTATTTTCATCATGATTAGTAACATACTTTTTACCATGTTACATGGTGGGCAACCAATATGGCAGTACCTTTAATAATTATAAATGTACTATTCCTGCTATTGAATCAATATGTTTTTAGTGAATATGATTTTTTTTAAAATAGGCATTTATTTACATCGAGTACATGTTGCATTCAGGCATGAAAAACTACATTTTCACATGTTTAAGTCTTTGGGGATTAGCAAACAAAAAACAGAGCATTCAGCTGAAACTATTGAGAATCCTGAAGGTAAAAAATGTTCCAATTGTTAAAGGGACCATCTGCCAATGATTTCGACAGGTTTTAGCAGAAGCATTTTTGGATTCAGATTTTTAGCAACTTGAGAGCATACTACATTTAAAAAAAAGTCTACTTTTTTCCCGACCAGAAAAAACAGAAAATTGAAGTTTAATATATAGACATGACTGCAGCGTGACTGAAACATGAACTATGTCAGAAGGGTATTGTTACACTCTTTCTAGCTGTGTAGTAAGTTACATGATCTGCTTTATACTACGGGGGTTATTTATTAAAATCTGAAAAGTTCTCACTATTTTCTGAAAACTACTCAGACCAAATGCCCATGGACTTTCCCCCCATTTATCAGTAAATTCTCACAAATGACTTGTGTGGAAAAAGTCACAATATAATTGTAAACAGATTTGATTTTTTTCGGATTTTGTGCCTGAATCCTACGTTGTTTCTGTAAAATTGCCCAAAAGCTATGATTTTTTCAGAAACCCAGAGCAACTCCGAAAATCTTCCAATTGTTAACAGGACAGCTGCCATTGACTTTTATATGTTCTCGGCAGGTCTGAGCTGGAATACTTTTTTCATCAGACTTTTGTCACCATTTTTAATTTAATTAATCCTGAAAAACATTTTCTCTGAAAGAATTGTATTTTCCCCTTTAAAAGTTCAACTAGAAAAATTTGGAGCTTCAAAAATAACCCCTTACATGTCATACAAAAAAGTATTTCAAGGTCTTCTGTAGTGGTCACTTTTAGACCCCGATTGTTGGATAATATAGTATAGAAAGTTACAAAACTTATCTAAGTATGACAAACAAAGGTTTCACATAGTGAGTCTTAAGTTGAGAATAATGACAATGTAGAGGGCCTAAGCCACCCCAAAAAGAGACCAACTGCCATATACAAGTATGTATTTAAAAGCTTTCCCATTGAAAGCCATCTATAATTAAAAACCACCCCAGTAGTGTGAATCCCGTTCCAGCTGATCGCTGATCCCTAAAATAATCAAAGTGCAGCATATGTTATCAGCGCTATCCCTTTTACCTTTTTTTAAGAGCAGCTGTTTATGACCTAAATTCCACTCATCAAAATCTGTCTGTTAGACAAACTCAGGGAAAACTAGATATATTTATCAGAGCCAAGCACACGTGCACATTGGTCTGTAAGCAAACATGGACATTATTCAAGCCTTCTTTCAGTTTCCATAAAAATGAAAGTACCAACTGATGGTTGAAACTAATTACTGACTGCTTATTGTTTGCAAACACTGTAACACAACACTTGACTCCCGCTTGCCCTCTAAGCATTAAAATGCACCAGCATATAATTAATTTACCTAATCAAAAGCAGAGAAAATTAACTGGATGAGCCAAAATGATTTATGCTTTTTTACAAAGTATAAAATGCTTTGTTATAGACTATGACTGTAATATTAAAATACAATCCACACGGCTGAATATAAATATTGAATGATCTTGGGCAGAAATGGTGACAGATAGATTTGTCATCCTATCTGCAGTGTGCAGTCCAAGTAGAAAATTCCCAGATGATAAATGTCAAAATTAGGTTATAATTTATGATGCATAAAAAAAAATCTAAGCGAGAACATATGCTGTTGTAGTGCAGATGCTGTTATATACAGTATGCACATCTATGCTAACACAGTGTACCATAAATATGAGGAAATCTCCAAGTGCCAATAATTCTTTAAAAAGCAATATTTACGCAAATTCACAGTTTCTAAGCAATCCTACCCTTGCTGTACAAAATATAATAGTCAAGGCATAAAAGTTGGCATCACTGAAGTCAAGATTTTATTGGAAAAAAACAGACTGACTGTAAAAAGCAGCTTGCAATGTAAGAAGGAATACTATAGGGGATAATTAACAATGATCCAGGAATCAGTATGCATTAGCATGCCCCTTAGTGCTCATTCACCAAGGACTTGCATTCCAGTCATTAAGGTCAAACATATGGCGGCACATTTACTTAGCTCGAGTGAAGGATTCAAATGCAAACAACTTCGAATTTCGAAGTGTTTTTTGGCTATTTCGACCTTCGACTACGACTTTGAATCGAAAGATTCGAACTAAAAATCGTTCGACCATTCGATAGTCGAAGTACTGTCTTTAAGAAAAACTTCGACCCCCTACTTCGCCACCTAAAACCCTCGATATTCGACCCTAAGTAAATGTGCCTCATGGTGTGAGATACAGAGAGCAGCATTGGTGGGTACCCTACAGGGCTCAATTGCACTAAGCACCCACTGGCACTCCCAAACCTGTCAGTCTAAATGATGAACAAGTTCTAGGACAGGTGAGAGGGGCTTAGAGAGGATACCTACCTACATGACTCATCCCACCCCGCTTTCATGAATATAGACATGCCCAATGCTGACAGTGCTGTGTTCATTGGGAAAACATTGATCATTGCCCTCCGTTCTGAAGAGTAACAACCCACAGGTGCTAGTTTGGGTGTAAAGTGCAGAAAACATGGAGGCTTGTTTAGCCTGATATATAATTGTTTGTTATTTTGTTATTATAGAGTGCCAATCCTGTCCTAGCTAAGCATGTAGGGTTTCAACTCAAAGACATGAAATAAAAACGAAAATCCAAGTTTAACGCAACAAATGTTATTAGTAATATTTTCATCGAGTCTAAGGGGGAAGATACATGAAAGTGTGAGATAAGAGCTCACCACAGAAAAACTCGCCCACTTTCAATTAATTTCTATAGGCTTTATAGAAGCATATTTATCAATGGATTAAATTTAACTCACATTTTTATAAATTTGCCCCTAAAATGCTCAGGGATAGATTTAGCAAAGTGTGAAATTGGAGCTCACCACAGTAATATTCCTCCAACCTCTCTTCATTCTTATTGGATTTTATAGAGGCATATTTGAACCTTTGAAAATATGTTGATGAAATTATAAGACTGAGGTTGCCTTAATTTGAACACATTAGAAGACCCAGTTCATTACAAAAGACAATATAATGGTACATTTGAAGAAAACATGGAGGCTTGTTTAGCCTGATATATAATTGTTTGTTATTTTGTTATTATAGAGTGCCAATCCTGTCC
Organism: Xenopus laevis; assembly: GCF_017654675.1. Taxonomy (NCBI): domain Eukaryota; kingdom Metazoa; phylum Chordata; class Amphibia; order Anura; family Pipidae; genus Xenopus; species Xenopus laevis. Next base: position 147,325,998 of record NC_054372.1, on the reverse strand, counting down.
TAGCTCAGCATGTAGGGTTTCAACTCAAAGACATGAAATAAAAACGAAAATCCAAGTTTAACGCAACAAATGTTATTAGTAATATTTTCATCAAGTCTAAGGGGGAAGATACATGAAAGTGTGAGATAAGAGCTCACCACAGAAAAACTCGCCCACTTTCAATTAATTTCTATAGGCTTTATAGAAGCATATTTATCAATGGATTAAATTTAGCTCACATTTTTATAAATTTGCCCCTAAAATGCTCAGGGATAGATTTAGCAAAGTGTGAAATTGGAGCTCACCACAGTAATATTCCTCCAACCTCTCTTCATTCGTACTGGATTTTATAGAGGCATATTTGAACCTTTGAAAATATGTTGATGAAATTATAAGACTGAGGTTGCCTTAATTTGAACACATTAGAAGACCCAGTTCATTACAAAAGACAATAGAATGGTACATTTGAAGAAATCAGAAGGGGAAGAGGACAGCCAGCAAAGGGCATAGACACAATCTCATCAATTATGAGCATGCCATTGAGAAGCCTGAAGTCCCAAACAGAAGACAAGACATTCTTGAAAATCACTATCCAGATGTCACTAGACACTATGGGGCAGATTTGCAAACATTTGGATTTCTATTTCTTTCATTAATCATATTTATCATATAAAATACTGTTTTTTTATTTCTCTTTGTTTCTCTAAAACTTAAGTAAAACCACAAAAAAACATAATTCAAAACTTTGCCAAGTAAAAACAGACAAGACCCAATAGAGGTCAATGGGAGTTGCGCTGATCCTATTGGACCTTTTTTTTAGCCATTCAGGCTTTTGGAGATTTTTGTAATTTTTCTCTAGTAATTGTCTGGAAAAACAAGGTTTTGGATGTATTCATATTTATAGTGCATTGTTCAGTGTGTTTTTTCCATTTGCAATTTTTATATTTGGATATTTTAATAACTTTCATGGCATTCGTGGTTGTAGAAAAATGAAGTCAATGATGGTTTCAAAAAGCTCTAATACCACGAAAATTCAACCTTCAACCAATGAATGGGCCTCTATGTCTATTGCAATATATTCAGGTTTTTGTACACAAACAGCACTTAAAGAAAAACATTTTTTTATATATTCAAACAATTCATGCTTTTATGAAGTATAAAAAATGTCCATTAAATTAATGGCAAAGTTTAACTAAATATGAGTCCCTATTGTTTGGGAGTTATTTTCACCAAACTACACATTTCATTCACTCGTAGTTAGCTAAAGCATCAGATTAGTGTCTCATTAGTGCAGTTGGTCGATGCAAAAAAGATAACTCATCATGCTTGCGATATTCATTTTAGATCACAATTATGGGTCACATTATAAAGCATCAAAGAAGTAATGCTTAGTAGAAAGCAGGTTCTTCAGGTTTTGAAGAAGCAGTCAATGTAGTAATAAATGTTTGATCAAAATATTAAAATTTTACTGAAGTCCTATTATTTCAATTGCATTTTAATGACTTTGACAAAATTATTGGCAAGTAATAAAATGTCAATGAATGCTCTCATTTGCTCATTATTCTTTAATAAGAAATACATGAATCTCACTAGTTTTGAGCTGCTGAATATAGTCTTCCACAGACTCCATTTTATCCAAATAATACATTTTCGTAAGGAAAACTATATCCCTGTATAATGTAGGTCTCATTAAAAATATATTGCATAAAACAGCTCATATATAGAAACCTTCTTCAAATAAGAAAAAAATTTCATAATAATATACTTTTTAAGTAGTATGTGCCAATGAGTAATCCTAAATAGAAAATTGCCATATTAAGAACCAAGGGTTGTCCCCTTGGGATCCTGCGATTCATGGTGCACTCAAACACACCATAGATGTTAGGTCACATGAGCCAATTAACGGACAAAGTTCTGTCTTTTGCTTTCACCTTCTATGTGTTGGGGGGGTATTAATTTTGGGGTTATAGTTTCCTTTAAGAATTTTCATGGAAAAAAACCCTGAAAACCTCTAAAACCTGGAAATAAAGAAGATTTTACAATTTGCTAAAGTTCCCAATGACTTTTACACTTGTCATGTTTTAGGTGGCAATGTTTTTTTATTAGAGTTTTCGTGCTTTTTACACTTAATAAATATTGTTTTTTTCATGGTTTATAGTAATCAATTAAGTTCACGATTTCTAACGCTAAAAAGTTGGGTTCGGGGAAATTAAAAAAATATGGACTTGACAGATGAGCCCTATACTTACATAGTTAATTTGTATTGAAAGAAGACCATCATATTCAACCCAGCCAAATGAACCCCAGTGCACATATATACACACCTATACAGAACTATCTATTCACTCACATATATTAATATATATACCAATATCCATACTAATTGTAGGTTACAGTATCACAGTATTCTATGATATTATGCTTGTGCAAGAAATCTTCTAAGTCCCTATTACAGGCATTAACAGAATATGCCATAACAACTTCACCTGGAAGTACATTCCACAACTTTACTGTCCTCACCATGAAGAACACCCTACACTGTTTCAAATGAAAGTTCTGTTTTCTAAAGAAAATGTTTAAACTGGTAGGAGCACATTTACTAAGGGTCGAATTTCGAAGTGCTAAAACTTTGAAATTCGACCATCGAATTAAAAAATTTGATAGTCGAAGTTTCTTTTTGTTTGAATTTAGCTGTTTTTGATCGAATTCAAATCGTTCAATCGATTTAATCAATCAATCAAACAATTTTCAAAAAAAAAACTTTGACTTCTTAAAACCAAATATTGGCTATAGGTTCTAGGAGGTCCCCTTAGGCTAACATAGCAATTTGGCAGGTTTAAGGTGGCAAAGTGTTGAATTTGAAGTTTTTTAAAGAGACTGTACTTTTTTCTAATGCCCGAATATTCAAAAATTTAAAAGTTTTTTCAATTCAAATCGAAATTTGGCCTATTTGATGGTCGAAGTACCCAAAAATTACTTCGAAATTCAAAGTTTTTGAATTAGAAAATTAACTTCGAATTCACTTCGACCCTTAGTAAATGGGCTCCGTAAAGTTGGGAACACTGGTGATATTAATGAAACCTCACAAAACCAGAAAATCAGCTGATGAAACAGTTGGCAGTGGCAGCTCCAAAGACAATTTTACAAAAATGTCTCTCCGCTGAAATTCCTCTCATAACGCTAGTAAGGCAAAAACTGCTTAGCATATTTCATCTAGAGTGAACAACTAGTGATGGGTGAATTGTGCCGTCACTTTGCTGAAATTCGCAGCAAAATAAATGAGATGCACGACTATTTGGTCCACATGCATTAAAGTCAATGGGTGTCCAAATAATTTTATGTGTGCGCTAATTTATTTTTTTTTTTTACGCAGCAGGGTTTTTCCCAGCGAAAAGTTACCACTGTTTCGCAAGTTAATTTTCTTGCGGCGGAATGAGGAAATTCGCCACAAATTAGTGTCTGCCGAATTTATAAAAATTATTTGATACTTGGAATATTTATATCAGATCACTCCCACTAGATCTCAGACACATAACAGTTCATACTTTTCAACACACCACATGAATCATTGCGATGCTACCCACATAATGAAAATGCTACAATACTTTCAAGATAACAGACAAAGGACCTCCCAACAGCTGAATATTGCCCACAAGAGTCAACACACTCAACCATATTGCTGGCTTCATATGTATCTAATGCGTAATCCCAAGAATGATGACCTAAACTAATGTGAATCAAATGTTTTTAACTGGTTATGTTATACAATTTGTATTATTAAAAAATATTTATTACTGTATTAAACTTAATTACTAATCTAGAAAAAAAATTATCAAAACAGTTATTTAAAAAAAAACAGGCCCTGTTTTGCAATTGTTTTTGCATTTTTTTGTTTCTTTTTTCGTTCATTTAGTTAACACATAAGGCTATATGTACAGTATAACAAATTAAAAGGATATTGTATAGCACCATTTGTTATAAGGAGGTCAGATCTATATCTTTATGGCATTAACTGAGCACATTTGCAGCACAATCGCATGTTTTTCATGATATACCTATACTGAATGCAGTATAGTATTATTAAGCCACATACATGAAGAGAAATAGTCTGCTAATTTGATAGACCAAACTGACCAAGTATTACTCCATAAACAGAGCATTCTGTTGTAAAACTTAATCATAGTACAAACAAGTCTCTTCATAACTGTCTTTCCCTTCCATGTGAATGAGTGGTCAAAGGGTGACATTATTTGATAAAAAAATCACCTACCCACCTACCCAATGTAAATTGATCTCCTTGGCCAAAGGAGTTGCAAACTGTTTTGTCCCAATTAAGCATCCATGCATGGCAACAATTATACCCAATCATAAGCTACTATTCAACATTTGATAATAACATTTTCCTTTACTGCCAGATTAATAGATACTTTTATTAGATATCAAGTTTATCAATGCACTGACCATGTATGCAACATCCCAAGCACTTGACAAAATGCAAGTAGATTTTCATGAAAAATCTGTACTGAAATATTGCAAGAAGACATAAGTATCTGGCAATGCTCATGTCTAAGCTCAAAGCAGACGTTTTTGTGTCATATAGATAATGCAAGTGAACATTGGATGCCAATCTATTTGCTACAAACCCCCATGGTGTAAAGGTTGACAGGACGGCCGTTGGAATAATAAGGTTAAATTGTATACCAATGTCTAATGGAAACACATTTCCTACTGAGACGTCTGATATGACCACAGACTGGTTTTCAGTAAATTGATTTAGACAGGTTATGGAAGCAAACATCTATCTCACACTCTTCAAATTGGCTGTCAAGCATCAGGTTTATTAAATTACTGAGCTTTTGTTTTTTGAGGGTTTTTGGATTGTGTCTATGATAACATACAAACTATGTGCATTAAGCACATGGCAAATGTAGTGTATTATCCATTAGTGGTTTTAAGTGGGTGAAGCATCCCCCAGACCAGGTAATTAACTGTTTAATGGAAATCTGCTAATTAAGTTGGATTTTGGCACAAAAACCCCTCAATTTTAAGTTTTAAGGCAAGACATGGGGTTTTGTGTTGTCTGTGCCATGAGCCTTGGCCTATTTAATGAATCCGTTCCTTTCTTTTGTGTCAGGATCTGCATCAAGTATTAAACAAGATTTTTCAATATTATAACAATACAAGAGAGGTCTTCATCTTGCAGACTAGGCCTTGTGACATTAATGCCTAGCTCATGTTATCAGCGAAATAATATCTGATCACAAACATGTATTTTTTCAGTCACAGTCTGAAAGCACTAAGCATTTACAGTTACTATGTGTACCACAGCATTTACAGGAAATAATTATTCAATTCTAATACATTCCTACCCAGGATATAACATAATTATGCCACTTTCCGATTGTTGCATTAGCAACAACACATTGCTTAATTTAAAGAATTGCCTAATATAAAGAGCAAGGCGTTGTTGTGCCGTGTGTTGCTGACCAATCCTGAAGAGACTCTCCTGTACTCTTGCAGTCATTGCAGGGCCATTTCTATAGCAGAGATGTACTAGGCGTTTAGCTGCATAAATACTGCATTACTATGATAATCCCTGGCAGAGAGTTATACTGTGTTTACTTGTTCTCATTGTATTTACTCAGATATGCACAGCTAATTATTTGCTTAAAACTCACAATGATAAAATCAGAAAGCTACAGCAAACAAGAAATTTTACGTGTTTGCACATAAAAATCTAATAAACATATCATGCAACTCAATGGCATATCCTTCAGCAATCTCCATTAAACAGGGACATTGACATGTGTAGAATTTGCTGAAAACTCTAGTGTGTAATGTTACGTGTTCACTCCAACATTGTCACTGAACTATGGAAACTGATTTGCAGTAAAATGCTAAATGTAGGGTTTCACCAGTTTTATCCCCAAATGCCCAAGAAGGGGAAAGTCAGTTCAAGGAAAAATCTCCAAAAATGTGAATAGTATTTTTCCTGATTTTTATAAACAGTAAAATTTTTACTGACTTAGATCTGAATGCAACAATATGGTCGAGTTTTTGTCCTGCATTTCTCACATGTAAGATTATTTTGTAAAAATGTTAGTGATCGAGAGAAACACAATTGCAAGAAACCCTAAATGAATGAGTTTCATTAATTATTATTCATTATATTAATTATTATTTTAATTATTTTCCTGATTGCATTTTTGAAGAAAATTGCAATTGGCCTCTAAATGTAAATGTATCTTCTTCTTCTTTTTTTTTTTTTTTTTTTGCAGTTTTTGCAGTTTTTAGCATTTAACCTCATGTTTTGATTCTCTCAAATTTGTAATTTTGCTGGTTGGTTTAATTGGTTAATAATTAATTAACAATTGATAATTGGTTGGGTCCCGCTTAAGCTGGCCATACACTATAAGATTGTCCAATTTGGCAAGGTTGCCAAATGAGCAGATCTTTCCTATATGCTCACCTAAACTGGGCAACATATGGCTAATGTGTTCGCTTGGCCCTTGGCCAAACTATTTTTTACCAGATATCGATCAGGTGTGCACTTCGGAGGACACCATACATGGGAAGATAAACTGACGAATTTATCTAATTGGCCCATATCAGCAGCTTAAATGTGCCCTTCTATGGCCACCTTTACTCTAAAAACCAGGTTTCAGTGCCATACTAGAATACAAATAAGATAGCTCTGAAGAGATAACAATGTCATACAGTACATTTCATGCTAGATAAAGAAAAATATGTCTGAAAACATCAAAAAGAGTAAATAAATACAGCGTCGGACTGGGGCACTTAGGGCCCACTGGGGCTGCAACACAGAGTGCCATCCACTGTGCTGTGCTTGCGCGCCTGCACAGCGTTGCATCAGATACTCTTCTCCTAAACATTGAGGGGAGCTGTGGATTGAGGCAGCAGACAAATAAATAGCTGTTGACCGCCCACAACTGTCCCAAATCAGCACATTTGGAATGTAGCAGAGGAAAAACTTGTAGTGTAGTAAATTTTTTGAGAGTTGTAGTTTAACAACTTCACCCACTTGTGTAATGCACAATGCCGTGTTTCTAATTTATTACCATACACCTCGTACTGATGGTAGGTGGGTACTTACAAACGTTTCTATACTTACAAATGGATCTATATGTCATTGTTACATGCTGAATACTAATTGAAACGAATTGAAACTCGACGAGAATTCTGGTCGGATTAAAGGAAAAGCTCCAGAGACTTTGGACACTACTTCTATCTAGCATTTTTTGGCAAATTGGCACATGCCAGACTGTCCTCAGAGAAGCAAGGCCTATTTCCCCTCAGCTATACCACATGGTTGCTGAAATATTTTTTTTTATTTTTCTATATATTTAAATAGGCATGTTCTACTATATACCTATATACAAATACAGTAGATACAATATAGAAATATGACCCTGCATATTAAAAGTCTTACATGGCCCAAAATTAGCCCTTAATAGAATTTTTACCCAAAACACAAATACCCTCTCTGCTCTACAATGTATTTATCAAAATAGACAAGTGTATTAATTTTCCTAAATTTGTCCTCAGGCTCAATAATATATGCATATTTAATATTCTGGATACTCACATAGCAACAGATATGGGTTGACTAGTAAGAGGCGTGGAGGCTTATATATCAACAGTCTCATTTTAGAGGTTTTTCGGGTTTCGAGTATTTTAAGGTTCAGAATTGTTGCCTAATAAATCCTGGAAAAGTTGTGTCTTTTTTTTCTGTGACTTTTTCAGATTTGTGGCGTCAAAAGTCAGACCCAAAAAAGTTGTGGTTTTAAATATCAGCCCCTTCGACAGGTTTTAGGAGAATTTTCACATTTGAAATTGTCGCAGTTTTGTAGCATAATAAATCCCAGAAAAGTCGCGATTTTTTTCCTCTACTTTTTGGGATTTTTGGTGTCAAAAACCTTGACCCAAAAAAGTTGTGGTTTTAAATATTAGCTCCTTCAACAGGTTTTAGGAGTACTTTCATATTTGAAATTGTCACAGTTTTGTCACATAATAAATCTCAGAAATGTCACACCTTTTTTTCCGCTACTTTTTCAGATTTTTGGCGTCAAAAAGCCTGACCTTAAAAAGTTGATGTTCCATAAATCAGTCCCATGTAGTTGCTAGAGTAACCAACCACTGAATCTATCAGCAACAGTGCTAATACTAACATAGCTAAAAGCGTTTCACTTTTATTTAGTGATGGGCGAATTTATTCACCAGGCGTGAATTTGCGGCAAATTTCGGCATTTCGCCATTGGCAAATAAATTAGCGAAATTGCCACGAATATTTACAATTCTGACGCGGCACGTCATAATTGTCACCAGCGTCATAATTTCACTGGCGTCCAAAAAATTTTTGACAATGGCGTCAAAATTTGCATTTCGCTAATTTTTCCCAGTTTCGTGAATTTTGCAGTAGAAATGCGAGAAATTCGCCCATCACTACTTTTAATATATTAAAATGGTTATTGGCTTAAATAGAGTATAAATAATAAAATCAGATTTACATCACTTTTGACCACAACTGTGTCCACTGAATTGTTTACTTACTGGAGCAGGACATCTAACCACATCTAACAACATGTACTGATATAACTATCCCCACTACAAGTCTAGCTTCATTTACTGACTATTCCTCTGGGTAAAAAAAAATTCCAGCTGTGCTCATTAGCTTATACAACTTATTTTCTGCCATAAAAGCAAGCTTTAATATGCAGTGGCCGGCAAAGCTACTTGCAAACCTTGGTTTTATTACTAAATTGCATTTTCAAAGAACTGAAAATCGGAGAGTTTCGGCTGCACTTTCCCCAGGGCTGACCCTATGCTAAATGGCTTCTGGCACAAAAGATTGTAATGACTCCCTTTTGACATTAAGAAAATCAGCAAAGAGGGAACAGGTTCTATAAGAAATGCTATCTTATCTATACAGTATCCTACTGATATGTGATAATATTCTGTTAGTAACACACAGAGAATACACTGAAGAAAGATTGTCATAATGTATAACACTGAGAATTACAGCTCACAGCACCTCCCCAAAAGTTGATGTTAAGAAGGGATTCTCACATTAAAATAAAGTCCAAATAATCCAAATTCATAAAAATTATTTCTTTTTTCCCTGTAATAATGAAACAGTACCTTGTACGTGATTCAAACTAAAATATTATTTATCTTTATTGGAAGCAAAACCAGCATATTGGGTTTTATTCAATATTTACATGATTGTCTGGTAGTCTTAAGGTGTGAAGATCCAAATTATGGAAAGACCTGTTATCTGTTACCCCAGGTCCCGAGCATTCTGGATAATAGGTCCCTGTACAAGAAGTGCTAAAAAGCTCAGCATATTATAGTCTTCTTTCTCTGTGACATGATTCATCTCATCTCTTGAGATGTATAATGTGGCGTTTGTGCAGATGGCCCCTAGATGTCACTGTGCTCAGACTTATACTGTGCATACTTCCTGACAGCTTAAAAGTGAAAGTAAAAGTTACTGTTGTATAATGGCTGCATGAGAGCCTGCTAATAAAGCACTGTTATATTCTACTCATCCTCAGCTACCCAAAACATAACATATAGCTTCTTATTCTTATTTGAATTTGTAAAGGCAAAGATGAATTGCCTTTGCAAAAACAGTGCAAAATAACTGCTGCTTTGTAGATACCACCAAATGTGCTGTGGTTAGAAATCAAAATTGATTTTAGCACAGCAAGCCAGTTCCAATGGCTAGATTATTTGTATTTTGCATTATTGTATCACAATGCATATGTCATAGTCAGTACTGACTGAGTTTCATGTTTTGCATCATATGCATTCGTGCTTCATTTATGCACTTTAATTAGTCTGATGCAGAAATTCTATTCATCTACAGTATGAACAAACATGTTTCCTGCAGATAATTGAGGGAGTCTTGTAGTGCTGATTAAAGAACTCATTCCAGACACTCTCTTGTAAAATATTGTCAATGTGCTGCCGTCCTAAAGCAAAAAAAAGTTGCAAAAGGACTGATTGCTGTGAGCAATTACCTTAAAATTTAGCAGCATTTTATCTTTTAAACCTGTCAGCTACGTGTTAGACATAGCTCTTCATTCACATTTACTTCTATTTATGGGAATAATTATAAAGGCATTAATAAAGATATAGTACAAGGCAGCATGACTTCATAAAGTAACTGTTATCATTAGATCATTCCGTAGCATCACAAGTGAGCTAATATAGGCTGAATTAATTTGCTGGGTGTTAGAGAGCAAATCGGGCTAATAAAAGTGACACATGACGCTCCTTAGTTTATGAAGAATGGCGGCATAAAGCAAAATTTGCCTCAAGACAATGTTAATTACTCTCTATCCATTAGTAAGATGGTAATTAAACAACTCATTTTAACAGTAGGAAAACCCTGCTGGAATCATAAGGGAGCCTGTTCTATTTAATACCCTAATTAAAATATAACAGTGAGACAGTGTGAGTGAAAGACTTATTAGAGATCAGGCAACACTAAAAGCACAGAACAGCCTTTCAAATAAAACCCAAAGGGACAGCTAATAGACCCTTGCTCTGCATGTGTGGTCTGTCCTAGGACAAAAATCATCACTAACTGTCTGTGTTGCAAATACTGATTGTGGCATTAAAAAGGAGACACATCTGTTATGTAACTTAGTAAGGAAAAGTTAGGTGACTGTTAATGTCTTCAACTGACAACAAAGGCACCAGTTAACAGTCTGCAGTTGAGTACAATTACAGGTATCAAGCATCATAATAGAAAACAGTTCGAGGCTACAAAACTATACATTTTTTTACATGGCCAACATTATCAAAAGAAACTACCATGGCTTGAAGGCACATTTTCTCTTCCCAGTTTTTCCAGGTTCACAGGTCTCAGTTTTACTGGCAGCTGAATATTTGTGGATTGTAGCTTTGCATCCATTTAGGTATTCATGGGGTTTTGGGGCTAATGGTTTAGTGAAACTAAAGCTTCAGGGGAAACAGTTTCACATGTGACTTCTGAAACCACTGCAACTCCACTCCTGAATGCGTACTATCTGGCTATAGATCAGGGATTAATGATTTTCTAATATAAACCTCAAGGAATGACTTTTTAACTAGTTTGGCTCCAATGTGACAACCATGTCTAGTGCCAATACAGATTGCTAGTTTCTGCAACAGATAACAGTTGGATAACTGTTAGAATTACAAAGGACCTTTACAACCCCATGCTAGGGATGGGCGAATTTTTTCACCTTGTCTCTCTGCAGAAATAACGCCCATAGACTTGTATGGCATTCGTGTGTTAAAAAAAAAAAGACGCAAGTCAAAAAAATGTAGCCGTGCATCAAAATTGTTTTGACGCCCGTAGACTTTAATGGGCGTCTGCGACATCTCGCCAGCGGCGAATTTTAGGCGAAATGGGTCAAATTCGTCCATCCCTACCGCCCTTGCCAATTTGTAACAATATATCACCATATCAAAAAAATAATGATTCAATTAGTTATATGTTAACTTTTATTTCCTGACTCCTCCTGGACCTCTAAACACACCCTCTTTACTAAAGGGTTTTGAAAAAGAGAACAATATATCCTACCCTCGCTTATATTTCCTACCACAGTTTAAAAAATGTAAATGTCTCATTGTAAGAACTTTCATAGGCATTGCATTTTAATGTTTTATTGGAAGTAGAAAAGTCATTAATAAAATCCCAATCTCCCACCAGGATTAGGAAAACTCTCTATGGTGTTTATCAGGGAAAATCCTGAGGCTGCTGCCACCTGAGGCAGCCTCCTTGATGCAGCCCTCCCCTTGCACTCTGCATTTAAAAATATGAGTGTCGGAGCGGGGTCAATGGGGGGGGTCATTACTAGTGGAAGGAGAGAAATAGAGCTCACTGCACTGAATTTCTGGGTTAAAGGTTCTGACCTTGCCTCATGGCAGGAGCAACCCTGGTGGTTATTACACTGCAGGGAATGGTTTCCCAGACGGAATAAAACCATACAGTAGATTCCAACTTCTTAAGTTGGCCATACATACAGCGATCCACTAGATTATAGAGGTCTCCAAACAAGCAGATATGCCCACCTTGAGATGGGTGATATTGGGGTGATCTGATCAATCGGATCATAATAAGGAGACTGAATCAACAAATCAATGTGGTTCTCGATCCGACAGGATTTTTAAACCTGCCCAATGGACTAAGAAGTCTCACAGTTTGTACATATATGGGATCCATTATCCGGAAATCCGTTATCCAAAAAGCTCAGAATTACGGAATGACCATCTCTCATATAGACTCCATATTATCCAATTAACTAAATTTTAAAAAATGATTTCCTTTTTTTTTTTGTAATAATAAAACAGTTCTTTGTACTTGATCCAAACTAAAATATAATTAATCCTAATTGGAAACAAAACTAGCCTATTCAGTTTAATATTTACATGATTTTCTAGTAGACTTTAGATATGAAGATCCAAATTATGGAAAGATCTATTATCCGAAAAACCTGATCCAGTCCTGAGCATTCTAGATAACAGGTCCCATATCTGTTCTGGCAAATACTACAATATCATTTTAAAAAAGGGGATACTGGTATTAATATGTTTTTTTTGGAAGTCAAGTATAAATAATAGTATACTTACTGGGTATGTGTCATTTTTCTATCATTTCGTTTTTTAATATGTGGAGACATATTTATTGAAGGTCGAATTTTAGTCGTTTTAGTGGTTTTTGAAACCATGGATAAACGTATTTTCCAAATGTCATTTATAAAAAGATCCAAATTGAAAAAGTACAAATGGGAAAAGTCATGGAGGAATCGCAAAAACCACAACACAATAGTTTCAACTTTTAGAATTGACGCACAGAACCAGCGTCAAAAACACCCGAAAAACTCTAAAACCACCAATCAAAGAAAGATCTTTAATTTGTAAAAAGGACTTCCACATGATGGTTTAACAGGAGTATTTTCAGATTCAGAATTGTCGCAGTTTTGTCACATAATATATCTCCAAAAAAAATTTACACTTTTTTTCCCCGCAAATGTTTTTGATTTTTGGCATCAAAAAGCCCAACCTGAAAAAGTTGCGGTTTAGTAAATTGCCCCTAAGTTTTTCTTTAAGAATGCATATTTGCTTTAATTGATATGTTAATAAAATAATCCTTTGCTGCATTATAAAAAGTGAAACTTTATGAATGTTTGACTGATAACAATATTACAATACTCAAATCTGCAGGAAAATGTAAAAATCCATATTTGGCTACTGTTCTATTTATCCTCAGACCAAATAAATCGGTGATAACATAAGCGGCCTGAAAACCAGATTCCTTGTTTTCAACAAACTGCTTAGGACAGGAGTGAGATTGAATTCCTTCACGGACGCGTGTCTCCGGTAAGAAATGATACTTAATTCACAAAGCGAATTTGCTCCTTTACAGAAACAGTTCTTTTCCAAAGTGCAGAGCTTGAAATTTGCATTTTAACAATGTTGTCTGAAAAAAGTAATAGTAGTGTCAGGGCAATGGTGTTCTTTTTCTGTTTGGTGTGACAGATATGATTTAATTTCACAGTCATTTCTATTCCAGAACATGTGACTTAACAAGCTATCGAGAAACATTTGTTCTACGTGCATGACAGTCTAATGTATAAGAAAGAAAAAAAAACAGATTAGAAGAAGGAACTTACAACTGGATATTCCAAAAGCCTAGGTGTCAGAAAAATAAGAAGTAGGGAAGAAAAAACAAAGAGGTGATGAGTCACATAGACGTATGTTAAGATTGTTAAGATTATTATCAGTCCTTATCTGCACCCTAAAATGTATTGTACTGTACTGTACTCTACTGAAAAAACTAATTGCATATTTCTGGTTGAGGAGAAATATATGAGACTGCTTCACACAACTGTCTCATTGACATAACCCCAACTGAGTTATAATTATACTTATCTATGCTGTTTCTTATACAGTTTATGGTCACGACAGGACATCATTAGAAATATTTTATCCAAAACTACAGGTAATATTAGCAGGTTCCCTTTTGGGTTCCAGTGCAATACATTATACAGGTATGATACCTGTTATCCAGAATGCTCAGGACCTTAGGTTTTCTGGATGAGAGATCTTGAGAGACTATTTTGGATCTCCATGACTTAAGTCATCTGAAACATTATAGAAACATTCAGTAAACCCAAAAGGAGTGTTTTGCCTTCAATAAGGATTAATTATATCTTAGTTAGGATTACGTGGAAAGCACATTTTTAGTATCACAGAGAAAAAGAAAATAATTTGTAAAAATCAGAATTAATTAATTAATATGGAATAAACAGGAGAAGGGCCTCCAATAATTCTGAGCTTTCTGGATAACGGGTTTCTGGATAATGGATCTTTTAACTTAGAGTAGGAAAATAAACGCTTGATTTGATTTGACTTATTAAATCAAATTTGACTATTAGTATTTGTTTACCATATGCAAAATGATATACATGAAGAAGTGGGACCTATCCTTAATTTCTCTGTCCCATAACAGCTCTCCAACATACTGTAACTATAGGAAAATGAATAAAGACAGCCATGTTCTGCAATGTTATCTGGAGAATTAGTCTTAGTTTGAAGTTAGCTTGAAGTTAGATGTCAGATTCAAACATCCACACAGATGGTATAAATAGCACTGCCTTAAAACCAGACTGAGATATCTTAACCACAGGAAAATAAAGCAAGTGCATGTCACTTCACATAATTCCTGTGGGGTAAAACCTATCATTTCTGATTTTAGGCCAGTGCTATTTATACAGCATGAAGGAAAGAGAATATCTTTTGATATTATTGCATGTCTTGTATTTTAATGGGTTTTTGGCTCATTTCGGTCCTTTTCATCCTAACATTGATAGGTTTTCATTAGAGTATAGAGAAGTCAAAATAAGCCCTGGCATTCCAAGTACACAGAGGCCCAAATAGACCTCCACCAGCCCACTAATGACTGTCTATGGGACGTTACAGTAGCCCCTCTGGCATTCGCCAGATCTCACAGATTGCCAGTCCAGGCCTAAGAGTAGGAATTTGAAGTTTAGCAAATAATTATAGTTGCTACCTTTTTTCTGGAAAACAATATCACCTTTCATCTATTTTACATGTATACCCTACTGATAATATTATCCAGTATAGTATCAAGCATACAGTAGTTCCAAATGTATATAGAAAAATTATATTTCATGCCTCAGTAAACAGCTATCAAGCTAGCTAATCCTGGCTAGCTGGCTACCTGGCTAGTTCAAAATGAACTATAAAAAAACCACTGGTATGAACAGAGCTCAAGCCAGTTAAATTCAGGGTTTCAATATAAAGAAGAACAAAATTATGCTAAAGGATTTTCTAACAAAGCCTTGGGGTAATGGTTTTCTTCTACATGATATGGTACGCTGTATTATGCTGGAACCTTGATGTATGACAATACAAAGACATTTGTTATATTTACACCTGGGGTTCCACTAAAATGCAGTGTTCATATTTCATCATTTTATATGCTGATGTCAAAAGAATTAATATTGTGTGATCAGCCTAGCCCAAAAATGTCTAATGTGCAACATCAAAGAATATGAATTTGTTACACTTATAGTATTTAGTAAAAGTTACAACAGAGTGCATAGTGCATAGACCCACCCCCTGTGGAAGGTCTGTCATCTATAGTAATAGTTTCCAAGCTCTGAAGATGCCCCCAGCATAAAAAGCAAATAGGGGAACATTTGAATGTTAATTATTATGTATTATTCTGGATACCCTTTTATAAATTCTTGCATTTGCCCAAATATTCAGTTCTGAACTGATCTTTTGCGTATTCAGATTTGAGTAAAATTCAAACAAATTTAAGAAAAGCCTGCTTTCAGTTCTGCCTGCTGTAGGGCAATGGACTTACCACCTCCCCTTAGTGCTTTTGTACTTTCATCCGGGTTTGTCAGTAAATGAGCCTGATACAGTACATACAAATTGTGGAAGTGCATATTTTCCACCCGCTGTTTTTTTTTCTTTTAAGCACTTTTACTATACTCACTGTTTTCTGCTTATCCCAGATCTCCAAATCTACTTTCCTGCCATCTTTGTTTGAATTTTTAATTTACTCTCTTTGTTTCAATCTAAAATTCTCGCTACCCTGCCCAAATTCCAAATTCCTATGTCTTCAGTTTCATATTTTAATTTATGTCTTCACTCCATTCACCCTTATACCTTACTTATATTTCTTCTTTTGTTTTTATCAGTTCTTCTACCACCCCACATCTGTTCCACTTCTCAATTTCTCACTTCCTTTCTTGTTCCCCATTGGAAAGTCCTGTCCAACTTCCACATCTTTATTGTCCATGTACATTTTGTAATCTTCTTTCAAGCTATAGTATATGGATGTATATGTAACACATTTTGTGCAGTTTTCTCCAGGTTATAATTAACCAATGGATACAGAAATCCATCCCCAACTTTTACAGTTCCAGTTCAAACCTGGAATTAACCACTTCTTGGACTTACAAATTCATACCCCACCAAACCTTAAATCTTTGGTAAAATTAGATGTTTGCTAAATTTCTAAAAAACAAACTAAAATTAGCATTTTACATTATGATGGATATAGAGAACCCAGTACGTCACATTTAGGGAACCACACTAACAATAGCTTCTGACACTTTGGGGGTTATTTATTAAAGTCCAATTTTTTTTCTGTGTTAAAAGTTCAAATACAAAAAGTACTCCAACTCAAACCTGCTGAGTTCATGTAGAAATCAATGGCAGATGTCCCGTTGACATTTTGTAGATATCCTGATCTGTGCTGGGTTTTGTTCAATAATCCAAAGATTTTGTGGATTGGGTAGTCAAATCCGAAAGCAAAGGTTTCAGTGAAAAATCTGAAAAATCTGTACGATTCAAATGTTTTCAAGATTTTATTGAGTATTTTCCCTCACAAGAAAAGTCTGTTTGGGTTTGGTCAGAGTGGTTTTCAGAAAATAGTGAGAAAATTTAAGATTTTGATAAATAACCCCTTTGTTATTGCCTCTGTTTTATACTGTAAATGCTGCCTACGTCAAACTGCCACATGTTTTGGGTACAAAGTGGGAGAAAAGTAAGCACACAAAGGTTACTTATGGTAAGGTAGCTGCAAAATGTCACATTTTTGATAAGGATTCAAAGATTACAATGGTTACAAGATCAACTGATAATTCAAGAATGTGTATCATAATAACTGCATAAAGCAGGGCTGTACTGATGGCTTATAAATTACAATCAGTGCAATGAGTAACCAATGGCAACCTTTGGTAAATACTGTATGTGTTCTGACTCATTAGTCAGGGACCTTGATGGCAGCTGGAACAATCAACTCTTTCATGAACAGGAGAACCCCTCTGCAGGTTCAAGTTTTCACCAACACCCTTTTGGGGCCCTGGAACCTTCTGCTGCAGAAACTAACAGGGAACCTGAATAGTGATAGGCAAATTTATTCACAAGGCATGAATTTGCGAAGAATCTCAGTGTTTCATGGTCGGCGAACAAATTAACGAATTTGCCGCAAATGATTAAAGGATGACCATTGACTTTAATGGGAGCCGGCGTCAAAATTTGCATTTCATGGCAAAGTGAAACAGGACAAATTCGCCTAAATTCACTAAACCTGAACAGTCCAGAGAGATTAAATGAGGTGAAGTACAGGTAAGGACCAGGCAAGACCATAGTCTAGAAACAGGCAAGAAGGTCAAGTCAGGCAGAGAGGTCTAAACCAAGTAAAACAATAACAGGCATTAAGCAGCCAATTTGGGTACTGCCATGGAGAGAAAAGGGTCTTGTAAACAATAATTGGCGCCAAGGATTGGAATTTCACTCCAAAAAAGTGATGTCACAGTGAGATATGAAGAAACTGAGAGACATAACTCTGATATCCCTACTAGAAGATTGGGAAAATAACAACTGAATTCTATATCACCATTTTATCATCACTATCATCTATTCTTAAAAAAAAAGTATGAACTCACTAACAAAGAAGTAGGTGGTGGTACCAGGTAGAAGGGTGGTCCTCTGTATTATTGCCACTCTCAAAATAAGTCTTTAGGCTACAGAATAAAAAGGAAAGCATTTTTAATTTTACCAATGAAAAATAACAAAGTACTTGTTGTGTCAAGAAGTATTCCTGTGAACAAATGAGAACATGTCCGGCATACTTTAATTACACATATATTTCTCACAGAAAACAGATTTCAATTTACACAGTGACAGGGAAAGCTGGAGGCTATTCGATTTGTTCTATCAATGTGTTTCGCTCCTGTGGGCATATATTTGGATGACACTCTTGGATGCATCTATTGAGCTGAGATTTCTTTTTTGCCAGTGGAATTGCTTAAATACCGCAGGCAGATCATTAATACATTTGGATCTGTAAGGATGTCAGACATGTATTTATGTGCAAATGCATGAGTGAAGATATCAAAGAATAAAAATGTACCAGAAAGATAAAAAGATATCGGCTACAAACTAGTGACACACAGGGGTGAATTATAATACCAACCATTTAGGATTAAGTCACCAAAAAGTTTTGTATATAACGCCCACCATTTAAGCAAGTCTTGTATATCAGAAATGGTTGAATGGAGTAGAGTTAAAGAAAGATTAGTCTTTCTCTGTTTAGAAAAAAAGCTTTTATTCTCTGTGAAAAGTATGCAAAAAAGGTTAAACCCAATCAGGGTATTGGGTAAAAGTGAGACTAACTGCCATGTGGCACATGTCACATTTGACTAGTTAACCTTTATATTACTTGACAACAGTTCCATTAGAAAGAACGTTTTCCTAACCTTTACATATGACTATATTCCTTTACAGATGACTATATTCCAGACCATATTGTTACTGCAATGTAGAAAAAATGGTGTAAGGAGAAATGATAGTATGCATGGAGAAATGATTACGAGAATAAAGAAACTAAACAGAAACAAAATAGAAATAGAAACATAGTTTGGGGCATAGGCCTGTGGTCAACGGTTTCATAGTGGACCCCTGGCACCCCAGTCTGGTATTGTATTTCATAGTGTCTTCAGACCATCCCAGATACTTCTCTTTTTATATGTCTATAAAACACTAGTAAATGATTATACATCTCTGTATGTTCTCTTTAGAAACAAGGGGCAGTAATGCAAGGGAAAGGTTTTATGGTTTAGCGTGAGGTTAGCACTGGCAGTTATATATTCCAGTTTGGTAAAATCCTTCATTACAGTACATTTTGCCCTTTTACAAAGGGTGATCATGCAAAAATCAGGCAAGTCCACATTTAGGGGCCTATTTATTAAACCTCAAATGTTTCTGGTGGAGTTTTTAAAGGGGAAAAACTTGAATTTTTAGAGAGAAAAAAACTTTTTCAAGAGTTATTTTGTTCTGAAGCTGCTAAAAACCTGAATCCAAAAATGCTGCAGCTTAAACCTGTCAAACTGATGAAAAAGTCAATGGCAGATGGGTCCTTTAACAATTGAAACATGTTTTTTACCTTTGGGATTCTAGAAAGTTTCAGGCTATTTGTTCTGATTTTTGTTCGATAATCTGCTAAACTCGAGCATCAATTCAGAAAAGTTGCATGATTCGAGCATCAAAAAAAGTTGCATCATTCCAATCGCCACACATTTGGTTGTGACTTTTTCTTGCACCAATCTTTTTGAGAAATATTGTAAATATTTTTTTAAGTGAAAAAGGTTAAGTTTTAGTAAATAGGCCTCCCCAAATGAATAGACCATTCAGTAAAACAAATGCTAATTTCTTCAGAGTCAAATAAGAAAAGGGGGATAGGTTAGAGGAAGGCAAAGAATTAAATATTTTTTATATTGAGCCAATCAGGAACCAGTTAATCAATCAATTCATTTTGATAAACTTTTATGAAAATCATTGTATTTATTCCAGGGTATGAAACAGAGTTATTTGTGTGGTTGCCAGAACACTTTAGGAAACCAATTGATGTCTGGTAGCATTGTATGACAACTATGGCAGAAAACTTTTGGAACGCATATTAAGGAGCAAGAAATCAGAATAAGCTTCAAATATAGATATTATAGGTTTATACCAGCATGGTTTCATGTGCAATAGATCCTTTTATTGCCTTCTATGGGAAGGTAAGCAGAAACCTAGACCTTGAGGTTACAATGAATGTGATTAACTTACATTTAACGAATGATACATTTACAGTATCGCTCAGAAGGTTACTTATTAAGCTAAACCATATTGGCCTTGAACATACTATTTGTACTTGAATAGAGAACTAGCTAAAAGACAGATTATAAAACGTGTGATAAATTGAATAAAAAGGTGTGACAATATAAATATGTTCTATTGAACCAATATAGAGCATTTTAAAGGTTTGACCATGGTCCACTGCTTTTTAATTTTTTGCATAAATGACCTCAAGGTTGACATTGAAAGTACTATTTCTGTGCTGGCAGATGATAATAAATTGTACAAACTATGGGTTCCATTTGGCATGTTTTCCTTTTGAACATGAGATTTAATACATTTGAGGACTGGGCAGCAATATAGATGTATGCAAGGTTGTTTTGAAACCATTTTGAATACCATGTATACATTAGATGGAATTGTCCTTATTTCCTACTTAGTTTGAAGAAGTTAGGTGTTATTGTGGCTAACACACTATTGAACGCTAGGGAGAATTGATCAGTGCCTGTTATAGCTAATAAGGGGGAATGTAATTAAAATTCCCAAAGTGGCTTAAAATGGTGTTTTTGTGAATGTCTAGAACTGCTCGCAATGTAAAATCATTTGCTGGCGAATATTACATTGCTCATTATCGCTAAACAAAGGTTAGTGTTAGAACCTGCTCTGGAGTTTTGTTAATATTTTTTACGCAAAAAAACCCTTTGCAATTGCGAAATTTTATTACATACACTGCACATGTTCAAAAAAGCCATTTGTTCGCAAATTCTGCAAGGGAGTGTTTGAGATCTCAAATTGGTCAATAAAGGTATTTAAAGGGGAGGTTTAGCTTTAGCTAGATTTGAATAGCTCCAGTCAGAAGAAACATTTTTGTAATTTTTCTTTATTTTAAATGGATAGTTTTGAAGCTACAGACCATATAAGCTGTGGATTGCTGCTGCTAAAAGGCTTTCTCCTGGGCTCTCTGCTACCTCTTTGGTTGGGATTGCAGACACAGTTTTCTATTCTGCCTGCTTCTGGAAGCGATCAATGATTTGGTTGCTGTGCATGCCTCCTCTCACCTGCTTCATTTGCATTTCACTGATCCTATTGGCTAAATTTTGCATTCAATCCCATCAAAGACATGCAATTGAAACAGTAGAAGGAAGCATGCGCAGAGCCAGTTCAGTGTGATTTTTTTTGTTTGGCTGCCTGTCAAGTTCCAGGCTGGGAAATCCCCTACAGAGAGTAGAGAGCACAGAAGAAAGAACTTTAGCAGGGCTGATCTGTGGCTTATCAAGGCTTTAGCTTCAAAACAGAATATTTAAAATAATAAAGATAATTTGCAAAAATGTTTTGTTTTTTTTGCAGGGGATATTCAAATGTAGAATATGGTCTAAGGTGAACATCTACTTTAAAGGGATACTGTCATCGGAAAAAAACATTTTTTTTCAAAATTAATCAGTTAATAGTGCTGCTCCAGCAGAATTCTGCACTGAAATCCATTTCTCAAAAGAGCAAACAGATTTTTTTATAATCAATTTTGAAATCTGACATGGGGCTAGACATATTGTCAATTTCCCAGCTGCCCCAAGTCATGTGACTTGTGCTCTGATAAACTTCAATCCCTCTTTACTGCTGTACTGCAAGTTAGAGTGATATGGCCCCCTCCTTTCCCCCCCCCAGCAGCCAAACAAAAGAACAATGGGAAGGTAACCAGATAGCAGCTCCCTAACACAAGATAACAGCTGCCTAAGAACAGCACTCAATTGTAAAAACCCATTTCCCACTGAGACACGTTTAGTTACATTGAAAAGAAAAAACAGCAGCCTATCAGAAAGCATTTCTCTCCTAAAGTGCAGGCACTTTTGCTCTTTTGAGAAGTGGATTTCAGTGCAGAATTCTGCTGGAGTAGCACTATGAACTGATGCGTTTTGAAAAAAACATGTTTTCCGATGACAGTATCCCTTTAAGTATGTTTTTTGTGCTAATGAAAGATATCACATTCCCCCAATAATGTACCATCAGCATAAAACTGGCATTAAATCATTAAGAATGTAGAGTTGTTTTATAGCACAGTATATTGGAAACATGTTTAGCAACTAAGTTGGTAAAAGGAATTAACTTTTATTATGTTTAATTTGCTCTGGATAAGAGGAGCCTGTGAAGGGACATGATAACACTTCAAATGTGCTAGAGGACATTATAGACAAATGCACAATAGCCCACCCATTTACACTGGAGAAGGTGCGTTTCTGAATGTCATTGAGATGAGCATAGCACATCCAGCACTGTAATGCAAATTTAACTTTATTAAGCTGAAATGTTTCTGACCCTTGATCCAAGTATTTTCACAGGTTGATTGAAAATGCAACTAATTTATAGTCTGAGCAGCAGAATAACAATCATATAACTAGAATTCCATGTATATAAATAAATGAAATTGCCATGTGAAATGCAGACATTTTATATGATTTATTTTAGGACAGAATCATTTGCATGATGCACAGAAATCAAAGGTAAAGCTAAAGGTCACCTCAAAATATTAATATCATGGACAATGTTATTCAAAGAACATCAGAAATTGTTAGCTGCTAATATACTTTTCCCTTTGGCTATTTATCGATGCAGTTCAGTAAATAGAGTTAAACAGCTTTTGAAAATAGGGAAATTATATATTCCTGAACAACAATAATTAGTGCTAATTGGACAGCATCACCAGGATATCATCCTATAACATGCTTAGCCAGTTTTATTCTCTTCTTTTCTGTCTCTGAAAGCTAGCCTGTGATTTACAGCTATCTCTGGCCACTGGATTTCACAAGCATGGTTCTATTGTTTTAAAGAATAATTTGTGGCATTTATCCCCCACCCCAATCTAATTTTTAGTACAGGATAGGAAGAATACTACCAAAAGAGAGGTTTACTGAGCATGACTATAAAGCACTGTAAAAGTTTCTGTTGCACATTTGGTGGGTTATTTACCAAAACTCATTTGTTTAAACATATTTTACCAGAAACAAACTTGACCTAACTCCCATCCATGAATTTGGCTTGTTTATTAATAATTCAGGTGCATAAAATTTGATTTAAAAACCTAAATTTTTCCAGTTTACAAACAATACATATTTGAATTGTGAAACTTTATCGAACTGTCATTTGAATAATTCAAAATGTTCATGTTTTAGAGCGAAAACCAGCTTCAAACATCGAGTTTTTTTCCACAAAAATCGAGTTTTAATAAATAACCCCCCGAAGTGTGAGTATAGATCACTTTAGACAACTATAGTAGACATAGCAATGGCACTCACATTTTATACACATAGTCAGTCAGTGGATATGGAAGGGCTGGTGCAGCTTTTCTATTTTTTTTCAAGTAATATATTGTACTGTTGTACATATGGCCATCATGTTATACAATTCTTTATTACAACTTAGCAAAGTGTTGACAAGTCCCAAAAGGATGTCACTGGATACTAGCCGATCATTCCAGCATACAGTAAGTTAGGATGTAATGCATTCTTAGTTTCATTGTTATATTGTTCATTTGGGTTGAAAAACGACAAAAGTCCACTAAGTTCAACCTTTCCAAATAGTGCCCAGGTATATACACATATACTGAACCACTATTGCTGCTTCAAATAAAAGTCCAGTTTCTCAAGTCTATAGGGGTGGCCGCTTTTTCTTTGATCTTTTTTATGGAGAAAATACCCCAACAAACACTCTCACGGCTTTTTGTAGCATCGGGTGTTGACCGTCACTCTGTCTACCCAGGTCTAATCCATATTCAAGAAGATATTTCAGCAGCACTCCCATTTAGTGAAAAAAGTGAAATTTTATTCATGCCTCAAGCTAAGCGACGTTTCGAGCTTATCCCAGTGTTTGTGGGATCCCTCTGCTTCATTGATTGTTATAAAATGTTGTCTCATATTAAATGTATGCTGATAAAGATAGGGGATTGTAACTAGGGATGTACAGATTATCATACATTATTTATGATTCATTATGTCTTAATACTTTACAGAAATAACCACACAGCTTATATACAGCTGTTACATTTCTACACTGTATTTAGTATATCAGTTTTTTGTTTTTCTGATTTCTTTAGCGGAAAATGAGCTGAATGCTAACGGCATTGTCTGTAGAAAGAAAACAGCAATATGTATGCTTGTGTGTACTTCAGGGTACTGATGACTCATTTACCAATAGATGCAAGTTAATTTCTGTGAAAGAGATTTTGTGCAAGTAATATAAGGATATAGTGCACATATCAGTTGCTACAGAGATGTATGAAATGCTTGTAATTAAGGGAGGGGCATATATACTGTGCACACCAGGCTTTCTTTCATGTTGTCTATTTGAGTACTGGATTAGAGACATGGAACAGACACAGGTCATCATTGGACGAGTTCATTTTTCATTGGAAACCCTATCAATGCATAATGATGGGGCAATTCCCCTTTACCTAATTTAGACTAAGGGCTATTCCACACGGGGAGATAGCGACGCGTTTGCGGTCGCGGCGACAAAGCGCCGCGACAGTCGACAGCCTGGCGAGGCATTTTCAGGCGACTGTTGAAAAGCGCATCGCCTCGTGTGGTTAGCACAGGCGTTTTTACATAGGCGCCCATACAAAACTGTCGCCTGCGCCGGTCGCGGCGACTGTCGCGGCGCTTTGTCGCCGCGACCGCAAACGCGTCGCTATCTCCCCGTGTGGACTAGCCCTTAAAGTTGACTTCTAGTTTCCAGTGCCATTCTTTTGCATTGTTTATATTTATATATACAAGCAAAGGAACTGTTTATGGTGTGTATCTTACATATCTCTATAGAGATAACTAACACACTATCGCTTTTCATGGATACACTTTGATAGTGCAGGTAGAGGACTTTTTATCTAGAATGCTCGGGACCTGGGATTTTCAAGATAACGGATACTAGAAAAACATGTAAAGATTAAATAAACCCAATAGGCTGTTTTTTCTTCTAATAAGGATTAATTATACCTTAGTTAGAATAAAGTTCAAGGTACTGTTTTCTCATTACATAGGAAAACAATTGGATCATTTGGATAAAATGGAGTCTATGGGAGATGGCCTTTCCATAATTGGAGCTTTCTGAACAATGTATCCCATACCTGTACCTAAATTTAATATAACCTATTTATCCAGACAAAGAAGACATCATTGAAGCATTAAGTACAGACAAGAATACCCATTTTCAAACTAAAATATATGTTTTTTTTCCAGTCTTACATTTTAGCTCCATCTGTGATTAGTTGTGAACATGAATTTATTTCTCTTAAAAAAAATGTCACCTGTACTTTATTGTCTATATTGAGCTTTACCACTGCTAGTTTTACTCATTGTGTTTGCACAATAAAAACATAGAGATGGAAAGTCCTCTCCACTTCTAAGCTACTGCATGTCCTCAAACCAAATGCACTGTAAATTTAGATCAATACTATTTATACATATTATATGTATAAATTTCCCTTTAACAATTATGATAGTAACTCTTTCACAAGATCAGTTCCCAGAAGAGGTCACCAAGGATCTTTTAATTTCATTCTTAGAAGCCCTTTGCTTAGTTCACTTGCCTTTTTTATGCTCACGCTACATTTTATATCCAATTCAACCTGTCTTTGCACTTATTTCAAGGTGTGGAAGTTAATCATACACATTACACTGTACCATTAAAATTGCAATTCCTTTTATCAGCCCATTTCCAACAAAATCCAAAGTACTTGAGCTGATGCCTAGACAATTTAAACCTCTTGAACTGTCCTATAGATCTAAATCAGTGGTGAAAATGCCAGTTTTCTGTCCTACGACAGATACTCTTGGAATGTTAACTAAATGGCAGACTAACTTTATTATGAGCGAAGGCAGTAATGTTGCCCCTCAAGGGGGGGGGGATTTGAAATGTGAAAAAAATCTAAAGGATCTCTGCTGCAACCCACGTTGATGTGCCTCATTGCGGATGTGCACATGTGTTTAATACCCCAGTATAAGTTTTAGTAATTATTGCTAAAAAAATTAAAACATGACTTACCATAGCAATAGGGATCACGCCTACAATATCTTTTTCATTAACATATATTTTAGATACTCCCAGTTCTGATAAGCTTTGCCCGAAGTATTCCACTTGCCAGGTTATTATCTGGATTCCTGATGGGTCACTAACACTGCCAATTCTGAAATCAATTTGGAAAATCTCATAGAAGGTTTCATCTATGCTGAAAATGAAAACAAAAACATGTTAGTATAGAAATCATTTTGGAAGATTTCTAATAGCACAGTACTGTTTACCCATATCCAATAATGTGTGGCTGTTTGTTAAGTTGTTGCGTGGCTACAGAGTGACTTTCTTCATGAACTGATATTGAATTTGGCAAACAATCTAACTTTTTATCAACCTACAATGTTTTTCCAAAGTTCACAGAAACATACTGTGCTGCAAAATAGGCATCAGGACTGAGTAAAGATATACAATAAATATTTTATATAAATCATTGTTCTTGTTTTCTGCATATTCCTGACTCCTTTGACAGTTACCTAGTATGGCAGAAGGCATTATAGACTTTGTAAACATAGCAAGGCTGGCAGAGTAAATAGCAGAGCAGATATCTTCTGTCATTCATATGCAAGGTTTTTAGTCAACCAAGAATAGCAAGAGAAAAACAAATCCAGAAAATAGAACACACGCAAGTGCACAAAAGAGAGCTTTGTATTTAGTAGGGCATCCATGGGAAGGCTCAGAATCCAATTTAATTGGTAGGAGTTTTAGAATGAAAAGCATAAAAGATAAATTGACTAATCAAACCAACTGGGCTCATTTTTCGGTGTGACCGACTGGCATAAAATCTACTGAATAGGCCACTAATCTTTATTAAGACATTTTTCAAACGCCTGTGGTAAAAAAAGGTGTAACTATAAAAACTATAGTATAGTAGAAGAATGGTATTTAAACATTTAACTCATGCACACTTTAGTTTAGTTTAGTTTAAGTACAAATTACTTAATTCAAATTGAAGCCAAAATGAAGACATAAAATGAGACAGAGTTTTGGAAGAATTACTCTTGGCTTTTTGAAAACAGTAAAGTAATTGCAGAAAACACAAGTGGATTAACTTCCTTTAGTTTGCCCAATAATGTCCCTTGAAGGATCATAAATATGCCCCTAAATGACACAAGGAGACCATGAGAACAACAAATGGGTTAATGTGTATAATTTTATACCAATTGTTGAACAAATCCAGATTTGAAGTTTGTTTTACTATACAGGGTAACATGAAGAAATCATTTTTAGTTGATGCTGATTCCCTGATTTACTAGAGCAATGGTGAGAATTATGGTCTGCACAGCTAAATATGCCATACTAATACAGTACTTCCATTCATGAGCCTTTCCCACCAGTAAATGTAGTCAGGTCCTTGCTAAGCTCTGGTACCTCCTAGTAATGGTCCCAGTCTGGTCAGTTAGACCTCCTGGCCCTGCCAGTTATGCTATCACATCCAATACAGTCCCTGAAAGGTGCCCCATATCTGTCAGGCCACCCCCAATTCACACCTCCTCTACATGACTGTCCCTTGTGTAATCAAATGTATTTTTAATTGAAAAATGTGTAAAGTACATGGCTCCATTTACAAAGGTATTATGCTTTGTTTTGTGTATGTGTTCTAGGCAACGCTTAAATCATTGGATTAAAATAATATTCTCATTTGTGTATTGTGTTCTCAATTTAAAAGTTGTATAGGCACTTGCCTGAGGGGAATTGCACCTTATTATTTATCCATGATATTCCAATAACTCCTTTTGCTTCCCCATCTGCAAAGAAGTCACTCACACAGATCCCCATTCAGCATTCCAGAAGACCTGGTCCTCTTACACAGAACTCAAGTTCCCTCATGCCCTCTCACATGGCTTCCCAGGGGATCCTTACTGTGCTGCCTCAAATAGCCCCTCATTCGACTACAACGTACCGGTAGATTACATGTATCAGTTATACGGTACATAGATATTTGAAAGAGTTATATTAGCAGACAATTATAAATGATGGTACAATTATGATAACTCTATTGATTGTGAAACTGTGAGAATTATCTCTCTATATTACTGTATACAGACACACTATATCATGGATGACTCCAATGTTATTCTGCTCATTCTGATTTTGAATTTATATATTCCTCCATATCTCCGATGAGACTTTTATTAAGAACTTTTCAAGCACAGTTAGACAGAGTTTGGCTCATTAATCCACAGCCTTAAGTCCCACATCTGTTGGTAAAACAAAGTCTGCATTTATTGATTCATTTTAATGGCTAAGTTAAACAAAACTGCAGGTTTTAAAATGGATTACATTTAAAAATTGTTTGTGTGCTAATGTTTGCCTCTGTTTGCTGTTGCTCTATAGAGACAGTGTGCAACAAAACTCCAGCTGTTCTCTTATTGAATATATGGGTGGGAGGTTTTCCATAACTTGCAAATGGATTGGAGCCACGTGTCCCCTGTTGTAAGGAAGCTGGATTGAAATCCCAGGAGAAATGGTCGACAGTAAAACCCTGGCAGTAAAATATTTGAAATCTTGGTGGTTTCTTTATCTTTAATATTTTTGTGAGTGGGCAGTCTTTTAACTATTTCAAAGGCTCCAGTCATTTTAAAAACAAGTAGAAACAGAACCATCATAAATATTAGCAAATCTGAATAAATCTTTCTAAAGGGTCCATGTTAACCTAAAAATATCTGTGCATGACTTGGTAAAGGTGCTTTGAGCAATATAACAATGATTATCAAACTCTAAAGATTTTCTAGGCTGTGTGCATTGGTCCATTCACTCCTGATATTGTATGAGCAATTGCTGCCATTCACATATTTCATACTCCTATATTTCTGTCATTTAAACAACATTGCATTTTTGTCTGATTGTGTTTTCCTTTTTCTCAGATAATGGCTTGTAAATGATGTTAAAGGAGAACTAGAGCTTAACAGAAATGTAGGCTTGTAATACTGCACTTTATGAGACTTATTTATTAAAGGTTGAATTTTAGTGGTTTTAGAGGTTTTTGACGACTAAACTCTCAAACACCACAAATGTCATTGAATGTCACTGAATATTACATTGAGCATTATCGATAAGCATAGTTTAGCATTAACACCTGCTCTGGAGTTTTGTTAAATATTTTGCGATTGCAAAATTTTATTACATATGTACGCAAAAGAATTTGTTTGCAAACATTGCAAAAGGGATTTGTTTTCAAAGGTGTTTGTGAATGTTTTTTGTACTAGCGAAACATATTACTTTCCCCCATCAAAGTCTGATTTGATTAAAAGCAGTCAACTAAGATCAGCGCAGCTCCCATTGACTTCTGGAGCAGCTTGACAACTTTGACCTTGACAACTTTGAATTTGGCATTAAAGGTTTTCAAGGTTTTTTCCCTTAATAGATATCACATTTCTAGAGCTTTTTAGAAATTTAGTGTAATCCTAATTTGAAATAAAACAGGTTTTATTCAATATTAGGTGCCATAGGGTTGCAATACTCACAGCACATGAGATAGATCAGTAAATGGCAGGTACAATCACAGGTGTAGTAGATACAAACAGAATGGCATCACTTAAGGTATAGCAGGGGAGTTGAAGTATACACCTTCCAGGTTGTCAGTACCTCATGTGGTCCGGATCCCTACAGTAGACATGGAGCAGGGATACAACAATAACCTGTTTCCCTTGTCAATACCGTGGTCCCTTCTCTACAGGCATAGCAGAGCCTGGGGGAGAGCTACTTCCTTCTATCCTCATTGTTGGAGCTAAAAGCGGCACTTGCTAACTAATGCTCACGGACTCACTCCTCCTAGAGAGTGCTATAACAGTGGATATCCTGCACACTAGCTAACCTTGTTCACACACACAGTCCCTGTTTCCTAACTTCTCTAAAGGGATTGCCTTTTAGGGCCTTACACTTTCTCATAGTCCGTTTGCTCCAGCGGGGAGCATAGGGCCTCAACGACACTCCTCCAACGAACTCTGTTCGCAGCGGTCTTCTTCAGCTGAGCCCATGTCCATCCGGCTGCCTTCATTTCAGCCTCCATGCACCTCCTCCATGTCTGTCTTGGCCGGCCAACTTTTCTTTTCCCTTGTGGGTTCCACTCAAGGGCTTGCCTTGTGATGTTGTCAGAACTTTTTCTGAGGGTGTGGCCTATCCAGCCCCACTTTCTTCTTCTGATTTCTCGGTCAATGGAGATCTGTTTTGATCTTTTCCATAGGCTGATGTTGGAAGTTTTCTCTGGCCATCTGATGTGTAGTGCCTTACACTTTGGGCCCATGTTTACTTCGAGCCAATGGACAGCCACCCAGAACAACTGCTGCAAACCAAAGATGAAGGACCTCCCCTTCCAAGCACTATGTTACAGTGAGGCAGGATATGGTCATCAACCTACAAGCAAATGAACTGGGCATGCAAAAAAAGAAACATGGTTTAACCCAGCAACAAAAAATGAGATATTGGTAGAAAATGAAGCCATAGGGGCCATGATCCTATGGGTCCCTACAATATGAAAACCCCAAATTTTGAGATTTGTGGAAAAAATTGCTATTCAATTGTTAGTAAATGGGCCCCTATGTTTTGGAGTAATATACCAGCCCAATGCAACCAGCGCATGCTCTGTGCTGCTGTTACTTACCAGAGCTTACCAACACACAACATACTACATATGTAGAATATAATTGTCACAATACAAGACTGATTAGTAATTTTAAGATTCAAATTACAGCTCAGAAACCAACACATTTTGTTTCATTGGTTTAAGTTGGCATGGTGAAAACCTCCTTTTAGTGCTTCTATCCTTTTTATGTTCCCAATCACAATTGTATCCTAGGTAATTTCTCCACCCATAACTGTTGGCCACTGCATAGGAATTCTATTCTTTTTCATACAGTCACGATCCATAATTACATTGTATATATAAAGACAATGAGTATGACTCGACATATTGGTCAACATTTATTTAAGTCCAGCTATAATTTGTAAGACCTTCAAAACAAAGGAAAATTACCTGCAGTGCTTTACAAATGAGAAAGAACAAAAAAAAAAGTCATGGTGTTTGTCTTTGAAATTCGATCACGGCAATAGTGCAGCACTGCAAGGAAGTCAAATTATCTACCTTTGTGCAGTAAGCTGAAAATTATATGGTACATTATCAAGCTAATGCCAAAAGTGATTCATTATTATTAGCTAAAACATGGGAAACCTTTTCTAAAGAGTAGACTTTGTATAAGAATACAAAGCTTTTAAGCTATGATAAGTTCTTTTATAGATTACAACAGTTGCAGTGGAGACAACAGATAAAAGGAAGACCAAGAGTCTTTGGTTGGGCAGAGAGGTTTTTCAGATACTGTGTAAAATGTTGATATTTTTGCATTGGCTACAGGTTGGTTCTAGCCCTGGCCACTGTAAAGTTGGTTATACACAGGAAGCAGAGAAAATAATGAATAGCATACAAACCACTTTAAACCTGAAAAGCAACAATTACCTGCCTTTTTCTATCATCTACCTGCAAAGCAGTAATCATCCACTCTCCTGATACCAAACCTACAAATTATTTTTATTGCTCTTTTGATGACCATTACGTGACCAAACTCATAGTCCACACAAATAATAGTATATTAACGGAATCATATTGTATTTCATATTTTCTTAAATGGTAAGTCTGTTTTTATTCACAAATGCAATAGCAACTTTCTTCTTTTTTTCTTCCCATGTGCTATACAGTATATTATGTTTAAAAAAGTTTAATTTAATTGAACATGTAGGCACTGGATTCCATTATGCTTGAGGTTATTGCTGTTTACTGGCAATTAGGGATGAGCAAATTTTTTTGCCGTGTTTCGCAGTGGAAATTATCCCCATAGACTTTAATGGAAGAAAAAGTGTTGCATGTCAAAACAAATTTGTCACCTATAGACTTTAATGCATTTCAGGGAATTTTTGGCAAAGCAAAATGGGTTAAATTTCACCCATCCTTACTGACAATGTCAATGATGGTCATTTCTTGTCCATGGGTACACATCTGTCTCTAATGCTACTTTTCATATTTTGAAAATTGTTTTACCAGTAAAGATACAAACATAAAAAGATTGTTGCCTAGAACATTTTATAAGCACTGGCAGCTAGCGGAAAACTCATCCTGTGTACATACTGTACACAGCCACCTAAACTTAATAGAGACTAGATGTATGTGACATATTACCTGTTTGTTTGAGGTTTCGTCACAATTTCATGAGGTTTACTTTTCCTTTATACTGAAAGTAGGAGGAAAAGGGCTCCTCTTCCTGGGTCAACTCATGACCTCTGGAATTCCCTAGTTTAGCCATAAGGTGGCAGTGTATAAAGATATATATTTGGAAGCCATATGGTTCTAAGGGCTTTTTGCCAGACACTCCCCTAGGGGAAGGGAGTCAAGAGTGGAACCCCAGAAAAGTACAAGATCTAGTGAGTGGTGAGTTCTCTCTTATTATAGGTTTCTCTAGGAGATATAATATTTAGCTGAGCAGCTTTAAATTGTTCCAAGGACAATTAGAGGGACTAGGTTGGTTCCAGGTGGCATTCTGGCCCAGAGAGGGAACTAGTGTGTTGGCCTTAGGGGCTAGATAATCCTACCTGGGGTCCACCCAAAGAGGAGTTCCAAGAGATGGAAACATATATTGTTCCACCTCAAGTGTTCTATAGAGGTGAATGCTATTCTCACAGTGCTGCATCACAAATAGATGTTAATATTTACAGCCTATGTTACTCCACTGTTTCTGGTACAGTTATAAGAACCACTAGTTCTAGAAAGATACTAAAGACTGCCGTTTAACAATACCCTACCTTCGTTATAGGCCCACACCTGGGACAGAGAGTTTCATCTGGGTAAAGTTAAAGGGATACTGTCATGGGAAAATGACATTTTTTTCAAAATGAATCAGTTAATAGTGCTGCTCCAGCAGAATTCTGCACTGAAATCCATTTCTCAAAAGAGCAAACAGATTTATTTATATTCAGTTTTGAAATCTGACATGGGGCTAGACATATTGTCAATTTCCCAGCTGCCCCAAGTCATGTGACTTGTGCTCTGATAAACTTCAATCACTCTTTACTGCTGTACTGCAAGTTGGAGTGATATCACCCCCTCCTTTTCCCCCCCAGCAGCCAAACAAAAGAACAATGGGAAGGTAACCAGATAACAGCTCCCTAACACAAGATAACAGCTCCCTGGTAGATCTAAGAACAGCACTCAATAGGAAAAACAGCAGCCTGCCAGAAAGCATTTCTCTCCTAAAGTGCAGGCACAAGTCACATGACCAGGGGCAGCTGGGAAATTGACAAAATGTCTAGCCCCATGTCAGATTTCAAAATTGAATATACAAAAATCTGTTTGCTCTTTTGAGAAATGGATTTCAGTTCAGAATTCTGGTGGAGTAGCACTATTAACTGATGCGTTTTGAAAAAAACATGTTTTCCGATGACAGGATCCCTTTAAGGTAAAGCTCACTGTCCGAAAAAAGGACAATCTCCGATTTACTTAAGCCTTACATATGAAACAAAGTTAATCTTCCAACTCTTCAAAATATCACACATATATTATATTAGATACTATATCACACTGCAATTGTATTGCCATTCACTGGGTATATAGTAACATATGTTTCCCATTGCACTTAGCAAACAGTGACTGATCTCATAAGGCTATATTGTAGTCATATGAGACTACAGCTATTATACTTAAACACTGTTAAGCTCCCCCATAGATGCAAAGATTTTTCTTGCTGAATGACCGATTTTACCGAAGTCCAACCAATCCTTCGAAATTATCGTGAAGTTAGTGGGATATGAACGATCTTACATCTTACGATTTTTCGGCTGACATCTTTCAGGAAATTGATCAGCCAGGTTAAAAAATCTTTGTCGGTCCCAGTGCAATCTATCTATGTTTGCAGGGCCAAGCAGGCAGCTCCCCTTTGTTTTCCTGGCAAATTGGTCTTTTTAGTTGATGGACAATTCGTACGATCGTTTCGAGATAATCGTGGTCTCCCTGATGATGATGATCTGATTTTTTAAAAATTTTTACATCGATGGCCAGCTTTAGTGCTAGAAATTATTAAAATTTTGGGAAATTCTGCCTTCTGACATTTTGCCTTAACCGTCTGTTTATAAAATATAAAGCTAAATATAAGAGAGGCAATTAGTGTGCATTTAACCCTGGATTCCTACCACTAGTTCCATTACACTTTTGTCTGTGGGATAGGACAGTAATGATAATGTTGTGCTTCAAGGATCGTTCTAGAGATGAACAGGAAAATATATGCATGACATAGCGAACCTGTTACTCATTACAGAAATTTAAGTTCTAACTGGCAGCTTCCTAAAAAGATGCATTGCATGTAAAATTGCCAATATATTTGAAGGAATCGCATTAAAAGTAATTAAAGGTAGGCTATTTACCAGTTCCAATCCACAAGTGACTAAACCTCTGGCTTTCAAATGAATGATGTGTAAATAGCACTCACCTGACATATACAGCCCACTCAATATGACACCTGAATGATCTATAAGAAATCTATCATTCCGAGCATACAATGATCTATTTTGAGGAGTTGGATAATGCAGACACACTAACGGATACTCCCGTGACTAAGGACACTGAACCATTGTCTAATGATATGTATTTACTGTTTAAGAAATTACAGAAAGTCTCTATACGCGAATTAAAACTTTGGTGGGAGATAACCACGTTGCAAAATTATGTCAAAGTATGTAGAATACCGAGGGGGTTGAGAATAAAAAAATTCCCAGCTTTTGAAATCCAAGATAAAATTCTAATGGATGATTGGTATAAAACCCTGACAGAATGCTCCCTCAAATTGATGCAGATATTAATTGCCAAATATCAATCCGAACAAGAGAGATTGGATGGTGAGATTACACAGGTGAATGAGGCACTGGAAGAATTTAGAGACCAACCAGATTTTAAGAAATGTAGTAAGAGGATTGAGACAGATTTGGATATAATGGAAAATAAAATCATGGAGAACAAACAAAGAAAATTTTTGAGGGATAAATCTGATTACGATCAAGAGAGGGTATTCTCATGGGGAATGAAACTTAATCCACAACGAGGCAGATGGGAACGAATGAAACCCTCTATAAAAACGGACAGATATCGTAACTATACTAATAAATCTAACAATGAAATATCCATTATAGGATCTGAAGGCTCTTCTCCAAGTGTTTCTTTTTTAGTGACATCGGGCAGCGACCTGGAAATAAGCCAAGAGGAAGAGGACGAAGAAATGACCAGCATCACCAAAAGAAAAAAGACAGGAAAAGACAAAGAGGCACGAGGGGAGGAACCAACAAACATAAAAAGAGATATGAAAAGCAAACGAGGCAAGACGAAATACAACATGAGGAACAAATAGATCAACAAGAAGTCAGTACGGAGGATCTGGTAATTAACCTTTCTAAATATACATTAACTGACTGTGAAAGAGAACTTTTAAACAAGGGACTTACGTTTTGTCCAAGTAAACATTTTTCCATCATAGATACCATTATAGATGTGAATAGATTGACGAGATTGTTAACCTTGAAAAGATTTTTTGGATCTGCTGATAATACACAGGATGAGATATGCAATGATCAGGATGTACAGGATTTTCTGACACAAGATGTATTAGAGGCCATAAATTTTATTGAGCATAATAATGACTCGAGCCAAATGCAGAATACAGGGAATGGAAATACTGATAAGCCTGTGGTTCATACAGATTTAAAGGTGAAGTCAAACTTTAATCCGTTAGGACACAGAGGCCCGTTTGTGGATAGATACTATGATTTGGTCATCAGCGATTTGAAAGCGCTAGCTACAAAAATAGAAGATAAGGAAATTAAGAACAAACAGAATAATTTAAAGAAAGAGGAACGCCTGGCTTTAGAATCGCTGATGACCAATCAAGATATAGTGATAAGGAATTCTGACAAAGGGGGTTCGATTGTAGTGTTGGATAGGGAGTACTACGAAGGAGATATTTTACAACAACTTAATAACAGTATTGATTATTTAAAATTAGATAGTGACCCGACAACACGCTTCCAAGGGAAACTCCGTAATCTATTAGATTATGGTAAGAGCATGGGTATCTTAAATGCGAATGAAGCGGAATACATTTGGGTTGAGCATCCCAAGATACCAATCTTTCACACATTCCCAAAGGTACACAAAGACCCAAGAACCCCAAAAGGAAGGCCCATAGTAGCGGGCATAGGTTCACTCAATGAGGGATTGAGTGAATATGTTGACAAGTTGATACAACCCATAGTGATCCAATTACCATCGTACCTTAGGGATAGTGGTGATGCCATAAACAAACTGACTAATTTTGAGTGGTTACAAGAATACCAGTGGGTGACAATGGATGTCACTGCCCTATATTCTTCCATTAAACATAAGGATGGTTTATTGGCATTGAACTACTGGCTGAAGGAAGCTAATTTATACAGCCAAGAACAGAATGCTTTTATTATGGAAGCAGTCGAATATCTGCTGAGCCATAACTATTTTATGTTTAATGGTGTATATTATCTACAACAATGCGGTACGGCAATGGGGGCGCGATTTGCGCCCTCATATGCCAACCTATTTATGGGCTGGCTGGAGAAATTCCATATACAAGGTATACCACTTTTTCACAAAGCAATTAAATATTATCGTTACATCGATGATTTGATAATTGTGTGGGAGGGTACAGAAATGGAACTGGAATCCTTTGTCAATAGTTGTAATATTAATGATAAGAACATACAGTTCACTCATAAGATGAACCAAAGTTCTATAGAATTTCTGGACATACAATTTATATCTGATCAGCGATCAATACATACAGATATATACAGAAAGTCTATAAGTAGGAACTCCCTTTTACATAGACATAGCAGTCACCCACAGCCTCTATTACGTGGTATACCAATTGGACAGTTTCTGCGATTACGCCGCAACTGCTCAACTTGGTCAGCGTTTGAACAAAGGTCCATGGAATTATGGGATAGATTAATTGCCAGGGGTTATGAATCCGATAATATAAAAATGGCAT
Source organism: Xenopus laevis (assembly GCF_017654675.1). NCBI lineage: Eukaryota > Metazoa > Chordata > Amphibia > Anura > Pipidae > Xenopus > Xenopus laevis. Next base: position 147,288,736 of record NC_054372.1, on the reverse strand, counting down.
ATGACAAAGCGGTACTAAGTAATAGAACAGAATTATTATCCCAACATAAATCACAAAAAATGAAACAAAGAGATGGTAAAATAAGATTTATTACAGAATATAGTACAGAAGCAAAAGATATACAGCGTATAGTGTTAAAGCATTGGGGGATCCTGAGATCAGATCCAGTGTTGTCTAGGATGAATATCGGTAAACCACAGTTTGTATACAGGAGAGGATACAGTTTGAGAGACAAAGTGTCACCAAGTATGCTATCTGAAAGAAAACGAGATAGAAATTGGTTACATATGACAGGCACCTATAGATGCGGAGCGAAAATCTGTAAATGTTGTGGGTTCATCAAAATATCAAAACAAATACAGAGCACTAATACAGGGAGAACCTATGATTGTAAAACCTATGTTAATTGTCGCACAAGTAATGTAATATATCTAGCGACTTGTCGCTGTGGCAAACAATACATAGGAAAAACAACCAGAAGGTTAAAAGATCGGATTTTGGAACACCTTGCCTGCATAAATAGGGGAGATATCACCTCTGCCATATCAGCACATATATTAGAGGAACATGGTGCTAATGACAACTTTGTCTCTTTTCAGGCCATTGAAACAGTGAAACTTGGAAAAAGGAAAGGAGATATTGATAAACTGTTGTCAAAGAGGGAGATAAGATGGATACTTTTATTGGACACAGTGTCACCAAAGGGACTCAACAGAGAATGTGATGTTAAATCAGTTATAGATTGAAATATTAACTGACTCCCCAGTAGCAAAATAATCCAACCTTTACAAGCACTTTAAAATACGAATAATTATACAGAGAGAATTTATAGATTATAATTAGCCCTGTAAAAAATAGTAACAGTTTTTAAGAACATGATGGAATAGTACCAAAAAATGAATGAATAAGAGTAAAGTTCCCTACACAAGGAGAAGTAAATGCTATCAGGGATATTTTATATTTTTTATACACTGTTCAAAATATACAAAATATATATGGTATATAATCAAATAACACCTTGAGAGTAAAGAAAGAAAAATAGAAGAAATATATAAAAAATCTAAATGAATGTAAATTATAGATGGTGTATTATTATATACATATATTTATTTGTTTTTACTAAAACATTCAGTCATCCAATGGTTATTATTTCTCAATGAGTGAAATAAATGAACCCTATCGAACCAACCGTTGGATATACGTATTGAAATGATTAAGAACAGATGTATTGTAACTAAGGAGTGTCACAAATCACTTTTTGTAATCACTATATGCAAGGTTATAATGTTCATAATTACTTTTTAAGTCATTTTTGTAAGATTATTTAAATGTATACAAAATATTGCACTATGTTTTATCACGTTTTATGAACAATTGTAACGTCAATTCACAGTTTTTTATATGGAGTACTCAATGTTATTGATTGACACTTAATTATTAGCCTATTTAAAGCCCTGAACACGTGACTCACATTAGACCCTGACGAAGTGCCCGGGAAGAGGGCACGAAACGCGTAGGTTTTTCCACACCAACCCACTGCCAGAATCCCACTCGATGTGCCAAATAAAGCCGCATGATATTTGAGCAATATCGTCTCCCGTGATTCCTTCGCTCTGCGCCGTGAAACGGGGTAAATTTGTGTATACAATGATCTATCCTCATTATATTAATGCAGTAAGTAAATAAATCCAGTTATGGCATACTCAGCAGCCATCTATCTTTCAGACGCTTGATGGAGAACTGTTTGTGCAGTTGCTTATTGCTGTTCTCACACTAGCTATTAAAGCATTTGAATGTAATCTGAATATAATTGTATTAAATGCTCTCAGCTTTAGTCGTTACAGGACTTTCTATGCTGTACATGTTCAAACGGGTTGCTTTCAAAGCTGTTAATAATTTTATGTTTGCCAGTCAACCCTTCAAACTATATAATTTCTTTCATCAATTTCTCAAGCCTGTGAAGATCAGATAGTAAATAACTGGAGGCAGGAATAAAATGGAACTAGGATTTGCATTTTATAAGCCTTGGATTAGGGTGGCAGTTGCTGGAAAAAAAATACAAAAACAGAGTTTTCCTAAAAGTTTTAAATCACTTTCCTCCTAAATTAAATAACAAAGTAACACATACCAATGGACCGTTTTGTGCTGCTAGGAATTTACTCTTCGTATAGATATATTTTTCTAATAATCAAGGGTAATGATAACATCCTAGCCAGGTGCCTTCGGTTACTTAATTATTTCGACATCTATTGAGAGACTGTTCAATTAAATATGATTCTATTCGACCCACGATGGAGATATGACATCATGGGGCATATTTACTACGGGGAAGTTTTCTCTTCATCTAACTCCTCCAAAAGTTTGCCTCAATAGGTCAGGCTTATTTTCACATCATCACATATTCACTCAAGATTGTAATGAGGCTCAAACTTATTAAAAAGGAAGGGCCCTTACTGTGTGAGGAAGGGTAGGCAGGAAAAGAAAGGTGGGTGCAGTGAAGGGTTAAGGGTAAGGCAGCTTGAGGGAAAGGGCTGGATCAGAAGAAGGAAATAGAGAGGTATAGGAATAAGCAGGAAAGGAAGTACCTTTTTGGGGGGGGGAGAGCAGGGGTGAGTGACATCCTGCCTGACCGCCCTGTTTTTCGGGCTCAATAGGGGTCAAATTGTTTGCCACAGCTGCAGAGGAATTCTTGCTGGGGGTGGGGGGCACTTGCCCCAATGTTACACACAAGTGTAACAAAGTGATTATGGTCTCCTCAGGCAAAGGTCCCAGGGCGGTGGATTTCCTGTTTGCCTGCTCCCATTTGCCCTCCTATCGCTCTCATGACAGATGACTGGCATGTCAGGTAGCCCAGTTGGTGGTGTTTTTTGGAGGGCAAGCATTCTGTATGGGGTGTATAATGTTCATGTATAATGTTCACAGGGCCGGCTTTGCACTGAGGGCGCCCAGAGGCCAGTGTCGTCCGTCGCCCCTCTCACTCTCTAGATAGCGCGCATGCGCATCCACTAAGAGGCCGGCGTCCTCCGTCACCCCTTCCTTCTCTCAAGATAGCACGCATGCGCATCTTTTTAGCTTGGTTTCGGAGCGCTAGTGCTCCGACAAAAAACTGCATGTGCGGCTGGGCGGCATGCCGCCCCTTAATTGATGCTGCCCTAGGTCCGGGCCTATGCGGCCTTGCCGCAAATCCGGGCCTGAATGTTCATGTATTTTAGACTATTGTTATTCTAAAATTGCTATTTGACTAAAGGTAATGCTAATAACTTGTAATAAAGCTGTGGCCCATTACATCCCAACCTAGTTTTCCTCCATATTTGTGGATGTTGGTGAAGCATTTTAGGGTTGAAAAGGGTCAGCCTACCAGCTTGACGATGCACAGTCTGGACACTTTTGTGAGTGTAATGTGTTACATTGGAACCCTTTAGGGCATTACAGCAACGTTTCGGGTCACACCTGACCCTTTGTCAAGCAGGGGAGCGCAGGTCAGAACGCTCATGTGTAAGAGCCCTAAAGGTGTGCTCAAAAAGGAAAATGCAGAAATGTGTGATCACACAGATCAGAATGTAAACTTTGACAAGTCTATCGGCCACCTTCCTTATAGACTTTTAGGGGGTTATTTACTAAGCTCCGAATACCCGACATTCCCCGAAATCCGAAAAATGTATGTTTTTTTGTATTATAATAGGCTTTTAAAAAAAAATTTCGGAAGTAAATTAAACTCCGAGGGCTAAAAACCCGAATATAAAAACATGGCATCTCAAACCTGTCGAGGTTGCATAAAAGTCAATGGGAATAGTCCCATTGTTTTTTTTCATTGTGTCAGGGGTTTTGGGCAATTTCACAATGTTTTCTGAGCTTTCGGGTGAAAAATTCAGAGTTTTCAGGGAAAATTCACAAAAAAATTGTGAAAATCTGAGCTTTTCCCACAAAGGTAATGATCAGGAAAATGTAATAACAAATAAGCATTAAAAACCCGAGCGGCTTAGATCGGAGTTTGTAGCAGCCGATATTGAGATAAATTCGGACCTTAATAAATAACCCCCTAAGGTTCCATTTGAGTCAATATATACCCTTTCAACAACTTCAGAGAACTAGCACTGAACTGATGACATCTAAAGGACCAATTATCCTTTGTCATCTATTGGCAAGGTTAAAGTTACAGAATGATCTAATATCTGTAATTTCAGATTATTCCGTTGAATCTACACAAATTAAGAAAAACAAAGTCCCAAACCAAGTGTGCTCTCCAGTTCTGGTAGGTTTTCTTTAACCTCCAGTAAAATCAAATGTTCCACAAAATGCTACTGATCGTACCTCAAAAAAATTAAAATGGAGAAAAAAACAAGAAGAAATATAGTGCAGTATTCTTAGTAAAATCACACCTCAATTTGATTCCATTCACACAATTTTCAGTGTTATATTCCCCACCTCAAACCTTTAGTGCAGGTGAAATTAGTTTTGTATATATTTTTCGTATATATAGTTTCATATATTTTCAAACACCATCAGATAGTGCACTGTGTTCATTAATAGTGATGGGCGAATAAATTCACCTGGCGCAAATTTGCTTCGAATTTCTGTATTTAGCCACCGGAGAATTATTTCGGAAAACTCCTGTGTCTGGAAAGTTGCTTGCATCAAAATTGACATGAGCATCACAATTGACATGGCGTCAATTTTCGAGTTTCATTAATTTTTCGCAAAGTTTATGAAATTTCACGTGAGAAATCCGCCCATCACTAATCATTAGTAAAGAAAAGATTTTTTTGGAGTAGGTGAATACCCATGGTTTAACCCCATTCCTGGTAGTAGATTATACTCACAGACGGCCAGAAATTTATTTCACATATTAAAGGTGTAGTTGTTACCCGTTTTTGGACAACAAAGAGTGGCATGTACGGAAAGCATTTTACGGTACTTTAATATTAAAAATATATTGCACTTACAATATTTCCACTTTAAAATCACCTAAAAATCAAAAGCGTTCCTCAGGCCTCACTTTGCATGTCAGTGTTGCTTCCACTTACGTCACCGCTGACGCGTTTCCCTTAATAGGCTTCTTCCTTGAGAAACATATTACATGGTATGGAATATTTTATCCAGAAATATGGTGTCCAGAAAGGTCTGAAATATATCACTCATTTCCCATAGACTTATTCATAAATGTATACATTTTCTTCTGTAATAATTACACAGTACCTTGTGACTGATTATATCAAAGCTAGCATAAATCTACAATGATGGCAAAACAACCCCTCCCTTTTATATTAGTATTTAAATACTTATTCCAGTAGCCTTACAGCATAGTGCTCCAAATTTATGAAAAAACACAATAGCCAAAAAATCCTCCAGGTTCAAATCATTCTGAATGATAGATCCCACATCTAAATCTATTCAATAGTCTGGCCTTCTACCTTGATTTTTATTCAGGTCGATAAAGGAAAGAGCTTTTATGGAATTGCAGAGTAACTGAAACAGTTGGGACAACTTATAAAGAATTGTCTTTTTTTGCTTACTGAGCAGGAACTAAAATTAAAAAATTATCTTGTCATATTTAAAGACCATTCTAGCATGTAAGACTCAGTGATCAATTAATTTGTGATTGGTGGTGTTAAATGAGACGGAAAGGCTAAAATTAAGTAAGCTATATCAGAAAGATCTGTATAAATACACCAGTAAACTCTCCAAGTAATGCTGCTCCTTTGTCAAAAGAAACACAGTTTCCTTCTATTGTGTACACATGGGTTTCTGTATCAGACTTTCAGCTTAAACCTCCAGGGCACAGCACAAACATGCTCAGTTTGCTCCTCTCCCCATCCCTCCTCCCCTCCCTGCTGTAATATGAGCCCAGAGTTATGAGTAATCAGAGAGCCTCGGACAGGAAATTATGTCACAACAAGCTAAAATGGCAACTGCTATCATAAACAACCAGATAAAGCTTCTAGAGCTGTTTAGTATGGCATGGAAAAGCATTCTACAGAATAAATATAGTGTTCTAGCTTGCAGTATTGTGGCTAATCTATTGCCAATAATCTGCCTAAGTAGCTTTCCTTCTTCTTCAAAGGAGAAGAAAAGGTATTTTAACTTGGGGGTGCTAAAAGTAAGGCAACCCCAAGTGATTTCATGTACTTACTTTAAACCCCAGGCTGGTGATCCTATCAGAAGAAAACTGGACTGGCCCGGGATTCTTCCAGCAAGCACCATGGATTGATCGTCTTCTGCCTTTTTCTTATTTCTTGCAGCTGCACATGTACAGTAGTGCGAAAAGCCGAACTTTAATGAAAAAGTTGTCTATTTTGTTCTACTGCACTTGCGTCTGCCCTGGGAAATTCGACAATACAAGAAGCCAGAAGACAATCGATCCGTGGTGCTCGCTGGCAGAATCCCGGGCGGGGGCAGTTTTCTTCTGATAGGAGCACCGGCCTGGGGTTTCAGGTAAGTACTATACATGCGATCACTTGGGGGTGCCTAAATTTTGCTACCCCCAAGTTAAAATACCTTTCCTTCTCCTTTAAAGCTAACTGCTGCCTCTAACCATATCTCATAGAAGAGAATGGGGTTCAAGTGTTCAAAGCAATCAAACACATTCTGACAAATGACATCTCTATCTGCTTTAAAATGGGTCAATGTCTTAAACTTTATCCTGATGGTCAAGAAACTTTTCCTGTTACTGAAAATAAATTTGAACTGCTGGGAATCTTTCCAAATTGTTTTTAGTAGCTTGAAGTACTAGAAAAGTCAGGGAGGCCCATTTATCGGTCAAACTTTAGTGATTTTAGAGGTTTTTGAAACCATGATTTAACTCTATTCCTATAAAATGACAAATGGCATGAAAGTTATTAAAATATCTGATTATAAAAAGTATGAATAAAAAATGCTGAAAACCTCAAAAATCTCAAAAGAGAAAATCTGAAAACCTCTTAAATTCTGCATTAATTAAAAATGGTCTAATATGATCAGTGCAGCGTCCATTGACTTCTATAGGACTTCAATATCAGAGTTTTTCATGGTTCTTACACAAGGGGCACATTTGCATAGGGACGAATATCGAGGGTTAATTAACCCTCGATATTCAACTATCGAAGTTTACCGCAATTCGTTCGTTCGAGCGAACGAAGGAAAAATGATTTGATCGAACAATTAAATCCTTCGAATCGAACGATTTGAAGTATTTTAATCCATCGATCGAAGGATTTTCCTTTGATCAAAAAAAGCTTGGAAAGCCTATGGGGACCTTCCCCATAGGCTAACATTGATGTTCGGTAGGTTTTAGGTGGCTTAGTAGGGGGTCAAAGTTTTTTTTAAAGATACAGTACTTCGACTAGACGAATAGTCGAACGATTTTTAGTTCGAAATAAAGTTGACCTCTTAATGTCCTTAAAATATATTAATAATGAATACTGTATATACTCGAGTATAAGCCGTCGCGAGTATAAGGAAAGACTAAGTTAAGGAGAAAAGTAATCAATATATTGACAGTACTACAAGTTATATAAGTGCCTTTGACCTTGTTTATTGCCATAACTTCTCTAAAATATATAAGATAATTAAGTGTTTCTTAATAAATAATTAAATAAAAAATAATTAACTTTTCATAGTAAAAAAAACAAAAAAAACAAAAGAAAAACCCCACCTCTTTTATATTTAAAAATTGTATTTTAGCCGGAGTTGTTCCGCTTCTTCCTTTTTTAATGTGATTATTTTTGATAGCAGATTCTGTGGCTGTGATGAGTTCAACTACTGGGATGTGTTGTGGTGTCACTGCATAGTTTAACCCCTTGGCTAGTATGTGCTTGCAAAGTTAGTTATCATAGAAAACTAGCAGAGACTAGTGAGAGATATTAATTTATTTACAAATGCACATCAGAAGAAGAGGGAATTGTTTAAGGAACCTAAGTGGCATGTTGAATGACATTACAAAAGCTTTTATACATTCTCTGAAGCAATCACTTCATATCCAGAACAAGATCTTTATCAGATATGTCTCATATGTTTACCTGCTTCTTTCCCTCATTGACTTAAGGAGCACTCAGAGTGATGTGTTTTGGTGGCACAAATTTTTTTTAAAAAAAGCCTATATACAGCAATTTGTGTGGAAAACAATTGTAGGTGTGTTTCCATTTAAAAAGTTTAAATAAATTAAATAAATGATTTATTTTACTTACTTCAGTATACCATCAAATTTACATTAAAATATGTAGCCAGGACTATAACAGCTATATGGAGTGTTCTGTCCTCCCTACATGTTACCCTGCGGAAGGGTGTGGTTTGGCATGCAGGTAAACTCATTCCTTCATTAAACCACTGTGACCAGATTAGAGAGCTTCAGCTTCATTAACAAGGGGAAGGTGTGAAACTGGGGAACAGGAAAATGACAGTGCTTAGTGAAACTGAGCAATATACCATAACATAAGAAGTATATAAACACTGTGGAAAATAGCATGTATAAATGCATGAAAGATGAGAGGCATCTGCGTAGGCTTAGATGCCTGGGTAGGAACACATATAGCAGTTTCATGAGGTGGAAGCACATATAAAGTTATACACTTGCAGGGAAAGTTCAAAATGGTAAATAACTATTTATATTGGTAAACCAGAGCTGGGGGTAAGTAATGCTGGAGGCATGACATGGAGTGTACTACACCACCCACTCAGCTTCTGCTCCATTGGGACAACTAGAGTAAGCTGCTTGTCAGTAATCCTCTCTTAGATATAGGGTTACATTTAGCACCCCAACATGAGCTTCAGAGAATACACACATCTAGTGCTGTTCCAATATATTGTGACCCAAAATAGTTGTCTATTCTGCCATGTATTTCAGAGTGGGAGCAACAGCAAAAAAAAAAAAAGCAGAAAGCAGGAATAAGCCTTTAGAAAGGCAAGACTGGACTTGAGACAATTATAATTCTGTTTTCCGTGCGTGACCTTAAATAAATTACTGCAGTGCAGGACCTGTGATCCTTATCTGGATTAATTTGAGTTGTTACTGTAAAGAGCAAGCACTGAGTAACACATGAGTAGGCTCTAAAAAAAACAGATGTATCATTTCAGCATGAGATACTGCAGTCTAGTTTGTGGGACCAGCTTATTTATAAATTGTATTGAGTCCATGTGAAAAGCCAAGATTCAAAATTAATTTCTTCAAGAAGTCAGTGGGAGCTGTGCCGATCGTATTGGACTATTTTTTAATCAATTCTGACTTTTATAGGTTTATGGGGTTTTTTATTTTGCTAGAGATAGTTTTACATTCATAATTTTTCTATTTGGATCATTTAATAAATTCAATATTTGGGGTTTTAGAGTTTGAGTTTAGTCGTGGTTTCCTAAACCGCTTAAATCCGACCTGTAATCAACAAGCCTCCACTTGTCATTACATGCCAGTGTGTTTGTTTGAATGCATCTATGGGGCATATTTAATAACAATGGGGACAAACATCAGCAGCGATGTTGCCCATAGCAAACAATCAGTTATGGCAACATCACAGGTGATGTCTTGTTTCCAATGTCAAAAAATATGAGGTGTGTTTCTTTATCAAGTTGTCTATTAAACTACTGGCCAGATTTATCAAAATGAAAAAAAAAACTAATTCTTAGCTCTTCTCACACTTTATGAAATGTGTTGTGGTTTTTATATTCTCGGGTTTTCGCTTGCCACTTGAATCTTCTCAAGCATGAAAATGCAGGTGCTAGTGTAAAAACATGTGACATATCAATCAAAGGACTTACTCCAAATAGACAAAAAAAATATATATGTTTTATTTGACCACAAAAAACTGTTATTATTTTATTTATTTGGAACAATTCTAAATATATTTAGTTACAAAATTGATCAGATTGGCAGAATGTGCCAGACAACAGCAGATCACATGATTTAAGGATATAATACGGGCTGTGCCTCACTGGTGTATGTGAAACTAATGACAATATTTGACTGCCAAAAAGCTGGTAAGGCGTTATCAAAAAAGTTCCAAATTACTGGAAGGCGATCTCCCATAGACTCCATTTTAATCAAATTATTCAGAATAATGAAAAATATATCCTGTTTCTCTGTAATAATAAAACAGTACCTTGTACTTGATCCAGAAAAAGATATAATTAATTTGTATTAGAGACAACACAACCCTATTGGGTTTATTTATTGTTTAAATGATGTTTTAGCAGACTTAAGGAATGGTGATCCAAATTATGGAAAGATTCTCTAATATCCTGCCCAGAGTTGAACCTGGTGTTTCAGGGCTGTCTGAATTACCTATCTATGGGGCAAATTTACTAATGGGCGAAGTGACTAACACTGGCGAAAATTTGCCAGCGTGACGTTGTTTCTGTACTTCGCTGATTTACTAACGATCACTGGCGTAACTTTGCTAGCGAAGGAGATAGACTCTAGTGGTACTTCGCTCCCTGGCAAACTTGCGCTCTGGCGAATGGATGTAACTATGCAAATTCACTAAGATGCAGATTTTACTGAACATTACCTCTTGCTCCAGACTTGCCTTCGCCACCTCAGACCAGGCGAAGTGAGTAGATAGGACTTCCTCAAAATTTAGTTGAAAATTTTTCTAAGTCTCAAAAAACACTGGCGTCTTTTCCTTTTTCAGGGTGATAGGCTGCAGAAGAGCGTAAAAATATTTTGGGGTAACCCGCTTCCCCCTACATTTCCTTAGATATGGCATATAAACTATACAGTGGGCTCATGTGTAGGGCAATATAAGAACTCTATTTTATTTTATTAAGGTTTCCTGGGCTTGTGTAATGTAATGTATTTGCTGCAACATATATGTCCACTGAACTTCCATCCGTATGCAAATTAGGCAATGCTAGCGCAACTTCGCTTTGCTTGGCGCAGTAACGCTAGAGCAACTTTGCCAGCGATTGGCGCCCTGGATGCAACTTTGGATTTTAATGAATTAGCATTGTCCTGGCGAATCTACACCTGGCGAAGTGGCGTTGTGAGTGAAGCCGTCACTGGCGAATTTTCGGAGGTTAGTAAATTTGCCCCCAAGTTAGCAGACAGCTAAGGCCCTGGTTCACTCCCATTGCTATACTAGTAATTGCAAATAGGCATGGCTTGGTTCAGCTGTTATCAATCTGGCCCCATGTGATCAGTGTACTGTAAGCCATTAGCTCCCTGCTCTGCACTGAATCATTGCCCAATATACAGTAGGTCTATCTTCACAGTTCCTGGGTGTGCTTACATATTGTCTAATCATTGTTCTTGACCCTTGCCAGTTATTTGACTACTCTTCGGATTTTGATTGTGTACTGTGTTCTTGTTTGGTTTGACCCTGGCATGTAACCTCAACTAAGCTTTTGTTCCTAATTTGGTACAGTATTGTGTGATCCTTGTTATTGACCTGGCCTGTCCCTTGAGCACGCTTCTTGATCCCCGTCCTTTGTGCGGTTCCCTTGCCTGCCAAGACCTCTCTCACTTTTCATCTCACTATAAGACCTGGTGGCACATGAGTAGCGGAGGGCTCCTCCTGAAGTGAAAGGTGGTTGTTAGCATCAGAAGGCTGAGCCGAGACCAGGACCTTGGGGATTGTTCTGGGTTTGGGATACCTATCGTAACAGATTCCTTATCCCGAGCATTCTGGATAACTGGTCCATTACCTGTACAAATATTTTCCACCTTACCTCTCAAGATCTAACTAAAAGGGATGTTTTTTTCTACACAAAGGACTCCAGGGAGTCTTAACATGACTCTTCTTCTGTGTCAATAAACCATATGCTAAAGCCAGTTGATGCTGTCAAATGATGCTGTTACATCAGTCAATGCCTGGCACATATACAAGTGACTGTACTGGCTGGCCTGTATTGGTTGAACATAAAGAATATGACAACTTTGGAAATTATGTGAATGCTGACTATTATCCTGCATTTAAAAATACACTAGCAGCCTCAAATTTCAATAGATCCTTTTTTCCTCTTTACACAGTTTTCTACTACATGCTTAACAATGTCAATAATGTGATTCTTGGACCAAAGTGGAATAGAGAATTGGTAATAAAGTGAGGTTTGAGAGAAAGTATAGTAACCGGGCAAAGATTTTACTTTTATTACAGTGCCCTTACAATTGAGTTGTTTCTGGTACTGCTATAACAGACACATTCTGTATTACTTCCCTGCTGAGATTTCATAGGGAGACAAAAACGTGTCTCTGTAGTTATCGCCCACAAGGAATATGCTGTCAGCACTGGTGTTCTTGAGTAATTCAAATCACTCATTTGTCTATAGCCTCACATGTATTACATAACAGTGTGAAATATAAGAATCCAGGGGAACGCAATATAATCAGTAAAATAATATGTACATGTTTTGTATGGAGTCTAACACAGCCATGAGCCAGAACATTGTACTATACACTTTAAGCTGGAATTAAATAAATAAAATTATATAAAAAAAACCACATGGGGGGTTATTTACTTAGCTCCAAATACCCGAAATCTGAAATTTATATAATCGGACTTTTAAAAAAATCACGAATTTTTCGGAATTTATTAAACTCCGAGGGCTAAAAAGCCATAATATAAAAACATGGCATGTCTAACCTGTCGAGGTTGCATAAAAGTCAATGGTAACAATCCCATTGATTTTTGGTTGTGTCAGGGGTTTCGGACAATTTCACCATTTTTTCGGAGCTTTCGGGTGAAAACTCCGAAAAATTTGCGAAAAAATCGTGAAAATCTGAGCTTTTCCCGCAAAGCAAATTTTTGGGAAAATTTAATGATAAATAAGCGTTAAAAACCCAAGCGAGTTAGATTGGAGTTTGTAGCAGCCGATATTAAGATAAATTCGGACCTTGATAAATAACCCCCATGGTGTCTTTGAAGCTTAATAAGTACATATCTTGAATGTAATATCCTGTTATTAAAAATGTCCCAGAGTCCACTACTGCAAAGTAAGAACAATACATGGAATTTGGTCTCTGCAGCCATTCATATTAGTATTATATTTGTGTCTGTTATGCAGACAACAGAAACTGAATATTTCACAGGATTCTAGTAGTTACCCTAACAAAAAATTCATATTTACCTTTTTAAAATAATCACCTGCTGGTTAAAAAGTTATCAGGGATTTTATGTCAAAGTCTTGCAGCACAGTTCTAAAGAGAAGGTCTTTCTGTAGTGTTAAAGTATGTGAAATGCTGACACATAGGAGGCTGAGAGGCCACGCAGATGAGAACTTGTGTTTTTCCAATCTCTGTTCAAATGGATATACTTGTTACATATGTTGCTAAGCAGTTGCTAATGTGAGTCATATAAATTTTGTCCTAGACATTTTAGCTTTTTTTTTTTTAATTTTCACAGCTGCTGCGGTTCCCTTTACAAATCTCCTAAGAAAGGAATTCTTTTCAACTGGGCCCCGTAGAGAATCTGAATATGTTATGCAAAAATCAACAACTGTGATGTTTTTTATTTAAAATAATGCAATTGAAATAAAAACACACTCTTGAAAAAAAAAACCCTCTTGAATTAACAAGAGTTGTGGGATTCAGGTCTTTTCAAATATTAATTAGGTACATTTCTTGAACTGGATTAATTCATCACTAAAACCGACAGCCAGATGCTGCATACAGTGAGTGAGGCAGTGAAACCTTCTTTACTATTCCAACAATAACAACTTGCACACACACACCCCTTGTGACTAGTTAGAGGAAAGCCAACCCCATGTATCTCTATGAGAATTGGTAGGTTTCTTTTTATGTGATCTTTTCGAAATACATAGCTGGAATTCGGTAGTCATTAAATTAAATGTATAATAATTAATTATAAATAAGAACAATACAGAAGCACTATGGGTCTTGTATACAATCAGAGGAAAGACTTTTTTGACCCATGGTGCACCACTGTCATAATACACTATCAATGAATTGCATTCATCTGTGAACAGCACAGGACGACAAAAGGGAAAGACTTTCTTATAGATGTCCATTATATCAAAAATGTCCCGTGGCACAAAATTGTTTTAATTTTTTTTATTATATTTTGATACAAGGTATACTGCTTAATAATGATGGGCGAATAAATTCACCTGGCACGAATTAGCGGCGAATTCCCGCATTTTACCGCCAGCGAATAAATTCACAAATCTCCAGTGAAAATTCGCCAGTGAAAATTCGCCGGCGGCAATTTCCGATTTACACAATTTTTTAGTGAAAACCTTCAAATTTCATGATTTTTGAGTGAAATCCTGCAAATTTCACAATTTTCTTGTGAAAACCTTCAAATGTCACGATTTTTGAGTGAAAACGTCTGAATTTCACGATTTTTTCAGGAACTTTCTGATTTCTCAAATTTTGCGGCAAATTCGAGAATTTTTCGGCGAGGCAAAACGGGACAAATACGCCCATCACTAGTGCTTAAATAATTGCTCACAAACACTTATAGCAGAAAAAAACCTGAGGTATGAAAATCTTCCTAGCAAATAAGAGGAAACACTTTCTTAATAATAGGGACAGAAACTTTTTAAAAAAAACACACTTTTTCCAAATTTGTCTTTTCAATAAATATTGAAAAATGCCATTTTTAATACAATTACTGTTATAAAAACAAACTGTTAATAAATACATTCTTAAATTAAATTTAAAAGTGCATTTCCTATTCTTTTACACAGGTTTCAGTTATACCCCTACATAAAACAGCCTTGCATTCACTTACATACAGTATATCATCCACCAACACTTGACTTAGGGATTTTACTAGGAAAACAGCTCTAAGCAAAGTGCATTTGCATTGAATAACAGTTTCAGACATATTTCTCTGTAAAACTGCTGACTGCAGGCACAGATGTTATAACACATAAAGAATTTGTTTAGTTTTCTTTTCATTGTAATATAAAAAGATTGCAACACAAGGTTAATTGTCAATATGTTTCTGCAACAAATGAGCTGGGGAAAATAATCGACACAGTGCTAAAACAGCAGAAGAATGCACTTTGAAAGAATGCTGGTGCATGAATTGCAGGGACATCCGTCAAAGAAATGGAAGAATTATTTAATATGTCAAGGGGAACAGTGTAGAAAATCATAAAGCCATAAACCAAACAAGAAAAATCTGCACCAGAAAAAAACAGGCAAGGCTGTAATTCGATGCTCACTGACAGCGATAGATGGACACTGAAAAGGATAGTTGTGTATAAACAGTCACTGACAGCCTTACAGAAGCAAATCCAGGAACAGAAACTATATGTTGGAATATTCACATTGCAGGTTCTTGTGAAAGTCCCTCCATTCAGAAACCAACTGTAACCAAGATCAAAGTGCAGAAATGCATAACTTGGTGTAAAGCATAAAATCCAGACTTTTGAGATATCTAATGAAGTAATATGGCATGAGAATAATCTAAAACCTTTAGTACTTTTGGGTGAATTTATGTATGGGAACAAAGTCAAAGGAAATCTTTAACTATTTACATTAATGCAGATGTATGGAGTGGATATAAAAGCAGCATTGTGATGATGCCAAACATTCTACATGTTTGGGTTTCCTTTTGATTTACACCACACAGCATTTACTGGCAACAAGCATTATGGACAGATCAATGGGTGACCTTTAAAGACGCACAGAGTAGTTGCAATGTGATTGCATATCATGCAAGCAGGTGCAGTGAAGAACATAGAGCATTTCTTAAATATATTTTAGATCTCTGATTTTCACTTCCTTCCCATGTGATGGTTGTTGTCCTTGTGTTCAAAAATATCCTGCTCAGAATGGTTCAAAATCTGCACAAAGGTATTTCAAGTAAATAACCATATTAAAGGCAAAATTTGTCCATGCAAAATTTTATATGATCATAAATCTTGATATAAAACTCCAGACAACAAACTTTCCAGGTTCCATACCTGTAGACATTGACATACTGCTTAAGTAAAAACAAATAAACTAATACATTTCTACAACTAAATGAAAAACCAGTTTGAAGGAACTTCAGTAAAAACATCTTGTTATGACATAAGGAAAAAAACAGCCACAAGCCCAGGATCAGGTCAGTGCTGAGTTTATGACTTGATGGATAGACCTGGGCACAAGGTTTCTTTGGAAAGACCACAGTCAAAATAGATGTCGATCCTTGTCCTGATTTATGATTAATGTGGTAATTGCTGCTAGAGCACTGCTCCATAAAACACGAAGACTCTGTGCACTTCCATGTAAAGTGGTTATGTAACTGATATAACCATCCTTACAAATTAAAGTGCATTTTCAGCTTCCTCAGATAATTTTTTTTTCTTTCTACAAACATTTTAGCCAGTAGTGGCAGCATTGCATTGCAAATAGATGGTTCATGCTGTAATCAAAAATTAGAGCAGGTGAAATCTGTCAGTGACTTACAGCATAGTTGTTTGTTTAGAGTCAGATAAAAATGCTGTGTTGAGAAACTCACAACAAATCTATGTAAACATCTGTAAAAAATTGAAATTGACTGTATGTAAACATCTGTAATAACACCAAACCTACCAACCACCCAATGCTAATTTCCTAAAGATTTGTTCTTAACAAGATTCACCATGGTGGAGGAGTTGGACTTGCTCATGCCACTGTGGCAGAATAACAAACTAGCCCCACTAAATAAGCTACCTCCGCCTAAACTCTGGCTAGAAGCAGGGATCTACTGTATACTCTAGACCAAGTGTGAACCGACCAAGGTACAGCCACATTCTCCTACCTCAGAGAAACATATTCTATCCCCCTCGCAGTGATTCACCTACCACAGACTGTGATTGGCAGTTCGTAAGGCCCTCAAACCCAGAAACTTTCAGCTAGCAAAATCCCCAGTGTCAGAAGTGCTCAAACAGGAGCAAACCGGCCACAAAATATCCCTGTTCTATAAGGCTCTGCTAACATGCACCATACAAAAGACCCCACTGAAAGTCAGGGACTGGTGGGAGGCCAATATAGAACCATACACTGATGATCAGTGGAACCAAATGCTCCAAACCCCCCCCCCTTGACAACTTCTCCAATATACAAGTACAGACTACTACAGCTGTACTTTATACACAGGGCCTACTACACAAGCACCCTCTTGCATAAGCTCAGCTCTGAGATTCCCCATACATGTCTGAGGTGTAACTTAGAGGAAGATATGTTAATGCACACCTTCTGGTCCTGTACGAAAATACAGACATACTGGGCTGCTATACAGGCGAGAATCACTAAATTGCTTGGGTTTGAGCTACCACTCAGCGCAAAGTGGTACCTACTTAGAATGAATCCCCCAACTTGACTGACTTGCCTGGCCAAAAATATAGTACATAAAATACTCTTTCAGGCCCATAGGCTTATAATATAGCCCAACACTGGAACAAACCAACCCTCCCACATACAACGAGTGGGAAAAAGTAATCCAGGAAACACAAGCAGTCAAGTACTTAATAGTCAGAAAGAACGGTACAATCAAACAACATCTGGCAACTGTGGATACTGGAAAATGTATAACTGCAGGAAAACCAATAAACTCTGTAAACACGGTTATTGTATGTGATATGTATTTTTACCAGTTGTGTAAATTACTGTTACATTGTAAAGCATCAACAATGGCTACATACGCAATTGCTGGTTCAAATAACTAACGAAAAAACCTATCTGTAAGAATTTTAAAAGAAAGACAATTTCTGAAAGAAATGTAATAAATAAACACTAGGGCTTATTGTTGTTGATCAGAAGGAGATATAATGCTATGGGATCATTTTTTAAGTGGGTGAAAATGCAAAGGTCACTTATGGAGTTTTGCAAGCTGCCTGTAGAGCAGATCTCCCCCCCCCAGACAATATAAAATAATGGGATGTGAATACCCCCCCCCACACACAAAAACAAGCAAACACAATATTAGAATGTATACCAATGGAATTTTAAATTAAGTGCCACAGAAAATGGCCAGAGCAGCATCAAGGTCTACAGTGTTCCCCCAAAACTTTACCCAACTAATGGTCCAAGTGAGACTCAATTAAACCGGGGTATACAAGCACCATAGCTATGACAAAACGAATAAACTCCCCATACTTAAATAGGGGCAGGAGGGTGGGATATTCCACCCTATGCTGCCAAAGACGGAAGAGGAAATTAAACTCCCAGTCACCCCTCCTTATATTCTCAACAACGACCACCCCCCTCATTTCCTTTTCCATAGCAAACCTAGTCACTGTCCTCCTTTACTTCCTAACCTGGTCAAGGTTCCCCCTTTCTTAACTCTTTGGTGTCCAGGGAGCTCCATTACTGTTAGCTTTTCAGAAGAATGAGCCAGTCCATACTGTGACAATGGAAATGGCAGAAAAATGTAATGAAAAAGTAATATTTTGAAGAATTCAGTGGTTTTTGTCAGCCATTTCCTCTTTCATACAAATGAATGCCAGAAGAAGTAGAAATGTTCAAAAAACAAAAAACATTTATTTCCAATTGAAACACTAATCATATAGTTTAAGGATATATAGATCTATGTCATACAATGAGAAATGTTAAAACAAACCAAGGTGTACTTTACACATTCTGGGGTAAACGTTATATTTTTCTGTATGCTATTGATCTCCTGCTAACAATGCAGCTAGAATTATCAGCCAGTCCTCTACCAATAGGGCTATATTCATCAATTGTTTATGATAGTTATATCTTTTGACTGTAAGCTATCTCTTAACTTTATGTTATTCCATGAGGCTGATTCATGAAGCTTTAAGTTCTAAAAGACAATGATGGATTACTGTAAGAAAATAACATAATATAAAGTGATTTATCTCATGTTATGTAATATAAACAGTTTGATTAATATACCCAGCAATGCCTCTATAGGACTTTTTTTTCTCCATAGAGCGTATTCCAATGGATGGCTATTATCATCTCTACATCAACTGCACTTCATCAATTCTTAGCAGTTTAACAGTGGGAAGCTTCCATTTACAGTAGAAACATGCACAAGGCTTTGTTTTAGTATAGGTATCTATCAGTCAAAAAGACAGAATATGACAGCTTCCCTTGAATAAGCCTTTGGCTATGTTTTTCTGTAACAGAATACAAATCACTCTGGGAGCAACTAAACACCATCAATTCAATATGATTCCATGAATGACCTTCACAATGACCTCTTGATTTATCCTTTTAGCATCCTGACTTGTACGTATGTATTTAGCAAAATGTTCCCCTGGGTATGCAATTGTTTCCCTTGTATCGTTAGTCTAGCTATTGCAATATGACATATGCCAAATAGGAAGGCACTTAACTAATTGTGAACTATCGGGGTGACATACTAATGGGACCTTATGTTTGTCATGCTATACTTGGAACAAAGAACTGTCAT
This sequence comes from Xenopus laevis, assembly GCF_017654675.1. Classification (NCBI taxonomy): domain Eukaryota; kingdom Metazoa; phylum Chordata; class Amphibia; order Anura; family Pipidae; genus Xenopus; species Xenopus laevis. The sequence continues at coordinate 147,269,456 of NC_054372.1, read as the reverse complement.
CTTTATAAAATGTTTTAAATGTTCCTTGCAGACAAAGACTCCTCATAAATAAATTAAAATTCATAACTAGAAACATGATGGCTTGATGCATGACCATAATGGGGAATGTGATGAAATTCAATAAAGGACCTGTGCGTACCATTGTGGCTAAATGACAAAGATAGCTCTGTCTTTCTTTGTGTCTCCATACCCAAAGGCAGATCTCAAAAAATTCTTGTCAGCTTACATTAACAGTGTGATATGGCAGAGACAATATTCCTACATGCACAAACTTCATTAATTAATAACAGAGCATGCTAACTAATTAATAGTGAGAGGCTTATTACCAGCCCAAGATACTGTCTGGTCAAAAAAAGAAAAGGAGAAGCATTGGACATATTTGTGACTCATATAATGTTTAATAAAGCTTTTAATATTACTGGAAAAATACTTTAAAAGAAGATCCTATACAGTATTAGGATCATTTTATGTGTAGCATGTACACGTGTTCACATCAGTAGGCAAAATGCATATCAGTATACTGCTGGGTATTTTCCAGATTCCTTGGTGAAGATGTTTATAAATGGCACTTAAGATGAACACATAATGCAACATAAGGTAATCATGTAGTGATCCAACAGATGAAGCAGCATGCAGGCAACCTATATGTGCAAGGGCCTCTACATACACATCTCATGCCACATAAATCTACTGTATATGAATCACATAAAACAAATAAAAATGTATTCATTAATTCTGAAGATAGGTAAGAAATGGAAAGATATAAGCCTGGACCTTGCTTACGAAATGAATTATACTAAATCTGATATCCTAGATATTATAATTGTGTAAGAAGTAAAATACAGTAAAATGTTGCACAGGCCTATCAAGCAGATGTTTTCATTATAAAAATACACTCCTACATCTCTTAAATAATAAAAAAATAGGTGGTTAACAGCTGTTTTAGATCCAATGTAGTTAGCTGTGGACAAGATTTTGATTAAATTCAAACCTCGCCATGTAAATCCTGCCTAATATCTAGATGTTCCAAGGAATGGTGATAAAAAGACATCAGGAGCTTTCATAGATTTGCCTTGGGAGGGTTGTGGAAAAGTTATTTCTGACTCTAAATAGGCTATTGGATCAGTCCCTACATAAACATCCAGTCCTTTCTCGAAACTAAATTAATTATATTTTCCTTTACAACTATGTCAGGGAGAACTATTTACATCAAGGTTAAAAAAAAGCATTTCTTCTCTCTTCTAAGGATGTGTTCTCTAGATTGTCTGGGAATATGTACTTGTAAATAATGCATCAAAGCATACGTTCCTCTTATAAACAGTATTTTTGAATAATAATCATATCCTGCCTTACACACCTATTCTCTACTGTAAATAATCCCAATTTGGAAAGCATTATTGATGCTAAGTAGAAGAAAAGAGGTCCATTTAGGTACAGGTATGGGACTTGTTATCCAGAATGCTAGGTACCTGTTGTTTTCCACATAAATGCTCTTTCCATAATTTGGATTTTCATATTGTACCATAAGTCTTCTAGAAAACCATGTAAACATTAAATAAATCCAATAGGGTGGTTTTGCTTCCAATAAGGATTAATTATGTCTTAGTTTCAGCATATACATGGTACTGTTCAATTGTTACAGAGAAAAAAAGAAAACTTTTTTTTAATTTGTATTATTTGATTATAATGGAGTCTATGTAAAACAGCCTGTCTATAATTTGGAGCTTTCTGGATAACAGCCAAATTAACCAGCCTTATTCTATATGGAGAGCTACTTTAACCCCCATTTTGGATATATCAAGTAGCTCAATAAAGTAACCCTATGCAGACTAAAGGCCAGATTTATCAAGGGTCAAAGTTAGAGTTTATGGGTGTTTGTAAAAACTCCCATAAACTCCCATCAACTTGATTTTTGAGTTAAAAACGACCAATCAAAATTTAAAAAACAAATTTTTTAAAAAATTTTCAATTCGGGTCAATAGGATCGAATTTGATTGAAGTTTTTTCTCTGAAAAAAGCTTGATTTTCAAGATGCCACCAAACAATTCCAAATTGATTCCAGGACATCTCCATATCCTAAAACTGCAATTTGGCAGGTTTAACGTGGGATATAGTTGAACTGGAATTCTTAAAGGGCCAGTACATGATAAATTTCTCATCGAATTTTAATTATACTCCAGACGGATTACAGTAAAATAAACTCATAAATTCGAATTCAAATTTGAAAATTCTATTTTTCAATTCAACCCTTGATAAATCTGCCCCTAACAATCATAAATCCCACTTTATCTCATATCCTGGTCAGAAAATAATTTATTTTCTGGCTAAACAGTTCCAACTCCTTCAGCTTCCTGCAGCACAGTGCATCTCCTTCCTTTTCCTCCTCTAGCCTGGGAACGTGCACTCTCCCTTTCCATTTGTGATTGTATTTTGTTTCCAACTCCTTGTTCTACAGCACTGTATCCACACTCCTTCTTTCAAGTCCTCTCAGCAGGAAATACTCATTTCTTTTTCTTTTTTGCCTCCTATCTCACAAAAGCTACCTTGAATGAGAGTGCCCCAACCTGTCCCCCCTTTTTTTTACCACCCAGTTGTGTACTGTCTGTTCCAAATGTCATTAAACAATGCATCACACCCCCCTCCCCCATTTAGCATGCCATTTAGAAACATAATGTGCTTCCTCCAGTAGTACTATAGGTAATTTTTCTTGTTTTCTTCAGGCACCGTTGTGTTAATGGAGTACATACAAATGTTATACATCTTAGTATAACACAATTATTTTTCTTTGTGCTCATGTCTCTCTTTATGTGCGCAAATGTAACAATAAACATTCCTGAAGCACTGAGACAAGTTAAGCTTTAAATATATCAGCCGTGAACCGTTCTGAAAGCTAATTACACAGTGCAGTAAAATTAACTATATTTTTATTATACATGTTGGTTTTTAACAGGGAGAATAACCAAGACCTTGTTTGCTGATTAAAATAATTTATATTTGTTCTGTTATTAGTCATTTCCAGGAGTAAACACTGTCTATTTATTATCTGAAAATCCCATAGTGATAGTTAAGATTGTGCCAAATTAAATTGTATGTTTATACGTTCCTACGCATTCTTTAGACAGGAATAGTGCCTTACTGCTTCATTACAAGATTAATTTGCAGGGCAAAGTCGTTTTGAAGGTAACCTCACGTCCTGATTAGATAACGCAAATAAATTTAATGGATTTAATATGACTTAGACTCAGATCAAAATGTCTTATGCTTAGAGTTTCAAAGGTTTCAGACAGCTTTAATAAAATGATAACTGGGACTGAATCAAATGCTATCAATAAGAACTGCAAGCTGCCTTTAATAATCATCTGCAGCATGATCGTAATGCAAAATCTGGCAAAGCCTAATACCTTTTGACTTGGAAACAAAACTAAATATATTTATTGCATTCTCTTTATGACACAATTCAATTTTATTCTACTATTTGTCATGGAGTAACTAAAGCAATAGACCCATTCTTTGGGTCTTCAAACATAATAAATCTACTAGAAAATCATGTAAACATTTAATAAACCCAATAGGCTGGTTTTGCTTCCAATAAGGATTAATTATATCTTAGTTTAGATCAAATACAAGGTACTGTTTTATTGTTCCAGAGAAAAAGGAAATAATTTTTAAAAATTTGGATAATTTGGATAAAATGGAGTCTATGGGAGATGATCTTTCAGAACTTTCTGTGTAATGAGTTTCAAGATAAGAGATCCCATACCTGTACTTTGAAATTACTTGAATTTAGGCAGTTAATGATATATTTACATTTATTCCAGATAATGTGCTAGTACTTTGCTATGGTTTCATCAGCTCCCTGTCCCTTCAGTTTGGTGAATTGTCCTTCTTTTCCAATTGCTCTGTCCCCCACTGTTCATTTACAGTGTCTTCTACTACAGTTCCTTTGCAGCCCAGTACCAACACTTTATAGTCAGTCATGTTTATGCTCAGTTTCCTTTGATAAAAATGAACAGAATGGGTTTAGAAATGTAATTTTGTTGCTTCATATTCACAGTGCTGTGTGACATTTTGAAACCTACAACAAACTGCTGTTTTAACAGCTGTAAATATCAGGCGAAATAGGAACAGATGGCAAATCACGTGCTGCTTTCCAGGTGAACTACCAATCTGCTCAGTGGATCACAAGAGACGCCTACATGTTGGTTTAGCATCAGATATTCTTTACATTTTAAAACAGTTTTCAAAGAAAAAAAAAAGTTCTTAAAATATTTTAGTTCAAGAATGCCAAAATCCTTGGGGCAGAGATTGTTACCAATGAACAAGCGCTGTCAATCACTATGTGCAATGTTAATTATGAACAATAAACAATTATGATAAACAATAAATAATTAGTGATTTGCGACAAGTAAACAGACGCCCATTGACTTTAATGCACATCGAATGTCACCGGCGACAGAATTGTCGCTGGCACCAATTTTGACAACTGCTAATTGACGCCAGCATCAAAATTTAGATTTTAGCATGACTTTGACTATTTTCCTTTTTCCAAAATTCTGCTTGAATATTAAAATATAGATCAGCACTCCAATGAAGAGTTATAATTTACATATAAAAAATGAAACCTACCATTTTCTGAGCACAAAATGCATTCATTGACTCTTTCAAAGTCTTTATCTCTTAATATAATGATAATATTATAATAACATACAATTTGTTCTCTTTTGGCACTTATTCTTTTATTAGGCTCATGTCAATTGCCGCACAATTAGATATTATTACCACTACTGTGGCATTTCCTTTCCAGACTGTAAAGATCTAAAATAAAGAAAAATCAAAGGTACCTATCATTACCTTTGAAGTGGAGCTGTCTGTGTATCAGGGCACAATACAGATACATTGGGGGCCATTTATCAACACTGGGCAAATTTGCCCATGGGCAGTAACCCATGGCAACCAATCAGATTGCTGCATTCAGTGACCCCCACTGTCTAGAGAAGGAACCTTATATAAACACTCAGCATAAATGTACAGTATCAGCAGATCACCAAGCAACACAAGGAAAGGATGAGGGGAAAGTGGTGGCTATTATGGGTCAAACAAAAGTGTGCAAATGGGTAAATATGGAAATTTAATGTTATATACTTTAACTTTACTTACTTTAATATTACATATAACTATAGCAGCCCCCATGCATACACTTATCTATGCAGAAATGAATGTCTAGCTTTTGACTAAAAGGTTTGGGATGATAAGTTTTTATATACATGTTTTTATGGTACTGCATTTACTGTATTTCTGTATGTTGGGTGTTTTTGTAATGTATGGCTTGCTAACTCAGAGAATATATATATTCATTATTGTAGTAGAGATTATATCCTGAGGATAACACAAACTGTGTGTCCTGTCAAGGAAACCGCCATATGGTCCTGCTGGTTTGACACCTGGCGGATACCACTTTTGGTTGCACCTAGGCTTCAAACCCTTCAACGGCAGGCTTTTTTTTAAGGATATATATATATATATATATATATATATATATATATATATATATATATATATATATATATATATATATATATATATATATATATATATATATATACTGTATATATATATACAAAATGGTTACTGTGAATGTATTTGCTAAATAAAGGTTTGTTGTAGAAATATGGGCAAAGTTTTGCTTCAGTGCTATAATTAGTGATGGGTGAATTTCTCCCGTTTCGCTTCACCAAAAATTCGATAATTTCCTGCAAAATCCGCAAAATGGTGAAAAATTCATGGAAAAATAATGAAATCTGATGAAAAACATGAAATTCGGACATTGTCACAAAAAAATCTTGAAAATCTGACATTTTCACAAAAAAATTGTGAAAACCAGACATTTTCACGAGAAATTTAGAAAATCGGAAATTGACGCCTGTGTCCAAGCTGACACTGGCATTAAAGTCAATGGGCATCTGAATAGTGTTAAAATAAAGTCAAACTATTAGTCTGCATACACCCTATTTTATTTAATAGATTAATATATCTTTGAAAGAGAAAATTATACTGAAGTTTTTAAAATAAGACTAATATACTAATACTGCTATTATACTAATATACCATACATACTGTATGTATGTTGCCACCTTTTGAATGTGCTTTTGAGTCTGGTAGGGGGCGAGGATCTTTTGGAGGAAAATCAATGATGTCAGGGGGTGGGTCAGTGATAGTTTGAGGTTGGGTCATTGACATCAGGGGGCAGGGCTATGGCATACCAATCGATAATTGGCTGATTGCAGCATCATTTACTTCAGAATCCTGTCTGAATTTGGAAATCTGGACAGGAAGTTTTCCTTACTAAAACTGGGCAGTCCACGTGAAACCTGTAAAGGTGGCACATTTCTTCTCTCCCTTCTTCTTCTTTAGACACTTTAGGGGGTTATTTATCAAGGTCCGAATTTATCTCAATATCGGCTGCTACAAACTCCGATCTAACCCGCACGGGTTTTTGCGGGAAAAGCTCAGATTTTCACGAGTTTTCACCCGAAAGCTCAGAAAACATTGTGAAATTGCCTGAAACCCCGACACAATCAAAAATCAATGGGACTGTTCCCATTGACTTTTATGCAACCTCGACAGGATGCCGTGTTTTTATATTCTGGCTTTTTAGCTCTCGTGTTTAATAAATTCTGAAAAATTTGTGATTTTTTTTAAAAGTCTGATTTTATAAAAAAAAAAAAAAAATATTTGGATTTCGGGGAATTTCGGGTATTCAGAGCTTAGTAAATAACCCCCTTATATTGGAATGTAATTAAAGTCACAAAGAGCAAAACAATTCGCACCAATAACAATAAAAATCCACATCTCACAATGTAGTATTGTTTTTTAAACTGTTATTGCATTACAAATTTTAATTGTGCACTCTTAAGAAGTGCTTGAAGGTGTCGTAATCTTTTGGAGCAAACATAACCACTCAGTAAGAAGTTTTATTACATTTACTGCGCATTGGCGCAAACTATAAAATTTGCAGATGGTCTTCCACTGTCGGAAGTGGTCGCTAAACAGTTTTCCGGGTTCGCAAAAGCTATATTAAATTTGCGCAAAGCAACATTTTTTGCGAAAAGGCATAATTTTTTGCATTGCGAATAGTTTTTCCGTTACTGATTTATATTACATCCCCCCCGTTAGGGGTTATTTATCAAAATCAGAAATGTTTTCACAATTTTCTGAAAACCACTCCACAGACTTCCTCCCCTATTTATTAACACATTTTGATGAAAAATTTCTTATGTGTGAAAAGACTAGAAAAAATCTTGAAGAAATCCAAATCGTACAACTTTTTCATTTTTTTGTTGCCGAAAACGTCGACGTTTTTGGATTTGACACCAGAACCTGCAACTTTTTCGGATTATTGCCTGAAAACCACAAAATATTGAATGAAACCCAATGCAGATCATGATATCTTCCAATTGTAAACAGGACATCTGCCATTGACTTCTACAGGAACTCGGCAGGTCTGAGATGGAGTACTATTTTATTCAAACTTTAACACCATCAGGGTTTAAGAAATCTTAAGAAAAATTCAAGAAAAAATTGTGTTTTCCCCTTTAAAAATCTGACCAGAAAAAAACTCCCTTAGTGGTAAGTAAAAAAATAAAAGGGAAAAATATTTTTATAAGTAATAATTAAACTGTTTGTAATAATGATAAAAGATCTTTTCGAACAAGACTGCTCTAACTGAATAAATAGATTCTAAATTGTGACAAAAGACAGCGATGGTGTTAATTCTATTATATAGAGAGTATTCTTGTGTATTTAGGCTGTTATCAAGTAAGTCATGTTTCAGAGCACTCTGGGATCTAGTTGTTGTTAGCATATGTTAACAAGTCCTATTTCCTGCAATTGATGGAAAGCTCTGTGTAAACAAATAATTAAGAATTAGTATCTGGATAAAAGCTGGATTCCCATGCCAGGACCTGATAGATAAATAGTAACATAATTGGCCAGTTGGGTAACACACACATCCTAATTGGTCAATATCGCCTGACATTGGAATTCTGTAGTCACTCAATTGATCACACATGATGGTGTAAGGTAAAAAAGTAAAGTGTAGCTCTTTTTACACCTTTGCGTGCTTTTTCTACAGCACCCCCTTTTCCTCATAGTTTATCCCTCTGATACTCCACAACCAGTAGCCATGAAGTCCAGGGCTTGTCCTGAGACCTGCATAGTCCTAAAATGAGTGCTGCTCATCCATCTTTCTCCATGCTTACAGCTAGTGATGGGCGAATTTGCGCCGTTTCGCTTCGCCAAAAAATTCGCAAAATTAGCGAAACGGCGCCGTTTTTTCGGAAAAAAGTTTTTTGACGCCGGCCAATTTTTTCCGCAAATTTTCGCGGGCGTTTCGCGAATTTATTTGCTGGCGGCGAATCGCGCAAATTCGCCATGAATTCGTGCCTGGCGAATAAATTCGCCCATCACTACTTACAGCAACTCCTGAACCTATTGAAACTGGGAGTGTGTACAGTTTAGATATTAGCAAGTAAGCTATGTATTTTGCTTGCCTAGAGCAACACAGGTACTGTCTGGGACACTAGAACAATAAGGAAAATACCAAAGGCCAATATGCCTCTTCCTCAAAAATGCACCAGCCCAGGATACTTTTTCACTGAGCAATTTGCCACATATTGTTTCAGTGAGTGAGTCAGTGGGGAGGGAGTTTCTAACAACTTAGCACCACCCACAATTATTCTACCTTTTGTTCTCCTTTAAGATCTGCTTGAAGGTGAAAGTGAATAACTGTTTTCAGTAAGATGTTTTATTAAATCACATAAGTGAGAACAAAAAAAAAACCTAGCAGTTATCATCAGAGCTGCCTGAGTGTGAGCCAAATTTAAAAAGATGACATTTCAAGTTGACATTGGTGTTTTTTTCCATTCTTTGAAAGTCATTTCCACAGGGACACTAAGCAGAAATCATAATGGATTGCTCCGATATACTATCTACACGGCCAACTTTACTGAATACCTAAATGCCCTTATTGAATTTACATAGGAAAGAGACAGGTTGGGAATCAGCTTGATGTTTCAGTCCTAGGTCAGCAACCAGATACAGCTCAGAAAAATCATGATTCATTTCAACCTTGCACATTGAGCAATACATATCACGTCATAACAGGCAGAGCAATTTAAAATTATGAGGCTACATTTCTATTGTAGACATTGATTTTGTCTGCTTTGCCTTTGCTTCTGTGTATCAAGGGCCTGTATGTCAAGGAATGACTTAGAGTAAACAAATTACTCTGAGTCAAATGTGCTGCATTTTGCAGTTAAAATTTTGTGCATTTTTATTCTTCCATGTTATTCTTCCTTAGAGGAAAACAGTTAAACGACAAGCTTATTTATAACTTATAAGATCCCATCACAATGTAAACAATGTACATTAAGGTTTTTTTAATAGTAGGCGAAAACTACATAGGACTTGTGCTAAAAAAAAACAAGTTTATGACCAGTATTTCCTGGGCTGAACATCTTGCTTAACAACTCATGTGTCCTTCTGACCAGTGCTGTTTATTAACACATTAAGTTCTGATTTCTAATTGTCATACTGACAAACTGACAAAAAAAATGTCTTTTGACTTAGATTGGGCTTTGGTTTTTCAAATTGTCAACTGAAAACTTTCCATTGGAGTTCACATCTGGTTATCTGGCCTCCAGTTGAACAGCCCTACTCCTAACAGATGAACAGCCCTATAAGATGTGTACTCTACAGATGGGCGAATTTTTTCGCCTTGTTTCACCGAAAAAATGACGCCCATAGGCTTTTATGGCGTCATGCGTCAAAATAAAAAGACTCGCAACTAAATTTTTTTGACGCCCATAGACTTTAATGGGCGTCGGCGACATTTCGACGGTGGTGAAATTTTGGCAAAACGAAACGGGTCAAATTCGCCCATTCCTAGTGTATTCCGTATTATCTGCAAATTTTCCCCTATTTCCTACTATCTAATCTGGAACTCACTACTCACTGCTTGTGAACTAGTGAAACTACTTCAAATGAGCAATGCTGCCTGCAGGGAAATTTTGTTCCCTTAGGTGCCTTCCCCACCTTCCACCAGAGACTTGTAACACAATTCAGCAGTAGCAGAGATAAGGGGGGGTTCCTTACAGAACAACTCTACTACCAGCTCAGCAAATGCAATACAGTAATTTGCATGTACTCATTGTGTCATAAGGTACTCCTTTGAGTATGATATCCCTTCAACATTGAACAGTGTTACGTTTCCCAAAGTCCAGAGGGTACCCGCACTCTAACTCCAATATCCGTTTGTGGATGCTGGGCCAATGGATATTGTATAATTCTTATAGAGGGACCCGCACTCCAGATTCTTGTGTTGAAAAAACTCTTTTATTTTGTTTTTTCAGCACAAGAATCTATATATATATAATATATATACATATATACATACACACTCATATGAAAAAGATTGGGAACCCCTCTTAATTCTTTGGAGTTTTGTTTATCATTGGCTGAGCTTTCAAAGAGCTTCCTTTTAACATATAACATGTCTTATGGAAACCGTAGCATTTCAGCAGTGACATAAAGTTTATTGGATTAACAGAAAATATGCAACATGCATCAAAACCGAAATTAGACAGGCGCAAAAATTTGGGCACCCCAACAGAGATATGACATCAATTGAGCCTCCTTTTTCAAATGTAACAGCCTCCTATAGCCTTTGATGAATGTCTGGATTCTGGATGGAGGTATTTTTGACCATTCGTCCATACAAAATCTCTCCAGTTAAATTTGATGGCTGCCGAGCATGGACAGCCTGCTTCAAATCATACCATAGATTTTCCATGATATTCAAGTCGGGGGACTGTCACGGCCATTCCAGAATATTGTACTTCTCTCTCTGCATAAATGCTTTTGTAGATTTTGAAGTGTGTTTAGGGTCATTGTCTTATTGGAATATCCAACCCCTGCGTAACTTCAACTTTGTGACTGATGCTTGAACATTATTCTGAAGAATTTGTTGATATTGGGTTGAATTCATCCGACCCTCGACTTTAACAAGGGCCCCAGTCCCTGAACTAGCCACACAGCCCCACAGCATGATGGAACCTCCACCAAATTTGACAGTAGGTAGCAGGTGTTTTTCTTGGAATGTGTTCTTCTTCCGCCATGTAAATATATTTTTGTTATGACCAAATAACTAAATTTTTGTCTGATCAGTCCAAAGCACTTTGTTCCAAAATGACTGTGGCTTGTCTAAATGAGCTTTTGCAAGCGATTCTGTTTGAGGCATGAGTGCAGAAAGGGCTTCTTTCTCATCACCCTGACATACAGATGTTTTTTGTTCAAATTGTGTTGAATTTTAGAACGATGTACAGATACACCATCTGCAGCAAGATGTTCCTGCAGGTCTCTGGAGGTGTTCTGTGTTCTCTGTAACCATTCTCACTAGTTTGACGCCGGTGCCCATTTTTGACAAAGTTTGGCGAATTTTTTCAGGCGTTTCGCAAATCGCGCAAATTCGCCGCAAATTCACGCCTAGCGAATAAATTCGCCCATCACTAATTCTCACAATAAATTCGCCCATCACTAATTATCACAATCCTCCAGATTTGCCACTCCGGTATTTTTCTTGGCCTGCTAGACCTGGGTTTTACAGCAACTGTGCCTGTGGCCTTTCATTTCCTGATTACATTCCTTACAGTTGAAACCTCTGAGATAGCTTTTTGTAGTCTTCCCCTAAACCATGATACTGAACAATCTTTGTGTTCAGTTATTTTGAGAGTTGCTTTGAGAATCCCATGCTAGGCTCTTCAGAGGAGAGTCAAACAGAAGCACAACTTGCAATTGGCCACCTTAAATACCTTTTCTCATGATTGGACACACCTGCCTATGAAGTTCAAGGCTAAATGATCTAATCGAACCAATTTGTTAGTTTTGAGAGGTTAGATGCATTCAAATTAGAAAAATGACAAGAGTACCCAAATTTTTGCACAGCCAGTTTTTCAGATTTGATTTAATTTCATACAACTGAAAATCTTTGTTCAGAAAACACCCCAATACTCAGATGTTCCTGGGAAATGAAAGACATAACACTATCTTTTTTGTTGAAAGTGGAGTAAATTATTATGCAGGCTGAGAGGGGTATATATATATATATATATACCCCTATATACCCCCAAATCAGAAGAGTAACTCCTAAAGATGACAATTAGTGATGGGCGAATTTGCGCCGTTTCGCTTCGCCGAAAATTTCATTTTTCAATTTGCATTTTTTTGCGAATTTTTGACGTGAATTTTCGCGGGCGTTTCGCAAATTTATTCGCTGGTGGCGAAACGCGCAAATTCGCCGCAAATTTGCGCCTGGCGAATAAATTCGCCCATCACTAATGGCAATGCTGCACTGTGCGCCATTCACTGAGTAATGATAGCCTAAGCTGATCTTGGATGAAATTTTCTTGAGTTCTCTAAACAGCAACTTTGGCAGCAACAGCCACCTCCATGTTAATTGCCATGTACTTTATTCCATGGTTCCAGTTCATGGGCATGGGGTAGCTTGCACAAGTTTAACCAGTGTAATGCATAGCACCCATTGCATCTCTGAATGAGAAACAACTGACCAGGTATAAGTGAAATGTTCTCGCACGTGCTATATGGTGCACTCTGACACATGTGCATGATTGAGAGTTGTGTAAAAGTATGCAAAGCCTGTATTGTGTCCATTTTGTCACAAGCACAATAATCTGTGATGCAACATATAGTTCGAAGTTTTAAGATGGCTTTAGCATGATTGTCTTGGACTTGTGGGAAAAAAAGAGTGGCCAGATGGATGCCTCCAAACTACAAAGATAATTCTGGAGTTTCTTAATCCTGCAAAACAAATAGTAAGACGGACAAATAACATTTTCGTTGCTCTAACCTTTAAATCTGTTTATTTCAGGCAAACCATTCCTCATACAGTGTCAACAGGAAGGAAATAAATGTCTCTAAGAAAATATGTCTGTTTTTTTAAGCGTCCTACACAAAATGATGAACACACGCTGAAATGCCAACTGCCTACATTCTTGGCCAAGCATGAGATGACTATTCTATGGCCTTCTTCCTTAAAGTGTCATGTTTTCATCTAAAAATACATTTTAAAAATCCATAGATTCCTTCTTTTTTATTGCAGAATATTTTCGTGGGCCTTGAGGAGTGTATTATCTGATTTCTGTGTTCTGTCGAAGCATAATGCCATTAACCTTTAGCAGTAGAAAGGCAAGAAGAAATGTAGATACTACACAAGAAATATTTTAGCCTGCTTGTAAATTAGATATTTGTCCAAAGCATAAACACATGATGTTCTCAAGAAAAATTGGACCAACAATGCAAATTTTACAAGATCTTTATAAAAGGCATTTGCGAGAATATATCTTTATTTGGAATGTAAACTTATGGCATAATAAGTATTTCACATTTCATTCTGAAATATGGCTAGATTGCTAGATTATCTGTGTAGTAACATCAGCAATATTAAAACTCATCTGTCGGGTACTATAACTTCCTGCCTTGGGCTAGAGGATGCTGGGAGCGGCTTGCTTGGGATTCTTGTTTGACAGATTAAAGTATGGGATGTTTTTCTGTCCTTTATTTCACATGTCAGACTCTTCACTTGTCTTAATGCTTTTATGTTTCTTCTGTCAAAGGAATAACCCCTTATTGGCAACAACCTGTCAGACAGTCCCTAAGTACTTCACAAACAATGGCAGTTTGCATACATAATTTCATTGTGTTTTAATTTGCATGGCGAGCTTTAAAAATCTGTAGAAAACTGTTTTCTCACCCTGGCATTAAAGCTATGTCAGATACGGTTCAATTCAAACTTATTTGTTAGTCAGATGCAAAATACCCACTGATTACTATGCAAATCGAATAGTCTCCCTTATCAGAAATCTACCGGTAACTGAAAAAACTAATCAGGACCACCTGGGCTATAAATATAAATGGAAAGTCGAAGAAAAGTCTGCAATGAGGCCCAAGTATCAAGATCACCTAAGGTAGTGATCCTGATCACTACATAAATGTTTTTATTTTATAATATCAGTTCTGATATCTGAAGTCAAGCAAAAAATATGTCATAAAGCGGCTATAAGCCGCACTGCTAATTGCAACACAGGGTGTTTGTTGGTCATGTTGGATTACAAAGTATTTACCCATGTAGAGAGCAGTGTTTTTTCCATGCAAAGGAAGATTTTTATTTGCACATTTAAAGGGGTTGTTCACCTTCAAACAACTAGTTGCTTTCAGATAGATCACCAGAAATAACGACTTTTTCCAATTACTTTCTATTTTCTATGTGTGACTGTTTTTCTAATATTGAAGTGCAAAGTGTCATTTTTCACATTCTAAAGCAACTCTGGTAAGGGGGGTCGCTGACCCTGTAAATTGTTCTAAATTGATACGTTTTTAGTTGATACATTTATTATCTTTGTCCCTGCTGAGCAGAATCCCTGAGTTTCATTACAGGCAGCTGTTAGAATTGATACAATAGTTGCTAATACTCCAGAGATGCTGCTGAGAAATGTATCAACTAAATGTTGCAAAATTGTAACAGTTCAAAGTCCGCACCTGAATTACTGAGCTGCCAGACTAAAACACCAGAGACAGGAACATTATGGGGCAGATTTATTGAGTGTTGAAGTGAATTAGAGGGAATTTTCAAAGTAAAAAAAATCAAAATTTAGTAATTTTTTTGGATATTTTGACCCTCAAATAGGATACTACGACTTTGAAATTAAAATAGTTTGAATATTCAACCATTCGATAATCGAAGTACTGTCTCTTTAAAAAAAACTTCGACTTCAATACTTTGCCAAATTAAACCTGCCGAAGTGCTATGTTAGCCTATGGGGACCTTCTACAGCATTTTTCTAAGTTTATATTATATATATATATATATATATATATATACATATATACATACACACTCATATGAAAAAGATTGGGAACCCCTCTTAATACTTTGGATTTTTGTTTATCATTGGCTGAGCTTTCAAAGAGCTTCCTTTTAATATATAACATGTCTTATGGAAACCGTAGCATTTCAGCAGTGACATAGCAAGTTTATTGGATTAACAGAAAATATGCAACATGCATCAAAACCGATACACCATCTGCAGCAAGATGTTCTTGCAGGTCTTTGGAGGTGATCTCTGTGTTCTCTGTAACCATTCTCACAATCCTCCGCATATGGGGACCTTCTACAGCATTTTTCTAAGTTTTTTGAAGTCGAGGTAAAATCGTTCGATCATACGATAAAATCGTTCGAATCGTTTGATCAAACTATTTTACTTCGACCACAGAATACCCAAGTTTGATGAAAAAAGTTCGAATTTAATATTCGAATTCGAAGTATTTAAATTTGATGGTCGAATTTCAAGTATTTCAAGTATTTTTTACTTCGAAATTCGACCCTTGATAAATCTGCCCCTAAATTTTAAACTTATATATTGGAAAACCAGTAAAAAAGAAATAATGGAAAGTAATTGAAAAAAGTCTTTATTTCTGAAAACAACTGAACTGAAGGTGAACAACCCCTTTAAAAATACACAGTTAGTTGACACAAGCTCTTTAAAGATTTCATTAATGTTTTAAAATAATGATTTAACATGTATTCGGCTTAGTATTTATTGATGATTATTAATACCACTGTTATAAAAACAATTCAGTTTGAAATGAAATGCTATGAAGCCCAGCTATACTTTTATTTGTGTGTGGTAGGAACTTCAGATCTATTCTAATATGTTAAACAAAATAATAGCATTATCATTGTGAGTATTTTTAAGTTATTCAATGTTTACTGACCTCATCTATGGGGGAAATGTAATACAATTTGCAAAGAGCAAAACTTTGCAAATAAAAATTCACCTGTCGCAATTTAATATTCTTTGTTAGGCTTTTATTGCATTGCAAATCTTAATTGCACATTGGAAACTGTTAACATCTGCTCTAGAGGTTCCTTAAATATTTTGTAACAAAAAATAGTTTGCATTTTCAAAGTTGACGCCGGCGCCCATTAAAGTAGATGGGCGTCCGTTTATCATCAAAAAACTTACACCTGGCAAATAAATTCGCCCATCACTAACTTTGACTAATGTTTCCTGGAACAGGGTCAGCTCATTTAAGAACATCAGCAGCCACTAACTTAATGGTGGAACTTCTAGCATCAGGAAATAATTACGGTAGATTATACAGTCATATGAAAAAATTTGGGAACCCCTCTCAGCCTGCATAATATTTGCTCCACTTTTAACAAAAAATATGACAGTGGTATGTCTTTCATTTCCCGGGAATATCTGAATACTGGGGTGTTTTCTGAACAAAGATTTTTAGTGAAGCAGTATTCAGTTCTATGAAATTAAATCAAATGTGAAAAACTGGCTGTGCAAAAATGTGGGTACCCTTGTAATTTTGCTAATTTGAATGCATGTAACTGCTCAATAATGATTACTGGCAACACCAAATTGGTTGGATTAGCTCATTAAGCCTTGAACTTCATAGGCAGGTGTGTCTGATCATGAGAAAAGTTATTTAAAGGGATACTGTCATGGGAAAAAAAATTTTTTCAAAATGAATTAGTTAATAGTGTTGCTCCAGCAGAATTCTGCACTGAAATCCATTTCTCAAAAGAGCAAACAGATTTTTTTTATATTCAATTTGAAATCTGACATGGGGCTAGACATATTGTCAATTTCCCAGCTGGCCCAAGTCATGTGACTTGTGCTCTGGTAAACTTCAATCACTCTTTACTGCTGTACTGCAAGTTGGAGCGATATCACCCTCTCCCTTTCCCCCCCCAGCAGCCAAACAAAAGAACAATGGGAAGGTAACCAGATAGTAGGTCCCTAATACAAGATAACAGCTGCCTGGTAGATCTAAGAACAACACTCAATAGTAAAAACCCATGTCTCACTGAGACACATTCAGTTACATTGAGAAGGAAAAACAGCAGCCTGCCAGAAAGCATTTCTCTCCTAAAGTGCAGGCACAAGTCACATGACCAGGGGCAGCTGGGAAATTGACAAAATGTCTAGCCCCATGTCAGATTTCAAAATTGAATATAGAAAAATCTGTTTGCTCTTTTGAGAAATGGATTTCAGTGCAGAACTCTGGTGGAATAGCACTATTAACTGATGCATTTTGAAAAATACATGTTTTCCGATGACAGGATCCCTTTAAAGTGGCCAATTGCAAGTTGTGCGTCTGTTTGACTCTCCTCTGAAGAGTGACAGCATGAGATCCTCAAAGTAACTCTCAGAAGATCTGAAAACTAAGATTGTTCAGTATCATGGTTTAGGGGAAGCCTACAAAAAGTTATCTCAGAGGTTTAAACTGTCAGTTTCAACTGTAAGGAATGTAATCAGTAAACGAAAGGCCACAAGCACAGTTGCTGTAAAACCCAGGTCTGGCAGGCCAAGAAAAATACAGGAGCGGCATATGCAGAGGATTGTGAGGATGGTTACAGACAACCCAAAGTCTTGTTGTATGCAAAAGCTCATTTGGACAAGCCTCGGTCATTTTGGAACAAAGTGATTTGAACTGATGAGACAAAAATTGTGTTATTTGGTCATAACAAAATCACTTTGCATGGCGGAAGAAGAACACTGCATTCCAAGAAAAACACCTGCTACCTACTGTCAAATTTGGTGGAGGTTCCATCATGCTGTGGGGCTGTGTGGCTAGTTCAGGGACTGGGCCCTTGTTAAAATCAAGGCTCGAATGAATTCAACCCAATATCAACAAATTCTTCAGAATAATGTTTAAGCATCAGTCACAAAGCTGAAGTTACACAGGGATTGGATATTCCAACAAGACAATGACCCTAAACACACTTTAAAATCAACAAAGGCATTTATGTAGAGGGAGAAGTACAATATTCTGGAATGGCCGTCACAGTCCCCCGACTTGAATATCATGGAAAATTTATGGGATGATTTGAAGCAGGCTGTCCATGCTGGGCAGCCATCAAATTTAACTGAACTGGAGAGATTTTGTATGGACGAATGGTCAAAAATACCTCCATCCAGAATCCAGACACTCATCAAAGGCTATAGGAGGTGTCTAGAGGTTGTTGCATTTGCAAAAAGAGGCTCAACTAAGTATTGACGTAATATTGGGGTGCCCAAATGTATGTACCTGTCTAATTTGTTATTATGCATATTGCATATTTTCTGTTGATCCAATAAACTTTATGTCTCTGCTGAAATACTACTGTTTCCATAAGGCATGTTATATATTAAAAGGAAGTTGCTACTTTGAAAGCTCAGCCAATGATAAACAAAACTCCAAAGAATTAAGAGGAGTTCCGAAACTTTTTCATATGCCTGTATATTACTGAATATGGAGTATTATTCATCAGTCCTTTCTTAGAGTAATTGCATATTTTGTCTTATAAATGCCCTGGAATTCTGCCAAAATGTAATATTACAATTTGTCCATTCATGTCATAATAGATATGACTGGACAAAGGGTGAGACAGAGCCCAAATTTTCTGAATTATTGCTGTCAGGAGATCTGTGAGGGACCCCATAGAATATCACAAAATAACGCTGCAAGGTAAAAATCTAAAATGGAAATAATTACTGTATAATGTATAAGTCAATTTAATATGATTCTTTAATATGTAACTTATTTGGCTGTGCGTTATACAGTATGTGCTATAAACTGGAGCTACATAGCCATAGAAAGAATGCAGAAATGCAGTAATTACTATACAGTATATCTTTTAACAAAACATGCTCCTGTGTAAAATCCATCTTCAAATATTTTGAGGTTTTTATAATAAGAACTAGCCAAACTGTTATCTTTTATTATCATGGAGCACAGAAGGAGCTGATTCTATATCCCTAGGATTAACCCAAACTGGTAAAGGCCAAATACCATCATTTGTTTGTTTCTGGCCAGAGTTTGTATCACCAGGGATCTATTATATAAGAAATAGATAGCCCTATATAACTATCTATATTGAGCTACAGATTCTAACTCAACTGTAAAAAGTACACACATAATCCTCTTCAACAACTATTTTTTTAATCTAGCACGTGTTCTCTTGAGTATCCTTAGGTCTTGAATCAATGTATATCCAATACATTAGAGCTTTCAAGAACCACAGGGTGACATGGGTTAAAAATATGAAAAATGTCAATGCCTTTATTCATTAGCGAGGTATCATTTGCTTCATTCCTGCCTACAGAGCATTGGTATTGATATATGCAGCAACCAACATTAGCCAGTAAATGTAAGGTATTTTCCCACAAACCCAAAATATATTGACTGTTATATTTGGGATTTGTTTTAACACATCATAGAGTTCCATGGGATACCATAAGGCTGATTAACTAATATTTGTATATTGTTTCTTTCCACAAATCATATTTTTTGGAGCTAAAAATAGTGCATTATACTATTTACTTTAAACCACAAAAAAATCATAATTCACTGCTGACTTAGTACTCTGTCATTGCTCGTTCGCCTCATCCATTGTATTTTTTTATGGAACTCTTTATTCTCTTACGCTTTAATTTCTCTTGGTGCTATAGAGGTTTGAAAACTGTGCTAATACTGCCAGTGACCCAGCTGTCATGTACAGGGCTGTGGTGCTTAAAACAAGGTGTTAGTATTGGTTTACATATCATTTATATTTCTCATGAAACTGGGAAAAGTGATGTCCCCAAATTTCACCGGCTGGCTGTCAAAAATCCAGCAGGAAGTTTTGAACTATTGCATGTAGAATTGCAGATCTCACCAAGACTGACAGTTTCAATGTTAGGATTCCTGATAGATGATCATATGTTGGACCAAGCATGTGAAACAACTTGTAATATGTATTATGTAAATTTGATAAACTAGATTTTATTATTAATGAACATTTAATCATGTGCTCCAGTGACTGATTACCTTAGTTATGGCAATGATGTCATATATACATCCTATTCAGCCCTCTAGTAACTGGATCTTCTTCTTGTGCATATAGACAGATTCATTGCAGTTACAATAGGTTAGCTTCTGTCAAACATCACTAAAAAACAAACACATTCCTTAATAAAAGATCACTTACTCTAACCTTACATTCCTCACTCCTTTTATACTCCATGCCTCATATATTTTTGCAATGTCACTCATTTAAAAATCACTTTTAAAATTACTGTTCAGTCTATAGGTACTATATCTCCATTGGCATCATGTATGTTTTAGCAAAGCCTCTATCCCAAAGTGGTTATGTGACAAACAAAGTGTGTAACCTTAAAAATAATGAGAATTGGAAAATAGCAATATATCAAAGCAAGAACTATTACATACAGATAAAAAAAAATGCAGTTATTCTGCAATGAACCAGGTCTTCCTGCTTTTAAGTTTCCCATCTTTGTAGTATTGTATTTGATGAATTACAAAGGGATTTATTTAGACAGCTTAGTAGCTGTTTGTGGCTTCTTAAGAGCTTCGGAAAGCAATATTCTGCCACTATATATATATATATATATATATATATATATATATATATATATATATATATATATATATATATATATATATATATATATATATATATATATATATATATATATATATATAAAACAAACAAGGGAAAGTTGTGCTCACCACTAATTTTTAAAACCATTAGGCGGGGGTGCAATGAGGCTGTGACCACAAAATACATATAGACAAATACAAGATTCCTCTGCACTCAACCCATTATCAATATATTTAAGACAGAGACATCCTGCGCATACTGCTACTGAAAAATGCCTTACCCTTTAAACAACACAGGGATTGTTTGTCCATATATTGCAATATATTTAAGCTGGCCAACTACGTCAAAGTCATCCCATATCTGGCCAGTCCTACGCTCAATTTTCATCTGATTCATTAATAATTCTATTGCTTCATTATCATTATATTGTTATTATTCATTTCAGTAGCAGTGTGCATGGAATGTCTCTGTCTTAAATGTATTGATAATGGGTTTTAAATGTATTGATAATGGGTTGAGTGCAGAGGACTTGTATTTATATATATATATATATATATATATATATATATATATATATATATATATATATATATATATATATATATATATATATATATATATATATATATATATATATATACACATATATATATATACACACTCTCTCAAAAAGAAATATGTTGGGTCATTATAAATACATGTTAATCATCATCATCATCTTCATCATCATCTTGATATTATTTTTCCTTTTCCGCAATTATACTCTACCTTTATCTATGTCAATGCTATTTTTCTCTACCTACACTTAGGGGCCGATTCACTAAGGGTCGAATATTGAGGGTTAATTAACCCTCGATATTCGACTAGGAACTAAAATCCTTCGACTTCGAATATCGAAATCGAAGGATTTAGGGCAGATAGTACAATCGAACGATCGAAGGATAATTCCTTCGATGGAACGATAAAATCCTTCGAATCTAACGATTCGAAGGATTTTAATCCAACGATCGAAGGAATATCCTTCGATCAAAAAAAGTTAGCCAAGCCTATGGGGACCTTCCCCATAGGTTAACATTGACTTCGGTAGCTTTTAGATGGCGAACTAGGGGGTCGAAGTACTTTCGACTATCGAATGGTCAAATAGTCGAACGATTTTTACTTCGAATCCTTCGATTCAAAGTCGTAGTCGAAGGTCGAAGTAGCCCATTCGATGGTTGAAGTAGCCAAAAAAAAACTTCTAAATTCGAAGTTTTTTAACTTCGAATCCTTCACTCGAAGTTAGTGAATCGGCCCCTTAGAGCCCTATGATACTAGTTCATGCCACTACAGTATTAAAAGCAGCCAAACCTGTTACAAAATACTGTTCAAACTGTATGAGTATCTACTGAGCTACTGAGCTTTTTTTAATTAAATACATTTGTACTTAATAAATGGTTACTTGCTTGCAGGTTGCTTAGATACAGTACTTTTGGCGCCATCGGCTAGGCATTACTGCTCTAATGCACTCCGAAATGAAAGTGCACAACTTGCTGCAATTGTGTTTATATATTTTCAGTATCTGCTTATGAACAGATGCAATCTTCTTATGCACATAACAAAGACATTTTAAAAAATTGAAGTGATTTCTTTCTTATCACACCAGGGGATTGGCTCATATAAATATGTGCAATTCCTTCCATGAAACGATATGAAGCCAAGGAAAGAGGCAGAATTGGTAATATTTCAAGCAAGCCAAAAATACAGGTCGAAACAAAAAGTTATTAACAGACAAAATAAGAAAAAAGACTTAGGGAAATGTTAGAATATATGCATTATTTACATATGGGGGAATATCCATAATGTACAGTTGCCAATACCGTCAAATAATTTGTTTTTATACCGATAGAACAGTGATCCCCAACCAGTGGCTCGTGAGAAACATGTTGCTCTCCAACCTTGGATGTTGCTCCCAGTGGCCTCAAAGCAGGTGCTTATTTTTGCATTCCAGGCTTGGAAGGAAGTTTTAGTTGCATAAAAACCAGGTGCACTGCTAGATTCTCCTGTAGTCTTTAAGTCCACATAAGGGCTACCATCAGTCAATTGCTCTCGAACTTGTTTTTACATTTGAATGTGGCTCAGAACCATATCTTGAAACCCTGTTTATCTCAATCATTGCTAGTCTTTCCAAACACTGGATGGTGTGATATCTAGAGATAATCATGACTTTACGCCACATTTGTGCTGTGTACCAAACGGCCCTGCCATCTGTGTTTTGTACAACAATATGACAAAAATATTCTAATGCAGTTGCCAGGCATATCACACAAGGGGGTTATTTATCAAAGTCGGAATCTATCTCAATATTTTCTGCTACAGAAAATATTTAAAGCTTATTCATTATTACATTTTCCCAAAAATTAGTTTTGCGGGAAAAAAAATCAAATTTTCATGGTTTTTCCAGATTTTTTCATCCGATTTTCACGATTTTTTTGTGCACATAACCCAGCGCACATCAAAAAATCATTGGGACTTCCCCCATTCAGAGTTTAGTAAATAATCCCCCAAGTGTACATGTAAATGTTCAATATCTAGAGACATTTCCAAATTTAACCATTGGCTTACTTAAATAGAAGCACAATGTAAAACGTAATCTGCAGAAAATATACTGTTTATGCTTCAGAGGAGGTACAGTTCACATGCACACCCAAATACTGATATGAGAGAAAGACTAAAGATTATATAAAACCAAGCAATAAGTCAGAGAAAATGCCTCCAGCAAAATATTTGCTCTCAATGTAAGAATAGAGCTGCAGTATTTTGGCCCCTTTATAATGTAGCACACATATACATAAGAGTGAGTTGGAGATTTTTTTGTTGTTCAAGCCAGGAACAGGGACATTACTTCCAGCAAAAAGCCTGCCAGATTGTCAGTTTATGCATCTATCTCAGCATTTGAATCAAGCTGTGGCTTGTTGTATTGTAACATATTTATTTATTGATGTAGCACCACACGTGTACACGGTGCTTTACGAAGTATAAACACAAATGGGTTACAGTTAATATCAGTGAAACTGTTTGAATAAATAATTGCAAGTTTTATTTTAGTATGAGGTCATTTTAAAAGAGAAAGACTTTAAAATCTATGGGATCTCTGTGACACAATTATATTTCAGAGACTGGTTAACAGTGATAAGTGTGGGACCTTTTTTAGATTCAGTGGGGCAGATTTACTAAAGGGCGAAGTGGCTAACGTTAGTGTCAATTCACTAGGGTTACCGCCTGCAGGTACATCGCCAATTCACTAATGGGCGCAGGCGTCACTTCGTTAGCGAAAGAGATAGACGCTAGCGGTCATTCGCACTCTATCGCCAGGCGACAGTTCAATGGAATGCGGATTTTACTGATTGTTACCACTTTCGCCAGACTTGCCTTCAATAGCTCAGACCAGACAAAGTGCAATGGAGTGCATAAATCTTCCTCAATCTTCTGTACCTTACATCATATTTTTTAGTCCAAAAAACACTGGCGTCTTTTCCTTTTTTCAGAGTGATAGGGCATTATAACAACTCTATTTTCTTTATTAAGTTTCCCTGGACTTCTGTAATGTAATGTATTTGCTGCAACATATACTCCCATTTAAGTTTAAATTTCCCGCCATATGCAAATTAACCTGAGCGCAAGACCTCTAGCGAATTTGCACTAGGCAGAAATGAACCCTAGTGCATCTTTGCTTTCAATTGCTCGCATTGCCGAAGTAACACTAGCGAAACAGCATCGGCACCCACAACAAAACTCTGCATTCCAGTGAATTAGCATTGTCTGAGCCCCTATACTCTGTCACACAGTGTTCCTTTAAATTAAAATACCTCTGTGTCGAGGAGACCTCTATAACTACCTAATCTCCACCATGGATAGAATTATCCTATTCAGGATTATCCATAGTATATAACACCACTGAGACTTGGGAGGAGGAAGGAATCCCAACGCTAACTGCCCCAAATGTCAAGTCAGAGACACTACCTAGGGTTCTATGGTTCAACACTATCTAGGGTCCTAACAATGTATATTTTCTTTGATGTACTACAGTTTCCCCCGTTCCTATACATTGCAATGACACCTGTATACTTCTGTAATGTTTATTGTCTTATTTAATAAAATGTATCAATAAAAGCCCCTGTTGCAATATATTTGCAGATACCAAGAACTTGAGCAGTTTTTAAGGTCTGTACTCTGCATTGCTAAAATCGGCTATACAGAGGCCAACATGTGGAGCAAAACTATCCTTTCCAGATGGAATCAGCAACGTTTTGGCCTGTTTAGGGACAAAACAATGGTCCCTTTGAACCAATATGTGGTTGGAAACAAGCCAGCTATTAACCAATCAGGTTGGAAATACTTGTAAGAAGAGGACCACAGTAAGCCCTTAATGGTATGGTCTTCCCACAAATATACCTAGGTGACTAATATTTGACTGATGGCCCAGGACAAAGGTCACATCCTTCCAATTTGCCAACTTCCTTGGTGGAACTTCCCCAAAACTTGCATTGCCCACTCTATACCCTTTCAACTCAGGACTTCCCTGCCAACTTTTTAAATTAGGCAGACAACTCCCCACACACCTTTTATGATATGATATTAACAATTGCGGGCATGCTATGGGTTTGTAAACCTGCTCTGTGGGAACTATTCACTTAGATGTGCACCTACTGTATATAATGTGCTATGAGTCGATGTTGACATCTAGTGCAAAGCCCACATCCACAGCATAAAAGTGACCTGTGTTTAACATCTGCATCAAGGTGGAATTAAGTAAAGGGCTCCAGATTCACATAACCATTGCACACTCTAATTCTAACATGAGCAAGATTTCAACTGTGTCTTTCATTTTACAATATGGACACATTTTGGAAGGATTATCCTGTTACATACAATTATGTTTACTGATAGCTCTATGTAAGAATAAATTATTAACATTAGTGCTGCTGCCTTCTGCTTGGAATGCATTTCCCTGGCTCATGATGAGACGGCATTGATCTGAATTCAAGGAGCAATTTATAGAATGTCAGGCTAAAAGTATTCTGGGAGAATCTGAAGCTCTGGGGCATTATTTGCATTTTTAGGTCTAACAAAATATAAAAGTAGACTATTATTGTTTGAGATGAATTGAATTTGGCAGCTTCAATCACATTTTGAACAGTTATAATTTAAATGTATATGAGCTGCATTTTTGTGAGGGACAATAAAGGATTGAATTTTTGGAATCCATTCAAATTAATTTCCTTCATTGTTGCCTTTAGTTCTGGTTAAATTTCACTTATGTTTACACTTTGGTTAAACGTCTCCCTTATTTACAAAGGTTACTGCGACAACAACATAGTTTTGATTTAATGTATGGAACTAAGCTATCTGGTAGAAAACAAAGATATTGTATCATGCACTTTATACTAACTGGGGATACTGGGGCTGAAGCTTTGGGTAGAAACAACCAGATATCTTTTGCGGATATCCGTATGAGGCAGAATGAACACACTTCGTACGGATGAGCAAAATATTTTTATTTGTTTCGTCATGAAAAAAACGCCATTAGACTTAAAGATAGTTTAAAAAAAAGTTGCACAGTTTAAAAAAATTGTTGCACAGTTTGACGCCTATTGACTTCAATGCGTTTGGCCAGCTTTTCAGTCATTTCAAGCATTTTTGGCGAAGCAAAACGGGTCAGATTCAACCATCATTACACAGTTGTCCTGCTCTTGGGCAACACTGGTGCATTCAATGTGCAAGAAATATTGCAAAATTGTCTTTGTGCTGAGATTGTCCTAAAAACATATAAACTTGTACTTAACTATACTTAAATACAGTATGGAATAATCATGAATTTCCAAAATATATATGCACATTCTGCATTCAGGTTATGCCACAACTTTGGCAGAGAAAAAATATTTGCTACAGATTTCACAAACTGCGAATTTATAAGGGGAATGTAATGAAAGTTCAACTTTGAATCCAAGCAATTGATGGGATTGCCTACATTTTAGTAGTTTATAATACATGGCAAATTTAATAGTGGTGAGGATTTGGTTTTGAAACCTACCCCTGAACCTCACAATGCATTCCTGTGCTGTTCCCTAAGTGGTGTCATTTTACAATAAATATGCACAAATGCACCAGCGTGCCCTGCTATTTACTCACAAACAGAAACAGCCATTTATTTTTGTTACTTTTTGGTATAAATACCCTTGTTGTTCTTTAAAATGGATGCATATATTCTCATCTGGAGCTGGTTTCATTGAAAAAAAGTGTTTCTGATCACAAAATATAAAGTATAGGGGTAAAGTAGTATTAATGAAGATACAAAAATGACCAAAAATAGCCTTCAGATGCTAAAAAATGCCTTTTCCAGAAAACGTTTTCATTAATTACTTTTATACAACTTTGCTGTACCTGTACGAAGTCCAAAATGCTTATCATAGAAAAATGTAAGCATAAAGCTAATAGTACTGTTTATCACTCAGCAGCTGTTAAGCAATGAGATAATAACATCAATGGGTCATTTGTGCATCATTGGCATGGTGAAAAAACATCCAAGGTATTACTTTATACATCCTGCCATTTGTTTGGGACAGACTTTGCTTAGTTAGGAAGTCTGCCTGTATATTCCTTCCCCTGCTGCTATTTCAGCGAGTTAGAAAAGTACAGCATTCATCCATTTAATCTCAGAATGTTAGGCCATTATTAGCGGCATCTAATCCCCCCCCCCCATTCAAACCATTAGTATGTGAAAAATCAGGATATTACTCTGAATGACTCTTCGGCACAAAACAAAGCTGCGCATGGTAATGTATAGCAGATGGAAAGTTATTTATAAGGTGTCATTTCATTCACTATCTCACCAAGGCAATCTCTTCAAGCATGTTGCACAGAAAAGGTCAGTCACAAAACACAAACGGCAATTGGTTTGCTTACAGCCACTGTGGTGTGGAAGATTGAATCATTAATTATATTCTCTTCCTGAACAAAACTTACAGCTCTAAAAATACAGTAAACCTGATGGAAAAGACTATTTATGGAAATCTCGCTATGGCTTTTCACAGTAGTAAATAGATTGTAAGCTTTATCATTGCCAGTCTGCTGTAATATTGGAGCAATTCTACCCTGTCCGGAAATAAAACAAATAAATTGAATAAGCTTCATTCCCACCAGCTTGCCCTGCTATTTACTCAAAAACAGCCATTTATTTCTGTTACTTCTTAGTATTGTGGATTTAAATACTTAAATACCGTCGTTGTTCTGCTACATGGATGTATATATTCTTAACCGGAGCTGTTTTCATTTAAAAAAAAGTTTTTCTGATCACAAAATATCAAGAATAGGAGCAAAGTAGTATCAATGGAGATACAAAATGACAATAGTCTTCAGATCCTAAAAATATTTAGCAATAAAAACCCATATTGCTGCTGTGGGTGGTACAATGTTCATTAATCCACTTGGCACATTCTACCGCACCCCATTGAATAAAAACTACTGGTTTGCCAAGTGTGTAATATACATCAAAGTCTAATTCATCGGCATGTTTAGTAGTGTTGCTTTAATCTCACAGACAAGCATGGATGGTAACAAACATTAATGTTCTTCCAAAGGAGAGCTCTACCACCCCTCTACTAATTGAAAAAAATGCTGCTGCCCTCAAGTTAATTGATCAAAGGAATCAGACTTATTACATGGGGTATAGTGTTTCAAAACTCATGGGCTTCATTAATGACCTCTCAGATATACAGTAGGCTGTGAAAGTTCTCTTAATCTCTTTTCCTCATGGAAGCAGGCGTCCGTTTTTGACGCCGGCGGCGAATTTGTGTGATTTGCCGCCAGTGAATAAATTCGCAAAACGGGCGTGAAAATTCACCAGCATCAAAAAAAAAGGACGCCGGCGTCTGCTTTTTGGACGCCGGCGTCCGTTTTTGGACGCCAGCGCATTTTTGCCCAAAAACGTTTTTTTGACGTCCATTTTTTTTGACGCCCATTTTGCGAATTTATTCACCGGCGGCAAATCACACAAATTCGTCGCGTATCGCCCATCACTAGTTATGTCCATTCTGCCGACATTTTGTGAATGCGCTGATGGGTGTAAAGAGGTCCAGTGCCTAGGGCTGCACTGGATGGGAATACAGCTCAGCATGGGACCCAGATTAAACCTGCTAGCTGGTTTCCCAACTCCAGTATACATTGTGGGCTTTATTTTACAATCATCCTGCTTGAATTGCTGGAGCACTTAGTGCTCATTCATATTGGACTTTTGGCATGGTGTGTCTGCACCTCACACTGGAATATAAAAGCATACTGAGGTGCAGCACAGTCCTTACCACCTGCCATATATTCTTTAGTCCAAAATGTTAACAGGTTTACAGCCTCCTCAGCGGCTACATTTTTTCGTAAAACTGTGCTAGAATCCTGCAATGTTGTGCCAGAAAAGCTACATGGAGGGGAATGTAATAAAAGTTGGCAAAGGAAAGACTATTTGCAATGTGAAAATGTATGTAAGGAAATTTCCTTTGTGCGAACCATGACCACTTCCGATAGTGGAAGAAAGATTGCAAATGTTATAGTTTGCGCCAGTGTGCAGTTGATGTAATAAAACTTCTTTAAAAAGAATAAAAATTTGCACTGCAATAACAGTCTAAGGAAGAATATTACAATGTCAACTGTGAATTTATGCTAATTGTTTTTCTCTTTGAAACTTTTATTATATTTCCCCCTTTAACCGCAATGTAATTTTACCATCCCATTAATGTATGTCAGGCAAATTTATACAGTTTGGTGGACTATTTGGAATGCCAAAGTGTGCAGATATTCATGAAAGTGCAGGCAATTGTGTAAATGAGGCCTTTCATTGGTATTGTTGTCTGATGTAAAATAAAAAATTGATTGCATTGAATGATTTCATGGAGTTCTAACCCAAACAGCATCCGCACCTTTTCTCAGTCCTGACCCACTGGTTAACAGTTCCTGGCTTGAGCCTCAGGCCATTGTGATTCAATTAATAAATGTACTGATTATGGAAGACTGATGCTAATTGTCGGATTTAAAGAGGCCATAACTATGAATAATTAGAAAGGATTTCACTAATGTGATCAGACCTCTGTTTATTTATTATGGCTACACCTGCTAAATGCCAAAGATGTACAACAGAGACTATACGGCTCATTTATGCATGCTGTACATAAGTGCACTGACTGGTAAATGTTCATTACTATGCTATTCACATATCACGTGCATCTGGCGCTGGTGTACCAGATCACTGCACTGTGTGTCTCTGAACAGGTAGAGCTATACAGAGCTACAAATGTACCTTGTGTCTGCTAGTTCTCTCTTTTTCTTTAGCCTCATGAAGGACAAAGTGTAGAGACTAAAAGCATTAGACGCTGAGAAAATGTTCCGTTGTCCTATTTTTTTTTTTTATTGCAAATTTTACAAATCTCCTTCAGAGAAATTTCCACTGGGATGAATGAATAGATTTTTCTACTACCCCAGTGGATAAATCAAATAATGATACTGGTCAGCATTTGTTATTCCCATTTGGAAACAGTACTATTAAACATGACATATTTTTCCCCCAAGATCTGTAATAACATCTACCTCTTGACAATAGCTCTGCGGGATGAAAATCTTTTATTATCTATTGATCAGCCAATTGATTAAACATGGCTTCGTGCATACGGGAGTTTCATTCCACAAAACCACTTAAAACATTTAGAAAACCTGCAAAGTGATGGTGCTTGCTATTATACAAGAGTAAGAAACAATTATATAACACGTGGGCTGTTAAGTTGCATTAAAGGGATACTGTCATGGGAAAAATGTTTTCTTTTTCCAAATTAACCAGTTAATAGCGCTGCAGAATTCTGCACTGAAACCCATTTCTCAAAAGAGCAAACAGATTTTTTTATATTCAGTTTTGAAATCTGACATGGGGCTAGACATATTGTCAATTTCCCAGCTGCCCCAAGTCATGTGACTTGTGCTCTGATAAACTTCAATCACTCTGTACTGCTGTAGTAGAAGTTGGAGTGATATCAGCCCCCTCCCTTTTCCCCCCCAGCAGCCAAACAAAAGAACAATGGGAATGTAACCAGAAAACAGCTCCCTAACACAAGATAACAGCTGCCTGGTAGATCTAAGAACAGCACTCAATAGTAAAAACCCATGTCCCACTGAGACACATTCAGTTACATTGAGAAAGAAAAATAGCAGCCTGCCAGAAAGCATTTCTCTCCTAAAGTGCAGGCACAAATCACATGACCAGGGGCATCTGGGAAATTGACAAAATGTCTAAAAACATGTCAGATTTCAAAATTGAATATAAAAAAATCTGTTTGCTCTTTTGAGAAATGGATTTCAGTGCAGATTTCTGCTGGAGCAGCAATATTAACTGATTCATTTTGAAAAAAAAAAATTTCCATGACAGTATCCCTTTAAGAATTCTGGGCACTATAAGCAAATGATCCTCATTTCAAGAACTTGCCATAATTTCTAGGTACTGGGTTTGTTTTTTCCCCGCAGGAAAATGTGTAGGCATTTCCAATCTTGCTGTCTGACTTATACTCACAGTCTGATTTGCTAATAATGTAGGTGGTTGCCAAGCTCTGTATTACTGCCTATGCTGTTATCAAGCAAATTGCCCTACATTCCATGTAGGAAAATAAACAATAAACTATATTTCCAAAAAGAAAACAAAAACACAAAATATATTTTACATTTTTGTTTACTGCAGTAAAACATAAAAAAATATTATCATGACAACAATGACATTTTATATACTATTTAGGGTATTTTTTCTTACATTATATGTAATATTTGTTAGCTACCCCAGTGCAAGCTTTAGCTTTGAGTGGCTCTCTGCTGTGTAGAAAATCGGCTTTCAATAGGATTTTCAGAACTGTGAAAGCATGAAGTCTGGTGTGCAGAGATGAAAAATTGCATTCCTGCTGAGCACAGTTTATGGCTTGAGTCAAAAAAGGCAGCTTTAACGAGGTGATAATACGGCAACAGTGTTTACACTACCCCTCAAAGTATGGAAGCCTTAGCTTACATTTTATTTGCCTGCACTACACACAGGGCTGATTTCAGTAGTTCCTTCAGGTTTACATCCCATGACCCAAACCACTTGGGCCTCTGGCAACTTGTAAATTATACTTACTGCAACAAATGCATGGTGCGCCTGTGGCTGTCCATAGTTTTACTAAAGTCACTTCTTAAAGGGGTACTGCCATGATTTTTATGGTGTAGTTTTTACTTCTAAATTACATAGTTTACACTGAAAATAATTTACTCTACCATATAAAATATAATTCCTGAACCAAGAAATATATGCGGGTGTGTAGGCAGTCATCCAAGGTCATTTTGTCTGATTCTGTGTTTTTAGAAAGCGCAGGGGCACTCCACCAATGAGGCGAGTTGAGGCACTCACCTCAGGCGGCAGCACCTCCCTGGTTGCCAGGGGCGGCAAAAATGGCGCTCCTGGTAACTTTAAGAGACTAATTTCCGTTTTTTAAACCGGAAATTCAGCAAAATTTTCGCTCTCTGCACTCGCGATGAGCCCCCCGGACCCCGTCTGCGATTTCAAGGTAAGCGTGACGGGCGGGGGGTGCATTTCAAACGCTGCCTGAGAAAAAGCCAGCACATCATGATTTATGATGAGGCAGGCTATTGTTCCTCCTATTCAATGTAACTGGAGGAATCACAGTAGGACCTGGATTTTTACTATTGAATTTTGTTCTTAAGCTGGCCATAGACACAAAGATGTAGTCATATGAATTGAACAATTTTCAGACCGTGTGTGAATCGCCATGACATTTTCCGTACCATGGCATTAGGTTGTTTAGTCGATTGGTCAGATTAAAAGATTTTTGTCGGCTAACAATAATTTCTCTGCATGTATTGCCTATCTGATGCTTTCAATGGATGACTGTCACTAGAATTTGTCAGACATAACCTTTGTACGGTTGCCATCACATGCAGAACATCATCTGATTTGTTCCTTTACTACTTTATTTAATCTGAATGGTTAGTGGCAGGTCGGAAGTTTGGGACCTCCGATCATTCATCAGATACAAGCAGAGACGTAACTAGAGGGGGCCGGAAACGGCCGCATTTCCCTTAGAACAGAGTGATGCGTGAGCTGCCGGGGGGCCCTGAGAGGGGTGCGGGCCCTGGCCCAATCGCACCCCCTGCTCCCCCGGTAGTTACGCCACTGGATACAAGGGTAAAATCTGCACATCTATGGTCACCTTTAGATCAACCAGTGAACTGTTATCTTGTGTCAGGGAGCTATTATCTGGTTCTATTGTTAGGCTGCTAGGGGGAAAAGGGAGGGGGTGATATTACTTGCCGTGAAACAGTAAAAAGTGACTGAAGTTTATCCGAGCACAAGTCACATGACTGTGGGCTCCTGGGAAACTGACAATATGTCTAGCCACATATCAGATTTTAAAATGAAATATAAAACATCTATTTTCTCTTTTGAAAAACGAATTTCAGTGCAGAATTCTGCTGTAGTAGCACTATTAACTGATGTATTTTGAAAAAAACATGTTTTCCAGTAACAGAATCCCTTTAATATGCTGATCTGTATCTGTTTCTAAACTCGATACAAAAAATTCAACTGTATAAACATTCAATGGGTAGATATTAAACTAAATATAGTAATACTTACAAATATCAGAATAAAGAACCTGCATGTCTGACACAATGCTAGCATATTGCCCATTCCAATGACCCATCCCAAGACCTCAGTCATCAAATAAATCTCCCCCACATTTCCAGCCCAGTCACAGAAAATACTCAGAAAAGTCTCCGTTTACTGCACCGTAAGTAGGTCTGACACTGTACACAAGACTGAATATTATTGAAGGAAGACACACCTGTAACCCATTTTCCTAATTATATATGCCTCACCTAGGAATGTGTTTCATAATAATCATTGCTCAATCCTCAATCTGATGCCTATGTGCATAGATTTCAAATCTAGCCTTAAAGTAAAAATGTAGTGATTGAAGTGAAGTACATTAAAAAGTTTATTTCAAATCTCATATAAGGGGACCGTATGTTAAGCTCTCTATTGGTTTATTTACCAGTAGGTCCTTTCAGCTGACACAAGGACATTCATTGTGATTAGAAGGAAGAAATTTCCATTTAATATTCAGAAATGGTTTCTTAAAGTAAGAGCTAAGAAGCTGTGGAATTCTCTCCCTGTATAGCCTGTATTGGCAGATATATTAGACAGGGGGTTGGATGGCTTTTTAGCAAGTAAGAACATACACGGCTATTGAAAACAGCTCTTAGTACAAAGTTTATCCAGGCACTAGTCAGACTGCCATTTTGTCATGAAGTCCTCAACCTAACATTTACATATATTTCTGCTACATATTCCAGGTTAAGCCCTCCTTGTAATATCCTACTGACATCCAACACGGCTGTGTTTTGGCAGTTGAACAGTTTGATTTAGATCAATTATGTTGAGACTTTTCCTGTACAATTTTCATTTGGATTTTTTACTAAATTAAGCCAAGTCATGGTGGCAGATTCACCAAAGGAAGAAGTGGCTAATGCTAGCGACAATTCACCAGCGTTACCATCTGCAGGGACATCGCCAATTCACTAACAGGCACAGGTGTCAATTCGCTAGCGAAAGAGACAATTTCTAGCATTCGTTGGCACTCTATCGCCAGACGACTTTTCGCTCTGGCTAAAGGTTGTTACTCCTCAAATTCAGTAAAGTGCACTTACATCACATCCTGCCTGCTGAAAATGCAATAAAGTTCAAAAAACGCTGGCGACTTTTCCTTTTTTTAAGCTGTATTGCCTGCAAAAGTCCTACTAAACCTTTTTAGGTAACTGGTTTTCTCCAGACATTTCATAATATATGGCACATTTATTTTACAGTGGGCTCATGTGTAGGGCATTATATTAATTCTCTTGTCTTTATTAAGGTTCCCTGGATATTTTTAATAAAAAGTGGTAACTTCAAGCATTTGCCCCAACATTTATAATAATGACAATTAGGTAATAGGAACTGAGAGAAAGCACTCAGAGCAGAGTTTACTGCTAAGTGATTTATTAACACAGCCGGGCCCATTTACTTAGCTCGAGTGAAGGAATAGAGGAAAAAAAACTTCGAATTTCGAATGTTTTTTTTCTGGCTACTTCGACCATCGATTAGGCTCAAAAATCGTTCAACTAGTCGAACTCCTAGTTCGCCACCTAAAAGCTACCGAAGTCAATGTTAGCCTATGGGGAAGGTCCCCATAGGCTTTGGTTGTTTTTTTAGGTTGAAGAAAAATCGTTCGATCAATGGATTAAAATCCTTCGAATCGAAAGATTCGAAGGATTTAATTGTTCAATCGAACGATTTTTCGTTCGATCAAACTATTTGTGCTAAATCCTTCGACTTCAATATTCGAAGTCGAAGGATTTAACTTCGATGGTCGAATATCGAGTGTTAATTAACCTTCGATATTTGACCCTATGTAAATCTGCCCCAGCATGTTTCCGGCTGCTCACCCTTTATCAAGCTCCGACACCTAGAGCGGGGGTGTTTTACTGAGATTGAGAGCTTGACCAGACCCTAATACCCAGTCATCTCTACGTTGTATTGAGATTGTTTTGAGATTTATAATAAAGACCACCATACAACTTTTAATTACCTGCCCTATGCAAATTAACATAAGTGCAATATCACGAATGAATTTTCGCTAGGCACAAACAAACGCCAGCGCATCTTCGCTATGAAATGCTAGCAAAAAGTCGCCAGTGTTTAGCGCCAAAGACGAAACTTCGTATATTAGTGAATTGGCTTAGTCGTAGTGCATTTGCACCTGGCAAAGTGGTGTGAGGTGTTCATAGCTGACGCTGGAGAAAATTTGCCCGTCAGTGAATCTACCCCATGGTTGGGAGTTAGGTCGAATTTTTAATATAATGAGAAAAATTTTAATTTCAATAAATACACCCCTATAAGAAAAAGTAAAGCAATTAACTACAATTAAACTATATTTTAAAGACTAACATAGCTGACTATAAAAGTTAAGATCGAAATATAAATAAATATGCATCGCCATCTAAAAATTGCAGTACAGCGAGGTGCTTAGCATTTTAATAGAGAATTTGACTGATGGCTGCAGGTCAGCATTTTATAGCTTTAGTCACATAAACTCTGCTCTTCATTCACAGAAAAATAGTTATTGGTATAAGCTGTAACAACACATTTAGGGTTTACAGTAGATCTCAAAATGCTTATTCAGAGCAGGGCTGTTTATTCCAGAAATAAGTGACACTT
Organism: Xenopus laevis; assembly: GCF_017654675.1. Classification (NCBI taxonomy): domain Eukaryota; kingdom Metazoa; phylum Chordata; class Amphibia; order Anura; family Pipidae; genus Xenopus; species Xenopus laevis. Next base: position 147,233,640 of record NC_054372.1, on the reverse strand, counting down.
AAGCTTCACAGTTGTGGAACATTCCCAACTACAATTCATAAGCAAAAATCCAGATTTTGAAGTTCAAAACCAAGTTCTTAAATCAGGCGGCAAGATTAGACATGCCCATTCTCGCTGCATCACAAAATAGTTCACCAAAATATTTCCTATTTCTCGAGCTGCAAGCTTAGGTAACAGATCCACTGTTCAACAAATGATGGAAACCTGACTCACCAGTTTCTTTCCATTTGTTACACTAATGTTATTTCGACCTTCGAATGTACTACTGCCTTTCGAAGCCTCTTGCTTTGCATTCCTAGGATTATACAATATGTAAGCAGCAATTCATGGTTTAAACTGGGGCATGCTACTCTTTAAAAACCTCATTATGATTTATCACACTTCAAACATAAGAGGCTTGTTTCCTCTTTGTAAGCCTCAATGCTCCTCAGAGCCCCACTCCCGCAAGACTCCAAGACTAGCATTGTAATGTGGTCAACAAGACATCCAAAATTTAAAAGGCTCAGCTTTCAGTGCCACAAAGAAAACATCATAATAATAAAAGCAATATTAACGAGACTGCTCCACTAGAGGACATAAAAAAAATATTTTAAGAACAACTGTGTTCAGAGGAACTGGAAAAATTGTAGTAGCACAAAATCCGAGAACATTATAGAAGGTAACAAGGAAGCCTGAACATCAGTGCCAGCTTATGAAAAGCTAATATTATATTCAAACTGCTGCAATACAAAGTATAGCTGACAACCGATCATCACATGCACACATAACTTTTAGAGGAGCAGTGTGGATATTATTAAAGTGCACCTATGGTGGTGAGCAAAATATCAAAAAGTCTAGATATTCATTGACAACACTGTGGTTCCATTAAATGTTTTTTTTTCTTTGAGAAGTTAATAACAATTATTTCTACCTGCCTTAAAGAAGTAAAGTAGTAAAGTAAAGAAGTAAAGTAAAGTTATTATCACTTTTAGGTGCCAAATGTTAGGCACCCCCCATTGATTGTAATCACTTACCTGATACCTCAGACCAGAGCTTCTGCTTGCTGAAAACTTCACCGGTCCAGGGTACATCTGTGGGAGCACCATTGCTGCTTCTACTTTCTTCAGATTAGATGCGCATGAGCAGCGAAAAGCTGAACTTAAAGCACAAAGCCAGTATTTTTACTCTACCGTGTATTGATAGGCCAGGACCCATCAAAGAATCAGTCAATAATAATAAGATATTTGGCTCATATTCAGTAATTTCTATGGAATGAATATAACATTTTGTCGAGTTGAGACAGTGTACGCAATACTAATTTGAGTTTCTGGATGACCCTATTGATCAAAACCTTGATCTAGGGGCATTCTATTTAGATTAGACTCATTTGCCTCACCACTTAGTGACCTATTTCTGCTAGCTCTGAATGAGGATATCAGAAAGAGGCCCATATTCCTGCAACTGGACCAGTAAGTAATAAATAAACTGTGCTAAAAAAATGCAGACATAAAAGAAAAGGTCTCTCTGAGAAGTGAACTCAATAATCCAGCCCGATGTCACAGGATTTATAATATATAATATACTCTTTTTCTGGTTTGTGTATATGTATACTGTATGTATAAAACTATATATATATATATATATATATATATATATATATATATATATATATATATATATATATATATATATATATATATATATATATATATTTACAGTCCCAAAGGTGCACACCATTTACAGGATACCTGAGTACCTGGGTGCCCGAGCCAGCAGGGTAAATGTATAGGTGAAGAATGGCGGCACTCACAGGATGTTCAGGCGAAATAAAGAAAAACTTTTTATTTAACTCGACGTTTCGATCCCTCACATGGATCTTTCTCAAGAGTATACAAACATGCCACTGAACCTCAGTTTTCTTTAATATCAAATTACAGTCACCCCCTCTCTTGGGCGGAGGAATATATTGAATTACCCTAAACTTTAAATCATCAGACGTGTGTCCCATATCAATACAATGTCTTGATACAGGTAAAGCTCTATTTTTCACATTGATGGTTGATCTATGCTGGGAAAACCTATCTCTATATATCTAGAAAACTGAGGTTCAGTGGATTGATAGGCTAAAAACATTGGTCCCTAAAGGGTTAAACCGAGACTTTGACTTGCACCTATTTCTGTGAGAATTTTGACTCGTGATTGGTAGTTGATGGGATATATGTTATGATATGCTTTAATATATCTGCCACTATAGTTGTATTATATTACACATTGAATATTGAAATTAATCTGGTGTTGCTATGTAAAATTCCCTATGGTTACTAAGATGGTTGTAGGTGTATCCGCTTTCATGTATGCACGATATCTAGGGATAAGCGTATCCATAACAACCGGCTACGTCACTTCAGTCTTCATGCGCTAACATGATCCGAAGAATGGACGTTTCTGTTTGTTGCACCCTGTGGCAGAGCCATGCTTGAGGAAGGGGACGTGATGTTCCCGAAACGCCGCTATTCATATCGACTGTACAGATAAGTCTGCTATGTATTGCACATGAACGATTAATATGCTTTTACTGCGTTTTGGAATAAATGCTAAGTTTTATTGAAAATGAGTGTGACCCTGTTGGAATACACACACACACACACACACACACACACACACACACACACATATATATATATATATATATATATATATATATATATATATATATATATATATATATATATATATTATATATATATATATATATATATATATATATATATATATAATCTACAGTCTGGTCATTTCCCTATGGGACCAGACTGTAAATTATATCCTTATAAACGGCGTGTTCTGACGTCGGAACGCGCCGATTATAGCTTAATGCGTCAGCAGCTATCAGTGCTGCACTCTCCCTACAGCTTTCCTCCTGCTTTGTCTGCCTCACTTCCGCCTTCACGCTGCGTGCTCTCTCGCGCCTCCTATTAAGGTCGTGCTGCCTTTCCTACCTCTCCGTTCTCCATTTGTCTCCCACCCCCTGATGCTTGCTCCCTCTGTCTCTCTTCCTCTTCTGTTCCCCCTCCATTACTGATCTTGCTTCGTCTGCCTCGGGCTTCCTCTTCCGCTCCTCCTCCCTCTGCCCCTCCCACACCCTGTCACCGTTTGCTCCTGTTTCTTCAGCGCTCCAATCCAGGTAACTTCAATATTGCTCCATCTGCCTCTCTCTACTGCTCCCCCTCCTTCTTCGTCACACTCCATCTGCCCCTCCCACACCCTGTTACTCTTTGTCTAGATCTGTTTGCTGCTCCCACCCCCCAGCTTCAAACTTTAGTCTCGCTGCGTCTGTCCCTCCCACTCACGTACCTCTTGTGCCATCAATTTCCTCTTTATCTCATTCAGTTCATCTCTGGAGTTGCCCACCCCCCTGCATTTTACACCCTTCGTGCCTTTCCCCTTCTGCCACTTTTTAACTTAAAGCCAAATGACTGCAACTGCAACCATGTGGTCAGAATGCCACAGAACTTAGTTTAAAGGAGAAGAATCACACAGGGAGGCAATAAAAAAAGTAAAAACACTGTAGATTATAATGGATAATGTACCCCCTACAGAAAATTATAAAGATATTAATAGTCACCTCGGAGTTATGTGACCTGTATAAAAGCACTCGGCCTGCGGCCTCGTGCTTTTATATGGTCACATAACTCCTCGGTAACATAATATCTTTATAAATTACAGTAGGGGGTACTTTATCCACTATATATATATATATATATATATATATATATATATATATATATATATATATATATATATATATATATATATATCTTTAAACAGATCAATTATAGATGAAACTGACCTGTGCTATGTACATCACTGCCCTGCTACATGTGTAGCCTTGCAGTGATGGGCGAATTTATTCGCCAGGCGCGAATTCGCGGCGAATTTGCGCGTTTCGCCGCCAGCGAATAAATTCGCAAAACGCCCGTGAAAATTTGCGGCAAAAATTCGCCCGGGTCAAAAAATTTTTTTCGAAAAAACGGACGCCGGCGACAAAAACGGGCGCCGGCGTCAAGAACGTTTCGCAAATTTTTCGCCGTTTCGCGATTTCGCGCGAAATTCGCAAATTCGGCGAATCGAAACAGCGCAAATTCGCCCATCACTATAGCCTTGTTGTGACAATATGATCTGCTACATTGGCACAAGCATTAAAGCATTATGTGGAAAGCAATTAACAAACATGCCCTCTGTCCCTGAAATGGAACAGAGAAAGTAAACACTTTGCTACTAGGGATGTAGCGAACTGCCGTTTATGTGTTCGCGAACGCCGTTCGCGAACACCGGCAAAAAATGCGAACAGTTCGCAAACTGTTTGCGAACTTCGAACATCCGAAAATCGTTCGATTCGAACGATCGAAGGATTTTAATCGTTCGATCGAACGATTTTCGTTCGAATCGAACGATCGAAGCTATTCGATCGAATGATTTCATTCAATCCAATGGCTTCGATCGTTCGATTCGAACGAAAATCCTTCGATTTAGCGATCGAGTGGTCGAATGGTCGAACGATTTTTGACGCGAACGCCTATTGGCGAACGTCGCGCGACGTTCGCGAACATTCGGCGGACGCGAACAGTCGAAGTTCGCGCGAACTAGTTCGCCGGCGAACAGTTCGCTACATCCCTATTTGCTACTTGCTTAAACACTCTTCATGTTTAGAACTGTCTAACACAGTGATCCCCAACCAGTAGCTCGCGAGCAACATGTTGCTCTCCAACCCCTTGGATGTTGCTCTCAGTGTCCTCAAAGCAGGTGCTTATTTTTAAATTCTAGGCTTGAAGGCAAGTTTTAATTGCATAAAAACAAAGTATAGTGCCAAGTAGAGCATCTTGTAGACTTTTCAGTCCACATAAGGGCTACCCAATAGCCAATCACAGCCCTTATTTGGCACCCCAAGGGACTTTCCCATGCTTGTGTTGCTCCCCAGCTCTTTTCATATTTGAATGTGGCTCACGGGTAAAAAAGGTTGGGGACCCCTGGTCTAACATCTGTTTTGGCTGATCTGAACTAATGTGGTTCAGGAATGTATCATTCAGAATGCTTGGGACCTTGGAACTTCTGGATATTTTGGACCATCGTACCTTAAGTCTACTAGAAATCATTTAAACATCAATTAAACCCAATAGGATAATTTTGCTACCAATATGGATTCATGCAGCTTAGTTACCTTCAAGTACAAGGTACTGTTTAATTACTACAGAGAATGAGGAAGACTCAATGGGAGATGGCTTTCCTGTAATTCAGAGCTTTCTGCATTAGATATTCAGATGTCTGTACTCATTTAATTTTTCCCAAAGGACACAGTTTTTAATATGCATAAACACCAATTAGCGAAATGCTAATATTATAAAGCACACTTTGGGGCAGATTTACTAAGCTCGAGTGAATAGTTCGAAAGCAAAAATATTCAAAGTATTTTTTTGGGTACTTCGACCATCGTATTGGTCAAATTCGATCGAATTTGATTGAATCGAATGATTCAAACGATTCGAAGTAAAAATCGTTCGACCATTCGATAATCGAAGTACTGTCTCTTTAAAAAATCCTTCGACTCAATACTTCGCCAAATAAAAGCTACGGAGTTGAATGTTAGCCTATGGGGACATTGTAGATAGGTTTTGGGCACTTTTTATGATCGAATAAAAATCATTCGATCGATCGCTTAAAATCCTTAGAATCGTTTGATCGAACCTTTTGCACTAAAATCCTTTGAATTCGGTATTCGTATTCGAAGGATTTTACTTAGAGGGTCGAATTTGAGGGGGTTTTTTTGGTGACTTTTCCTGGGTTTTTTTTGGCTCTAATAAATCTGACTATTCGAGGCTGTGAAAATTATTCTCGAGTAAATACACATTTTTTCACTGTGTTTTTCTCAAATCACGGAAACACTTCACATTTGGCTCTTATCCAAATCACAGAAAGATCCCATATCAAGAAAAGCCTAGGTACTCAGTATTCCATATAATATATCCTATAACTGTACAATGTTGAATTACCATCTTGCAGCCAGGATTGTTGTTTACTTTTTGCGAATTGGAGATGATTTAAAAAAAAAGTTTAAAAAAATGTATTGTTTTATGTTTAGTAAAATATAAGGCAATCAGTAATTTATCAATTTATCAAATTTTAAGGCCAAGGAAGAAAATGTGATTATGAAAAATAAATCCCACCAAAACAAAATGTGCAAAACTTTTTTTTTCTGTGATTGTGTTTTCTTTTTACTCAAGCTTTCTTTAAAGGATAAGTAAGTAGTCCCCCCCCTAAAATTATTACAATAGTGAAATGATGGAGCACCAGAGAGACCGGAAAACATTTAAAAAGTGAAGTTTATTCCGTCATCATAAAAAATAGAAATATATTGCATGCCCGTATCGTGCCATGGACTGCACGTTCGACGCGTTTCGTGGCCACCTGCCACTTCGTCAAAAATTATTTCAAACAGCCCCAGGATAACATACCTTTCTCCTGCATAGTCAGAGTTTATGAAAGAATGAGCAAAATTTATTTATATCTCTAAAATTAATCCAAACCGCCCCAGATTAACATACCTTTCTCCCTGCATTTAATCTTATTTGGATTCTAAATCACAGCCAGCTCAACTGCAGCTTTAGAGTAATGCTTCCTTTTCCTTTCTGATTGTGAAGACATCAAAGAGGTGCCTACTGGACGTGCCTGATTGATTTCCATTGGAAAAGACGGAAGTGAGTGTAACGCTAACTTGGGCTATACAGACCAAAAGGAGTTAACATCCAGCTAGTGAGAGGAGCATGGGTTACATTTGACTCAAACACTTCAGGCTAGGACCTTCGCTAAATGGAAGATTTCAGGAATGATGTAGTATAACTACAACTCTCAGGCTACTGTGCAGTAAAATAGGAAAAGATTGACGCCAGGAGATTCTTATGGTGAAACAAAACAGTTTATTTGTTCAAGATTAGCAGTGCGGAGACAGGCAAAAGGTCATAGGGTTGCCACCCGAACGTTTTTTTACCGGCCTAGCCGGTAAAACACCTGCCAGGGCCGGTAGCTGCCGGTAATTTGTAATACCATTTACAAAATCCCCTGCCCGCCGATGAAAACTTACATTTTCATCGGCTTCGGGAGGTGGCCCCGCCCTTTGTGGCGCTACTCCATGTGGCCCGCCCCCTTTGTGACGCTGCTCTGCCCCTTTTGTGGCACCCCCATCAGCTCCGCCCCCTTTTGCATCACGCCCTGTCCCTTTCTTTTCTGCCCCCCACCATGGCCGGTCATTTTTTTTTTTTTTAAAAGGTGGCAACCCTAGCAAAGGATGATGCAGCTGAGAAATGTGACTCCCACAGCCATTGTAATCAAGTAGTAATAGGAATCCCATGCAGATATGCCTTGAAGTGGTCCGGATCCCACCCAGTGGAGTGGTCAGGGAAAAGAAGTCTAAAGCTGGCCATAGACGCAAAGATCCGATCTTATGAATCAACGTACGATCAAACTTTCTCATCTCCCAACCCTCCACTAACTATAAAGAACAAAGTCTTACCATTCCGACCAAAAAAGTAGTAAAAGAACAGATCAGCCAATGTTCTGCCTCTGACAGCAATCGTACGATATTGTCAGTTATGACTGACAAAGCTAGTGACGGTCTCCCACTGAAAATTGTACGATCGGCAATACATGCAGAGATATTATCGGCAGGCGACAGAAATTTTCTAACCTGCCCGATCGACCAAATGACCGATCTCCGCCGGACGAAAAATGTCGGGACTCTCCACACTGTCCGAAAATCGTACGAATCCACGATTCGTACGATCGGATTGTTGCGTCTATGGCCAGCTTCAATAAGTCTGACACCCTATCCACTGTAGTCCCTTCACTAAAGGCAATCTAGGAGCATACTCCCTGCCACAGATCCTTGATGGAGCACAAAGCTGCTCTTGCTATCTGTACTCTCTATCTCACACTCCTAGAGATTCTATAACAGATATAACCCTGCCTCTAGCTAACCTTGTTTACGGGGTTCCCTGGTCCCCAACTCAGACACTAAAGGTGCTTGTCCTTTAAGGGCAATGGCTTCACTGGGCCTTGGTGTACTCAAGCTCAATAGACACATCCAGATGGTTAGGACACCAGCAGCCAAAGAGGAAGATCCACCCCTTTCCAAACACTATATACTATATACCAGTTATCCCCAACCAGTGGCTCTTCGACCTCTTGGATGTTGCTCCCAGTGGCCTCAAAGCAGGTACTTATTTTTCCAATTCCAGGCTTGGAGGCAAGTTTTGGTTGCATAAAAATCAAGTGTACTGCCAAACAGAGTCTTCTGTAGGCTGCAATTCCTCATAGGGCTACCAATACCCAATCACGTCCTTTATTTGGCATTCTTGCATGTTTGTGTTGCTCTCCAACTTATTTCTACATTTGAATGTGGCTCACGGGTAAAAAAAGGTTGGGGACCCCTACTATATACTATACTATATATGTGTGGCAGGAAGTGGTCATTACACCTCTTGGCCAATAACTAAGGATAGGTAGATCAACACTAGATGCATGGGCGTTTACCCAGCAACTAAGGAGGAAGGGCAGAGATTTGAAGCCATTTTGGGAGAGAAGCACAGTTCAGAAATAAAAAGCAGGAGGAGCATCCTGCTAGACAAGGAGGTAGCTAAAAGAACGACAGCTAAGCTGGCTGTGATTTAGAAATCAAATAAGACTGAATGTAGGGAGAAAGGTATTTTATTAGTGGAGTTGTTTTATAGTTAGAAAAAAAGGTTTACTGATTCTTTACTCAACTCTGATAAGTTGGCCCATTAGTTATCTTCTTTATTGCATTCAGTTATTTGAGTGGAATCTGTCATACAGCTTCATCTGCAGTTACAGGAAAACTATACCCCTGAACAATGTAGGTCTCTATAAAAAAATATACTGCATAACACAACTCATGTGTAAAACCCTGCTTTGTGTAAATAAAGCAATTTCATAACAATATACTTTGTTAGTAGAACAAAATAGAAAATTGGCATTTTAAAAAATAAGGGCTGCCCCTGAGATTCAATGATGTACATACAGTACAACACACCAAACAAACCATACATGTTTGGTCACATGAGCCAATAAACAGACAACGTTCTGTATTTTGCTTCCACACTTCTTCCTGTTACAGTTAGAGCTGCAGTATTTCTGGTCAGGTGGTCATTGAGGCAGCACAGACACTTAAAATGGGGGCTCAATGGAAAAGATGTAAAGGAGCAATATTTGCTTAAATATAGATTGCAGTTTAGTAAGATTCTTTACTATGCCACATATTATAATATAAGCTATCTCTTGCTTAAGTATTCATTTTGGGGGTATAGTTTTCCTTTAAATATCATCTTCAGACTCCAATTAATACAGAGCACAGACAAAGGTAGGGCAATAATGACATTAAAATGATTTACTCAGATAATGGTGAATTTTAGACATATCTCTGCTGGTTTATTGTTAGGAAATAGTGGGACTCAATTTTGTGACAAGCTTTTAGCCAATAGAAGCCTTACTGACACGTCAAGGCAGTGGTTTAATAAAATGGTAGATTTTGCTAATTCATCTGGTTGATTTTGCTTCTTCAATTACACTGTCTAACACTGTACCGCAGTTTTTGTTATGTGATTAATTCCTTTAGACACTGCTGCAGCTACACTTTAAAAGTCAAAGCTTTGTGCTACTTGTTTACCCTCAAACCAGTGCATGAAGTGGTTCGTATTAAACTTGGAGAATGAGGGTGAAGTTAAGAACTACTGTATAGCAGCCATTTCCCAAACGCAGAAGCCTTACACACCATTGTTTGTTTTGTAGATACATAACTGGCTGGTGTAATTTCTCTTTAACTGGGAAAGCAGTAATAACAGAATACATGATTAGACAAAGCCAGTGCAGCCCCCCCCCCCAACTTCTGAAGAGCTACTTTCAGCACGCTTAACTATAAACATGCCCAGTAACTCCTGATAGCTAATATTGATTGGCCCACGGCTGTGTCTCCCATGATTATTGATTTGGAAAGAAAATCTACATCTTTTTTTTCATGCTTTCTAAAAAAATGGGTTCTTTAATTAATTCATCCCATGATAGAGCTTGAGAGTCAGAGTGCTGCCTTAATTCAGACAGTTAAAAATAGCTGTTCTTCTTGTAAGCTGTCCCTTGTAGACCAGTGGGCAATGTAATTCTGTTGTCAGTGAATAATATTACAGCAGCTTTCAAGGTAAAAAGCCTGGGGATTGTCCTCATTTTTTAAACACACAAAGAAAAATGTCTTTCTTTCAAGAAGCAGAAGTGTCCACATACAATAGTGTTTAATGAAGGCAGGCACTGGCATAATATATTATATTATAAGCTTATGCTTCTAAAACTTATAACCGACTGGAGAACCCGATCAGGTAAATATCATCTTGATTTGAATAACTGAATTTTTTTTTTTGTTATTTTCAATGTCAGATACAGGCTGCATTATACGAAACAGCCATTCCAACATATAAAAGAAAACCTTTCATAAAATTAAAATGATTTGGAAACTATTTTTTTCTTTTAGGAGCACCTTCTTCTCTACAATTCTACAGATATGAGAGTGATTAACCTGGATTCAGGGCTCCTTTAAACCCATACAGTTCTCTTAGCCAAAATCTATTGATGTTTCATGGTTTATTTCTAGATAGATAGGAAGAAGAGCTGGAAATAGGCACGCATATCCAGAATACAGAGTAGGTCAGCCTAACAGCAGGCTATTCTGTACCTCAATTACATAAATATACCATGACCATAATGTTTTATGAATAGGCATGTGCAGATATGGTAACACCTCAATATCTTACCCTCACAGTGTGCCCGCAGAGAAGTCTAGTTGTATTGCACATAACATGTAGCTCTGCAAAGTAAGAATATACTGTATGTATATGGCTGCAGTTGCAGCATACATTTGAATTTCCCTGAGCAAAGGAGCAGCTCTATTCTATGTTCTGATCAGCTGGGAAAGGAACCAGAAATATGCGTGGTGTCTCCCAGAAAATGCAGTTACAGAGGTGTACAGCTGCAGCTGCAACATACTTTCGATTCCACTTACAGAGTCACAACGCCATTATGAGTGCACCAAACAATGTACTTTTGTACCTTGGGGGTGTATTGTACACACATTAATATATATCAGTCACAAACTGTAAATGCTGCACTTTATAATGCCCAGCATCTCAGCTGCTGCACTGACTCGTAATACTGTGCTCCAACCAAGGTGAAAATGATATCAGTCATAAAGAACTCTTGGCGTCTTTCATTAGCAATATTAAGTCCTTACCTACAGGAGAAGACACATTGCAGATATAAGAGCAAAGTCAGATTTTGTCAGTGTCAGCTCATCAATCAAATATAAAATATAATCTTGTAAATCAGCTACAAATATAAATCCTATATCGCACAGCAACTTCTGTCATGAAAAGTCATTTCTAAGATTATAAGTTGCAGGAAGTTCTTGTAATAAAATGAGACATAAAAGATTAAATGAGCAAAAAAAAATTTATTCACACATTATGGTAAAAACCTGACGTAGAAAAAAATGTAGTACAAGCAACTAATACATCTGTTTCTCTTCATTCTCTCTTCATGCAGTAGTTGGGTGTCAGATATTCATTAACAGTTAGATCCAATATATCTTATAGGGGACATACTTTTGCCTAGAAGATGTATTATAGCTTACTCTATTAAAAGACCAGTAAAACAAAACACCTAGATGCATTTAACTTTAAATTCGCAAAGTCTTTATTAAGAAATAACTCACCGATACTCCACTTGCGCTCCTCTTCAGAAAAGGCGACAGGGTGACAATCCATCGTGGGGCGCTCAATTTCTCCTCCCTGCCTTCTATAGGAAATGACCAGGAGGAGAAATCGAGCTTCGCACTGTAGATTGTCGCCCTGTCGCCTTTTCTGAAGAGGAGCGCAAGCAGAGTATCGGTAAGTTATTTTTTTAATAAAGACTTTGCAAATTTAAAGTTAAATGTGTCTTGGTGTTTTTTTTTTCATCATGTACAAATACATTTTTTTTTTAAAAAAATGTATGTTACTGGTCCTTTAAAATCCCCAGACATCAAGGGGGCAAATTCACTAATGCGCGAAGCGCCGAACGCTATCGTTAATTCGCTAGCGTTTGGCATTTTCGATACTGCGCAAATTCACTAACGAACGCTGGCGTAGTTTCGCTAGTGTTACTTTGCAACCTTACGCCAGGCGAATCTTCGCTAGCGACGAAACTACGCAAATTCACTAACTTGCGCAGTGTAGCGAACGCTACCTTTTATGCTAGACTTCCTTCGCCACCTCAGACCTGGCGAAGCGCAATAGAGTAGATAGGGATTGTTTCAAAAAAAGTCAACATTTTTTCTAAGTCCCAAAAAAACGCTGGCGTGTTTTCTACATGATGGCTGATAGGCTGAAAAAGATCGAAAAATTTTTGGGGCTCCCCTTCCTCCCCCCTACATTTCCTGACTCATGGCAACTTACCTAGACAGTGGGCACATGTGTAGGGCAAAATAAAATTTTTATTTCCAGATTTGAAGGTTTTCTAGGCATTTGTAATGCAGATACGTGTTCCTCCATTGAAATTTGAATTTTGCGCCGTATGCAAATTAGCCTTCGCTAGCGCAACTTCGCTTTATATAGCGAAACAACGCTAGCGCAACTCCGCAACCTTACGCTACCCCTGTGCGCAACTTCGGATTTTAGTGAATTTGCGAACCGCTGGCAAAACTATGCCTGACGAAGTGCGGCGAAGTGCGGCGAAGCTGTGCCTGGCGCAACTTCGTATCTCAGTGAATTTGCCCCCAAATCTCTCTACATGCAGAATTTGAGCAAAAGGCAGTTATTTTGTTAGATTTTGTTTGTATTGGAATCAGTTTGAGTGATCTCTAAATCATCTGCTAGGAAAGGAACCCCCCCCCCATAAGATATATTGGATCTAACTGTCAATAAATATCTGACACCCAACTGCTGCAAGAAGAAAAAATGAAGAGAGAGGGATAGTGCAGAATATTTAATTGATTGTATTTAGAGAGTTTCTTAATTCAGTATGATGAAGCTTATATATAAAAAAATAATTTTCACAATAGTTCCCCTTTAAATAAAAGTTAGAGATGAAGCTATGTTTAGTTCAGCAGAAAAAGTTTAAAATGTAACAAAAAAATTTGGAAAATCAATCTTCTTCCTATTTTTGGAGGATTGAAGTAATACAAATGCTGTTAATGGAAGTCCACTTGTCAGAGGGTTATGATAATAAAGATGGGAGATGTTAAGTGCTTCAATGAGTGATTAAGCAGAGTCATTAGTGACATAAGAGCAGAAACAGGGCAAGCTTGTCTTAGCAAGGTATTAAATGTAGAAAGTGGACAGGGCAGATATGTGCAGACTGTGTGGTCCTTTTTCATCATGTAGTATGTTTACTTGCCCTTAATCATGATTTAATGTGACAATGATACCCCATTGCTATTTACATTTATAGGTCTAGATTATGGCTATTTTATTTAGAGAATCAAATATGACAAGTTTATGGGGATTCATTTAAGTGCATACTGACAAAGCGTGGTTTGGCTGCCCAAGATGTTATTTGTTTGTAACACACTCTGCAGCCATTATAAATGGGTTAATACCTTTCATGTATCTACTAGTGATGGGCACATTTTTTCTAACAGCAGGTAATTCTGTACCTCAACAAACATACCATGACCATAATGTATTATGAATAGGCATGTGCAGATATGGTAACACAACCTAAGAGACTGCAATCAATTGTGCAGGGTTACCATTTCAATATTACTGCATTCTGGAACTTGTACTGTATGCCAGCCATAGGGATTGCACCAGATGAATTGTGGCACACTAATATTATATAGTATTGCATGAATCAGACACCCATAGAAAAGCTTCCATGACTCTAAGACCCTTATGAAAATACTAAGCACACTATGCTTTTGCATGTTCTGAATCACTCAGCAGATAAAAAGCATCTTACAAAAAAGGCAAAGAAAGGAAAGGCACTACGATGCGAAATTCAGCCTTAAAGGGGTGCTTCACCTTTAAGTTAACTTTTAGTACTGTATGTTATAGAAAGGCTAATTCTAAGCAACTTTTCAATCTGCCTTAATTTTTTCTTTTTTTTTGAAGTTTCTAAGTTATTTGCCTTCTACTTCTGATTCTTTCCAGCTTTCAAATGGGGGCACTGACCCCATCTAAAAAACAAATGCTCTGTAAAGCTACAAATGTATTGTTATTGCTAATTTTTATTACTTTTCTTTCTATTCAGTCCTCTCCTATTCATATTCCAGTCTCATATTCATATCAGTGCATGGTTGCTATGGTCATTTGAACCCTCACAACCAGATTGTTAGAATTGCAAACCTTAGAGCTGTTGAATCCAAAGTTAAAAAACTCAAAAACCACAAATAATAAAAAATATAAACAAATTGCAAAATGTCTCAGACTCCACTCTCTACATTATACTAAAAGTTAATTTAAAGGTGAACAACCCCTTTAAGGTTGTCAAGGTGTAACACCAACAATGGCATGTTGAAAGGGTTACATACAGTGAGAGAGTATTAACTTGAACCTGGAAGGGAAGGGTTGGCATCTGGGCATGCTATTATACGTCCTTTAATTTTAGTGGTAAAATAGATACTAGACACAAAGGAAGTCCTGTACGTATTGTCTGATTAAGGCAGGTGTTTGGTAAACAGTTCCATTGCACTGTAGCTTGCCATTTTTTATGTACAGAATTAATTACAACCAGCAAATTTACTAGTATACATGAGCGCAAGCAGGAAGAAATGCATTTTACAGAGCATTTTAATGGGTAAATTCTGTGTCCATTTACTGAGCCTAACACTGTTCTGAAAGAAACCATAAAGAAGTGTAATTGAGCCTTATATCTTTTGTGTACTCAGAACAAAACCTGTTACCTTTACAAGTGTAAGGCTATTATGAACTGAGTGGCACAGTTAGCTTTACCCCTATAGATGAGACCTATTATTCTCAGGGGTGAGACCTCCTAATGGAGTGGAGGCAGGGTACAATTTAACTGTAATTTGTGATATATCCAAAGAATGGGTACTAGTGGTCCTTGGAGCATTAGCCAGAACAGATTTATTTTGAATATCCACAAAGGAGCATCGGACAATGAGACAGGGCACAGTCAGTGCATACTCACAATTAATTAGAGCAATATAATATAAATAATATAATATAAATAGAGCTTGTATCATACAGTCCACCCAGAGCTTCTCTTCTACTCAAGTGAGAATCTATCTAATCCTTATAACCTTCTAATACTCCTTGGTGGAGCCAAAAGCTGCTCATATAGGTAGGCCTAAACCTGGCTATCTCTCCTAAAAAGACCTGTGACAGGATGCTAATACTAATACTCATTGAAACCTATGCTCAGATGAGGGTTCCACTTCTCCTCTCTTCCCTTGGGGTAGATGCTGGCAAAAATCCCCTAGAACCGTACACTTACCCTTTTGTATTAAAGCCCACTGCCCACTGTTAGTGATCAAACTTGGGAAATCAAGGGGTCGTGCTTTGACCCAGACTAAGGGTACCTTTAGTGTTCACCTTAGAGGATTGCACAAAAAATGAGGGCACATTTAACAGTCCACTGCACAAGGAAAGAAACACAAAGAAACAACAGAATAGGCTTTGCATTGAATCTGCAACGAAGACACTAAAGAAACAATATAAAATAATATAGAATTAGTTCACATGAAGGTCAACTATGTCAATTGAAACTTAAAACCTGGGGATGTAAAATTGAGGTTTCACTGTACTAGTAAATATGCAGTTTAAATAAAAAAAATTAAAAATGACGTGGCATTTTGAATTACTTACAAAACAAAAGAAAACTCTTTGGCGCAAACAATCAAGTGAGTATACAGAAAATGTATCACAGGTCCTTTCCCTTTTTACTCTTCCCCCTATGTGCCACCTGCCTCTCCATCTCATCCCAAAACCAAGGGTTCTAATGGGAAGTTACTCCTGCACTGAACATTATCATACTGCATGAAACAGAAAAGAAGCTGCTGACAGAAAACTGTTGCCCAAAAAGGATAATATGGCCAATAACGTTATTGTACATTATAAACGTTAGTCTAGCATTATCAATTTAGACAGGAATCTCCTGACATCTGACAAACTCAACCCTTGGTTTATTATACAAAGTAGTGTTGCCCTGCACTGGTATATTTGCTTCAGAAACACAACTATAGTTTATATAAACAAACTGCCGTGTAGCCATGGGGGCAACCATTCAACACTGAATACAAAATGGATAACAGATAATTTCTGAAGAACCTCGTTATATACTACAGAGCTTAACTGTTATTTGCTGTATCCTGAGCCTTTTCTCCTTTTTCAGATTTGAATGGCTGCCCCCATGGCTATACCGCAGCTTGTTTATTTAAACTATTGTAGAGTTTCTGAAGCAAACACACCAGTTTTAACAGTGCAGCACAACAGTCCATGTATTTGCATTACTTTAAAAACTCATTATTTGATGTAACTGTTCCTTTAAGCTTGTGCGCAGCTGCTATCCCATAAATTAAAAATATTTCTTTGCTGACACTGCTATTGAGACAGTTTAAAACAGTGAGTGTTCCATCTTAGGACATGTAATTTTAGAACAGTTGTCCTGATACTTTTGCCCTACAAAGTTCCGCTATTGTGATAGAGGTAGAAGATGCCTGGTTTACAGGTACAGGGTGATAACCTGAAAAAAATTAACATGGAAATAAAGGTTCAGAGTGGTTTAGATGGGTACCACTAAACAGGTAATCATCTGTTTTATTGTGATGTTTGATTATTGTTGCTTATTACAGAAGCAAGCATTGTTGAATGGTCCATCTATTTTTATATATACTCTTGTAATTTATACACTCAATAGATTATGGATATGAACGGTGAAAAATTTGCGAAACGCATTGAAGTCAATGTGAAAAATCTGCAAAACGCATTGAAGTCAATGGGCGTCAAAATAATTTTGATGCTCGACAATTTTGACGCAAGCAACAATTTTTATACACGCAACTCTTTTGTCCAAATGCAGTGGCGGAACTACCGGGGGAGCAGGGGGTGCAAGCGGGCCAGGCCCCGCACCCCCTCAGGGCTCCCCGGCAGCCCGTGCACCACTGAAATGCGGGCAGAATGGAGGGGGCGGGGGCCCGGCTGCGCGTCATGCACCAGGACCCATCCCCCTCTAGTTACGGTACTGTCCAAATGCATTAAAGTCAATTGTTGAATTTTCGCCGCAGTTTCGCAAAAACATTTGCAGGTGGCAAAGTTCAGAAATCCATGCATGACAAATAAATTCGCCCATGACTACCTATTACCTCTGAGTGCCATTACTCTAAATCATCTGGTTTTGATTCATTATATTTCTGAGCAAATATTTGAAACTATCCACCCAGAAGGGCCCTTCCTATAACCTTTTGTTTTAGCAGTGTTGAAAATTAGTCGGTTTTCACTAAGTTCCATTAAAATTTATATTTTTCCATCAAAATGATTTGCCTGTTTGTGCATGGATTTTTTTTAACCACGGGTATGAAGCTGACACACATACATTCAATAAAATTCAGTAAAAAGCCAGTAGCAGAAAAGACAAGACTTAAAGGTTTTCTGGGTGAATCAATATAATATTGTTACCCTGCAATGATCAAAATTGATTGTTTGCAATTTGTTTTGCTAGGAATTTTCTTTTTTTTTTACACAGGATAACATGAAGAAAATGCCCATTGATTCCAGTGCATTTGGCAAAAGAAAAAATGTGGCGAAAAAAGGCTCATTGTCTCCAATGCAATTGTTTTGTAAGTTATTCAAAATTTCTGCATTTTCACAAAGTTTCTTGCTCATCAATAATATATTTATATAAATGTGCTACTTCATAGCTTGTTATATTATGTTATGAGTTCTAAGGTCCACTTTGTCTTGCAGATAATTTGTGTAGTATCTATGCAGAAAACAATGGATTTGGAGCATTATAAATAAATGTCAAATGTTAAATATGGCTCTCTAAACCCCTATAGAATGAACACTTTCTTAAAAATCAGACTTTTGCTTCCATAAATTTATTAACTTGCAGATGCAGGGCAAACAAATAAAGTCACTTGGTGGTTATTGGCAACCACTGGACTTAAATATTTACTCATTAAATCCAAGTGATATTTGGTAATTCTTTTTAAAGTGAGCTGGTGGAAAAAAGTAAAAAAGGATTAATTTAATTATACAAAACATAATAACACCACTAATATTGATAGCGCTTGAAAATAAAAACGTAAGACACTCATCAATATGTGAGCTTAACTCAGGAGATAGGTATTACAGCCAGAAAAGCAAATATCAAATGCTATGGATTTACTGATACAGCACATACAAACATTTATAATATCACTATTCATTATTGACAAAAAAAAGGCAATCTGTGCTACTTGTTTTATTTTAAAAACAGATATCAAGATAGGGATAAAGATAGAGAGAGGCAAATACTAGATATGAAGAGTGCTCTTTTTTCAAGTTTAGTTCTTGCGATAAGTGTAAACTTTAATGTCATCTGTCATAAATCTTTCTATTTCAATATGTGGTATCCATGAAATAAAATGGCTTTATGGTTACAATGTTTTGAACACTCAATTGTCGCCATTAGTGATGGGAGAATATGTCCTGTTTCGCTGAAAAAGTCACAAAACAGAGGAAAAATTTGTGAAACTTCGAAAAATTCTAGAAACACATTGAAGTCAATGGGCATCAAATAATTTTCACTCGTGACAATTTTGATGTGAGCAACAATTTTTGTACACGCGAGTGTACTGTCCAAACGCATTAAAGTCAATGGGCGTCCGAATAATTTTGACGTCAATTTTTATGCATGCAGCAATTTTGACGCGCGCCAAATTGTTTTTGTCTTGGTGAATTTTTCTCAGTGAATTTTTGTTGCAGTTTCACAAGTTTATTCGAGGGCCACAAGACATGTAAATTTGCCGCAAATCCATGCCTGGCGAATGTATCCGCCCATCACTAGTCTCGATATATTCTATTCAAGATTCAAAGTCTATAAAATCAAACTAATAAGGGCATGGCACTCATAAGTACAAGTATGGGCCAGTCAAATGCCCTAAGCAAAGGAAACAAAGGAAAAACATTACCAAGTGGAATATACAACCCACTCAATTACTAAACATACTTTCATAGCAGCTGCAGCCTGACAACATTCCTACAATAAGTACATCACATTTCTATAGAAATAAGCACACTAGTGATGGGCGCATACTGGTGTTGATATGTTTTGATATGTTGATATTAAAGTATCTGTATTTTAAGATTAGAAATTAAAGCTGTGGATTTTTCAATCCCAAAATTGATGTTCTTATTGTGCCTTGGGGAGAATATAATATCGGTACAAAGGGCAGGGGCTATCCTGCCCAATTTGCAGCTCGAGGCAGCCTTCGCTTTTGCCGCCCCCCCACCTCTTACCTTCAGCGCCGGATGAGTCCACGTCGCTAGTGCAGAGAGCGAAATTGCTCCCTCTGCACTAGAAGAGCCGAATTTCCGGGTTGAAAACCGGAAATTCGGCTCTTAGTTACCAGGAGCAGCATTTTTGCCGCCCCTGGCAACCAGGGGGGCGCTGCCGCCTGAGTCGAGTGCCTCAACTCACCTGATTGGCGGAGCGCTCCTGACAAAGGGTGAGTTATGGAGGTAAGATTTAGTGGGGTATCTTACTCCAAGGTGCTTGACACTCCCCTTTTCATTTGGGTAACCATATTTTGAATCTGGACATTAAACATTAAATAAATCCAATAGGATTGTTTTGCAACAAACATGGATTCATGCAGCTTAGTTACTATCAAGTACAAACTACTGGTATTCTTTTATCACTACAGAGAAAAAGGAAATCATTACATACATTCTACCATTACTTGTCTGGGTAAGTAACAGCTCATCAGAAGGCTTAATTATTGATCTAGTATATTTATATTAATAAAGATTCACCCCTTTATTACACCTATGTGGTTCAGATCATAAGTTTACAATCAGCTTAAATATAAGGTACTGAGGCTATAGGTTCTACCTTAACATATTTATTTACACCTCTAAGTACAATGTCATATAATGCTTTTTATTATTATACCATAGTATCAATGCATACAATTACTTTGCTGAAAATATAAAATAGATTAAGGTATTTTAGCAGTGTTGATGAAGTAACACTTTTCCCCAATCCCTTTTCACCAAGAGAAAATGGTCATAGGCCTATCAACATTGAAGCAGAAGCAGAACATTAAAGCAGAACTTTAGGGGGTTATTTACTAAAAATCACGAAAAAATTTTATATATAAAATCAGACTTTTAAAAAATCACAATTTTTTTCGGAAATTATTAAACCCTGAGGATGGGACAAGTCCAAATTGAAAATCCGGCATCTCAGACCTGTCAATGGGAGAAGTCCCAATTATTATTTGATGTGTGCTGGGTTTCGTGCAATACCCCGAAGTTTGAGGAGTTTTCTGGAGAAAATTCCCAAAAAAATCCTGAAATTCGTGAAAATCGAATGAAAAAAAAATCAGAAAAAATCGTGAAAATCTGATTTTTTTACCGCAAAGCTAATTTTTGGGAAAATGTAATAATAAATAAGTGTAAAAACCCGTAAAAATATTGAGATAAATTCAGACGTTGATAAATAACCTCCTTAGTGTCCTTCCAGTAAATAAAAAGAAGAATTGTTATTTCAATTACGGAGCGATACAACTATTAGGGATCCAAGCAAAATCATAAACACTAATCATATAGCTTATCAAAGTCATCTCAGAAAATATTTTCCTATTAAGAAAATAATTATATGTTAATCGTGTTCTGATGAGTTTAAAATATAATTGTTAATGTTTTCCATTTTTTTTCTGGCATCAAGTGAGTACAGTATGTCATGCTAAGTGTCTCCCTTACTTTTCACAGTAAGTTAGTTTTATTAATAACATTTCCTGATCCATTAAGCAACAAAATTCAAATTGCTTTGATAATATACCTTTGCATTCATGTGGTGAGGGGTTTTCAGTTTTCGGAGTAATTAAACAATATGCAAATTACATGTAAATATCTTGAAAAATTATGAACTCAGAAAGTACTTTTACTTGCAGCCTGATCACGCTTAAAGACAAATTCACTCTGCATAATTCTTCCTATATGAAGCAGAGTGGTTCATCTCACCAAACCCTTCATAATAGTTATTGGCTGATGCTTCAGTAGAAGGACTTAGTTCTGTGAAATAGCTGAAATAATGTTTATTTTTTACAGTGGGGGGAAACTGATTGATTGTGGCATTAAAAGTGAAACCTCTCTATTTAATCCTCTTTACAGAGTCTTTTAAGTTCTCCATATCAGTTTTCTGACCATGTATTGATTAATATCTGCTCTGGCGGAGCTAACAGTAGAAAGGACAAAAAACCCACACACAATCTAAATCCCTGTCTGTTTACAAATGATGACCTTTAGAGACCCCCCAGGCTCTGCACAAATGAAATACTTGTCTTGGAAAAAAATTGGAAATAAAAAGATTTTTGGTGCCAATATTTTAGAAATATAAAAAAATGGGATAGAGTTCTGGTATTTAAAATGTGATCACACTGAAAACTAAAAAAAAAAATGAGCAAATAAATTTGTGTTTATACTGTATACACTGTAGAATAAGTTGAAACCTCACAGGAGGTCATTTATAAAGTTCACGCAGCAAATATTTATTTGCAAATGGTTGTATTGCCCATGCTTTTTCCGGAATGCTAAAATATTGCACTGCTAAGTTTTTGCAAACTTGCATTGTGAATACGTTTTTGCAAATTAGATGGGAATTTGTGCAAGCTCACCCAATTTGCGAGATTGTTGCGTGTGAAAATTTGCAAAACTGTTTTGTGAATATTTTCTCCACCACCAAAGTTGTGGTGTAATTCAGTTGCAGACTGTGCACATAAATATTTGCAATTTTGCAATATTTGACATATTTAAAAAGCTCTTATAGACATTCACATTGTGAAAAAAAAATCGCAATTCTGTTTGCACCACACTTATTCAGCATTATAAATATAACCATGTGCATGGCAAATATATTCACTTTGCAAACCAATCTGCCTTGCCCGAAGTTTATAAATGAGTCCCACAGTCTCTGAAATTTGTGCCCTACACCCTTACAAGAGAAAATGCATTGGAGACCAGCATTCCTTCCTCACTTCTCTTCTGCTAAACTCACCTTCTGCTGCCCAGGTCCTGGCCTCGTCTGCAGTGATTTGGTTATAAGCTAATTAGCTAATTAGAAATTTAGCTTTATCAATATTTGGTGAATGTTGGGCACAAATTATTGAAAAGTGATATAGGACACACAGTTTACTTTACCAATAATAAAAAGGTCACAATTTGACTGTGTCCCGTTAAAACAGTATTCACATAAATGAACAGCAATAAACCAGTTTCAGCATACAAAAAATAAAACAATACTTTTATACAAGTATCACAGAGAATCTTTTGGTTTTATTCTCAGTATTATCACAGAACATGTAATTTGCCCTTTAGGGCAACATTACTGAAAGGAAAACGTTTTTAGATAATTAACTACAGAAGAATTTGAAACCAGCATACATATAGGGGATTTTTTACTAAACCACAAATTAATCTGGTTGGATTTCTTTGGCAAAAACTGGAATATTTTGTAGATTATATTCCATTTGGTATGTGCCAAGCCACACCTCAATGTGAAGACATTCTGGTTTAGCCTGAAAATAAAAAAAAATGGGGTTTTCGGGCAAAGACCCCAAAAAATCTAGAGATTCTGGGAAAGAGTCAAGAGTAAGATTTGGTTTTTGCTCAATTTTATCTGTTTTTTTCCTGATTAATAATAAATAAGGTCAAATCGAGCATGGGAGTTTAGTTGTGGTTTTTTTTCTGTTTTTGTTTTTATAAAATATGATATAAATTCGGGCTTTAGTAAATAACCCCCATACTGATCCTCAAAATAGTAACAATCCATTATTTTTTTAGTGATTGACTATAATTCATATTTGTTTTTTTCCCCAAATTGAAAAAAAATTGAGGAAATTAATTTTAATTTGAATATTTTCAAATAACTTTGTTCAGAAATGTAAAGATTTAGCAATCAAAACAGTCTAGAAAATTCAGCAGTTTAAACCTAATGACCTTTGGAGGTGCATTTTCAACACTCAAGCTATTTTATAATTGGAGTCAGATTTTAAAAATAGAGCAATGTGAATTTTGTAGCAATGTGAATTTTGAATGAACACAACCATTTATTTCCAATTTGAGGGTTTGTTTTGTAAATATGCTAGATGTCAAGATATAAAATTGTAATTGTGAAAAAAAGTTGATCGAGTTTAATTTTTTCTAACCAAATCTATAAAAAAAAATACAAATTCAAACATATATAAATAAACCTCCCCATGTGAGTCTTACTCAATTAGAGTGAGAGTGATAATGTGATTAGCCTATCACATTGTGAGGGCAGAAAATCACCCTAACTCTAGGCCTCTGCCTGGCAACAACATAAGTACAGTTGCAGAACACCAAAATTGCATAAGCCTTGTTTTTTTTTTTTTTTGTTTCCCTTTCAACCCCCAAGTCTGCCTGGAACTTTTGGTCATCGAGTTACCTTTTCTCCATAACCCAAGGTTCCAAGGATCCTTACCCTACCATATATTTAAAAAATATTCCATTGATGTTTTGTAGAATTACGTTTGATGTTTCTACCAGAAACCACCTAAGTCTATACTCAACACACACAAATTTCTGCACAACACTGCACTTACTTGTAGACACTGGTGCTCCTCAATCCCCAGTTGTGCCAATCCAATTCCAATATAATGCACAAAAGAAGTTTAGACCACACATAACATTTTCTATGGGCAGGTATCAATCGTCATTTATTATGAAGCAGAAAACAAAAGGCACACACTTTTGGAGACAAACCTCTACCTTGTCAATGAGTTTACCTGTCCATGCATCTGGCAAACCAAAAGTGAGAATGGGTAGTATTTGCATTACATTTTGATACCAGAATAACAAAAGAATAACCTATTGAGATTTCTGTGCAGTTATTTCTCCCAAATAACATACTTACATTTATTTTACTTACAGTATACTAAAGAAATCTAAAAGCGTACCTGCTTTCTGAAAAAGATGATATCCGCTGGCAGTCAATAACCACAGGTGATAATTTGCCTGGGAGATACAAATTTTCTTTCACATCCCACAAACGAGAAATAGTCCTTATGCCGATTAAATTGACTCCTTCAGTGACTTTTGCCCTATCAGACAAAGCAAACACAATTTTTTAAAATGAGTAAAATATGTTTACAAGTTGCTGTCCCTGTATTCTTCTATGGGAATAAACATTTTAAAAACAAAATAAAAACATAAACATGCTAGATATTGTATAAATCAGAAACACCTTCAGCATTGAAAAATATATGCAGGTGCTTGGTAAATAGTCATAAACAGATATATATATATATATATATATATATATATATATATATATATATATATATATATATATATATATATATATATATATATATATTGAGTAAATGTTAGATATTTTAAAAGAAACATTGTGCAACACTGTGCAATACAAAATGTTTTCAATATAGTTATCCCAAAATGTAGTCTATAAAGGCTGGAGTAAACAGATGTGTATTGTAATAGCCAGAACACTACTTCCTCCTCTGCAGCTCTCTAACCTTTTATCAGTCAGTAATCAATCACTGACTTGAAATGGGGCATATGGGACAAAACTGCTCCTTTAGTTTGCTTTTTAATCTGACCTGCATGCTAAGGATGAAAATCCAACTAACTGTTAAAAGCTATTTCCCATGTGGTGCTCTTTCAAGTTATTGACTGGTAACAGGTTAGAGAGTTGCAAAGGAGTAAGTAGCATTGTGGCTAATGTGTTAGACATTTGTTCACTCCTACCGTTATAAATTTTTGCTTATTACAATAACTACATTTGGAACATTTTGCACAGCCTACACATTTAGGTGCATATTTATCAAGGATAAAGAACCAAGGATTGAAAAATCTTCAAAATTCTAATTCAAAAAGACCAATCAAAATTAAGTCAAAGTTTTGTTTTTTTGGTCGAATAGGTCCATTTTCGATTTGAATAGGTCCGTGGTCGAATTTGAATCGTATGAATCGAAAGGAGTAACGCATTCGATCAAATTCGATTTGAAGTTTTTACCAAAAAAAAACTTTGATTTTTTAAAGTCCACCAATTGACTCCTAATAGGTTCTAGGAGGTCCCCCATAGGCTAAAACAGCAATTTGGCAGGTTTTAGATGGCGAATGGTCGAAGTCGAAGAGACTGCATAATAAATTTCGATGTTTGAATTTTCAAATTTTTTTCAAATTTGAATCGAATTTGGACTATTCTCTAGTCGAGGTACACAAAAAATATCTCAGAATTCGAATTTTATTTGAAAATTTACCTCAACCTCGATAAAACTGCCCGACATGTTTTTTTCATATAAAAAATTTAGCAGCATGGTCTTAAGAAATCCAAATATATCTGCAGCTGTCAAATTCAACCTCCATGAGCACAACTTCTTAAACAGTACTTCATTTGTACAGTTCCGCATAGTTACATGCTAGCAATGATTTAGGCAAACCCCCTCCCCAGAGAAATACTTTTTCAGCAGGGAGAATTATTGAAAGAATTTAGAAATAAAGATTCCCTGGTTAAAAAGCAAAAGGAGGAATTAAACCTGCTAAAAAGGGACCATTTTCTATTTATTGCACTTCTGCATTTCCATGTTTTTTTCCCTTTAAACACTTGCAGTTTCTGCAGATCCATTGCCTGACAATGTAATATTATTGCAGTAATTAATTTTGTTCACAGCAGGAACCTAATCCATTTATCTCTGGCAAATTGGCTTCAGCATCGGCACTTTCTGCTATTCCATTACAACTATCTGCTGCCCAAGAACAAAGTAAAAGGAAGAAATACATATATAAACATGATATTTCCAAACTTGAATCCAATAACATTCAAAATTGACCAGTATGATTTCCTTGACAGACAATTCTGTTTAACTGTGTATCAAGATATGAAAGGGAAGTCACAATACTGGATAATCTTTGATGGCAATACAATGTAGAGGAGATAAAGCTTTTAAGATATCTTGTAGGAAAGAAAAGCACAATATGCCATGAGTCAGCGCTAATGGGAATCTTAATTACCCAACATTTGCTTTAACACAAACTGGCTCCTGTTCAGAAGCATTAATATTTTATGGATTTAACATTGAAGGAACAGAGAACACATTTAATCCTAATGTCGTATATACATATATATATATATATACATATATATATATATATATATATATATATATATATATATATATATATATATGTGTTGTATAAATATTTACTAACTTTGGAACCACATAACCATATACATCACATCATCACACTTTTTCTTTTGGAATTTATTAGGATTATTAGATTATCATGTTCCTGCAATAAGATAGCTGACAGTATAAGGGTTAATGAGTCCATTTAAGCGAGATCTGTTATTGCCATTGCTTCTGCATGATCTTCTTAGTACATTTTCAAACCTATTTCAATGCTTTAAATTACATTTTTTGTGTGCCTCAGCCTTTGTATTAATTCATCAGTTTTTTTCAATATTTTTTCCTATAAAATGTTATTTTCATCTTGTTGAACTCATACAGATGGACCAAACTTGATATAGACATTTGGCTGAGATAACTCGCCATCTCCTACCACATTATTCCATTTAAATATATTGTCCAACTTTAAAATTGATATGACATATTTTGTGATTGTATACTATGCTGCTCCAACTTTAGCAGGTCAAAATCGAATGCCACCACCAATCCTCTCTGCACTGCATAATAACGTCAAGAAAACACCATCATCCACTGCTAGTTATTGTGAAGAGTTTGTAATAAGAAACATCACCACAATGCTGAAATCCAACACTGATTAAAATGCCTTAGGAAAAATAAGAATGTATTTAATACTGATAATTTACTGTCATCTGGCTTTCCCTTAGAAATTGCCTCAAGAGAACAAACTGCATTGTAAGTAGTAATGTAGGGTATGGTATTTATTACATTATGTAGGCCAGAGCAATTGCAAAAGAACTAATGTTTTTTTTTTTACACAGAGCTCGAAAGAAGAGTTACAATTATTCAGCCAGGTTCCTTTGCTTGGAGATTCACCATGTACCAAACTGATTAAGGTGAGAGGAGAAATAAAATTTTATACCTAATATTCATTTCAGTGACATTTTTACAAGGGAGATAGACATTTGGGTAGTGATGGGCAATTTCCGTGGGAAAATGGGCAACGAATTTCACTGCAAGCAAATTAATTAGCGAAGCTGTGGCTATAAACCGCCGTCGAAAAATCTGCCGTGTCAAAATTGCCGTGCGTGCCCATTGACTTCAATACGTTTTGTGATATTTATTTTTTTTTGCCGTTCCGCAGTAAATTTGCTAAATTTTTGGCAAAGCAAAATGGCACAGATTCGCCCATGACTACATTTGGGGAATGGAAATTATCCCTTATTGGGCCGCAAAATTAATAATGTACAAAGCTGTGTCATGAGCAAAAATAATGAGTACAATCTTATTGAATGAAATCTCATTGATAACCAAAGTTCTGTACCACCTCAAGGCCATTAATGTAAAAAATACATTTAAACGTTGAAAGTTGCTTCTATAAACTCGGAAATAAGGCATGTGGTTTTGGGGGACACCATGTGATCTAGGATAATCCAGCTTGTTCTTACAACATGAAAAGAGCATTTTGATATCCAGCATTCCACAGCATTCAGACCTTGTTCTAAAATGTGAATTCCAATCCGCTATCTGTGTAATGTCAAGAAATAAAAATTGCATTGTTCAATTAACTTTTAAGAATTCAACTATTTAAGCTTGAAAAATAAAATATCTTGAATGTTGAAAATACACCTCCCATTGACTTCCACAGAAGTTTGCCAGGTTTTAGTTTTCAGTTTAATTTTTTTAGATTTATTTTTTCAATTGATATATGTTGAAAATTTGAGTTTGAAAACCTTGAATTAAAAAAAATGCAAGATTTTCTTGAATTTTAAATTTTAATAAATAGGCCCCCTAGAGAGATTTTATGAAAGGATGGTTATATATGGTTACAAGAAACACAATTAAAATGGGAAAATTAGTCTATGCATCATTTATCAGCTCTCCTGGAAGACAAACTTGATCTACATACCTCCATATGGTCACCTTGGGATATGTTTCTCTCTGAACAACCATAGGATTACTAACGTCCATATTGCAATCATGATTAGACTTTGCATGGTTTGATTTAGTTGTATTATTTTATTTTGTGTATATTATTGTGTTTATTATTTTCTTATGTACTATTATGATTTAATTCATATGTTGATAAATATGATAAAGAGTTATAAAAAAATTGTAAAATTGTTTTTGCATTATGACTACTATATACAACCCTCTCCCCGCAATCTTTTTTACTGACCATTTTGTAATCAGAAGTCCATTGTGAAGGATTTTTGTGCACTGTTAAAATAATTTGCTACCTGACAGAGGTAAACAGCGCCTACCCAGTGGATACTTTAGGCTCAAGAAGACCCTATAAAGAGGCGGGGTCAAGCTGGTGCCATTTTGCTTGGCAGTGCTTAGAAAGAAGGAGAGATTGTGATACACAGACAGTAGGGCTCCTTTTTGGCTCCATCTTCAGTTGCCCTAAAATGGATGCAGTCATTCTATAAAATGGCACCATTCAATATAGGTGCCATATTGCACCCTACAAGTTGGTTTGGATGAATTGCAAGTGGGCATTGATAAAGCTGCTCACCAAAAGGTGCAATCTCCCAAGCAGTCCCAGGGTTTCTGCTTCACAGACTGTGATAGCATGGACCAACAAGGATCCCTCCTAGGCTACTGTCCCAGCCCTGGAAAAAGTCCTGGAAGCTCTGCTCAAATTTCCCTAAGTTGAAGGTTGCCTATTTAAGAGCTTTGCTTGTTGGGACGGCTTCCACCTGAGCTTTTCACCTCTGGGGATGAGATGGCCACTCTTGTCCATAATGCTGCATCCTTCCTTGCTGCTTTCCAAGAAATCTTTGGTGCTCTGGGACTTAAGATTAATACCTCTGTCTGACTGATGAAGATTTACCTGAAGCTTTTCCATGTTTGGTCCTTGTAAAGTAGCAAATTAATAACTTTTAAGTTTACAAAGCAGAGGATTGGGTAGGATCAGTTTACTTGGCTGAGGCTTAATTACTATGTGTATTTTGTGCCCTTCCATTATAACCAGAATAATGGAAGGGCACAAAATACACATAGTAATTAAGCCTCAGCCAAGTAAACTGATCCTACCCAATCCTCTGCTTTGTAAACTTAAAAGTTATTATAAAAACACATCTAAAGGATTACTGTGATACCTACCTTGCAATATAGTTAAACAGGAGAAACTGTACAAGAGAAGATATTAATGAAAATATCCCTTGCAATAGAATATTACTGTAACTGTGAATTATTCTGTTTAAATTGATGTTGTTTTACTTTTAATTATGTCTTTAAATCATTAAAAAAGCCCTTACAGGGAAAGTTTTATATTTGCATGGCTGATTCCAGTTAATCATATACTGATAAATTTACCTTTATTTGTATTTATAGGTATTGATTTCTTGCTACACATGCAAGATTGATGTAAATAAGACTATAAATTATGCATAGCAATACAATATTATTATGCTTGGTTAGGCAAAGTCAATTTTTGCAGGTATGATTTATTGGTACATGTGCATAAACCTTACATATTTTTTTTTTTGCTTTGGTGATGTTCAAAACTTCTTGTTTTTAGCGTTATTCTTTCCTTCTTTATTTTTTGCTTGCTTAGGTTAAACTGCAAATAAAAATTGTGCAAATATATATATGTTAAGCTTGTATCAAAGGATTACAGATAGTGTGTGTGTGTGTATGCATTCAGCTCAGTTTTATACTGATGCAAAGAACATTGAGACCCATGCTTTCCTGGATTTTTCTAAAGTATGCCACTGCCACTTTAAGAAAGAAGCGATAAAATGATTAGGGACTGCCACTGTAAAGTGTGAAAATGCATATGTAGCTTAGGGTTAGAGATGTCGCGAACTGTTCGCCGGCGAACTTGTTCGCGCGAACATCAGGTGTTCGCGCTCGCCGGAAGTTCGCGAACGTCGCGCGACGTTCGCCATTTTGGGTTCGCCATTGTTGGCGCTTTTTTTTGCCCTCTCACCCCAGACCAGCAGGTACATGGCAGCCAATCAGGAAGCTCTCCCCTGGACCACTCCCCTTCCCTATAAAAACCGAAGCCCTGCAGCGTTTTTTCACTCTGCCTGTGTGTGCTGAAGAGATAGTGTAGGGAGAGAGCTGCTGCCTGTTAGTGATTTCAGGGACAGTTGAAAGTTTGCTGGCTAGTAATCGTTTTGATACTGCTCTGTTATTGGAGGGACAGAAGTCTGCAGGGGTTTGAGGGACATTTAAGCTTAGGTAGCTTTGCTGGCTAGTAATCTACCTTCTACTGCAGTGCTCTGTATGTAGCTGCAGTGGGCAGCTGTCCTGCTTCTGATCTCATCTGCTGACTGCTGCAATAACAGTAGTCCTTGTAAGGACTGCTTTTATTTATTTTTTTGTTGTTTTACTACTACTACTACTACTACTACTATAAGAGCCCAGTGCTATTAGTCTAGCAGTGTTGGGGAGTGGGACTGGTGTGCTAATCTGCTGCTCCTAGTAGTTCAGCAGCACCAACTTTAATTTTTTTTTTTTAATATTCATTTTTTTTTATTTTACTTTTTTTATTTTACTACCGCTGTAGTAGTGTATAAGTTGACCTTTTAGGCATTATTTGCCCTGTAGGCATTATTTGCACACTGTTTTCTTCAACCCGCCATCTAGCTGTGTGACCTTGTTCACATTCTGTCTAAATATCCATAATATTATCGTCTCTAGAAAAACCACTTGAGTTACTTTTTTTCAAGCAGCATTCATATATTTTACGTAATCCGTATCCACCGCTGTAGTAGTGTATACGTTGACCTTGTAGGCATTGTTTGCCCAGTTTTTTTGGCCGCAGCCACTGAAGCACAGAGGCCAGAAAAAATATGCCATATAAATGCTGAAAATAGTAATTTTTTGCCATACGTTGACTCAACGTATATGGCAAAAAATGACTATTTTCAGCATTTATATGGCATATTTTTTCTGGCAACTGTGCTTCAGTGGCTGCGACCAAAAAAATGCATATTTTCTGCATTTATATGGCATAATTTTTCTGGCCTCTGTGCTTCAGTGGCTGCAACCAAAAAAATTTATATTTTCAGCATTTATATGGCATAATTTTTCTGGCAACTGTGCTTCAGTGGCTGCGACCAAAAAAATGCATATTTTCTGCATTTATATGGCATAATTTTTCTGGCCTCTGTGCTTCAGTGGCTGCAACCAAAAAAATTTATATTTTCAGCATTTATATGGCATAATTTTTCTGGCAACTGTGCTTCAGTGGCTGCGACCAAAAAAATGCATATTTTCTGCATTTATATGGCATAATTTTTCTGGCCTCTGTGCTTCAGTGGCTGCAACCAAAAAAATTTATATTTTCAGCATTTATATGGCATAATTTTTCTGGCAACTGTGCTTCAGTGGCTGCGTCCAAAAAAACTGGGCAAACAATGTCTACAAGGTCAACGTATGGCGAAAAATTACTATTTTCAGCATTTATATGGCATATTTTTTCTGGCAACTGTGCTTCAGTGGCTGCGTCCAAAAAACTGGGCAAACAATGCCTACAAGGTCAACGTATGGCAGTTGTTTAAAGAGAACAGTAGATTACTAGCCAGCAAAGCTACCTAAGCTAAAATGTCCCTCAAATCCCTGCAGACTTCTGTCCCTCCAATACAGAGCAGTATCAAGCAGATTACTAGCCAGCAAGCTTACTATCATCTGTCCCTGAAATCACTAACAGCTCTCCCCCTACACTATCTCTTCCAAGCACACACAGGCAGATTTTTCAGATACATTTTTGCCCTTGATCCCCCTCTGGCATGCCACTGTCCAGGTCGTTGCACCCTTTAAACAACTTTAAAATCATTTTTCTGGCCAGAAATGTCTTTTCTAGATGTTAAAGTTCGCCTTCCCATTGAAGTCTATGGGGTTCGCGAACCGTTCGCGAACCGCTCGCATTTTTGCGCAAGTTCGCGAATATGTTCGCGAACTTTTTTTCCGACGTTCGCTACATCCCTACTTAGGGTTGTCATCTGGACGGTATTTCACAAGCCTAGACTGAATTATAGCAATCTTACCTGCAGTGTTTATTTAGATGAGCATTCTAAATAAATTATACTCAACATGCCAGCCTATGGTTTCTGGGTGTGTATTCTAACTCTGTATAGTTTTTGTACTCATTACTGCCTAATTGCTTGGATTCCTCGGATCTGGCTATAATCATAGAATGTGTCAGAACAGTCAAGTCATCTGCTCACTGTAAGATTCCTGTTAACCTACTGCAGCATCTAAATGTATTTCAAGACACAGTTTGATATGCTGCATAGTAGCAATATGCATAGTCATATGCTTAACAAAAGACAAACTGACCCCCATTAAATACTTATCCAATATGTCCGTGAAAACGCCAGCATACATACACTTTGGACTCCAGTCCTTAAGAGGGAAATAAATGAGCTGGAGAGAGTACAGAGATGTGCAACTAAATTGGTTAGAGGGATGGAAGACTTAAATTATGAGGGTAGACTGTCAAGGTTGAGGTTGTTTTCTCTGGAAAAAAGGCGCTTGCGAGGGGACATGATTACACTTTACAAGTACATTAGAGGACATTATAGACAAATAGCAGGGGACCTTTTTACCCATAAAGTGGATCTCCGTACCAGAGGCCATCCCTTCAGACTAGAAGAAAAGAACTTTCATTTGAAGCAACGTAGGGGGTTCTTCACAGTCAGGACAGTGAGGTTGTGGAATGCACTGCCGGGTGATGTTGTGATGGCTGATTCAGTTAATGCCTTTAAGAATGGATTGGATGATTTCTTGGACAGACATAATATCAAAGGCTATTGTGATACTAAACTCTATAGTTAGTATAGATATGGGTATATAGAATTTAATTAAAAGTAGGGTGTGTGTGTATGGATGCTGGGTTTTCATTTGGAGGGGTTGAACTTGATGGACTTTGTCTTTTTTCAACCCAATTTAACTATGTAACTATGTAACTATGTAACCATGTTGTGCACTGAAAATAATCAAATCAGATGTAAGAGTTTATTTTAAGGAGGATATGACAGAAACAATTCTATTTTTAAGACCAGTACTTTAGTTTTGGGTTGTATTTAATAGCAATTCTATAGCTATATGACAGGTTATTTGTATATTATATAAATATAAGTGTGTTTTTTTTTGATTTTTCAATTGTTTTTGATTTGGTAATTTAACTCTGAATTTGGTTTAGAATTACCAAAGAATGTGTTTTGTATTTATGAGCTTGGCAGTGATAATATGCCTCGTATGTTGTGTACTTAACTTTCAATCAACATGGAAAATATATTAGTATATTAAAGTAACAGTAACACCAAAAAATAAAGCATTTTAAAGTAATTATAATATAATAAACTGCCAGAATGTACCAGCTGTATGTTTGCTTCAGAAAGACTACTATAGTTTATATAAACAAGCTGCTGTGTGGGGGCATCCATTCAAGTTGGAAAAAAGAGAAAAGGCGCAGGTTACATAGCACATAACAGAAAAGCCCTCTCTAATAAAATGGTGTTTTATCTGTTATATGTAACCAGTGCCTTTTCTCCTTTTTTCAGGCTTGACTGGCTGCCCCCATGGCTACACAGCAGCTTGTTTACATAAAATATAATAGTCTTTCTGATATAAACACACCAATTTACTAGTGCAGAGCAACAGTTTTAATTACTTTGATACACTTTAAGTTGTTGGTGTTACTGTTCCTTTAAAGACAGAGGAGTCCAAGTATTTATGTACCTACTCCACAGCCCTGGTTTCCTCATGTAACTGCAGGAGTCAAGCCCTGTCTAAGTTCAATGAACAGGTCTTGCAGCTTTAACTGTATGCTGGTAAAAATTATTTATGGATGCCAAAGTCACATACAGTAGGTATGTTATAGATAAAAGTGCCTGTATTTTTTTTTTTAAATCTTGCCAAGCTATTAAATCTATTTATTTATTTTTAGGCCAGATTTCAATAAATGTATTATTATGTGAAATAAAGCCTATATAAGTCTACCAAAGTGCACCATTAGGTATTGATTTTTATGTATGTGCCTCCAAAGAATATCTCCTCCCTTTTCTTTTTCCTAAACAATGCTCTACTGTCTGCTCTCTTCGCATTTTTTAGAGGATTAATAAAGTGGTCAGGAAATGGCTTGCAGTTGAAGACAGCTTCCCCCTGTGACATTAAAGCAGTGCATTCTGGATATATTTATCTGCTACTTACAAACAGATACAGTATATTAAAAGGATGTTTAATAGAAGTCTGAGTTATGAAAATACAATGCCCAATTGAATATGGATCTATTCATTTTTAAACCTTTAAAGGTAATATCAAATGCAGTCACTTTATTTTAACATTTTTTTAACATTTTTCTTAGCTTGGCATAAAATATTGTGCATAAAATATGCAAAATATGCAAAATGAAAACATCCAGCTAGAATACTTTATTGGCTCTTCTTCAGCATTTATGATGTCCCCACTCACCCCCTTTCTTTAATGTATATTAAGAAAAAGTACTATGCTAAAAAAAAGTTTGGCAAGTAAAATATGTTGTGACTCTCAACTTTAGCACTGAAAAAAAAGAGAGTGATTAAAAAGAGAGTGTTTACAAAAGACAATTCCCCCAAGAAAAGCATGACACAGCCTGAGAGTTTATGTACAGTAGTTTAAATGTTGTTGTCAAGAAGATATCACAAAAGGTTTTATTTTAATTATGTAATTAAATTGCACAAATCACCATTGTGTCACATTGTCAGTGATAGACCAATGCACGTAGGAGCACTCTACATCATCCATTATCTTAACTTCAAATCTTCACTAGAAAGATAATCCATTGTTGTGGTGCTGAGAAAATTCTAATAACTAACATAGGGAGTAAGCAGCAAATCGGATTCATGCCAAATAAGCTTGGTAGATGATCAATTATTTTTTATTCCCCTGCTACCGAATTATGAATATATTTGAACTATTATAGATTTCTTTGTAGGGCAAAGATCAAATTGTCTGGAAATGTTTGAGAGTTCTCTGTTCCTCTGAAAGTTAATCATGTAGTTTGTGTATTTCCTTAACAATTGCTGCTTTGCTTTATCTTTCTTTACTCCTTGACCTTTTTTTATCACTTATATAAGCAAATTATTTCTTTTGGTGTGAGACACAGTTGTAGCATATATTGAATGACATGGGTTTTATTCAGGTAAATAACTAAAGCGGGTTTAGACAATTGACTGTCCAGACTTTACAGAAGGCTTCCTGGGCTCCTGTGTAAGGCCCAATAAGGGACGTTGCTGCCATGAGGTAAGTTGAGAAACTCGCCATCTGGTGGCAGAAACCCCCAAATTATCAGGGGTGGCAAAAAGCTGTAACTTTAAGAACCAACTTTCTGTTTGTTAAACCAGAATTTTGGCTGTTCTAGTGCAGAGACTGCAATTGCACTCTCTCCACTAGCTATGCAGGCCCCCCTTGATTTGCCACTGTGCAAAAAAGGTAAGCAATGGTGAGCAAGGGGGGCTCCTGTGATGCTGCCTCCGACCACAGGGGGTAGATAATCGCTCCTGGGCCCGATCAGATATAGAGGGGCTATGAGATTCAAAACAGCATAAGAACAGGACCATCTTTAGTAGTGAGAGAGATAAAATCCATTCAAACTGTTGGCCCTTTAGCAGTTGTCTAGGCAGCCTTTGGCTGCTTGTGGAACCACTGAGGAGTTGTACATTAACAGCAACTAAAGGGCTACATGTTGTAGAGAGCTGAAACTGAATGTTACTGTTGACATTTTGAGTCCCACACTATACCTGCCTGCTGCCTAGTAGAGTACCATACCACATGTGGGCCCATATTTGAACCTCTTAAAGATAGGTTTGTATGCATTTCAGGGAGAGACACTACAATGCTAGTGACCTAGGGCAAACAGAGAATCTCTTTACTTGCCAAAAAAGAGAGAGAAAGAAAGGTATTGCACAAGCTTATGTCATTTGTCATTATGTTTTGGTCTTTAATAAGACCACTATGAAGACCAAAGCAATATACACATACAGCAATAGTTAAATCACATGGATGTAAAGTGCATGATTTCCTCACTACAGATAACACAATTTTTTAAGGGAAGTAGAACATTTTTAAAGCTTAATATATACAGTATTTTTGAATTAAGAAGAGCTTTCATATGCAATTAGTGAAAATCTTCTTGTGCCAGATGTTCAGGTTCTCCCTAAAGAAATCACGCATCATGATCAATATTTATACCATTAATTACAGTTTTTATATGGGCCAGTTATAAGCTTCATTTACAAACAAGATTTTTATTTCCCATCCCAAACTGTTAAATAAGTAAAATAAGCAAATTTGTGTAAGATTTATGTTTCCAAATCAACTAAATGCCTTTCATTTATAACCTAAAATTAAACACGCAATGCTCCTAAATTACTGATAATATTTTATCATCTAAAAATAAACATAAAAACATGTTAACTTTTCTTCTTGATTCCTTTCACTGCCAAGCACATCATACCTTGTAGGCCACAATTATGTTAAAGGATGCCTATCATGTTCTGCATTCATGAAATATCCTAATGACATACCCACACCTGAACCAGCACAAAAATATCCATGGGGACTTGCCAGAAATCAGCCTCAGGTGATCCAATGAACAACCAAGAAACTTGCTGCCAAACAGAGTATTAGGGCTAATATCAGCAATCATAATGGCACATGAAAACCACTGGAAATTTAGAACCTGCACTGTCTAGGATACAGATCAGTACTATATCTGGATGATGCTCTGTAGATTAAACTTTTCAAATAAAAAAGGCCTTTTTGGATTGCCTCAATAACATCCATCACATCCATCTAAAGCCTTGTTAAGACACCTTTCTGTCAATCTACATTCAAAGCACTGTCTGCATTGTATAAGCCGTGTCTTCCAAAGACTGTGATCTAGCTGTACCTCTGTCCTTCATTTTGAGTATTTCATTATTTTATCCAAAGGTTTTCCTGTGACTGGCCTTGCTGTGTTCTTTGAATGCAATTTTGTTTTTTCCACCTGTCTCTTGAAAATCTCTTCAATTGATCATTTAGCTCTAGTGCTTGGTACAATTGTGATTCTGCCCCAATCCTTTGATTGTACTTCCTCATTAGGCATGAACGAAATTTTTTGCAGAGTTTCACAGAGAAAATTATGCCCATAGACTCCAGTGGGTAAAAAAAATTGCCTTGCAACGTCAAAAAGAAATTGTCGCCCATATATTCCATATTTGTGGATTTTCAGCCCAGCCAAACAGGTCAGGTTTGCCCATCACTATTACTAAAGTCATTTCCCTGACCTCTCCTAGACTTTTTTATAGTGTTTTTTCTGTTGCTGACCTTTCTCTTGTTGCTTAAGTCCACGTCTGACTATTGCCTGAAAGTTTTGCTACTTGCCTACCTACTGTATTTTATTGTGCATGTGTTAAACCATCTATCACCTGCCTGTCTTGACCACTGGTCTAAATCACTAGTTACTATTAAACGTATTTAACAGTGCTACCCACTTTATCATGCTGACATATTCTTGCCATACATTATCAAACATTTTTTCTCAAGCTTATTTTTGCTCTTGTCAGGTTTACCAAAGTGCAGTGATAAAAAAACACACACACATGGCACTGTATAGTGATAATGCTGGCATTAAAAAGGGCAGAATTCCCCCTTATTCAGCATTAATTGATGCTACTCCATGTTTGGCCCTTGTGAGGTAGATAATTATATTAACAGTACACATATAATCTTCCTGTTTAATATACTACAGCTAACAAAATGACAATGGGGGGGATGTAGAGGGATTTTTAGGCAATTAGGTACCTCGCAAGGTTATGGTAGATTTTAACTGTGTTTGCACAGAGCTTCTAAAAATACGATTGTTATATGAATGTTTGGATTTCGCTGCTTCAAAATAGCAGCCAGAATTCTGTTACAGATTTTGTCTGAAATATAATTTTAATACATGGTTTTCATTTGTGACTTTTTTGGTTTTTGTTTATTTTAAGGTATGCTTATAATGAAATAAATATACTGCTATAAACTTAATCATGTAGCACTACATTTCTCTCAGATATTAAGAATAGATGCAAAAAAAAATAAAAACATCATTGGCTCTTCCTCCATATGTCATTCTTGAAGGGAATTGTATTTGGACATTTTTTTTCATGGATATTTGTGAACATATGAATAATGGGTTTCACATGGAAGTTGGCTGTCAGTGTTTGAACTTTTTGCCAAGCATTTCTACAATAACTGTATGACACCTGCTGAAAAGATTCCATGGAAAGGATATTTTTCCACAAAACAAGAGATTCCTTTGCACCTGTTTACTCTTGTGATTGTGTGATGTTTTATAATTTCTAGTGGCTGGTGAGTCCATTTTATTATATCTTCAACATCAATAGGTAGGGCCTTGGGTCACAGAAGCACACATAGTAACTTCATAGTAACCGGACAATCAAGAAATAGAAGTAGGGGGCGTGGTTAACCGCCGAACATGGCAGTCGCATAATACCAGAGCTCTGCAGCCTATTCCCGGTGTAAAGCTTAA
Organism: Xenopus laevis; assembly: GCF_017654675.1. NCBI lineage: Eukaryota > Metazoa > Chordata > Amphibia > Anura > Pipidae > Xenopus > Xenopus laevis. Next base: position 147,194,713 of record NC_054372.1, on the reverse strand, counting down.
AGCGGACGGTAATTATGGGTAAACACGGTAAACCTAAGGACTATGGTGGTGAGGAATGCCGGAACCTCAAAACTAAAGACTCACAACGTCTTTTGAAGCAGTTTTTTAATGCGACGGAGCCTGAACACTGCCAACAAGGATCCAAGATGGCGCCGCGGCGTGCCAGAAGTCCCGCAGATGAATCGGATTCTGAATCAGTAAGTTCCGAACAAATTACTATGGCGCATTTTAAATCCCTTCCAACTAAAACGGACTTAACCGACATGATAGCTCAGTTTAAAAGCACACTGAAGGAAGAGATTACTGGCATAAAAAATGAGATAACCTCGTTACACACACGTGTACTTGAGATCGAAACTAGGAATGAGCATGTGGAAAATACTGTGGAGGCACTAACCGCTGCCAATGCCCATTATGTGAGAACTATTTCCACCATGCAGAGGAGACTGGATGACCTCGATAATAGAGGGAGACGCAACAACCTTCGTCTCCGGGGAATTCCAGAGCAGCCAGATGGGGAAAACCTCATGGACATTGTGACGCACCTTTTCAGGCAAGTTCTGGATAAACCTGCTACGTTTGATATTGATATGGAAAGGGCACACAGAGCACTTAAACCCAGAGGTTCCCCTAAAGATAAACCCAGGGATGTCATTTGCTGTCTTACCAGATTCGGTCTGAAAGAAGATATACTGGCTAAAGCCAGGAAATTGAGATCCATACCGTTTATGAACGCAGAGGTTATCATACTACAAGACCTCTCTTGGTACACGCTGCAACAGCGCAGAGCCATCCAACCGCTTCTTCTGCGACTGAAGGACAAGGGTCTTTTATATCGTTGGACATATCCTTTTGGCATCCAAGTCACCAGAGATGGAAGAACAACATCGCTCACAAGCCCTGACGACATCTCCCAATTTTGCAGAATTTGTGGAATTGAGGAACCAGATTTATCGGACTGGGAAAAACTTACCTTGGCTCCAGCGATTCCAGAGCTACCAGACAGAGAAAACTGGACAGATGTGTCTACACCTAAGAGTAAGAAGAAGAAGCACAAGATGACGCCTGGGAAAAGCCAAAAACCTGAAGGTTGAGGGTGACACTTGACTATTTTTGCTTTTACTTATCCCACTTGGGACTATGGTTTTCCTATCCTAATGTGTTTTTGGTTATTCACATTCGTGGTACGTTGTGTGAGTATGTTTTTTCTAACATTAACATTTGCTTTACTATAATATTTGTGGAGTTGCACTTATATTTCCGCTTTAGCCTTAATCATACTGCTCCAGTTTGGACGCACCTTTAATGATTATTTTATGTACACCGGGAATGGTGACTGCAAGTTTACACAGCCAGTGTTATGGTGTCTATCACCCCCCCAGGGGTCTCCGACAGACAGTGTCTGTCGATTTTTAGTCACTCATGGAGTAGGCTATTACTACCCCAATACCAACGTATTTTGTTTAGGTTACAACAAGTTCAAGAACTTATGTTTTTTGGTTCTGTTATTATTTTTTGTCATTACGCTGCAACAATATGTCTTACTCTGTCCTACTTTCAGACCATGTTTTTTGCCAGACAAAGGGGACGGTCCATTCATATTGCCTTACACATTTACCCGATTCACAATGTCTGATATTAATGTCATATCCTTGAATGCCAATGGGTTGAAGTAAAATATTTCAGGAAATGTATAAGCAGAAAGCACACATTTTAATGTTACAGGAAACTCATCTTAAGGGGTCTGATACTGTGTTGGCGAAATTTGGAAACTATTCTCAATGGTTCTTTAGCAATAATCCTGCTACTAAAACCAAAGGGGTGGCAATAGGTGTGCATAAAAATACTACTTTCCACTGTACTGATACTGTAAAAGATGAGGAAGGTCGCTATATTTTTGTTAAAGGCCTATTGTATAATACTAAATGCACATTGGGGAGTGTATACCTTCCTAATCAGCACCAAGCTCCTTATTTGCTCAAATTGCTGCAGGTCTTAGAATCATTTGCGGAGGGCCTAATACTGATTGGTGGAGACCTCAATATGGTGCTCAACCCCTTGCTTGATACTTCAAGAGGGTCTTCTCCACTCCCCCACAATATTATTAATAGAGTTAAAAGGGCTTTGAATCGCACTAGATTGGTAGACACTTGGAGATGTTTTCATGAGAATGAAAAAGACTATACTTTTTTTTCTAATGCCCAACAATCCTATTCTAGGATAGACTATATACTAATGTCGCAACAGCACTTAGATTGGGTGTCCTTCTCTAAGATACATAGTATACTATGGTCTGATCATGCAGCTGTTCAACTAGCACTGAAGATACCCCACAATCCTAACATCCCTTGGCGGTGGAAATTGAATGAATCACTCTTAGATGACACAGATTGTATTGGGGAACTCCGGGAAACTTTGGCAGTCTATACGGAGGCCCTACACACTGACACAGCTTCACTTAACTCCAAATGGCAAGCAATGAAATGTTTGGCGAGGGGAATTTTGATCAAACATGGATCTAGGCTTAAAAAGGCAAGACAGGATCGTACTCGTAAACTGATGGATCAGATTTTACAATTAGAAGAGGAACATAAAAATACTCTCTCTCCGGACTTATTAGCTCGATTGACCTCAGCTAGATTAGAACTACACCAACTTCTTAATAGCCAAGTTAAGCATGTTCTCTCTAAAGTTAGGCGAACGTATTATGAACATGGCAACAAAACGGGGAGGTTACTAGCGAGAGAGCTGAAAAATAAGCAAATACGTGCCAATATTAGACAAATTAGGGACTCTGCCGGCCATCTTCATATGACTCCATCTACAATAGCGGAAACTTTTAAAGACTATTATAAACAATTGTATAACCTTAATACACTTTCGGTGTCAGAGACAACTAATTTACAGGAGAAAATTAAAGCTTACTTAAATGCCAATGCCCTCCCTAAGGTACCGGAACGGTTTAGGCAAACCCTTGTAGACCCCATTACGGGTCCTGAGATACACGAAGCCATTAAACACCTGAAATTAAACAAAGCTCCTGGTCCAGATGGATATACTGCTAAATTTTATAAACTTTGTGAACCCACTATCTTACCAGTTTTACTTCCCTTCTTTAATGCTATATCTAAAGACAATCCTCTAGACCCATCCTTTTTACTTGCCCATATTTCCCTTATTCCGAAACCAGATAAGGACCACACAATATGTGGAAATTATAGACCGATCTCACTGATGAATTTAGATCTAAAGATTTATACAAAAATTTTGGCACAACGTCTAAAACCTATTCTCCCACATAGTATTCACAGAGATCAAGTTGGATTTGTTCAGGGGCGGGAAGCGAAAGAAAATACAATTAGAGTGCTTAATGGTGTCTTGTGGAACGGCAATAAGAGATCACCTTCTTTGTTACTATCTACGGATGCAGAGAAAGCATTTGATCGAGTGAACTGGAACTTTTTAGAACTAGCATTGGAGGCTATGGGTTTGCCTAAATTGTTTACTGACAAAATTATGGCCCTTTACACTATACCATCGGCGCAGATTAGAGTTAATGGCATCCTATCCAAACCCTTTGATATCCGCAACGGTACACGCCAAGGCTGCCCCCTATCCCCCTTGCTTTATGTGATATGTATGGAATACCTATTAGTAGCAATTCGGAAAAATGTGGACATCTCAGGATTACACTCCCCCCTTCAGGAGCATAAAACAGCAGTCTTTGCGGATGACCTTCTTCTTATGGTATCTAATCCGATTATTTCCCTCCCTAATATTTTGTCAGAGCTTCATTCATATGGGAAATTGTCTAATTATAAGATCAATATGGGGAAGTCGGAAGCTTTATCCATTAATCTTACCCCGACCCTCCAGAAGCAGCTCCAAAGTTCCTTTCCGTTTAAATGGCAAACATCTAGCTTAAAATATCTGGGTATCCATATTTCAGCAGATCCCAAACTCCTCTTTGAATTGAATTATGTGCCACTTCTTAATGAAACTAAACAGTCTCTTTTGAGATGGAGTAAGAAAACTCTAACATGGAAGGGAAGGATTAATAGTATTAAAATGAACGTTCTGCCTAAATTTATCTACCTCTTCTCCACGCTTCCAATAGCAATCCCAAAAATGTTTTTTAAAGACTTAAATGGGGCTTTATTTTCTTTTATTTGGCAATCGAAGAAAGGGAGGTTACATAGGGATGCTTTATACAAACCTATCTCATTGGGTGGCCTAGCCATGCCAGATTTCGAATCCTATTATCACGCAGCAATCCTTTCTCTGATACTAGAATATAGTGCCCCATCTTCGCCGATTCAATGGCGTGCCATGGCGAACGTATGGACTGACAATACCTTAGCCTGCTTGCCATGGATAAATAAAGACAACATCACTCCACTGGCAAAGGCACATGTTTTTATTGGTAATAGCTTGACTGTATGGCATAAACTCAATAGTAAATACTTGCTAGCGCCCTACCCCTCACCATTGATGCCCCTATATGATAATATAGAATTCCCACCTAGTCGCATGGACAAAGGTTATGTTACAGCCTTTGGGGTGGCTAATCCCTCGATTAAGTGTTTCCTACAATTACTGACTCAAGGAGAGGAGATAAGAGATACTTGGGACAGCAAGGACTCATGGAGATACTTTCAAGTGAGCCATTTCTTACAATCACTCCAATCTAAAGGTTCTCTCACTAGACCTTTAACTGATTTCGAAAGACTCTGCTCTATATCGGCCCCATTAAAACATGTTTTATCGCTTCTATATAAAACAATTATCAATAAAAAGTATCCTACCTTCCCTGCCTTTACTACGAAATGGGAATTAGATCTTGACATATCACTGACTGATGAGGAGTGGGGTAAAATCATTCGAACTGTATCTAAGCGTTCCATTAGTAACAGGATGCAGGAATCATCTTACAAATTACTATCTAGGTGGTATAGGACGCCTGTTGTTCTTAAAAATATGGGCCTTCTAGACAATGAATTATGTTGGAGGTGTAATAGTGAAGTTGGCACATTGGAACATCTATGGTTCACATGCTCTCTAATAAAACCCTATTGGATAGATGTAATGGAGGTTTGTTCTGAAATTATTGGGGAACGAGTTCGATGGAATGCTCCCGCTGTCCTCTTATTCCACAAGTTTGAACCTAAAGATTTTTCAAAGACAGACTTATTGAGGCAATTACTTATGGCAGCTAAAGCCCAAATCCCCAAGTTATGGAGGCTGAGGGATATCCCAAGTCGTGACACTTGGTTCCGCATAGTCAGTGATATTTGCCTCATGGAAGAACTGACAGCCTTTCTGAATAATAAATATGGTACTTATATGGCTATCTGGTTACCTTGGCGGGATTATATTGCGAAGCTTGGTTAATTTGGATTGTATATGCATCAGACGTTTATCTTCATACTTGCTTTTCTACAATATCTCATTATTGGACTTTTTGCTTTAGTAACTTGCCTGTATATATGTGTATGCAATCCGCTCCTGAAAATGGCAATCCAAATAATAAGAAAATTTTATATTTATATATGGTTCTGATATTGGAAACTTGAAGCAGTGACAAAATAATGTTTGTTTTACAACTTAGTTAAATATATGATACGTACTGATGATAGAATGGGAGGTTTGCTGCAATTATGGTACATATGAACCTACTATTTCTCTGCTTATCTTCTGTACTTCTTGATGTCATTTAATTGTTCAACTGATACGTATTGTATTGCACTTTTGTTTAATAAACAAAACTTGATTACAAAAAGAAATAGAAGTAAAGTGGCTGTCTCATTCTTGTGGCATCCTTCTTTATGAATTCTACATAAGTTTTGTTGTGTTACTGTAAACCAGTACAACGAGTACAATGTGTTGCTTGTCAATCTGGTCCTCCCTTCCTCAATTGCTATATTTATGGTTTTTAGATTTATAATAATTTAAAAGTAAAAACCGGCATCTGTTGTGTTTAATTCTGCAAAGTGAAAAGTAATATTTCGAAAAATACATTTCTAAAAATAATTACTCCTCCAAAGGAAATGTCATGTTGGAAATCTGTTCCACAGAACTATCTAGATGCATTATATTATAGTAAAATGGGAAATACTGAAATGTTTTTACTTTTAATAATTTATTGACTTTATCAGGACATGAAAAATTAGACGAAAAACAAGAATCCACAATACAAATGTAAGACATAGAATTTGAACAATGGCAGCTTATTCTCCTATAAGTCAAAACATTTCTATATTTTGCCCAGCAATAATTGTTCCATTGCATTCTGACATAAAGTGACATTTTTAAAGTGTTTTCTTGGATATAAACAGTGTGCTAAGCATGCATCCTATTGTAATGTACTGGTTGCATCACACCCTGTGGCATATAGCTCATAGGGAGAAGTGTAGGCATTTCTCTTCTGGCTATAAAGCTCCATCAGAGGGTGGCGATTCAGAGAAACCAAAGTAGTATATGAAGGGCAATATGACCATGCAATGGATAACAATGTCTGCTCAGATCACCTAGAGCTCAGGATCCTTCAGCATGAATGTGCAAAACACTAAGCTTTAAAGCACGCACAAAGTCAAAGATACAGGTCTAATCTGGTCAGATCAGACTTTGTCTTTAAGGATATATTTGTAAGGATAAAACTAGGGATGAACGAATTTATTCGCCAGCCATGGATTCGATGAATAATTACGCATTTTTCCGTGTGCAAATTTTTTCGCGAAACTGCAGCAAATATTTGCAGTGAAAAAATTTGCAGAGAAAACACTCCCATAAGAAATACAGCCATTGACTTTAATGCAGTAGGACAAAAAAAGTCGCCATAAGAAAAAACGGCCATTGACTTTAATGCATAATGACAAAAGCCTGCCCTAAGAAAAAATGGCCATTGCCTTTAATGCGTTAGGACAAAGTCACCATAAGAAAAAATGGCCATTGACTTTTCATTAATGCATTTGGAGAGAGAAAAACTGTTTCATGGGAAAAAATATTTTAATGCCCATTGACTTCAATGCGTTTTGCCAATTTTTTGCCATTTTTCAAAATTTTTTGGCAGTTTCGTGAATTTTTCTGTGAAGCAAAATAAAACAGATTTGCTTATCACTAGATAAAACACACAGATCAATCAGTGTGCTATAGCATGGCTAGACTGAAATTTAGTGTTCTGTATGCTTCATGATGCACAATGAACAATAGGAGTTCTCTAATAGGGATGTAGCGAACTGCCGATTTGGTGTTCGCGAACGCCGTTTGCGAACACCGGCAAAAAATGCGAACGTTCGTGAACAGTTCGCGAACTTCGAACACCCGCTAAAATCGTTCGAATCGAACGATCGAAGGATTTTAATCGTTCGATCGAACGATTTTCATTCGATCGAATGCTTACAATCGTTCGAACGAATGGAAATCGTTCGATTTTTAGCGGTCGAAGGAATTCGAATGGTCGAATGGTCGAACGATTTGTATTCGAATCGAACGCGAACTTAAAATGCGAACGTCGCGCGAACGGTCGAAGTTCGCGCCAACAAGTTCGCCGGCGAACAGTTCGCTACATCCCTATTCTCTAATGGCTGTTAATATTATAACTGAATGGCTGGATGATTTTATATTGATATTGTTCTGTGCCTTTGTGCAGATTGCATCTTCCATAGTGCACCTGTGGAAAAACTATTTGCAAAAGAGATCCCTGTGATTAGCACCTGTTTTAGGCAGGCATTAGGAACACTTCCCCTGTGGTTTTCAGAAGGACAAATAAACTAGTGTCAGCTGGGGTAAAATGTTCAAATGTTGAACAATTATATTGCTCATTCCAGTCAGTATTAATAATTAGCACAAATAAGCAATTATGAGTGTAAGTTGGACTATCAAGAGCATCCTGAACAGCTGTATCACTGTCTGGGATGGGAACTGCACTGGCAAGGAGTGCAAGACCCTACAGAGGATAGTGAAGACAGCAGAGAAGATAATAGGTGTCTCTCTTCCTTCGATCACAGACATTTACACCACTCGCTGCATCCGTAAAGCCACCAGCATTGTGGCTAATCTAACACACCCCTCACACTCACTGTTCACACTCCTGCCATCTGGAAAAAGGTAATGAAGCATTAGGGCCCTCACTACCAGACTGTGTAACAGTTTCTTCCCCCAAGCCATAAGGCTCCTGAATACTCAGGGACCAGATAGATCTCTCTCACACACACACTCCATCTGACCTTACTATATACGATAACGTTACACAGCCACAGTACGCCATTGTATGGATAAACAGCCATTGGATACAGTTGTTCCTTATGAGCACATCTGCACTTTGTCATGTTCTTTATCATGTTCTTGCTACTGTCATGTCACAATGATAAACCCATCATGTCTGACGTTTAGCATTATTTACTTAACATATTACATCTGCTGAGTGTGCACTGTTTTGTCCTGTCCCTGCACTGTGCTGACCTGTCTTGCAGGAGTTGCATATTTTTGCACTTTTTGTCTGGTACATCTATGTTGTGTTGTGTAGCACCATGGTCCTAGAGGAACGTTGTTCTGTAGAAACGTATATGGATGACAATAAACTCACTCTTGACTTCTTGACTTGACTCTTGAAGTTGCCTTGATTTTTTCCACAAAATTCACAGAATTCCAGTGTAATTGCAGTCACAAGGGGTGATGTGTCTGACACACTTGTGGGCAACTGTGTTTGTACATCGACAAAAAAAAAATGTAGTTATGATGGAAATGATCTAAGTCCAGATGGGTGGATGGGGGAATTTGTTTGACCACAACTGCGCCTAAAGTAGTATATGAAAGCAAGTGCAGTGAAATATCTAGAAAAATAAACCAGATTAATAAACCAGAAAGATCTGCTCGTTAGGCAAGGTAGCCACATGAGCATATGTCAAGTTGTTGATATTGGGCTGATCTGATCGTGTACCCTAGGACCCAATGATTTGATCACAACAAGCATAATAAGGGTAGTCAGATTGAGGATCGCATCAAAGAACAAATGCAGTCCTCGATCCGAAAGGATTTTTATAGATTTTCGGCCAGATTTCGATCTGGGAAGCCCATCGGAGGGACCCCATACACTGCACAATAAGCCGCCGACTTCATCTGTCGCCAGCTTATATCTGCTTGTGTATGGGGACCTATAGCCACAAAACATTAAAGGAAATGAGAGCCCACTGACCCTAAGCCCGTTAAAGGTAAAATCTCATAATTCAATCCACAGTCAAGCTAAAGCTGTGCAATAATGATGAAGCATCCAGTTCTACTTACCTATATCCTGCCACAAACTTCCACTGCCCTACACTGCTGGTCATCTGGTCTGGACAGCTAAACATCATTTGCACATAATTATAATTCCAGTGAGACTATTCTGCATAACAATTTTTATAAATGAAGTTCAATAAGTCAAACAAAGAAAACACTTCTCAAAGCCCTTGTATATAAGGCAGCACTTAATTTAAAATACCCCAAGGCCACCATTTCTGGTATTACGGGACGAGTCGTTCACTTGCATCCAACAGCCACAATCTCTAACAGACACAATCTTCTTCCCCTGTGGCATCAGCCTTCACTGAGGAAGTATCTCTGTAACTTACTTATGAGCCTTTTGCCATGGGGAGACCATTAATGCTATTTTCAGGGACTTTCATGCAGCAATCAAATGCATTAAAACTAGCTGGGGGAAAAATGTCTTCATTATTGGGTTTGAGGACAGGTATTCAAATATGATTTAATGGCTACAGAAAAGTAAGCTTAATTTGATATCTATAATTAATCCATATTTAATCATTGGAAGAGCTCTCAGTTGCATCATTTGGCTTGCTTTGTTTCTCATTTAAGCTTTCAATGCTATTTATTATTAAAGAGCTTCTATTAAACACCGTTGGCCTAGAAACTGAACGGGATATTATTTCTTACGTTTAAGATATTCTACATTGAAAAAAAAAACATTTTACCAAAAAATAATCATATTTTTCAAGACTTAGAACACACCAAGAGCTAGACAAACCCACATGATTCTTGTCAGAATAAGCATTGTTTTACTCTTTTCTTGCTTGTAGTCAATAAAGCAGATTTATAGGTTCAATACTAATCTCCTTTACACCAGATGATCATATACAAGTGTAATTGCTGGAGGCAGCCTATTTGGAATGAGTATTCTACATGGTAATACTTTGCTTAATGCATTTAGAAGCAAATTACAAAAAAAACAAAAACAAAAACAATTAGATAGCAGTCTACGCCTGGATAAGAAGAAAACAAAACATGGAGCACAAAACTTTGTTGTTTGTGGTTGTTTAACATGAACAACTTTTGTATGGATAAAGAGTACTTCTATAGACTTCTAATACAGAAAAACACACCTGCAATGGAGATGCAGGTGGTCTGTTTGTCTTACTATTACAATTCAGGGTGAATGTCTAAACTAACACAGTCTGTGAATGTAATATTCCAACAGTTTTACTCCGGATGAATGTACAGTTCAGTTACTGGCATAAAGTCCCCCATAAGAGCTCTTATTATCCCAAGCAACCATCCCCCAAGTACAGAACCTCTATTTGGAAATTGTACCTGCTCCCATGTAGCATGCACACACACACAAAACCTGTCCTCAAACAGGGGCCAATCACTTTAAGTTCAACCAACATCCTCTCCTTAATGATTTGTTTACTGGGTGCTCAAAATGGTAAGCACACTGGGTTTAACAGATGGGCCCAGATCCAGATTTCCTTCAAAGGTGCCCTAGGCTGCTTGGTCCTAGTGCCCGCTGCCCCATGTTCCTTACAAGTTGGCTGGGTGGTATGCCGCACCTAAAATATTGCCACCCTAGGCCTGGGCCTTTGTGGTCTCGCCACAAACCTGGACCTAGGCAACCCTGCAGTGCTAACCCTCTCCACAGTAGCACCTGTTGGAGCTACAAGTCTCACCCCCTGACCTAGTTCAGCAGGGTTGCCTTTCTCCCTGCTGTTCTTTTGGAGAGTCTCTCCATTTGGGAGTGGCATCAGGGGATTTAGCTAGATATGCAAATAATGGTTTGGATTCTGTTCAGAATGCAGCCATATTGTTCATGAAAGATTTGAGATTACGGTTGATTTGTTGTCTTCCTAGTAATAAATTATTTTCTTTACATTGCAGCTTTAGAACGGGTGTAATTAGCATCAGAATTTATAATCAGCACTGTAGTATCAGCTTCTATGACATGTGACCCTAAAAAAGATTTGCGATGACCCCTAAGCTCCACTTCTCAGCTGCTGCCCAAAGCCCACTGAGCATATGTGTGTCACTGACATTCCTAAAATTTCAATGGAGCAGGCACTCAAACAAAGTAGATAAGATTTATTGTGTCCACAAGTGCTTTATTTTCTACTTTGTTTGAACAATCTGGTGGAGGATTGCCTTTATTCTGAGTGCCTGCTCCACTGAAATCGGTCTGTCTGCTTCCTAGGGTGAGGGCTCAGGGCGGTGCACCTAGGCCACTTCCTAAATCTGGTGACCAATTTTTGGCATCATATTATATCTCCATTTCATATAAAGTAGATATTGTGGCACTTATCTAAATGTTGCACCTGACTTGACAAGAAAAAGGGGCCAACTTCCCTACTCCTAGCAAGTACCAGAGTGAAACACGGGGAATGAGAAATCAGCTAATGCTGTCATAGCTAATGGACTGGTCAACACAAGGTGTGGTGCACAAAAAAAAACAAAAAAAATCATATTCTTGCTAGAAACTCTAGGTTGCATTGATGATAAATATATGCATTTCTTCACATTATAGTATGGCCATTTCTTCACACTGTTGATAATTATTTTCTGACTCCATGCCAGACAGTACCTAAATGATTCTAAGATTGCTAGATGAGATTTGCATGGCAGGAAGCCAGGTTTTAATTTTAACAATCAAGCTTATAACATACTCTTCAAAGATTAAATCATTGCGTCCCAGGAGTGTTGTGTTAGATAACTGCCCCTGGCTTTTAGTCCATGAGCAGGCAAAGCCATACGAGGAGTCCAACAGGGAAACAGCTTGTTTCCATTACTTTCTGTAAAATGTTGATTGCTTGGCATGAGAAAGAGAGTGCCCAAGCAATCACTCACAAAACCTCTGGCTTTTAAACTGTAATCACTGTGACAGAACAGTGCAGTGCATCAACAGAAGCTTCTATACATCCTTGTTTGCTCCTGCACTCGTGTGATAAGCATCGTCTTTTAAAAGATTTTTACTTTGTAGGTGAAGGGTGTTTAGTCTTTCAGAGCAGAGCTCACTCATTATGACAAAACTGGGATAAAGGCTTTTAAAGGTTCAGCCTAATGCGGCAAACTCAGCAGCTACTGCATCTGATTGACAGGCAAGAATTAAAGTAACTGTACAATCATTTTTGCTTGATCTTTTAACATATCCTTAAGAAACCTTTTCAACATGTTTTAGTGTATTCTGTAACTTTTATTACTGGAGCATGGCAGGGACCTTTCTTCTGGTATGTAATCATCGTACGAAATTCTCAAAGACTGAGAATAATAGACCCTTATGGATACAGCCCCACAAGCAAGTATCATTTGAAATATGCAGTCAGCATATTTGCTTTTTGCTGGAGAAATGCTAACCTCAATGCTGAAATGGCAGAAGCTTTTTGTGGATCTGACCTATGCCCCTCCAAAGCTGAGCTCAGTTGACTATGAGGCCCTGGTTTATTCCCTCAAAAGCAACAGATATATACACATTCCAAATTTGCTGGTTCTTATTCATACACTAGATTCTAAGGCCTATAGGGAATTGATCTGAATTTGTTCCAAGCAAATACAGGTATGGGATATATTACCCAGAATGCTTGGAACCTGAGATGTCCATAACCTGGATCGTCATACTTTAAAAGGGTTGCTAGGGTAATAAGCAACCAGATGGCTGCTGGTGAGCTGTTGAATAAAAAGCGAAATAACTCAAAAACCACAAAAAATAAAGAAAACACAATTTCAAATTATCTCAATATATTATTCTCTAGTCTACGTCATACTAAAAATTCATTTAAAGGTGAACAACCCTTTTAAGACTACTAAAAAATCATTTAAACATGAATTAAACCCAAAAGGGTTGTTTTGCCTCTGATAATGATTAAATCTTTCTTAGTATGGATGGAGTAGAAGGTACTGTTTTATTAGAGAGAAAAATAATTTTTTTTTTAATTATTTAGATGGTCCTTATGTGAGATGGCCTTTCTGTAATTCTGAGCTTTTGGGATAATGGCTTTCCAGGTAACAGATCCCATATCTTTATTACATGTTTTATGCTTTGTCCATGGCACTACACAAAAATATACCATATGATCAAATCGTATATGATCTGTAACATCTCTTGAAAAAATACAAGCATTGTCTGAACATTTATTGAAAAAATGCCAAGCAATACATGTTTTGGACCTTCTGGCTAGTGATAGGTGAATTTCTCCCGTTTCGTCGAAAAATTCACGAATTCACTGTGAAATTTGCGAAATGGGGAAAAATTGCGAAGAGCATCAATTTTTTTTGACGACTGCGACAATTCTGCCGCCAGCGACAATTTGATGCACATTAAAGTCAATGGGTGCCTTTAATTGTCGCTGGCGTCAGAATTGTCTCCAGGCGGCGAAATGCGGAAATTTGCCGCAAATTCGTGCCTGCCGAATAAATTTGCCCATGACTACTTCTGGCATTCTTATTCAGGTGAAGAATTGGACATATTCCAGACTGTGGAATGAGCCCATATCTCACTACAGGTTCAGAAGCAGTCAAAATACTGCTCATCTGTTGTTGTTAAGATATGTTGGTCTATACATGTATGGGATCTATTATCCGGACACCTGTTATCCAGAAAACTTCAAATTGGCGAAAGGACATCTCCCGTAGACTCCATTTTATCCAGGTAATCTTAATTTTTTTAAAAAAAAAAATGTTTCCTTTTGCTCTGTAATAATAAAACCGCACCTTATACTTGATCCAAACTAATATATGATTAATCATTATTGGAAGTAAAGTCAGCCTATTGGGTTTATTTAATGTTTACATGATTTTCTAGAAGATCCAAATTACAGAAATAGCCATTATCAGGAAAAACCCCAGGTCCTGACCATTCTGGATAACAGGTCCCATACTTGTATCGAATGGTTCCCACGTCAATAAGAACTCATGCCCAGTACATGTCTGTTATATATGGCGTTAGGAATACTTTTTCTTTTCCTCCAATATGAAATAAAACTGGACATATTTGTCTAATGATTTTTTTTCCCATTTTTCTACTATTTTGTTCCATTTTCTGGGTCACATTGGATCTAGCAGTTTGAAAAGTGGGGAGGCTGAACCTGATGGACCTGTGTGTGGTACTGCTATCTGATTAGTATGCATGCAGCCCATGATAGTAACTTGCATGGAGGAATGAATGCTAATAGGTTACCTTGAGCAGTCATGTGTGAAGATCCACAGGCAGCATAAGACCAATCTCAACATCTTCTGCATGAGTGAATCTAGACTGACTGTAGGGAAATATGTGAATATAATATCCACATCTATATACATACCATATGTTATATTTGAAAATTGTATATGGCTTAAAACATATATGTTTTTTGATAATTGGCATTTAGAAACCTCAAATGGCACAAGCAAATAAACATATATGTCAGTTATTTTGCCAAATAGAGCAATGTTTATTCAGATGTTAGACAATAATTTAACCGTGATACGATGAAAAACATTGTAATGAATGCACAGTCTATACAAATGCTTCATCTCATAAGATTTTGCACTATATTAATATTAACTGCTGGCTGTTGCATTTTTCTATAGTCAAGGAAACAATACAATGCCATAATTATAAATGTTTCGATATTGTTGAACCCAAGAATAAAAATCAATGAGCAGTTCCCAACATGTGGCTACCCTAAAACACCCTGAAAATGTAACTGAAATGTGAAACTTTTTAGTTAAAGTCATCATTTCAAAGTCAAACCCTAAAAAGGGATCAACCTATAGCTGGCACCATACCCATGTTGTTTAGCAGTGGTCCTCATGGTGCCTAAACAGTATTATTCTTCCTACAATAGTCAGTGGCATTTAAAAAATACTAATTAATGCAATGCAATTAATTCTAAACATGTTTGGTTTCAAAGCTAGCCTTATAGACTTGGGTGCCCTTAAACTTGAGAACCCTAAGAAAATGGTTAAAGGGCATGTAAAGTCTAAAATAGAATAAGGCTAGAAATGCTGTATTTTTTATACTAAATATAAAAATGAACTTACTGCACCACAAGCCTAATCAAACAAATAATTTATGCTTTCAAAGTTGGCTACAGGGGGTCACCATCTTGTAACTTTGTTAAACATCTTTGCAAGACTAAGACTGTGCACATGCTCAGTGTGGTCTGGGCTGCTTAGGGATCGTCATAAACAAAGCTGCTTGAATGCTGCATGGCTGGGAAGTAAGGCGGGGGCTCCCCCTGCTGTTCATAAGTATGATTGTTTCCCTGCTCAGCAGTTAGAGACCATCTGACAATTCCCATCCACAGCAGTAAATGAAGGGAGAATTTCACTGCATTCGGTCAGGTTTCTTATAAAAACGGTACAAATTGTTTAACTAAAGTATATTGGAGCTAGGTTTCTTTTTCATTAAAGAAAGTAAAAATGGGATTTTATTTTTTTGCCTTTACATGCCCTTTAAGAAACACTGTTGTATGTTATATATTGACCATGCTTTCTCAAGTTTTCCTTCAAATAAGTTCATTTTATGACTGTCTTATATAATTCCCTCTTATAAAATACTCTATGAAGGGTTATCTGCTTTTGTTATTACCAGAAGAATAAGGCTCACTTATGTTCTTTCTTTTCTTCAGCCTGGTTTTCACATTATGAGGGTTCTTAAAGTTTCTAATTTTATGATGCCACAGCTTGAGATGCCTAAGATACCCTGAATTTAATCATTTTGTAACTACCAAAGAACACAGGTAATATGCTATTAATTCTTTTTTTATGCAGGTCTACTTGTCTTATGCAGAACAGTACAACTAATTATTCAGGAACATTGTGCCCTGCCCCGTACAGCTTAGTCTTCTGAATTGATTTTATTCTTACAATGAAAAAGATAAAAGGGATGGCAAATTAAATTACAGCACACTACTATCACTTTCAGTGCATCAGGCAATGTGCTAGAACAATGTACAGGTATGGGACCTGTTATCCAGAATGCTTGGGACCTGGGGTTTTCTGGATAACAGATCTTTCTGTAATTTGGATCTGCATACCTTAAATCTACTAGAAAATCATGTAAACATTAAATAGACCCAACAGGATTGTGTTGCTTCCAATAAGGATTAATTATATCTTAGTTTGGATCAAGTACAAGGTATTCTGTATTATTACAGAAAAGGGAATCATTTTTTACATTTTGGATTATTTGGATAAAATGGAGTCTATTGGAGGCTGCCTTTCTGTAATTTGGAGCTTTCTGAATAACGGTCTTCTGGATATTGGATCCCATACCTGTATTAGCGATGTATGCTGCATGGCACTAAGAGTGACTGAACAGCCTTAAAAAGGAATATCAAAGACTTGTTACATTTAAATCCATTAAAGCTGGAATCCCATTTTTATATGTATTTATCTACCATGCTTCATTCCTTTGCTAGGAATTCTACTAAATAACCACCACACTGTCACAAGTGATGAGTGAAGTTTTTCGCCATAAAAACGACACTCATACACTCCAATGGGTGAAAAGAAATTGTCGTGCAACAACAAAAAATTTTTATAAACGTGCTGCATTGTGACAAAGAAAATTTGAAGCACAGAGACTTCAATGCATTTTTGGCAAATTATCGCCATTTCACTGATTTTTGGTAAAGCAAAACAGGTCAAATTCACCCATCACTAAGGGATAGATTTATCAAGTTTGAATTTCGAGTTTATGGGAGTTTCTAAAAACTTCCATCAACTCCCATCAACTCAAAATTCAAAAGAAAACGACCAATCGAAGTTTATTAAAAAAAATTGAATTTTTTAAAAACTAGTAAATAGGATTGAGCTGCAAATTCGAATCAAATTCAGTCAAATTCTATTCAAATGTTTTTCACCAAATGACTCCAAATTGATTGTAGTAGGTCGCCCATAGGGTTTTTTTTTAACGTTAGGGTTTAGTTCTCCTTTAAGGTATAAACTGAAAAATCCGTTATCCAGAAAACCCCAGGTCCCAAGCATTGTGGATAACAGGTCCCTTACCTGTATGTGTTATTCTTAAAATGCATCTGCAAGGGCCCATTTAGGATACAAGTAAATTGAACCTATGCTTGGACCTATCAGGTGCAAGTAGATTTTGTTAGTGAAAGATGTCACTTGCTGAACAACTCTGTGATTACTGGAAAAATGTCATTGTTCTAGTTCATGTATCATCTACCTGGTAACAAATAGAGCAGTAGTCCCTTGAAGTACAGCACTCAATAGGTCTCATGCAAACAAGAAATTCAGTTTATAAATTAGATAAATAGGCTTAATTTTTATATATATATATATATATATATATATATATATATAGTGTTACTGTGTATTAGCACAATATGTTTTCATTTCATTATGCTAAAACTAAAAAACAATTAATTTTTTTCCATGTGATTTAGTATTATGTTAGAATCCCCTCACTTTTTCGGGTGGTAAGACTGTTTTATCTGTTGTGTGCTGATTTTTTTGATAGAAAAGAGTCACATCAAAAAATATTAATGTAGGGACATTGTGATCATATTGAGAGATGGAGTGACAGGGGTTGTGTAATGTCTATGCATGATTAAACTGTGTTGATTCAGCCCCCAACATCTAGCTGTAAGGAAACCTAATCCACTGCTGCTTGTCATGTGGATAATAAGAAAGCAAAGTCGCATGGTACAGTAGCTAGAGATGTGCAGCTCAGCATCTCCTGTGTGTACATGGGACTTTATGTGCTGATATTCAGGACATTG
The DNA here is from genome assembly GCF_017654675.1 of Xenopus laevis. Lineage (NCBI taxonomy): Eukaryota > Metazoa > Chordata > Amphibia > Anura > Pipidae > Xenopus > Xenopus laevis. Next base: position 147,176,732 of record NC_054372.1, on the reverse strand, counting down.
TGGAAAGCTGCCAGTGCATCTACGTCATACTGCTATATTTGCTATATTTACCTGAGACCACTTGCTAACTAAAAACAGATTAGAAATAAAGCTGGAAAGGTTTTTGGACATGGAGAGCTTTTTCGGACTTCAAGCAAGCTGTGATAATTTAAAAAAAACTGTCAATTTTCTGTTCTATGTATCTGGTTGTCTAACATTATCTCAGCGCAAAGCTCTGGTAGACTGCTTTTGCTAAAAGCTTCATCTGACACATTCATAATTATACTGTCATAATGGATTAAAGGAGAGAAAAAAAAAAAGATTTAAAAACAACAAATTTCTTATTTGTTTCTTTTTGTAATATCAGACCCAGTCAGTTCAGATGTCAGTATTAACATCCAACTCAACCTTAGGATCTTCAATCAAATCCACAATCATTAATTATTTTAGACAGTGGCAAAAGTCAAAGAATTACCACCAAATTAAACCTGGAAATATCAAGCCAATTACATTACATTAAAACCGTGTCATTATCTTGAAGACATTTATTCATAAAGGATCCACCTACATTCATTCAGCGACGCCAAATCCAACTCATTCTGTCTCAATAAAATTTTGATAGAAAGAGATATATAAACTACTGCTGGACTAATGTACAAGGAAAGCCTTTGATTAGTGTCAGATATTAGAAATTATATTGCTGGACTGTAATTGCTTTGTATTATTACAAGATTTGTCTCCTCTCCTGCCTTTATAGGGCTAGATTTTATTAGGTGTGATACATGCTACAGGCAGTCACATTTTTATCTCACTGGAATGTTACACTGATCATAAAAATGAGAATTTGCTTTTTCCTGCAATTTGACTTTCCCCGACATATCAAATGATAACCTTATTAACTTGAAGTAAAAATATATCCTATTAAAGATGAAGCAAAATCCTGCACAAATTTAACCCTTTACCTCCACGTAACAAGGCCCCAGCCTCATTGCATTGTATCAGAGGTTTTCCAACATAGCTGGAATGTAGCCATTGAACATCCAGGTCTGAAGAGCTACACAACAATATTGGCAGCTTTGTTCTTTGGCCTCATCATTTCTACTTCCATTTTTGGTTTCTGTGATTGGAGATCAGGAGCAAGCGATGGATTGACAGGTCGTGCCTGCCTACCAATCACTGGGAATATTCATGGAAACAGAAGTGAAGCATGCAAAGATGTCACTTGCTGAACAGCTCTGTAGTTTTAGGGAATGGGTGTGATTGTTCTAGTGGGAGAGGGGCTCTGGCAGATGGAAACACTTTCAATGGATCTTTCATTTTCAGACCTTTCTCTCTCTCATTTTATACTCTTGTCATGCATTTTTATTGCTTAGCTAGTTGAGTGAGCATTGGGTAATGCCTGCATCATGTACTGTACATCTGCAATTATGCACACAGAATAAGTTGAAAATACCATATTTTTGCTGTCGTTGAGGCACTTTTCACAGGCATGTAAACAACATTATGTATGATTAGTATGAAATAGTCTGTGGAAACTGATTCTGCCAAAGAAAATACAGAACTCACTTTTTCATTCCCCAGTATCACTATATGCTTCTTATTTTGCTGCCCACATGGGATGGGGGTATGAGTGATTGTTTTTATTCTAATGGAGAAAGCACCTCAGTCTATTTCAATCACCAGAGGTGGCTCTGTACAAAAACTTGGACTTTACTCTTTCTCTCTATCGATAGACAGTCCATAGAATACTATGGAGAATTTGAGAATTATAATTTGTTAGATGTAAGTGTTTTGTCCACTTAATTGTTCATCTGCCTTGTAGGATCAATGAGATATGGTACTGGATAGAATATGGAGCTAGAATCAATTACCTGAGAAAACTTTTCAAACTTAACAGTACACCACTGTAAGGAAATCTTAGCTGGCGTCCCAAGATGGCGTGTCCCAAGATGGCGGCGTCTTCCATGTGGTCCCTCCTGGTCACAGCTCAGTGACATCACGCCGGCGTCAAACGAGGCGCCAGCGTCGGATTGGTCGCCGTTGCTAAAGCGTCAGCGTCAGAATGGACGCCAGCGTAGAAAACGCATGCATGAGGACACCAGCGTCATGACGTCACTGCGTCTAATTTTAACACCAAAGGAGGCCTATAAAAGACGCTGAGACACTGCTCACATTGCCCTACAATAGGTTCTTCATTGTGAGTTCCTGGGTGCGCTTCTACTGCTACTGTCTTGACCTTTGTGTATTGACCATATTGCCTGGACTTGACCACTCTCTTTCTAAATCCTTGCCTGTACCTCGATCTGTTGGACTGGTGCTTCCTCCTTGGTCAGCTACTCCTGTAGGGTCCATGGCCCTACAATACTGTAAGGGGCCCGAAGGCTCAGTTCTGAGGAGGCACAACCCCAGCCAGACTTTGGAAGAGCCTTTCGTGGCTTCACGGATGGAGGTCTATGAAGCACAGCAGACCCACTTTGGCCAAGCTTTGGAGGCCATCCTAGAAAAACTGTCTGCCCTCACTCCAGTTACTCCGGTTACAGCTCCTTCACCTCTCCCGGTGGTACCTACTAATGCTTCTGAGCCACGTATTTCGGCGCCCCCACTGTACAGTGGTGATCCTCAAGCATGCAGAGGGTTCCTGAACCAGTGCAAAATCCAATTTACCTTGCTTCCAAATCAGTACGTTTCTGAGCATGCTAAAGTGGGGTACATCATCACTCGCTTGACTGGAAAAGCTTTGGAATGGGAATCTCCTCTGTGGGAGAAAGAGGATCCTCTGATTGAGCCTTCATCCATGACCTGCGGACTGTGTTTGACGCTTCTGGTCGACCAGCATCCGCTTCTGCATGGTTGTTCCAGATACGTCAGGGGACTTGTACTGTACCAGAATATGCTATTGAGTTCTGTACCTTGGTTGCTGAGACAAGTTGGAACAATGAGAGCTATCATGCCGCATTCTATAATGGGCTCTCGATGCGCCTGAAGGATGACTTAGTCTCTCGTGAGCTGCCTACTCGCTGGGAGGATCTTATCGCCTTGGCTGTCAAGGTGGATACTCGGCAAAGAGAGCACCAAGCGGACAGAGACCGTATCAAGAAATTTCAACCTCTTCTGGCTCCTTACTTTCAGAGACCATTGCTTCCCAGCACACCTACTCCTACTGTTCCAGCTTCCTCTTCTGCCTCTTCTTCCACTCCAACATCTACTGTGGAAGAACCAATGCAGATTGGAAATTGAGGAGGTGGGCAGCAGGACTTTTTACTTTACTGTGGTGGTAAATCCTACTTTGCCCATGAGTGTCCTGTGAAGCCGGGAAACGCCAACGCCTAGGTAAGCTTGGGGAGACTTACCTGGGTGGAATTAATGCTCTTCCCCATAATTCTTCTCACAGACTTCTTTTGCCTGTTCAGATCCAACTTTCCACCAAGATCATTTATTCTCAAGCCTTCCTAGACTCTGGAGCGGCAGGAAACTTCTTGGATCAGGCATTTGCTGAACAACATGTCATTACTCTACAAATATTACCAGAACCTCTTCAAGTCTTGGCCATCGATGTTAGACCATTGTCCTCTGCTTTTATTTTCAAGTCTTCCCTCAAGCTTCCCTTCAAAGTCGGATCCCTACATTCTGAAGAGATTTCTTTCTTCATCATTGATTGCCCCTCCACTCCAGTGGTTCTGGGACTACCATGGCTCCGACTACACAATCTGGTCATAGACTGGTCAACCTCTCAAATTTTTCATTGGAGTTCCTTTTGCAAGCAGAACTGCATTCCAAAGAAACCCCTCCTGAAATTATCCTCTGTTTCCATGGATTTATCTTCTCTGCCTTCTGCTTACCAAGATTTTTCTGATGTTTTCTGTAAAAGATCGGCTGAAACTCTTCCACCTCATCGGCCTCACGACTGCCCTGTAGAGCTGCTTCCTGGTACTATGCCTCCCCGGGGGCCGTACTTATCCTCTCTCTCCTTCTGAAACCAAGGCCATGAAAGAATACATCCAGGAGAATCTTCAAAGAGTTTTCATCTGTCCTTCTTCTTCTCCAGTGGGAGCAGGGTTCTTCTTCGTTCAGAAGAAAGATGGTAGTCTACGCCCCAGTATCGACTACCGGGGGTTAAACAAGATCACCTCCAAGAACCGTTACCCTCTTCCTCTTATCTCGGAGTTATTAGATCAACTCAAGGGTGCTCGCCTCTTCACAAAGTTAGATCTGCGCGGAGTTTATAATCTAATCCGCATTTGTGAGGGTGATGAGTGGAAAACTGCTTTCAATACACGTGATGGTCATTACGAATATCTTGTCATGCAATTTGGGCTCTGCAACGCGCCCGCAGTTTTCCAGTAGTTCGTAAACTATGTTTTCAGAGATCTTCTTGGACTTTGTGTTGTTGTCTACCTGGATGACATCCTGATTTTCTCTAAAACCTTGGAAGAATATTTATTGCAAGTTCGTGAGGTTCTCAACCGTCTAAGAAAGAACGCTCTTTTTGCTAAGTTAGAGAAATGTTCTTTTGAAACCTCTAAAATACCCTTCTTAGGTTACATCATCTCCCAAAGAGGCTTCGAGTTGGATCCAGCCAAGACATCTGCCATTCAAGATTGGCCTCTTCCTACGAATACAAAATCTATTCAGCGTTTCATTGGCTTTGCCAACTATTACCTGCAGTTCATTAAAGGTTTTTCTTCCAAGATTGCACCTATTCTCTTATTCGTAAGGGTGGAAAACCGAGCTGTTGGCCTCCACAGGCACTGGAAGCCTTTCAAGATCTAAAAGACTCTTTTTCCTCGGCTCCCATTCTAAGACACCCTGATCCCCTTCTGCTGTTTTTTATTGAAGTTGATGCTTCTTATGTGGGGGCTGGAGCAAAAATTACACCCTTGTGCCTTCTTCTCAAAAAAATTCTCTTCCCGTGAACAGAATTACGATGTGGGGAATCGTGAACTGTTAGCTGTTAAATTGGCCTTGGAGGAATGGAGGCATTTGCTGGAGGGTTCTTCTGTCCTGGTGATCATCTTTACCGATCATAAAAACTTGGAATATATTCCGACTTTGAAACGCTTGCATCCCAGACAAGCACGGTGGGCACTCTTCTTTTCCAGGTTCAATTTTGTCTTGACTTTTCGTCCTGGTTCCAGAAATAAGAAGGCCGATGCTTTGTCTAGGAGTTTTCTTCCTGAAGAGACCAGTTCTGGGGACATTGAACCTATCTTACTCTCTACCAAGATTGTGGCGGCTCTGACCCCTTCTGTGGCTTCTCAACTATTATCTGCACAGTCTTCTTCACCGTCGGATACTCCTCTTGGGATAGCCTTTGCTCCACCTGAACTTCGTCAGTCGATTCTTTAGCAGTCTCTAGTGCCAAGCAGGCTGGTCATCCTGGGATTCGGAAGAAAACAGATTTGCTTTCCAGCCTTGTTTGGTGGCCTTCTCTTCGGAAAGATGTTAAAGATTTTGTTTCTTCCTGTGCTACTTGTGCTGCCTCTAAATCTGGACATTCTCCACCGAAAGGTCTTCTTCTTCCATTGCCCATTCCCTCAAGACCCTGGACTCATTTGGCCATGGACTTTATTGCTGACCTTCCTGTTTCCTTGGGTCATACGGTTATCTGTGTGGTGGTGGATAGGTTCAGCAAGATGGCTCATTTCATTCCCCTCCGCAAGTTGCCCTCTGCTCCTGAACTCTCTAGACTATTCTTCCAGCACATTTTCCGCCTTCATGGATTTCCTGCGGAGATAGTATCGGACAGAGGGTCACAGTTTGTTTCAAAGTTTTGGAGGTCCTTGTGCAAAGCTCTTCAAATCTCCCTTCAGTTTTCATCTGCATATCATCCACAGTCCAATGGTGCTGCAGAATGAGTCAACCAAGCTCTGGAGCAATTCCTGCTCTGTCATTTATCTTTATGCCAGGGCGACTGGGCCGATCTCCTTCCTTGGGCCAAGTTTGCACACAATAATGCTTTTCATGCCTCTTCCAGTAAATCTAATTTTTTCTGCATATTGGGTCAACATCCTATGGCCTTTCCCCAAGATCATCTCCTCACCAATGTTCCAGCTGCCAGTGATCAATTTGCCCATATGTCTGCCATCTGGCATGCCACCAAAGCTAACCTGGAGAAGAGTTCTTTATCTCAAAAACATTTTGCCGACAGAAGAAGGGTATCTACTCCCCAATATTCCCTTGGAGACAGAGTTTGGTTGTCCACAAGAAATATCCACCTCAAGATTCCTACTCCCAAGCTTGGGCCTAAATTCATCTGTCCTTTTCCTGTTATTGAGGTTATCAATCCTGTGGCCGTTCATCTCCAGTTACCTCCAGAGATGCGGATCCCCAGTGTGTTCCATGTGTCCTTGCTTAAACCAGCATCATCTTCGGAGCCTTCTTCTTCCTCTTTCAATGCTCCTGTTATTGTGGACGGATTCCAGGAGTTTGAGGTTAAAAGAGTGTTGGATTCTCGCTTCTCCAAGGGCACATTGCAATATTTGATCGAATGGAAGGGTTTTGGTCCAGAGGAGTGTTCCTGTTTGAGATCTTCTGATGTTCATGCTTCTGTACTTGTTAGAAGATTCCACAAGCAGTATCCTTCCAAGCCTTGTCATGGTGCTCCTGAGGCCCACCATAAGGAGGGGGGTACTGTAAGTAAATCTTACCTGGCGTCCCAAGATGGCATGTCCCAAGATGGCGGTGTCTTCAATGTGGTCCCTCCTGGTCACAGTTCAGTGACATCATGCCGGCATCAAACGAGGCGCCGGCGTCTGATTGGTTGCCGGCACCGAAGTGTCAGAATGGACGCCAGCGTTGAAAACGCATGCGTGAGGACGCCAGCGTCATGACGTCACTGCATCTAATTTGGTGCCAAAGGAGGCGTATAAAAGACGCTGAGACACTGCTCACATTGCCCTACAATAGGTTCTTCATTGTGAGTTCCTGGGTGTGCTTCTACTGTTATTGTCTTGACCTTTGTGTATTGATCCTTGCCTGTTCCTGTTTACCGAACCCTTGCTGCCTGAACCGACCATATTGCCTGGACTTGACCACTCTCTTTCTAAATCCTTGCCTGTACCTCGATCTGTTGGACTGGTGCTTCCTCCTCGGTCAGCTACTCCTGTCTAAACCTTCGGGCCCCTTACAACCACAAGTTTAAATTCATGGCAGTTTAACCAAGAAAGATGCATCTTGGTGCTAACATTAAACAACTTTTCTGACATGGATCGTTACTTGAAATCCATTGGTGGTTTTTTTCAGTAAAAGCTTCATTGAAATAGGAAAATAGCTTAGGATCTGCACTCTAACCATTGCAGTGATGTCTTGCCTCCTGGCCGGTATTTTACTGGCCTGGCCGGTAAAAATGACGGTTGATCCAATGTTATTAATAGGGAAAAAAGATTAATATATAGGAAGGCCGGTATTTTTTCAGGAAAAGGTGGCAACCCTAGGTCCAGCCTATTTGGTCTTTGCAGGATATCATGGCTGCAGAAGCCATGAGTGATGGGAATTCACAGTCCACCAGTATGATAAGAAGGACAGTGGGAGGAAAATGATTGTTTAAAAAGCTACTTCAGATACAGACAAAATATGGGATGCTCTAGTATCCCTCTAAATATACAAATGTGCACATTCCTTTTAAGTAACTATATGAATTCATTCATCCCTGTAGGTTTCACAGTCTGCTTCCTTTTAAAACTGCTCCTTAGAAAGCGTTATTGTTAAAAAGCAATACTATAGCCACAAAGACAAAGTACCAATCTATTAACTTTACAGTAGAACTCCAAGCATCTTAACCAGATTTATTACTGACATGATCAAGTTAAGCATTATTACAATTATAATACAGAGGAAAGGTACACTATTGGCATTTAAAAGAGAAGCATCTACTTGAATTTACTTGGCGTTTAAAGGGAACCTGTCACCCAAAAAAATTATTCCAAATCCTATTTTATCATGTTAATCAAGCAAAATGAACTTTACTTACACTAGATAAATTATTTGAATCTCGTTTCTATCAGTCTGGGAATTTATAATTATAGCAAGCAGGCAGGAGCCATTTTGTGGACACTGTTATTAAGACAAGCCTTGCATCATCTCAGAATCTTGATTGTGCACCAGAATGGGGGACCTGATGTCCATCCCCATGCCCTGGCTACACAATTAAATGGTTAAGAGAACTGGGGGAATGTGGGGAGATGAGTGACATTTAGTGCTGAATGGAAAGTGAAAGTCATTGCTTGCCTCACCTCAATGCCTAAGGCATAGAGGAGGGGCAGGCAATATTTGATTGACAGCTGAGATTTTTAAATGAGTTAACAACATCTATGAATTCTTTAAAAAAAATAATAATTCAGATTTCATATTTAATTTGAAAAGGACTTTTATTATCCAGCTTTTTATGTCTGGGTGACAGGTCCACTTTAAAGCCTAATACAGTCATCAAAGGATAGCTTTTCTTACTACTTGTCTGCTATTGTTAAACATATGACAGTAAATACTATTCACTAGATGATGAACATTGTAAAACCAGAAATGTGAAGTCTGTCCTGAGTGTACAATATTAGACCATGGTCTTCTAAAGTAAGCTGTGTTTGCTCACAATTAATTTCATCATAACCATATACTGTACTTGTGTTTTGAACACACTTTACATAATGTATGGATGCAACTAGATTGTTATGGCTATTTAACTAGTTAGCTTAGCAAAGTGAATTATGGGGGATACCTAGCTCATGCACTCAGTAGAAGTACAAGCTTGAGCAAGCAGTTGTTGGTTAGTCACATCCAAGTTCACTTGTTTGTTATCCATCTAGTAGTATTAATTGTTTTCTACAAATATAACAGAAGTAATGTAAATCTTACCATTAGCAAATGTTCTCAGAGTGAATGATAAGATATTTTAAGAATATCATTGACAGATAGTAATTGTATTATTCCAATAGAACACAGAAGTTTAATAACTTTAGCATTAAATCAGTTATATATTGCTTCCACTTGAGATACTCTTAAGTTATACGGAAATGAACAGAATATTTCTGTTGTCACTGAAGTTAGACTTGTTCATAACAAATTTAGCATCAATATTCCTCACCCAAAAAAGGCTGTATTTTTTTTTTGTTCTTAGAAAAGAAAGAGATATGGTACAATGAATCCAAATCAGAAAGACATTCTTTGCACAGAGAATTCACTTTGTTTCCCAGGCATCAGACAAGCCTGAGTGTTTTGTCAGCATGACATATAATTTTCAAACTCCAGGGAAGGGAGTTGGTTATCTAGTATATAAACTCACCAACATGAATCATGAGGGAGTATTGACAACTGTTGATTTTCTTTGTAATCCAATGGAAAATATCTGAATAGCTCCTAAGAAAATGAAAAAGGATAGAATATTCTGCCTTCAAGGATTTTTGTGGGTTTTGGTTTGTCATAGTAAAGCCATTTTTTATTCCCCACCACTGTTATGCTCTATACAGTACTGGAACTGCTAAAACACTTTTGCACAACTCACAGTTTGTTATATTCAGGTATTACTAAATGCTAACCCCTTGAATGGCAAAATAAATTCACTTCTCTGCTTAGACAAGAAGGCCTAGTAGGCTCTCCTTCCAATGATTTGCAGATTTCATTGGCCTCAGGAGGTAACCACTGTTTATTGGTTTTCATCTTCTCTTCTCTGTTTTCATCTGTTAGTGTGTGTGCATGCATGTATAAGTTGATTATCCTGGAAAGCAGGATGAATTTTCTATTTATCTAAACTTTCTGATCAATGTATTGATGTAAATGCCTACAACTGCTTAGGAAAGTTAGCTATTTTTTTTTCCATTTCATTTTATTCATTAATTTTACACAATATACTCAAAGGACACATATTATAGTAAAAATGCTTCCTCCAATGGTGATGTGGGCTAACTGAGCCTATACCGATACTATTTTTTAGTGATCCTAAGTCACACGTATGCACCTAATGACAAAGCTTCTGCACATGCTCATTTTGGGAATGTATGTCCCATTGCATGGCTGCTCAGACTAGGTTCTCCTTCTTGATGTGGAGGCATATTACTCGCCAGGGTCATATTTGTGCAAATATAGTATTGTTCTCCCCCAAACCAGAGCCTGGGATGTATTAGCCTGCAACTCTGACTGGCATTGTAAAGGTCTCCATCCAAACAGAAAAATAATTCTAAGCAACTTTGCAAATTAACATTTTCACTAAAAATCTTTTATGGTTTTAAAGTTATTTGTAAATATAACTGAGAGTAGTATTTCTTTATCCCTTTCTTTTCTCTAGATCAGCCAAGCAGATCCGCACTCTCCTTGTTAACCCTTAGGAGGTTCGCCCAGGTGCTGCTCCTGGCATTTGGATATGCCTAGAAAAAGAATGGTAGCTACTGATGGGTGAATTTGGCAGGTGCAAATTTGCGGAGAATTTGTGCGATTCGCGTCAAATAAAACATTTTCGTCGGCATCCGAAAAAAACGGACGTCGGCGTAAAAATTGGCCGTCGGCGTCAAAAACGGGCGTCGGCGTCAAAAAACGGGCGTTGGCGTAAAAAAAACGGACGCCGGCGTCAAAAACGAGACGCCGGCACAGTTTCGCTAATTTTTCGCCATGTTTAGGCGAAGCGAAACGACGCAAATTCGCCCATCACTAATGGTAGCGCACTCCTGGGACTTGAATTATATTATATTTTATTTCAACATGGCAAAAAGATCAACATTTCGGCTCCCCTCTAGAGCCTTTATCAAGACAAACAGCCATTACCATTACACCCCTTAAATAACCCACATAAGTACAGCTCCTCCTCTTGTGAAAAGTTCGGCCCCCACATCAAGCACCGTCCCACTGACAAGTTACCTAAAATACATCAAAAGAGATATTTCTAAATTTCAATAAATAATCACTATAAAGGTAAAATATTAGACATATGAACTACCTGCAGCTCTACCGTGTATTTAAAAAACAGATATATATATATATATATATATATATATATATATATATATATATATATATATATATATATATATATATATAGGTAATAGAGGATCCGCACTCTCTTTTTCATTTTCAAAATGATAGTTTTTATTTTCACATCACAATCCGACGTTTCGGTCCCTCCTGAGAAAGGTCCCCAGGATTGTGATGTGAAAATAAAAACTATCACTTTGAAAATGAAAAAGAGAGTGCGGATCCTCTATTACCTATACTTTAAGCATTGATCGAGCACCTCGCATTCGCCACTGTCAGAGGTGCGGGCACTCCAGAAAAGTTTATATATATATATATATATATAAAGCTTCACCTTAATGCAAAGCCTAATATATATGCTGCAAGATAGGAAAAGGTGGGGTTTGTTTATGCAAATCTTTATCTCCATGTAACAAATCACCATTTTTATAACGAGGTGAGGGAGTGAAAAGATAAACCAAATTGTCATTAGCTCCAGGGAAAAAAATTAGGAAAACATGGATTTTTTTTAAAGAATAAAGAATAAACATTCTTAATACAAGTCCTCTTTAGTGTACTCATATTTAGCAAATGTGATTATAGTTGTATAGTGTGACTTTAAGACAATGTATACTGCTGTTACAGGAAACATTGTATCACCTACTAAATACTTTCATATGAAAAAATACATATTACTGAAACAAATACATTATAATGTTATATAACTTAGTGTTTTACCATTAAAAACAGAATTGCACTTTCTCTTCATAAGCAATGCAGTTTGTAAGTGCCCTTGCTTAATCCCTTAGCCTAGCTGAATTCACTTTATCACTTGGTTTGGGATTCAGGTACAACACGTTGACATCTCCAGCTATTAGATGAAAGCTTGATGGATGGGCTCAGCTACACCTCCACATAAGACTCTTCACTGGTTGTCATTGCCAATCACACCTACAATCTGTCTTCCATTTACCCAGGGTAAACCCGACAGTCCTCTCCCTTATTGTTTCATTTTCTTATCACACAGGAGCATCTTATGTTTTCTCCAAGGAGGATATTGGGTTATAAAAAAACGAATTCATGGATACACGAGGGTTGATTTTATATCATCTCTTTTACAATTTCCTAGGCTAAGAAAAGATATAATCTAAACTTTTTTTTTGCTTTATGTAAAAAAAAAAAAAACAGTTTGTGTTAAAGGCATAAATATCTGAAAATCCCTCACAATACACAAGTGTGTAGAGATAGATAGATACATAGACAGATAGATATACCTAGATGGATATACACATACATAAGAGAAAGACAGGCAGATAGACATACAGTAAAAGACTCATACAGCATATATAGAACAACAACATAGAGTACATGATTACACACATATAAACAAATCCTAATAAAAAGAGATAACAATCCAGGAGAAATGAGTTACAAATGTCACACAAAATTATGATGTTTCACCTGCAACATTATCTGTGTGACTTCATTTCATTTTTCAGATGCTTAAAAACATCAAGTCAGTCTAAACTGCATGGATTTTAGGAATGCTCTTTTCCTTTCAAGAAGATGACTTGACTAAATCTTCCAATTTACTCGTTTTGACCAAATTACACCAAAATGACTTCAAAGGTCCTTGGGTGTCCTTTTCTAACAGATGATACCATTAGAGTACAAGTCTGCGCAAGCTACAATTCATTCTGCCAATCAGTTTCAATCAGTTCCTTGCAGAAGGTCACTGGCACACCAAGAAGTGGCAGGATCCTGAACTCCTTCCCTATTTGATTGGGTCATTCATCTCATGGAGATAATCAGTTTGGCTAATCACACACACACACACACTTTGCTTGTTTGTTCCATTAGCAAATAGCAATATAATCAGCACACATGCAGCCATATGTTAGGGTTGCTAAAAACTGTACCACAAATGTTGACTATATGTTAGAATCAGGAGTATAGGAAGGGCAGGGTTGTCATCTGACCAGTATTTTTTCATGTCCGGCCAGTAAATTGTTATTTGTGGGGAAAAAATATAAAAATGTAGGATGACCGGTATTTAATAGGGGCCAGAGAGAAATGCAAGTAAAGTAAAGAGAGCTCCTTATAGTCCTCATGCAAAGAGCACTTATGCACAAGGCCTGGCTGCGCTCTGCATAAAAAATCCAAGGCAAGGTGCCATGCATATGTAGGCCAGCCCTGTCCTTACTATCAGCTATAGAGCAGGTGGGAGGTAAAGGACCCTGTTGTGGTCTGGGTACTTGAATTCATGGGAGGCAGCAACAAACAGAGTCCAGAGACTTTGGCAATTCATCTACACTGGAGAGGAAGGCACAACGACTGCACAGATTCTACATTTTTGCACCCCGCCTTCCACTTGACTTTCTTAACCCCTAGCATATTATTTGTTCTTTTAACAATGTTCTTTCCCCTCAAGAAATCCCTTTGAATCTGGGGCAAAATTCTGTGTCCTGTCTTGCATTTGATCTTCATCAGAATGCACAAAAACTATTGGTAGTCAGTTCTCCTATAGTTCTGCTTGCCTAACATTAGACCTGATATAATTGTCAGTCTTTATCCCGCATAATACTGACACAACACGAATAAACATCAACTCATGCATATTCATTTCACTTTCAGTCTATACGCTCCACTTCAAGGTTTGTCCCAAATGTGCTTTACAACAAGGAGTTGGGAAAACAAAAGTTCTCAGCCATAATTACAGTATCTGCTAGCATTCTAATCAATTTTTTAATTTCAAATAAAAAAAAATGTTTGTTTTTTTAATTCCATAAATCTGTGCAAATCTTAAAGAATAAACATTTCATTTGACTTCACTTTAAAAAATATCATGGCAAAGAAATGCTTAATGCCTGCATTTGTTACATGTACAGCTTGTAACATGGGGTTGATTTTCTAACATTGATGCTAAAACACACCGATGCAATTACCCACATCACAGCAATTAGCTTTGATCAGCCTACGACAAGGTAAAACACTACAGTAGGGGACTGATAAATGTATCCCTCATTTATAATGCATTCCCCTAAGGATTGATCACCAAGGGGACCCTTAGGGACATATTTATTATGATGTGTAAAAAAGACAGGATAATACACCACACATTGCCAGGCTTAACCGCATAAAAAATGGCATATATTTTTTATGCATTTTTTCTTGTAAACTAACAGCGGTAAACCTGGTGTGCACATGGTGTCAAAATTAAACACACCTTGATAAATTAACCATTTATTTTAAACTTTTTTTGATGAATTTTGTTTTACACAGAATAATAAATATGCCCCTTACCAACTACCTGAAACTCAAGCAGAGCAAACTAAATTAAGAAGTAACCAGGAGCTAGAGTGGCTGGGGTGTCCGCAAACAATAAATGAAAAAAAAAGGGGGGGGATCCCTCCTTTCAGATGCAGTACTGCTTGTTTTTAACATGATTTTATATATATTTTCATGGCATGGTTGTGAATAAATATTGCCTTTTAATACTATATTGATATATCTTTTGTCATATTGCATTACCCAGCAGCAGGTGTCTTTGGGGGTTAAGTCCCAATTTTGGCTTAATTACAAATATGCCCCTTAGTCTTCCCAGGTTTGGTCACTATGTGGCAGTATGCTTCAATAAACACGGGAAAGCCATGTGCTTCTTAGGGCTTCTTGCTAGAGGCTTTTGCCAAGGACTAAGTGGGACAGAATAAGCCCTGAAGACAGCATTAGTGTAGGACTATTAATGGGTAGCTAGTATATGGAATCTCAACTGGGGAATCAAGAGGGGCAGACAGAAAGAAATGTGTTAAGGAGTTCACACATTTATTAAAATTTAAGAGTTAGACTAGAAAAGTAAAGTGAATGGCCTTGTTGGATTATGTTTACATGTTACCTCCTTGGCTCAAATAACACTTTCCATAGTTAATATTCTTTGCTTTTTTGGTTATTCATCTTCTGTTCTGTTACTCATAAATGAAACATTATTATAAAATTGTAGAGACCCATATGGTTATGTTCCTCTATGGTCTGAAAATCTCCACATCGTTGGAAATCCCCTGTGGCCAGCTAAGTGTTGGACCTAAATTGGATCTGGGAGGGGGAGTGAGTCTTTTGTCCCATGTGACTGTTACACATCAAGTATAAAAAGCTGAGCTGCCATGTGCTCAGGGTCAGTCTACTTTTCTATGCTGGGGTCCATGCAGTAAAAGGCCCTGGGCTATGGAGAGAAATCAGATGGGTGGTGATGCCCTTGGTGGGCTCAGGGATAATGGGACCTGATATTGATTTGGAGTATGGAAAGCAGTAGAGAGAGTAAAGTAGCTGCCTGATAATAGATTTCGGTGAAAGAGAATGGAATGTGCTCACACACCAGATGACTGTTCGAGCCAGCCTAAAGATTCTGCCTCTATTCAAAGGAGAGGTATAGGGGCAGGTAGTGCTACCTGGGGTAAAGAGCTCTTGGGACTGTTACTGTGTGTCCAACAGAAGTGGAGTGTGGGACTGTGTCCTGGGTATAAACTGTGCCAGGAGTCTGAAAACCACACGTTTAACACAGGGCAGGGTTGCAACTTTTATGTTATTGCACATGCATTTTCTCCAGTTATATAAAGTTATGTTGGTTACTGCACATGCGTGTTTACTTATTGTTTCCTATTGGGGCCACCCGGTGTATTCCCGGATCCCACTAGGTGGAGGCACTGCCATTGAGAGAAATTCCCAGTACTCTTTCATTTAGCAAAGGGGATTCAGGACCTGTGTATGGTAAGATATTAATAATATACTGTACATTCCATAATACATGTGGTGTCAAAATAGGGTTATAAAATCAATTTGTAATTGTATTTCTCCATGCCATATGAAACACACAATAAGGCCATGCAGAATGTCTGTGTTTTATTTCTCCGGTTTTCAATACAGTTATTTTCTGTGCACTTTGATGTGTTGCATGACCTTTGCTTGATTTTGACTGATAATAAATAACACCATTTTCATGTCCCATTTTTATAAGAAAGCTGTTCCCATGCTGTCAGGAAATCTCAAAGTGGAAGCATCATGCATTTGACTGCTTTCTGCTCTGTCTCAAAGAAACAAGTTGTATGAACATCATTGCATACAGTGACATATCATAAGGTCCTCAAGATTAAAAGCCTATCTAGCTCTAAGCCACATCACACCCCCTCCTGTGATTGTATAGTTTTGTTCAAGTATAGTAGATGGAATATTCAGAACCTACAGGGCAATGCCAATAAGTGCTGTCAACCTAGATAAGAATGTATAAAAAGTTTATCCACTGAAATACAGCAGTCATTGAAGCACAGAATTTAAAGAGTCATCTGTATAACAGGGAATTCACATCATAATGGTTTATCCTGAGAAGAGAAACGAAAGAACATGAGGGAAAGAGAGATGCAAATCTATTGTCTTTATTCCAGCTTTCAGTCTGATTGATTAAAGAAAAAAATGTCAAGTAAAATGATGAGATTTTAGATGCTCAGTCGGAAAGCTTGCAACTCAAAAGATGGACCTCTTTAATCTCTGACTTTTGCCCTCTAGGTTAAAAGGAGATTAGGAAGAATGCTGCACACCCAAATCCTGCCAATTAAGACACTCACCTTGCCTCAGAGCAGTACTTACTCTGCTTAAATCAGTTCTTCACTGTAGAAAAACATCTCTCCCTCTCCCCCACTCCCCCTCTCTCCCCCTCTCTCCCCCTCTCTCCCTCTCTCTCCCTCTCCCCTCAGGCCCATAAATCTTTGGACATAGACAACTTTTTTTTGAACTTTGGTTCTGTACATTACCAAAATTAATTTTAAATAAAACAACTCAGATGCAATTGAACTGCAGACTTTCAGTTTTAATACAGTGGGTTGAATAAAAAGTGACTGCATTCTAAGCACTTCATAACTCTGCGTCACCCTACTGTACATCTCTGAACTCATCTCTAGATATTCACCCAGCCACTTACTATGCTCCTCTATTGAACTACACCTCAACTCTTCTCTCATTACCTCCTCACATGCTCGCATTCAACAGGCCGGAATTTGTGGAAAGGCCACCAAGGCCCGGGCCTAGGGTGGCAGGATTTTTCTCTTAAAACACACTTATTTAGAGAAGCTTATCCTCATTCTGTTTAGCTACCAAATGCAATACTATATGCTACACCTGTCACCTTGCTTATTTCTTATCTTGCCTACTCCCACACATTGTGTCTCAACTCCTTCTCCTTTTAGATTGTAAGCTCTTTTGCACACATTTTGTATTGGTTACTGGTCTATGTATGTAATTCTGTATGTTCTATGTATGTAATTCTGCATGTTCTTTGTAGAAATACATTTTGCAGCTCTGTGAAATGTGTTGGAGCAATAAAAATAAATGTTAATAATAATAATAAAAATGAAAGAGCCGCACACAAGAGCAACACATAAAACACAAATAAATTGTGTTTTACATGAATAAATTATGTTGTAATTTAACATACTGTACCTAAAAAGTTTACTATTTTACAGTTTTTGAAGGTACTAGTTAAAATAACAGCAACTAACCCCCTCTGTAATAAACAACATTAAAAAACAAATGTACAATGCAAATATTTTTTCCTTCTCTTCTCCACTAGTACATAATTTCTTAATTTTAAAAGTATTTAGCTATGAAAAACTAACTGAAATGTTCTGTTAGCTTGCTGTTATTATCATCTTAATAGCCAATAAAGGTATCACCTTTACACCACTTTAGTTATGTTTCATATCATAAAATGTACTATATAGTGAGAACAGGGCCAAAATTACACCTGTCTAGGGTGTAATGAAGGGGGGAAGGGCTAGGCAGGTACCTGTTATAAAGGGTCTTCTGCCTACACCTAGTCCGGGTTGTCGTACTCCCTCTCCTCCCTTCTGTCACTCTCCCCTGCCTTTCCACTCCCCTACTCTTCCCTCCCCCCCTGCTATGGCGCATGCGCATGCATCTGGAGGGATACAAAGGATCAGAGGAGCCTGAACTAAAGTTCATATCTTTTTTTCTTGCTACACAAATGTGTTGACCTCATTCAGAAGATCAACTGATGGAATCAATGCTCAATATTTGCACCAGTAGATTCTCTTCCAGGAATAAATACTAGCGTATCCAGGGATGTCATTCTGTGCCAGTGAGAGTGAAATCCTTCCGTCTCACTTGATTGGCTGATTTTTCCCCTCTCTGTCATTATGTGTTTTCACTTTTATCTTGTGCCGCATTTTACACATAATTACTGCTTGTCGTTCTTTTTGCATCTTCACTGAGCGGCTTGTGACATTTTAGTAAATGTGTTTAAAAAGTTATTTTAATTTGAAATGCTTTCCCACCAATGAAAAACAGGCCAAGCATAATGTGCCCCAACGTCTCTCTGCTTGAAACCCCACCCCCATTGAAAAAGCTCTCATATCTAATGTATAAATAAATATTATACTGCTGTACAACCACTACAAGGTGTTGACCTGTGCCACATTTTGTACCAGAATCAAGTGTCTCTACACAACTGTGCAGAAGGTTCTCAGCTCTGACTGATCAATAGCAGACAAGTGCAATAGCAGCAGAGTGTAATAGTCACAGAGAATGCAATATCTAAACAGCTACAGTCTCATGAAAGACTTATCGACATGCTGCGCAGTCTTGTAACATTTAATGATCTACTGTAGATGCAAACATTTCCTCTTTGATTTCTATAGAGCTGGCTGAGACATTTGGCAATATGTTTCCTTTGCACTGTGTCTTCCACATCAGAACGTACTCTCCAAAGCACCCAGAAAAGAGATTTAAACCTGCTCACCTTCCTGCTGGGGCATATAAAATAAATGTTCCACTTGACAGAATGTCACATACTGTGCATCTCTTTCTTTTTTTCATTCATTTGTTGAGCACCCAAAAAAATTTATTCTTGTCGACTTCTCTGAGGAATAACCTTACCTAGAAATATTCACATAAGTAACATCCATGGATTAAAATTAGAGGTTTCTCAAGAGCCAAGGTAAAAAAAAACATGTATTGCAAGTGCATTTCTTTGCTAAGCACATTTACTCAATTCAGCTGAAGAGCGATATTGATTTTTTTAAACTCTAAACTCTATGCCAGATAGGTAACAATTTCTTTATTTAAAAAAATGGAAATCTCTTATTTATAATGATGGTTGTTTTTCCACTGTTAAAACAGGATAACAAATGACCTCATATGTAAGCATAGTTATAGTGTGGTCAGTTTAAAGATTGCTGTACATGGAAGGTTCTAGCCTTTTTGTCAGAATACCAAGTAAATCAAAAACATCAAACTGGTAGGCCTGGTCTGACTAATCCAGTCATTGGATTAGGTCACATGGGAGTCTGTGTCAGGGTCAGAGTGGAGGGGTGTGGATGCTAAGGGCATGCTGCATCTGGAGCCCGCATAACACCCTCTCCACCCCCCTTCCTCCCTCACTAGCGCAAACCTTGTTTTCTCTTGAGAGATCTGGGAAGGGGGAGTGAACAGACTCGATTTCGACCCTGGTCTGTGCAGCCCCATCAGACTTAAGCTAATGTGATCCTTGAAAAGCAGACGTCGGACAGGGCCAAAGGGACACCAGGAAAAAACCTGTTGGGCCCACAGCCCTTGTGAGCTCCACTGGCCCAGTCCCACTATTGGCACTGCCCCCCCCCAACTTTACTCCTGGCTTCCGGTTGCGGTCGCAGAACAGGAAAAATTAAGTGCGGGGGCTGGTTGGAGGTTGTAGCCATGGAGAGGGGGAGGGCCTGGCCAATGTGTCTTCGCTGGTAAGGCAGGGGGCCCCAGTCCAACCCTGTCAGGCAATATGCATCCAGCTCAGCCACAAGTAATCTATTGGCTTATATAGGTCTACTGTGTCAGATTGGGGTGGCAGAGGCCCACCGGGGCTCCCACACCAAGGGTCCCCAACCCAGGTGCAAATTCTTCTTCCTGCAACTAACCTATTCCCACCAAGTTCCTTACAATTGAGGCGCACACAGCATCATGTTCCGTACACTTGCGACCACCCCTCTGCCAACCAATATTTTTATTTATGGTCGGGTGGAGTGCACAAGTTCCAGGCAGAGAGTGGACCTGGATTGGTGGGGCCTACCAGGTTTTTTTTCTGGTGTCCTGCCAGCCAAGTCCAACCCCCGATGTGCTCCATAGGATTGACATTATTAACCCATTCATTAATTGGATGAGAAAAAGCGAACCATATATATTTTATAGGACTCTGCAATGTCTCTACTATGGCTTGGTTTGAATATACTTGTTGCAGGTAGGTTGTAGGTTGAATATTACATTACAAGATATGTACATTTATAGCAAATAGAGCACCAAACTGCAGGGAACAGAGGGGGTTTATAAAATATTTATGTCTGTAGTTTAATAGCTATTGCATAAAGATCCTTCCTTATGAACACGAGGGGTAGCCCCAGTCAGAGTAGAGGGAGCACAGTATTGCTGACACATTCAATATAATGGGGAACTATGCGAATCCTGGGTGAAATTAATGCAATTTAGAAAATCTTTTCTTTGAACAGAATACTGGAAATCGTTAAAAAAGGCAAATGCATTTAATGCTGAAAAATGTCTGAATCGGTAGTGTAATTGGCTGCTGTGCTGAAACACTCTAGGGATAGGCTTGTATTAAATCTAAGGCACGCATTTGCTTTCATAATATAGATATCTGATTAGTTCAGGCTACTTCAATTAATTTTCTTCAAAGCATCCTCAGCAACAATAACTTTTCAATGCATATTCAGAGATAACTAGATGTTCTTTGATAGGTTAAACTGTAGTTCTCTGATTAATTCTTTACTATAGGGCATATTTATCATGTCACACATATTTGCGTATAGCTGCCTTATCCTACTTTGCCCTAGGGTTGGTGTATTTCTCTCTTGCCTTTATGTGAAAAAGATTCAATGCAGTATAATCTACCAGGCAATACTTCTTTTATATTAGAGTCCATGACTTAAAGCAGGGGTCGCCAACCTTTTTTGCCCCAGGGACCGGTTTCAAGTAAGACCATCTTCTCAAGGACCAGCGGGGGGCCTTTGAGTATTGTCATATAATAAAACACAAACTAATCACAGTGCATAAATCATTTACTTATTACACATACTGTATTATGCAAAGGTAATGATTACATTTTATATTATGCACGTCATTTCTATTATTATTATTATTATATTGAAATGTAGAAAACAGAATACAACTTAGACGAGAATCAGTGGGAGACCTGAGCTTGTTTCCCTGCAACTAGATGGTCCCATTTGGGGGTGATGGGTGACAGTGACACTCTGAGTGTGTTTCTTATATCCAGTCTGCTCCGTAATCTCGTTTTGGTTGCTGTCAATGCAGAAAACCCTGCTTCACAAAGATAGGATGTTGGAAATGGAAGCAGGGTTTTCAAAGCCTTTGTGGCGATGTCAGGATATTCCACCTTGACTCTATTCCAGAACATGTGGAGATTTGAAGTTGTCTCAAACATACTTTTAAGGCCACCGTCATTTGCAATCTCAAGAAGTTGATCCTCTTCTAACACAGACAAAGTCGATTCACCTGGCTTGTTCACAAATGGGTTGCGGATCCATTCCTTTCCAGTACGGGGGTCTTTTGTGGTTGGGAAGTAATGCTCAAACTGTCTTGAAAGCTGAGTTAGGTGATCCTGCACCAAATGGGAGAGTGAAGGTCCAGGTTCAGTGTCTTCCTAAATTCCTACTAATCGAAAGCAAGTATTTAGGAGTGCTCTACCCTCTTATATTCACCTGTGTAGGTCCAGGTGCTAAACTGGAGGACCTTTGCCTGCAAGCTGGGTCAAATTTCACATCCAATGGAAGAAATCCAGTAGCACACCGGTAGTATTGAAAAAATCTTCAGTGTTTTATTAGCCCATACATATACACAATCTAAATTCCTACTAATGTCTGAAACATGTCAAAAATCCCAATGCTCATTCGTCTTCCCCATAATCCAGTTTGGCTTTGAATGCAGCCACTTTATCTACCGACTTAAAGACAGTTGTCATTCTCCCCTGAAGTGACAGATTGAGTTCATTGAGCAGGTTGAATATGTCACACAAGTAAGCAAGTTTTGTTACATAGTTAAATTAAATTGGGTTGAAAAAAGACAAAGTCCATCAAGTTCAACCCCTCCAAATGAAAACCCAGCATCCATACACACACTCCTCCCTACTATTAATTATATACCTATACTAACTATAGAGCTTAGTATCACAATAGCCTTTGATATTATGTCTGTCCAAAAAATCATCCAAGCCATTCTTAAAGGCATTAACTGAATCAGCATCACAACATCACCCGGCAGTGCATTCCACAACCTCACTGTCCTGACTGTGAAGAACCCCCTACGTTGCTTCAAATGAAAGTTCTTTTCTTCTAGTCTGAAGGGGTGGCCTCTGGTACGGTGATCCACTTTATGGGTAAAAAGATCCCCTGCTATTTGTCTATAATGTTCTCTAATGTACTTGTAAAGTGTAATCATGTCCCCTCGCAAGCGCCTTTTTTCCAGAGAAAACAACCCCAACCTTGACAGTCTACCCTCATAATTTAAGTCTTCCATCCCTCTAACCAATTTAGTTGTGCGTCTTTGCACTCTCTCCAGCTCATTTATATCCCTCTTAAGGACTGGAGTCCAAAACTGCACTGCATACTCCAGATGAGGCCTCACCAGGGACCTATAAAGAGGCATAATTATGTTTTCATCCCTTGAGTTAATGCCCTTTTTTATGCAAGACAGAAATTGATTTGCTTTAGTAGCCACAGAATGACACTGCCCAGAATTAGACAACTTGTTATCTACAAAGGCCCCTAGATCCTTCTCATTTAAGGAAACTCCCAACACACTGCCATTTAGTGTATAACTTGCATTTATAGTATTTTTGCCAAAGTGCATAACTTTGCATTTATCAACATTGAACCTCATTTTCCAGTTTGCTGCCCAGTTTCCCAACTTTGACAAATCACTCTGCAAAGTGGCAGCATCCTGCATGGAACCTATAGTTCTGCACAATTTAGTATCATCTGCAAAAATAGAAACAGTACTTTCAATGCCCACCTCCAGGTCATTAATAATGACCCATTGTGACCTATTCTGTGCTACTGAAATGTGCTGCCAGTGGTGACTGTTTTTCTAACAGAAATCTCTGGAGCGGCTCTCGTAACTCAAAGACTCTGGCCAGTGATCTACCCTTAGAAAGCCATCTTACTTCTGTGTTTAAGAGAAGACTTTTGTGATCTGCATCCATATCATCACAGAGCTGCTTGAAGAGATGCGAGTTAAGAGCATGTACTTTGATGTGGTTGATCATTTTAATCACATCATGCAAAACATTGTTAAGTTCAGGTGACATTTTTCGGCCAGCAAGTATTTCTCTATGGATGACACAATGTGTAGAATCACATTCAGAAGCAACTTCCTTGATCCGAGTAGTGAAACCAGAAAGCCTTCCAGTCATAGCAGCTGCTCCGTCCTTGCATACACCTACACAAAATGACCAATTCAGTTTTCCTGATATGTAATCATTCAGAGACTTGAATAATTCTGCAGCTGTGGTGTTGGTAGGCAACAGCAATGCACATAACATATCCTCATATACATCCTCCCGAAAAATATATCACACACAAAAACAAGCATTAATGCCTTGTTCTCAACATCGGTAGACTCGTCAACCTGAATTGCGTACCATGGTGACTCCTTGATCCTCTCTACCAACTGTGCCTCAATGTCCTCTGCTATGTCATCAATTCATCTAGTTACAGTGCTAGCAGAAAGAGGAACACATGCCACCTTTTTAACTGCAGCCTCTCCTAAAACTTCACTGCAAATGTCCTTAGCAGCAGGCAGGATCAACTCTTCAGCCAGGGCCGGAACTAGGGGTAGGCAGAAGAGGCACTTGCCTAGGGCGTAGGGGCACCAGGCACGTACCTCTTCTGACACCTTCCCCTAGCTCTGACCGCTGTGTTCAGAAGCTGTGGCTGAAGTTCTTCGTAATATATGGTCTTCTGCGCATGCGCACGCTAGCATTTTCTGTGCACGTGCACTAGCGCGGATTCTGCGCATGCGCACTCGCGCTTCATTGCAGCTCGCACACTTCTGCGCATGTGCGAGCGGCGGGGGCGAAGTACTTGGCCAGGTTGCCTAGGGCACCCGACCGAGTTGGCCCGGCACTGTCTTCAGCAATAGTAAAGGGCTTCTTTACTTTTTAGCAATGCGGTTAGCGACTAAAAATGATGCTCTTAATGCAGACACATTTGCTAAAGTAGTGGCTTTCAATAATTGCTTCTGTCCTTCGTGTTCACTTTTTTTTCTTTTGAAAAACTCTTTAAATGCAGGGTGCTTGGTCTCCATGTGGTGAAGCAGTTTTGAAGGTTTCGTGGCTTCATTAGATAGCCGCTCACCACATATACAGAGCGGGTATGGAGAATGTAAATCACCTGTTGCACTGAACCCATATTGTAGGTAAGACTCTTGATACTTTCTTTTAAACACAGCTCTATTTGTGCTTGCAGTCTTGGAGCCTCCTGCTGTGTCATCATTAGGTCTTTCCCCCTTTTCAAAGAAGCACTTCAGCAATGATTGTTGTTTGCTCATTTTGCTGAACTTGTTGCAAAAACATGTAAAGGGTTTGGTCATCAGAGGATCTTTAGAAAGTGTCATGCATAGGTTGCTATGGTGACACGCCAACCCATAAGCACACTGAGCCCACTTCAAATGTGTGCTGCGTAAAAAAATGCACAGCACTCACGCCAAACACCCGCACCAGGCACGGCGCCGCAATCAAACTTGTGCCTCGTTTTGGCGGCCCTGTTGAGCCAAGCCCATGGCCCAGTTCTGGGCCACGGCCCAGTGGTTGGGGACCCCTGACTTCAACCCCAAAATAAAAATTCCTTTTAAAATATACATTTATTGAAGTGTTCAGTGCTTTTAAAGTTATTTGTAAAAACAATTGCTATTAAAAGCAACATTTGCAATTAAAATTTGCTATTGATTACAAAGTTGCTTAAGATTAAGTTTTGTTTTATTAAGCCAAAAATACTTTTTTAGTTGATATTACCTTTACATAATGGTATTGCACTATTGCAATAATGATGAAAACACTGCTACTCTACCCTGCATGCTATTTAAAAGTGAAACACAACAGGTCTCCCAGTACTCCATACTTACTAAACTTTAATTTACTAGTAACTTGCTGCCAATAAGCACCAATCACAGGTTCCAGGTAGATAACCCAGCAGTCAATAGGAGTCTGAATTTGAACTGCAGGGTCTAGCAGGAACCAATACAAACAAATCAGCTCATTGCAAACATTGGGCTAATTTACAGACCACAGTTTGAGTGCAGCCTACTCTTTACACCTTGCATCTGCAAACGATCTGTAATTTGCACCTCTGAATGAAGTTAGAGGGTTGTTATTGGCTGGAAGAGGCCCTCATAAGTATAGCAGGTCCTTGCACTCAATTGTGGAGCAAAAACACTTATGTCTGCATGTAAGAGGGTGAACCAATTGTTGTAATTTATTTGTGTTTGAAAGTTTATTGAATAATATGTGAATGTATGTGTTAAAAATTGTAGAGAGTGTTATGTGGTTAACTGGCCACCAGGTGGTGCTCGAGGGTAAAAGGTGTAATTCTTTCCCCCACCAGTAGAGGGTGGAGGAAGGAAGCCACACCCTAGAATTAAGGTCTTTAATGCAGGATGCTGTCAGAGACAGAAGCTCTGTTCTGAAGAAGATCTACAGTAAGAAGGAAAGAAAGGTAGAACCTAGCTAGGATAGAAGTTTGTAGTTAGCAGGTACTAGGTGTCTGAGGTAGGGAAATTAGAATGGGTAGTTTCTTGCCCCAACTAGGAGTGTAGTGGAAATTAGTTTTCCGTGGACATCCCACAGGTTAGGGACCCAGAGTATAGGGAAGACACAGGTTAGGGTTAAGGAGGCCTGGGGCAAGAAGAAGGACTATTGGTGGATCCCCGTCGGAATAGTAAAGGGGTGCTGGTTGAGCACCGGATTACTGAAACGGGAAGGCTTGGAGGAGTGGTAAAGGGGTGCTAATGTGCATCGGATTACCAAACAAAGCAGAGAAGTCCAGAACGGTAAGGGTTAACCCCCCTAAAATCTGGAATAGGCCCTGAGGGATCTGTGATGGAAACTGAGGTCAACTGTGGCAAGATGGTTGATGTTGCATGTATGCTGTGAAACCGCAAGTGTGACTGATTGAAATTTTGTGATTTTAAATAAACAATAAATATTTTTATATAAAATTATCCCAACTCGCTATTGTTCCTATAAGGGTTTAACAGCTGGAGGTACCCCCTACATGCGGGCAGAAACTATGAATAAGGTGCAGATTGCAAACATGGTGGTTTGTTCCTGTAATTTCGATTTTGCACCCTGTCTCGTGGGCTATAGATAGAGTTTAACTCATTTGTTGCTTCAATACAGGAAGATTTATGTGTGGTTATTCTATGGTATAATTATTTTTTTTTTAATGCTTGTCCCTATTCCATCTAAGATCCCTACCATATTCACTATGGTAAATTTTATCAGGAGCAAAGTTAAAGGGATACTGTCATGAGAAAAAAAACTGTAAAAATCAGTTAATAGTGCTGCTCCAGCAGAATTCTGCACTGAAATCCATTTTTCAAAAGAGCAAACAGATTTTTTCATATTCAATTTTGAAATCTGACATGGGGCTAGACATATTGTCAATTTCCCAGCTGCCCCAAATCATGTGACTTGTGCTCTGGTAAACTTCAATCACTCTTTACTGCTGTACTGCAAGTTGGAGTGAAATCACCCCCCTCCCTTTTCCCCCCCCAGCAGCCAAACAAAAGAACAATGGGAAGGTAACTAGATAACAGCTCCCTAACACAAGATAACAGCTGCCTGGTAGATCTAAGAACAGCACTCAATAGTAAAAACCCATGTCCCACTGAGACACATTCAGTTACATTGAGAAGGAAAAACAGCAGCCTGCCAGAAAGTATTTCTATCCTAAAGTGCAGGCACAAGTCACATGACGGGTTGCAGCTGGGAAATTGACAAAATGTCTAGCCCCATGTCAGATTTCAAAATTGAATATAAAAAAATCTGTTTGCTCTTTTGAGAAATGGATTTCAGTGCAGAATTCTGGTGGAGTAGCACTATTAACTGATGCGTTTTGAAAAAACATGTTTTCCAATGACAGGATCCCTTTAAGCTCCCTGTATGTTTTTGGAAGGAAATGAGGACACCCAGAGGAAATTCACCCAGACACAGGAGAACAGACAAACTCCTGCAGATAGTACCCTGACAAAATCAAAAATCAGAAGTAGGACCCCTATGCTGTCAGTCAGTAGTGCTATTCGTTGCTCTACCATGCTGCTTATGTTCTCAAGGAAAGGAGACCTTTGGAACACATTGCTCTAAGTTTTGTACACAACTGTTATTCAACAATTGCCTGTGTTGTCTGTTTCACTGAATTCTAATAAAGAGTAAGTGATGCACATACACTTGATATTTCTATCTGGCATAGGAATTTTAGCACCAAGAGGTTAGCAACCAAAATATATAAACGTGCACACACGCAAACAGTAACTGCTGGCCCTCACTACACTACTTTACTTTGCTGCATCCTCAAAGTGACAGACAGTTTGCTTAATTTGGCACCTGCTATGCAGTTCTTTACATAAATTCCACGCCACTTAGCACATGGATATGACATATTGAATGCAGTTCTGGGACAAGGAAGGCAGAAATATAGTAAAGCACATTGAACACATCAGTGTCTCTATGTGTGATTGTAATACATATTAAACCAAAACAATACATAAAATGCCTCTGCTAATTAACATTCTCCAAAATTTCATTGAGATGCACCAATTTAGCATTTGTTTTGCTATCTATACATAGATTGTGGCATGTCCAGTGTACCAGTGCTATGATATAAGGCAGGGATTCCCAACCTTTAGAACCAGCAACAACAATAGAACCAGCAACAATAGCATGAAAAATGTTCCTGGGTGCCAAATAAGGGCTGTGATTGTCCATTTAGTAGCCCCAGTGTGGATTGTCAACCTACATTGAGGCAGTGCACCTGGTTTTTACGCAGCCAAAACTGGCCAGACCTGGAATTCAAAGATAAACACCTGCTTTGAGGCCACAGGAAGCAACATCCAAGGGATTGGAGAGCAACATGTTGCTCATGAGCTACTGGTTGGGGATCAATGATATAAGAGAACCCTGGAATTACAGGAAGGTCAAGGCAGCTAGTTATTCCGGGTTTCCCTTGTGTCCATGCATTTGTTTCTCTACTAAAACAACATTTTAGTTTGGCTTCCAATATAGATTAATTATATTCTAAATTGGATAAAGTCAGGGATGGATTTCTAAAATGTGCACCCCTAGGCTGCACACCTCCCCGCTCTGACTGCACTCATCCCCCCACTGCCGGCCTGCTCGTCCCCCCACCACCGGCCAGCTCACCCCCCAACCCGCTCACCTCCTTCGCAATTCTCCCAATTGCCGGCACTGGGTGGGCGGATTCAGAGTACCAGGTGGGGACAAGTTCAGTTGCGGCCAGCGGGCAGCATGCTTTCCGTATAACGGGTTTCCACATAATGAATCCGATACCTGTGGTTCCTAAAAGATTCCTGAAAATGCTGGTACTGATACAGTAAATTGAGCAAACAAAAAAAAAGACAACAGCAAAAGCCAAGGCTCGATCATGATTTAAACACTTCAAGTAATCACAGACAATGGAAGTGACTCAGCTAACAACATTAGTGCCTAATTATAAAATCATCACCCCTCCCCAATGATATTGTTTTATAGTGTAATTTGGCAGAAGGTTCCTTTTCTAGCTGCACGGTATGGTAGGAATTTTTTTGTGCTCTTGGTTGGGGATGCAATCCAAGCACAGTTTGGATATATTAAACCATCATTTAAAAGAATAACGTTATATCGGTTTCAAACCTCAGCTAATAATACCTGAGAGGAATATTTAATTCGTTTTTACTAGTTCTGCCATGTACAATAAGGAACTGACAAACATTAAGCAGTATTCCTCTGAAAATATTCTTCATTTTATATTAGTTCAATATTAATTATTCAGACAACAGTCTGACACCATCCATGCTAATTTTAAGGCCCGCATAGCATATGCTAAGAAAAGCATGAGGAATTTGTTGCTTTTCTATAAATATAATTTGCCTCAATATTAAGATCTCTGAGGAAAAACTTTATTTCTCAGACTTTACTTCTCTTGCCAGAGCTTGATATATTTAACGAAGCTCTGCTGCACGAAATGTCGCTAATTACTCGCTTTAAATTTTGCATATAGAATGACCTTTAGTGGAAAAATGCCATGTTGATGTCGTTCTGCTCCTTTGCTAGGTACCTTTTCACTTTGAAAATATCTATAGACAACAATGTGCTTATCCAGATAACACCTCAAGTTGAAAACAATGCCCTCTACAATTTAAAGGGGCAGTATACCCCCTTGTTCATCATGACAGAAATGAATATGGCTTGTACTGAAAATAATTTTTGCCTGTTTTTTTTATTTGGAAAAACATCTATGGTTTTTTATTATTCCTTGAGCTAAACAAGATCTAAATAGTCCTTTGAAGGTAGATAATTAGATTAATACAGGTATTGGACCTATTATCTGGAATCATCGGGACCTGGCGCTTTCCGGATAACGGGTCTTTCCGTAATTTGGATCTTCACACCTTAAGACTACTAGAAAATCATGTAAACATTAAATAAACCCAATAGGCTGGTTTTACTTCCAATAATGATTATTTATATCTTAGTTGGGATCAAGTACAACCAACTGTTTTCTTACTACAGAGAAAAAGGAAATCATTTTTAAAATTTTGGATTATTTGATTATAATAGAGTCTATGGGAGACAGCCTTTCCGTAATTCGGAACTTTCTGGATAAAGGGTTTCTGGATAACGGATCCCATACCTGTAGTATACTGTACCATCCCTACCCTTCAACTATTGCTAACTGTTTTGTTATCATCCAGGGTGGTAACGAATTATCTACTAGTGATGGGCGAATAAATTTGCCTGTCACGAATTTGCGGTGGATTTCCGCATTTCGCTGCTGGCGAATAAATTTGCAAATCTCCCACGAAAATTCGCCTGCGTCAAAATTTTTTTGGATGCGTCAAAAACGCTGCGTGTCAACATTATCCGGATGCCTATTGACTTTAACACCAGCGTCAAAATTGACGCAAGCAACTTTTCACACTTGCATCCAAAATTGGACGCGGGCATCAATTTCGATTTTCACGATTTTTTAGCAAATTTTTCACCCTTTGGCAAATTTTGCAAAAAATTTAAGAATTTTTAGGCGAAGTGGAAAAAATTCACCCATCACTTTTATCTACCTCAAAAGGACCAAACATGGAGTAGTTTTAGTTTCCCAGTTTGCCCTGTTTAGCTCAAAAAAATAACAAAAAAATATAGATTAGTAATGATTACAACAATAAGCAGATGCATGTTTAGCACAATTCCTATTCATTTAACTCATGATGAACAAGGGGGTATACTGCCCCTATTCCAGCTTTTGTTTTACACTATGCATATCCTTAACAACCACAACAACACTGATAAAAAGGATTCATAAAATAATATCAGTACTACAAGGCTTTCACTTCTTGCAGAGGAGCCAAACCTCCTACTTATACACAATATACCCAAAGATTTGGTATGTTAAAATACATTTTAGGCATATGGGTTGATTTATACAGTAGAGAATCGCACAACAAACCAACAGAAAAAACAATTTATATCAGAAAGGGGAACATTTTTCATACAGAATGTAGCAAGGTCATTGGTTATATTTTGAGGCCATAACATATACATAATATATAAATGTACATAGCATTTTTTTCCTTTTTGCAGACGTTTTTCCTCAAAAAATGGAATCATGAAAACTTACACTTGGGGGCAGATTTACTAAGGGTCGAATATCGAGGGTTAATTAACCCTCGATATTCGACTAGGAACTAAAATCGTTCGACTTCGAATATCGATCCGATTAAATCCTTCGAAACGAACGATTCGAAGGATTTTAATACAACGATCGAAGGAATATGCTTCGATCAAAAAAACTCAGGCAAGCCTATGGGGACCTTCCCCATAGGCTAACATTGACTTCGGTAGTTTTTAGCTGCCGAAGTAGCGGGTCGAAGTTTTTCTTAAAGAGACAGTACTTCGATTATCGAATGGTCGAATAGTCGAACGATTTTTAGTTCGAATCGTTCGATTCGAAGTCGAAGTAGTAGTCGAAGGTCGAAGTAGCCCATTCGATGGTCGAAGTAGCCAAAAAAACACTTCGAAATTCAAAGTTTTTTTAATTCGAATCCTTCACTCGAGCTTTGTAAATGTGCCCCTTAGAGAGGGTATTTACTAAAGCTCGACTCTAGGGGGTCCCAAATCGGTGCAGTAAAAACTCGTTCTAAGGTCTCTGCTATGTGAGCAAAACAATTGTTAATTAATAATTATTGTGCTAACATTTTAAATTTGTGAAATTATATAAACTATGTGCTCAGGTCAGAATTGAAACAACAAGTTGTGCGTTCACACAAAATTCTTCATGAGAACCACAATTTGTTGCATTGGCCTCATGATTTGTGTGTGAGTGCAAAAGGACACACCTTATTGGGAACATTCATCAGAGTTCTTTTTCCTCTAGTCAACATGAGAGATGCAGAGAAGATAGAGTAGCACTAACTCGTCAGCCTTCTTGCACAGCTTAAACACTCAACTCAACTCCATTATGGCTTTTTGAGATACTGCTTTGCATGCATTATTTGCACTTGACAAAAGAGCCAGTAAGTCCACATAAATAACTACATAGATAATTTAGTTCTAGTATCATAAATATGATGAAGGAGCTGTAGCCGGTTAAATGTATAATTATATTAGCTTTGAGTGTGCATTTAATACTTGAATAACAATGGTAGCACACAGAAACAAGCAAATACCTGATTGGTTGCATTTGATGCCTACACTTGTGCAGCAGCTAAATTAAATCAACACATAACAATGTTAAAATGACAGTGGGGACAAAAAAATGGTGTGTGTGTGTGTGGGGGGGGGAGTAAATAGAAACGCTTGTATCTGCCAAAGTACAAGTGACAGATGAAGGGTGGTAAACCAGCTGCCCCCTCCCAGGAGGGCACAAAATACAGTCATCAAACAAATCAATAACCAGATTAGTTTAGGCCTATCAACAGACCTGCACCAACAGTAGTGTCTAAAACAAGTACAGCTCATTTTCTACCACAAGAACAGTGTGTGCATTGCAATTTAGGGCACAAGTCGCTATATTTATTACCCACAACCAAGTTTTTTTCTTATAATTCCAGAAATCTTTGCTGTTGGTATGTCCTCATTTCTGGTGTCCAACTTCAAAATGATGTCTGACTGTGATACTTTGCTGAGTCTACCAACACAGGCTGTTAAGGTAATTCGATCTACCACCACCTTTGAGATGGTTCCCCTACATCAATAAACGCATTGCACTTAATTCCAAACCGACAAACGCCTAATAGTGTAAGTGCAAGGAGGCCTTTAGACACAAGTATCTGTACTAAATATTGCTTATTTGCACAATGACTGCACTTTTCAAGGAGGGAAAGTGATTGGCTCTTCTGCACAGAGACATAAACTCAACTCAGATGTGGCACTAGCACCTCCAATTTGGAGGAATGCAACAACAATGATTTGTTTTGGAATAATGACCGTAAGCTTTCGTTTTTTTATCTACTTCAGAAAAATCTCAGTTAAACAAATCTGCTCTTTAACACTAGTGCTCAGTGGCATGCACTCTACTAAACCAAGAACAAAGGAAACCTTTTAATGGGTGCAGTCATATAAAAGCTTGATTCTCAGCATAGCACTTTAAAAATATTTGAGATGTTTCCTTTTCTACAATTAAATATTCTTTCATGATCCTAAATTGACTTCCCTGGGCATATCTGTAATTTCTTTTATGTTTTGTACAATGTCCTGATTGACTGACTCACAGAGGTAGCTTTTTATAGCAGCTTTTAATATGCCCAAAAGCACATTTTATGCAACCGCACAACACAGCATTGGCCACTTAGCATCTACAGATATTTTATTAATGTACGCAAGCTGCTCTTCAAAGTTTAAGTAATAATAACAGGAGACACTTATTTCTAAATGCATTTATTTAAACTTAAGAAAACTGCTACGCCAGAGTCAGTCTATTCACAGATTTTGAGGTCACAAAAGGTAAATTATTTTATTTTTAGTTCTTTTCCCCTTATTTATTGAAGCACAATTTAAAATGTGGAATCTTTTGGTTGGGGTTTTTTCTGGGAAATCTGGGAAATAATTAAAAAAAGTACAATGTAATGATGTGCAAAATCTGACCTGTTTCCCTTTGGAGAAAGTTCGGGAAATTGTGAAAATTTTCCAAAAGTTTCACCCATTAGAGTCTCTGGGTTTCACTTTTACAGTGATACTTGGCCAAAACTTTGGCTCATCACTAGTTCAATGTTGATACACAAAGGATAACACAAATCTGTTCAAATCAGCAAAGGAAATGTGCACTGCATAAACTTGAACAATGTTGAAAAAAAATTAGGCATTGAAAGTAATTTTTTCTCTCCCCGAAACTTCAGTGATCAAGTATCTCTGCAGGAAGCTTCTCCATCTCCAACCCATGCCCTTCTATAATTCTGTTGTTTTTTAAAACAACGGGGAGGATAAGACTGTTGTCATATAATTTAATGGACAATCTTGTATTTTCTGGTGTCAGTACGAGAGATTAAAGAAAGCCAGGACTGCGGGCTGAGCTGTCAAAATCAGAAAACAGGACAGGTGACCCTTGTCACTGGGCGCATGTAAGTTCAGTAGCCAGGCAGACAGGGCTGCTCCGGCCATGAGGCAAGGTGACAATCTTGCCTCAGGTGGCACAGACTGGTCAGTTACCAGTGGCAGCAATAAGCCGCCTCTGGTAACTTTAAGAGCCAAATTTCCATTTTCGAAAACGGAAATTCGGCTTTTCTAGTGCAGCGAGTGCAATTGTTAGAAGCGCAGAGAAGGAAGGGGGGCGGCAGCAGCTCCTGAAACGTGCCTGCCCGCAGATCTTCAATGGAAAGTTGGCACATTGTTTTCTGTGTTTGCTTAAAAAATGAATCACAATTTTTTCACTGAAGATCTGCCTTGCAACATCAATAATTTTAAACAGACCCCTCAATCTTAGCATTAAAGCTCAAAATACTCATTCCACTAAATGAGCAACTGTTCTCGTCCAATGGAACAAAAAAGATAGTAATGTAAAAGCTTGCACTGTCTTTTACGATGCCAGCGGAAATTTTTTTTGACGCATGGGGAATTTTTGCCGGGCGAATTTTCGTGGGCGTTTCGCAAATTTATTCGCTGGTGGCGAATCGCGCGAATTTGCGCCTGGCGAATAAATTCACCCATCACTAATTATGTATAACTTGTATGTATAGCTTTATTTGTAAAGCACTGTTAAGGAGCCGCATCGTTGTACAGTGCATAAAAGTACAATATATTTATAAAAGAATACATGGGGGAAACAAATCACATCATAAATATATACAGAATCATAGGACAAAGAGCTTAAGTGCTATGTGGTAAGATACATAGTGGGAAGAAGGTCCCTGCCCTGTAGAGCTTACAGTCTAATTGGATGGGACCCTACTACAAGTTGGAGATAAAAAAGTGCACAAGGTAAGGCATTTTAGTTTTTTCTTGGAGAGATTAAGAGAGGATTCCTTACGGAGGAATTCAAGAATGGAATTCCAGAGATAAGGAGCAGCAAGATAGAAGGGTTTGAGATGAGAAGTGGCAGTGGATGTGGATGGTGTGAAGAGAAGGTGGCTCTGAGAAGAGTGAAGAAGATGACCAGGAACGTATTAGTGAGACAAGAGAAGAAATGCAGTGAGGAGCAGAGGAGTGAAGGGCTTTGAATGTTAGTAGAAGGGTTTTATATGCTATTCTTTGTTTAACAGGCAGCCACACTAAGGATTTTAGTTGGGGTTGAGCAGGTTCCCTTTTAGGAGAGAGCAGAAGGATCCTGGTACCAGAGTTTAAGATTGATTGGAGGGGAGAAAGATGGGAGTCAGCAAGACAAGTTAGGAAGAGATTGCAATAGTCTAAACGGGATAAGATAAAGGCATGGATTAGTGTTTTGGATGTTGTTTGTGAAAGAAATGGGCGTAACTTGACTATATTGCGGAGGAAGAAACGACAGGTTTTGGCAGTATTATTAATATGGTTAGAGAAGGAGAGGGACTGGTCAAAGATGACCCCTAAGCAGCGTGCTGACTTAACCGGCTTAATAGTCATGCCATCAATAGTAATGGTGAAAGGAAGAGAAGGGCTCAGTTTGGGTGGAAAGACCATGAGCTCAGTCTGTGATCTGGGTTCGAACGTCAGAGGTTAGTGAGGGAGTGTTTAAATCTATCTGAATGTCATCGACATAGAGGTGATATTTAAGGCCAAATGAAGATATAAGCCCCCATATGTAATAAAAGGCACTACGTTTGCCCAGGAGCAGTAACCCATATCAACCAATAAGATGTTTGCTTTTAAACAGGTGACCAGTAAATGCTGCCTGCTGATTGGTTGCTATGGGTTACTGCTCCTGGGCAAAATTAGTGTCTTTTATTACATAACCCTGTATGTCTCCTAAAGAGAGAGAGTGTACAAGGAGAACAACAGAGGACCAAGTACAGAACCCTGAGGCACCCCCACATAAGCCTGGTATTTGTCCTGGGTGTTTGTTAGCATTTGAAAATTATTGTTAGGAGCCCCTAAGGTGTTTAAACATGTGCTGGGGGTGCTGTGTTATCCACAGGAGAGAAGGAGGTATATGGATTTAAGGGTATGTCTTAATATGACTTAACTTTTTCACATATGAGTGATATCCCTGCAGTTAGCACTGAACATTTATTTTTTGGTGTGCTATTAATGAGAACATGGTCTTGTGGTAAAATGGGTGTGGTTTAAAGTGGGTGTGGTCTAAAACAGGGAGTTGCTAACACTTCCATTATCGGCCCTCCACCATGTAAATTTTGGCCCTCTGTACCACAAATGATGGACAGCAGTGTCATAGAGGAAACTACACAGGAAAAAAACATACAAAATAATACTTAAAAAATAATATATATATAAATACTCTAGTATGATTAAATATAACTTACACAGGAAAGTGTTAGTAAGGAAGATTTTTGATTGAAGGTGGACAGTTCCAACAGTTTTAACTTTATAGTGGAATGCAAAATTAGACATATGCCACCAAACTGGATGTAATCAACCTGAAACACGACGACTCTCAACACTTTGACAAGCAGAGTCCTAGCAACAAGAAGATTAGCGAAAAAGCAGCTGGATAGATTGCTCAAAAATGCCAAGTTGCAAACATTTTAAAAAAGATCTCAGCAAATTTTCTTTCCTGCATGTTGCATTTTACAGTGACAGTTTATTAACATTCTTTCAAAATAAGTACAGACCAGAGAATAAATAGTGGATAAACAGAAAAGAGGAAGTGTTGGCATTGTTCATTTGTTTCTGATAAATGCCATTAAATGATTAATGTGGGCTGGCTTGTATAGGCTGCCGATTAAAGTAGTATATTCTTTTCTCCAGGCAGACTTAGTTGTGCAGTCCTAATCAATTATTTGCTCTGATACAAGTCTTATCCCATAAATTCTAATCTGCGCAGCAGCTGAAACATGCTGCATTTTTTTCTAGCCTGGATATTTACAAAATGCATTTCCATGAGCAAATTAAAAAGACTTTAATGATATTAAAGAGTATTATTTTGAGCATGTTCTGCCACAGTGGATAAGAAAAATGCTAAAACACTGGGGTAGAAGTTTGATAAGGGCCACAACAGAGGCAGCCAGCTGGGACCCCGCCAAACAGACAGATGAGTATCTCGCCTGGGCCAGAATAATCTATTCTAAAGCAGTAAAACAATGAAGATTACATTCGTCTAGTGTACAGGGAAACATATAAATTAAATGTCTGGTGCATCGAATAATGATTTGCATCTTGGCTTTCACAATGGCCCAACACTACATTTCTACACAATGATCTAATGAAAGCAGACAGCTCTACAGGGACGGTGATCTTTCATATTATATCTCAATTTGCAAATTACTTGAGAAAACTCTGCAGGAATATCATTATTGTTCATACAGTTACTTTGCAGAATTACATTCTACAGAGAAAACAGTAATGTGCACCTGTCTAAATAAATTCCATATGCTCCCAGTAAAACTGAGAAACATGAATACCTTCCTTGTTTCTGGAGAGACAGAAGGAGCTACCTTGTATATAATTTGCACAGCAATTTAAAAAAAATTGAATGGTCTTACTCCAAACTACAAACTCTATGAGATAAAGCCTATGTGTTCAGCCTTTAACTGTATAAAAAATGTTTGCATGAAAAAATATATAATTGTATGTCCATATAGTTGTAGGTCTGTCATACCCAACTTGAATTGTATTATTGAATTGGGGTGTTGGATGCAACTTATTGATAAAAATAAACTGAAACCGGAGAATGAGCAGTTCTGCTAACCAGCTGTGGGGTATCAAGTAGTAATTGATTTGCTAAATTATAAAGAATCAATTCTGATTTAGAACAAATTCTGTGCCTTGTTATTCAAGTACATGTGAACCCAAAAAATTATTGTTTGCCTAATAAAAGAAAACACAATTGTAAGCAAATTTCCAATATTAATTTATTAAAAATTGTTAGTGCTTTAAAGGGGACCTGTCAGCTTAAGAAATAATTCCAAATTCTTTTCTATTGTATTGAGCAAAATACACTTTCCTTACACTATGGGGCATCTGTATCAAGGGTCGAATTTCGAATTGAAAAAACTTTGAAATTCAAATTCAAAAAGACCAACAGAAATTAAGTTGAAGGTTTTTTTTGGTCGAATAGGTCAGTTTTCGATTGATGGAAATTTTTCCCAAAAAAAACCTTAGATTTTTCAAAGTCCATCAAATGACTCCAAGCAGGTTTTAGATGGTGAATGGTCGAAGTAGAATTTCTAATTCGCCGCGAATTCGCGCCTGGCGAATAAATTCGCCCATCACTAGCAGTGACATCCAAGAATTGCTGAAAGGAAAGGGAAAGTAATTGACTGCTCCAAATATATATATGCCTCAGGAATAGAGGCAGGGCAGGTAATATTTGACTGACAGCTCAGATATTTAAACGCTTTTACAACAGGTATTAATGTTTTAATAGCAAAATGTGGGTTCCATGTTTAATTTGCAAATGATTTCCAATATCCAGCTTTTTATGTGTAGACGACACGTCGACTTTAAAAGTTATTTGTAAATATAATCTTGGTTGCTACTTTTTAAACAATGTCTCATTCTGCAAGACAGATCTGTCAATCCTTTGGCTTATGGTACATTGTTTCAAAAGCCACAGCCACCAGGGCAGAGGATAGAAAGGGACAGACATACACTGCTTTTAAAAGCAATACATATACAAATAACTTAAAAACCATAAAAAATGGTAATGAATGTATATTGCAAAGTTGCTTAGAATTTTAATAGGCAAAAATATTTTTTTGGTTGACATTTAATACTCTTTCTATCTTAAGAAGAATGGAGTCACAGTATTAAATACCAACCATTATGTTGAGAATCACTGTAATGCTAAATCAAGGCATTCAAAGAAAGAAAGAAGATTTCTTTTCAGACAGGAAATAGAAAACAATTATGAAAAATTGTATGAAAAAGTGTACTATATGTAAAAATCATGTGCCTCTTATAGAGCTCTAACAACAGTTTTCCTCTTCTGTGAATCAAAAAAATCCACTAATATAACTGTGTTTGCTATTTAGTAGCTATTATCCGCCATTATATATGAAGTTTTTGCATAGTCTCCAAGTGCTTTCTTTTTTACAGTTGCTTTTAAAAAACTTGAGGATTTTGGTGTATAAGCAGACAAAGTTATCTTAAAATGAACACACTTGACCTGACATCCCAGTGCCTAATCAGAAAGTGTTTTGCCATTATCAGAGAGTGGTTTTCCACAAAGACTGCACACTTCAGCCACTAAAATGCTTTTCTTTCCAGTGCTCATTTGATAAACAGCCTTGGTTGGCTTTATAAATGTGCCAATGTGTTCCGGTTAGTGAATAGTCTAGGATTTTTTCACCCCCTGACATTGCTTTTGTTCTTTAGTAAACTTTTAGTGTAAATATTTTAAATGCATTGAAAGGAAAGTTTTTTCCACCTCATTTGAGTGTAATTCACACAGCATTTAAATGGCCTTTTAGCCTTTGCCCAAAAACCTATTGCCTGCAGACACAGGAGAAAGGATATTGAGATTTACACTGATTACACTTATAAGCATAGCTTAAAAATGATAAAGTGGGTTTATGGACTCAACACACTTTAAAAGACCAGAGGGTTTTAATCTCTGGGACATTAAGCATTGTACTTCACTGTGACATGTGCACTTCACTACATCACATGGTATACATTTCATCTGTTCAGTTTGTAATTCCAGCCCAACAGAGCAAATGTAGTGGTAGATGCACTTTAGCCAACTGCCTTTGGTGATGCATAAGAAAGTCTGATTCCAAGTCTTCATTAGTAGCTGCTGATGGTTTCCAAAGGTGGATGCTGACTTTTGGTGAAGAAGCAGAATTTGCCTTTGTTGTTCTTCATCCTCTTTAATTAGCAGTGTGAGCTAAGAGTGGAACTTAATGAGACTGTCCTTTTGTTCACTGTGTTTATTCCTCAATATTAAAGGGATCTCTACCCAGAAACACTTTCTTGCACAATAAAACAATATAATTCTAATTACAAAATAAACTGCATTAATAAACTGGTTTTAAATGTATTTTGTAATGTCATTACTGTTGAAAGCAGTATTTGTGTTGCACTTTCAACAGACTGCTTTCAGTAGCAGTTGCATTTACAAAAGTTGTGAAACCACTGAAAACATTTTATTTGACAAAAATTGGGAATAAGCATCTTATTGTCTTTGATCTCAAACTGTTTTGGGTGGAGACCCCAATTAATTTCTTGAGTAGGAAAATACTTGAAAAAAAATCTGAATTGTACATTTTTTTTGGTTCCGAAAACTGTAACTTTTTTTTCAGTTTATCACATGAAAACCACAAAATCGTCAAATTATTGAATGAAACCCAGCGCAGATCAGGATATCTTCCAAT
The DNA here is from genome assembly GCF_017654675.1 of Xenopus laevis. NCBI lineage: Eukaryota > Metazoa > Chordata > Amphibia > Anura > Pipidae > Xenopus > Xenopus laevis. The sequence continues at coordinate 147,136,595 of NC_054372.1, read as the reverse complement.
TGTAAACACCTACCGTTGACTTCTACATGAACTCGGCAGAGTTGGAGTACTTTTTTATTTGGACTTTTAACACCATTGGGATTTAACAAATCTCACAAAATTTAAATGAAAAAAATTAAAATTTCAAGCTATTTTTGTATACCTCGACTAGGAAATAGTCCAAATTCGATTTGAATTTGAAAAAAAACGAAAAATCTAATATCAAAATTTTTCATGTACTGTCTCTTTAAAAATTGGACTTCGATCATTCGCCATCTTAAACCTGCCAAATTGCTGTTTAGCCTATGGGGGACCTCCTAGAATCTATTTGGAGTCAAATGGTGGATATCAAATTTTTTTTGGGGAAAAACTTTGATTTGAATTCGATCAAATGCGCTATTACTTTGATTCGTACGATTCAAATTCGGCCAAATACGGACCTATTCGGCCAAAAAAAACTTTGACTGAATTTCGGTTGGTCTTTTTGAATTAGAATTTTGAAGTTTTTCAAAATCGAAATTCGACCCTTGATGAATATTCCCCATAATAATTGTTAACCTCCAAACTAACTGCGCTCAGCATTTTAGCAAAACAAATAAGCATTCTACCCAAATCCCATCCGAACTGACTGAGGCTTAGCCCCTCATTGCACAGGGTGGAAACCACTGACATGTAGTGATGTTAGGTTGGTGGTCAACTCCCTTGGTGTCATTTACCCATCTTGCAAAAAAAAAATTGGAAAGGCGGCACTCCGATTAAAAAGAAAAAGGTGGTTTATTGCAACAGGTCACAGACTGACATTGCCTGACGCGTTTCGGGAGCAACACCCTTAATCATAGCCTATGATTAAGGCAGTTGCTCCAAAAATGCGTCAGGCAATGTCAGTCTGTGGCCTGTTGCAATAAACCACCTTTTTCTTTTTAATCGGAGTGCCGCCTTTCCAATTTTCTTTGCAATTGCGCTCTCTGCACTAAGCGACATGGACTGCCCCTGCCCTCTCCGGCGCTCTAAAGGTGAGTGCCGTGGGGAGGGGCGGCAAAAGAAAGCCGCCTCAGGCGAAATAATGGCTAGAATCGCTCCTGCATGCAAATGACGAAATAATGGCTAGAATTGCCCCTGCATGCAAATGAATATAAGACAATGCTTATAACCCATCATTTAAAACACACACAAAGATGCAAATGCCGCCTCGGCCGTGAAATCTCACAATCCTCATTAGATATTTACATATAGAGAGCATCTATTGTAACTGTATCAGTGTATCTCTAGTACCTATGGGTGGCAACAAAATGTTGCAGTCATCAAGCCTTTTAGTGTTACTGAGTTCTCTGACAAATATTTCCAGCATAAAATGTGAAAATTAAGATCTATAGGTTCCATTGTATTTTCCCCTTTAGAAAAAATTCAGAGCTTAATAAATAACCCACATAGAGTCTGAGAAAACTCATAATTCAGGCTTGTCTTTCTTTCTCTTTTGACTTCGGGAGCTGACCTTGTTTGGTTTGCAGTTTACAAATCTGATTACAATTGTTCATATTTGTAACTTCTATTCCATTATCCTATGACAATCTTAAATACCCTGTTTGTTTTCTGATTTATTTGGTGAGCCATACATACTGATACTAAATGGATCCTAAATCTGTACCTGATAAGGTAACGCATAACTTAAGGTGTTGGATTAATGAACTTTCCCCAAAGAATCTAACTTTAATTCAAGTAAATCATCAAACATTGGGGTTTGGTGTTTAACTTAAAAATATTTTTGTTGGGTTGAGGTCAAAGCTAGGTGCTTGCTAGTTAAGTCCTTCCACTTCCATTTCAGTCATTTCAGTTTGTCAATACAAATCCTGTATGGACCTTACTTGGTGCATGGGGGCATTGTCATGCTGAAACATAAAAAGCCTCCCCCAAACTGTTGCCATGAAGCCTTTGATAGAAGGGGGTGCAGGTCTGGGTGCAATTGCAACCCCTGAACGCTTGGTAGTTACACCACTTATTAATATTAAATACTAGGTAGATAGTACAGATTGTTTCTGTCCTGTAACATATAATATGTTCTTGCATACAAGTCTGGATTTTCTTTTCACTATCATTGATATTTTTGTTGCCTTTTATATCTTGAGAGACATTTTTATGCAATCCATGTATTTTTGTCTGTCTATGCACCTCTTACCTTAAGTACTACTTTAGGTATCCTTTTATCTAGTGTTATGTGCCATGCATTCAATGTGCTGCTGTTTCTCTGTCACATTTGTGGAATACATTGCTGTAGCTTCTGTATAGGGCTAAAATATGCTCACAAAAGTAGTGGGCTCTCATCACTGCTCTGCATCCCTAATATGAGGATGTTACTGCTTCCTAAATTGATATGTTTGTCCTTTTCTGCTCGAGTCTTATTGCTGGAGAACATATTGTACTACTGTTTTTTCTTGTTTTATTATAAAAGGTCAATTCCTTTGTCTTATTTTAACCCTATGTATTACTCTACCACTTCTCTACCCATAACGCAGACATCTTTCTTTCAAGCCAGAGAGTGTGTTTCTGAAACCATACAACCATGGATGTCTATCAGACCCTGGGCCCAAAAATATGGAATTCCTAATTCAAACTTTCAGCTTATATACAAACAATCAGATAAGCACATTGTATTTTATTTGTAATTTACATTTTCCCCAGCAGGTCTTCCAAACTGGAGGCTGAAGAGTATACAGAAGTGTGCTCTGAAGCACAGAAACTACATTATACTGCTATTCTATGTGTGGACCATCAAGCGTTGACTTAGTTGGCCAGAACTGCACCCTTCATAAAAATATATCCCTGGCACTACAGGAGTCATGTGTGTCCGCTACATAAGAGAGTGGGTGTATCTATAGATTGAAGTACCCCAACCAGGGTCAGGACAAACTATGATGTGTTTCCAGGAAGTTCTCTGCACCACAATAACAACTTTTAGAAAAGATGGAGAGGTTGATTTATGCATATAGTCTGTCAGCCAAGTGCAACTTCACACAGGCATTCTGTATAGCATATTTGATCTCTGATCTGCTTGGAAACTCTGCTGAAGTGTTAGGTGCTTCATAGTTCTGAAAAGAACACCATTTGGGTTTCTGTGTCCTGAAAAAAGCACAGGTTGATCTTCAAAGCCTGACCAGTGATCCCTTCACACCCAGAAAAGAGTGCGCTTTTATACCTCAGGATTGCCATATGGCCTTTACACATGCACTGAAAGATGTACTTTACAGAAGCACTACTCTCTGCTTTCATCTTTCTACAGCACTTCCTGTCCATCAGCAGGACTTCCTTCCTTTTACCCTACAGGGTGGGGACTCCTCTTCCTCCCCTCACTTGCACAGAAACAACCCAGAGTAGACTAAAAAAAATAACAGCCTTTCTATATTTGTATTTTCCTTTCCTATTAATAACACTGGCATCAAATATCAAATTTATAATATAATATATAATATCCATAAGAGTTAAACAGAGAATGGGACAAATATTCCCAATTTTACCTACACAACATACAGCAAATCCTGTAATTCCACATGTGATTTGATGGGTATTACAGTAGTTGAAATGATCTCTGAGGAAATAATAATTATGCACACAAAGTTGAACATTTGGACACAGGAAGTCAAAAAGGAGTTCCAATACTATTTATATAAACTTGGATGCATATATTGTGCAATAAATATCTTGTTCACACACAATAAACTATTTGTTTCAGCAGACTAAGTTTAAACTATTTGTTTACAGCAGACTAAGTTTAAAAAGTATAACTAGGTGACAAAATCAAATCTTTCATTCTATAATAAAATAAAATATTCATTACAATTTGCCAATTCCTCTAGCAAAGTCACCAAACATTACTATTTTGGATATACACTTTTTTATAGATAAATATATCATATAAATTGATGTTTTTTTCCGTACAAGGATTTTCTAGTTATGACATTTCCAGTCATAATCATTTTCAGCGAGATGGTAGGATTAAAGGAACCGAATTGCTAAATGCATATTTCTTGATGAAAGTTTGATCCAGGAGAGCCTAGATAATTTACACTGAAATAAACAGCAGAAGAATCACAATCATCCATCGGTTTGTACATTATCCAAAGGCAAATTTGTTTCAGTGATATTATCAAGACGTTAGACCCAAAATGTCCTGCATATGCGACTTTAATGAGGAATCATCTTGATGAGCTTACTGAAATCATCACATAAGGCTTTACCACATTCATTAAGAGCCCAATGCATATCACAAATGTGCAATAACTTTGACGAGCTGAAACAAGGGTATAAAATCCACTGGCCAGTGGCTGGTTTATTGTGTTTCACTTTGCAAGTCATTAGAACATAGGGGGAAATTTACTAAAGGGCAAAGTGGCGTACGCCAGCGTGACGTAATTTTGCCACTTCGCCGATTTACTAACGGTAGCTGGTGTAATTTCTCCAAGGAGATAGACTCTGGCGCAACTTCACACTCTAACACCAGGCGAATTTTCGGTCTGGCGAAAGAGCATTACTACGCAAATACTGTAAGTTTTTACTGACCGTTACCTCTATCGCCAGACTTGCCTTCGGTGCGAAGGCAAAGTGCAATAGAGTAGGTTGGAGTTCCTCAAAAAAAGTCCCAAAAAATGCTGGCGTTTTTTCCTATTTAAGGGGTGATAGAATGAAAAAGATTGTAATTTTTTTTTTGGGGTACCCTCCTTCTCCCGTAAATTTGCTAAAATATGGCACCTAAACTATACTGTGGACACATGTGTAGTGCATTATAACAACTTTATATAATTTTATTAAGGTTCCCTGGCCTTGTGTAGTGTAATGTATTTGCTGCAGTATATACGTCCATTGTACTTTAACTACACGCCGTATGCTAATTAGCCAACGCTAGCGTAACCTCGAACTGCTGATCGTAATTTCATTGGCGTAATTTCACCAGTGTTCAGTATCATGTGTGCAACTTCGGATCTTTGCGAATCAGCGTTGTCCAGGCGAATTTACGCCTGGCGAAGTGTTGCAATATGCGCAAAGCCAGCACTGGCGAATTTTTGGCGGTTAGCGAATTTGCCCCATAGAGAGAACATAGCAAAATCAATTGCTTTGTTATTAACAATGGGCTGTCCAACCAAAAGCCTGCAGGTTGTGTTCCAGTTCAGTATTATAGCCAAAGGGCTACATAGTTTTTGTAGGATATTATATTAACATTCATCTTTTAGATAATTGACATCATCACATGGAAAAAGTTTGAAAGCACTGTATTAGCAGTAACTGGTTCCATATTACAAATTATCACCAATAATTCAATAAGCCTAATATACATTTTGGTATATTATCATCTGCAGTGTTTGAGTTTGCTTTCTGATTTCAAGGAATCTGTATTCAACTGTAAAAACGACACAAAAGTTATAATAAGTATTAAACTCTTTAGAGGCCTGAAGATCACCTGCTGCATGAATTTATAAATTACATTTTCCAGAAGCTGTAGGAACAATAGAGATGCTGATATAGTCTCTGGCCCCTACGATAATCAAGATCTAGTGAGTTTGTAGAGTATTTCAAGGAGGTAAAAATATTACCATGGCAACAAACAGATTGCATTCAATCAGCAAATAGAATGTATGTAACATGCACGGCAGGAGACAATACATTTTCTAAAGAATAAAAAGCATATTAATGTCTTATTGTGCATGTCTTTTCTTTTCATGTTTTTGTCAGATTTCCTTTGTTATATTTCTTATATGTATGTATACAAAATGACTGTATTCAGAAAAGTTTAGTAGACTAATTTCATAATGTATCACTGTGAAAAACAACCAGTATATATTATTTTTTTTTATCTTATGTCAGTACATTTCAAGTATTGTTAAAAGGCTATTGTTATGGGTAAAAAATGCAAGCTTTACGTTCATTTTTCAAACATATACAGAGCATGCTTTTAGGTATTTGAACCTTTTATGTACATGCTCCAGTCCTTAAGAGGGATATAAATGAGCTGGAGAGAGTGCAGAGACTAAGTGCAACTAAACTGGTAAAAAGGGATGGAGGATTGAAACTATGAGGGTAGACTGTCAAGGTTGGGCTTGTTTTCTCTGGAGAAAAGACACTTGCGAGGGGACATGATTAGTCTTTATAAGTACATTAGAGGACATTACAGACAGATAGCTGGGAAGCTGTTTGCCATAGAAAAGGCCACTCCTTTAGACTTGAGGTATTGAACTTTAATTAAAGCAATGCAAATACAGTATATATATATATAGTGAATAAAATACTATTATAAAATATAAGGATATAAAAGTCATGAAACCCCCTAAGGTGACTTTAAATATCCCCATATTTTATAAAACAGGGTACTTTATTTATTATAATACACAAGGTTAAGTGAGTCACGTGACGTAACCGATTTGGGGTCGAGGGTTGAAAAGCAGGAAGGGGGGTTCTGTTTGGTTATGTTAGACATCCAGTCACTCCAGCCTTTATACATTACATTTTTGCCTAGCTAACTGTATTAGAAACATTTTTTATTTTGCACAGCCTATCTATTTACCTAGTTTTTATTTTTATACTGAACTGTTCCTTTACAGAACTGTAAGTTCAACAATAGAGCTTATTTATTATTTATTAAAGGATAGACAAAAGCACTAGCACACTAAGGGGAGCAAAATGGAGCACTGAGAGCACCTGTAGGCAGTTAGGGCAGTGCCCCAAAAAATTGCACTCTGTAGTTAAAATTTACAAAGGGTTTACCCTGCAGTTTTGCCTTGTGTACCAGAGAACGCTCTTGAGGTAGTGCTGGGCCCCTGCATTCTCACCCTCCTGCAGCAGTCTCCTGCAATGGAGCAGGCACTGAGCCTCTGTCTTCTTATGGTAGCTGGCATGTTTGTTGTCAAGTTGCTTCCTGCTGGCAGGGGGCTGGATGGATGATGTTGGGGGGCAGGGTGGTCATGTATTATGTGTGGACTTATGACACCAAGGGTTTAAATGAACAGTAACACCAAAAAATGAAAGTATTTTAAAGTAATGAAAATATCATGTATTGTTGCCCTGCACTGGTAAAATATAGTTCATATAAACAAGCTGCTATGTACCAATTGCAGAAATTGAAAAAAAGCTATATAGCACAGGTTAAATAGTGGATAGCAGATAATACCGTTATGTTCTACAGAGTTTATCTGCTATCTGCTGTGTAACCTGAGCCATTTCTCCTTTGAATGACTGCCCCCATTGCTACACAGCAGCTTATTTATGTAAACAAAAGTAGCGTTTCTGAAGCAAACACAGCAGTTTTACCAGCGCAGGGCAACACTGCATTATATTTGTATTACTTTAAAACACTTTTATTTTTTGATGTTACTGTTCCTTTAACAACCCTAGTTGTTAGCAGCAGCCTAGCAACAAAATTAATACTAATCTTGGGGCTGCATGAAGTTTTGAGGCAACTTGAAGTCATCAGAAGGAAGTATAAACTGGAAACTGACAGAGGAAGTCAGGAGGAGAAGATATAAGGTTACGGAGATCAGGTAGTTGCACATTGGCCCAGATTGCTGGAAAGTTCAACCAAAAGCGATTCTTCAGAACAGGCTTCTGTGCCCGGAGGAATAACCATCTGCTGGGGGATCCCCACCAGAGTGTCTGAAGGGACTGTTTGTCACACAGCATGCCTGCAAGTGCTAAACTCATCTGTAGATGCACAATACAGGACTAGATGTGATTCTGGAGTAAGAAATAACTCTTAAAGTGACAGTGTGCTAAATGAGTGCTTGAAGATTTACAGATACTATGGGGTCTTATTTACTAAAATATGAAATTTCTCACTATTTTATTAAAACCACTTTGACCGAACTCCCGTGCACATTTTTACTATATTTACCAATAAATTTACTAAAAATTATCTGGTGTGGGAAAAATACAGATTTGATGCCCAAATACCACGAATTAATCAATTTATTGTACAAAACCCAACGCAGATCATGATATCTTCCAGTAGTAAATGGGACATCTGCCATTGACTTCTACATGACTTCAGCAGGTTTGAAATAGAATACTTTTTTATTTGGACTTTTAACAGCCTCTGGGTTTAAGAAATCATGAAAAACTCCCCATACAGCTGTGGAGTGGCTCAGGTTTGTCCCGTGGCAACAGATGAGCGCCACATGTGGAGTGTAACACCATGAGAAGTGCCATGACATGGGCAGCTTCAAGTCTTGGCCCCTTTACCCCAACCATTGTCACCCACTTTACTAAACACAGCCAGACACAATCAATTTGTATTAAAAAGGCTGCAGCCAAATTATTCATGTAACTTTACATTTTCCAACATAATAACATTAAAATAACTATCCAGCTTATTCTCCACCACTAGCCAGTGAAGGCTGCACTTATGAAGCTCCTCTGCTATCCATCAAATGGAAAGTCTTGAGGCTAGTCTCCTTGTCTTTGACCCTCCCTTTTAAACAGCTGGTAATCTCCACAACCCCTAGCCTCATACCTACACAACTTCTGCCACAACTCCTGTCCCCTGGTTCCATGCCCCTACTTCCCTTCCATGTGGCTGCAACTATTAATTTACTCCTTCTCGGTTGTCCTTAACCTAATACCGTAATTGTTCAAGACCCTTAATGCTCTGCCCACTTAATTCCCTCTATCACCCTCTAACCAATCCCTTGCTGCACTTCATCCCCCACAACCCCTTGCAACTTATACTTTATTGGGTCCAATTCCTAGCCTTGTCAGGGGGCTGACTCTTTACTTCCCTAAACAAGATAATGAGAGACTTCTTGGAAGGGAAAGGGACTGCATCCATGGAAATGTATGCTCAGTACAGAGATTTAGTTTGATATTACTTGGTACAAACTATAGAATTGTTGCTTTGGTTGAAACTAAACTTGTAAAATTTCCATTTTGCTGGTTGTGCTTACCTTTACATTAGACAATTTCCCTTTTGGCTCCTAGGTCACATCTCTTGCAAGCTACATAAAAGGTGATTATCAAATATTTTATTATGGATAGTAACAAAGAAAACTGTGAAACGGTGTCACTTCCCAATCACTTTAATGCAAACCACATTACCCTGAAGGTAAATTAATTTTTGGCCTAAAAACACTGTCTTACATAGTTAAATTTTCACATAGTTAAATTGGGTTTAAAAAAGACAAAGTCCATCAAGTTCAACTCCTCCAACAGCATCAGAAGTAATGTTATAGGTGACACCAGCCTTAAACTGAAGGTTAAGGCTCATAGAAGCTAGAGAAATCTAAGGATGACAATATCAAAGAGAAATAAAGAGAAATATATATATATATATATATATATATATATAAATATATATATATATATATATATATATATATATATATATATATATATATATATATATATATATATATATATATATATATATATATATAAACCAATAATACCAAGGAAGGATCAGAACTGAACTAAAAGGTTTAGCACTTCTGGAAAGAAGATGAACGGACAACACACATACTGTAGAGTAAGCTTCAGTGAGAATGGAAAATGTGGAAGATGACGGAATATATATCAACGACAACAGTTCAATTGTATAGGTAATCAGTATACAAACACATTTCTAACAAGTGAAAAAAACCTGCTGTCTTATTCTTTCGAAGGGCATGCATACTGAAAACCTAGTGGTCTTAATGTGAGGAGCGTGCGATAGCGATCCCGTCTTCTTTGGCACGGCAGCCAAGATGGCGCCACCCATGCGTCATATGAGTTGTGGCAATAACATCATCATGCCATGGTCACAGCACCATGGTTTGGTGCCAAATTTGTAAATAATTGACACCCAGGATCTGGGTTCAATGCCTGAATATAGGTTCAGCTACTGATTGTTTCCTGGATCCTAACCTTCTTACTTTGCCTCCTGACTTTACTACTTGCTGCCTGTTCTGACCTTTTTCCTTGAACACAACCAGACCCATCTTTAACTATTCAGATATCACAAATTGGGCTTCCTCTTTGGTTTGGATTTTACCTTGCAAGAGCCGCTAGGCCCTTACACTCGGGGGTAGATGTATATCTCCTGAGCAGAATTTTTTTATAAAGGTCATTCACATTCTAACAAAAAGTAACTGCTATCAGCTTCAAGTTGTTGCATTATATACAAACTGAAATACACTTATCTAGATCTTGGTTTAAGAGATGGAAAATATCCAAGATCCTGTTGTAGGTACAAACAATTTATTAACTCATAGCCAACCTTATAGAATACAATGTTATGATACCAACAAAGGAAGAAAACCCTGAAATGTTTCTAGAAATAAATGTGTATCGTTTAGAGAAAGAATAGCACTGGAAAAATATTCATATCTTTTGTTGTGAAGGAGTTAGAAGGACTTTTGTAAGTGCATACCTGGGTCTATCTATTGTAATCCATTGATGTGTTTCTAGCTCAGTGTCGCATGAAAAAGAGTCAGTAGTCATTTGTTCTTTTGCTTTACAGCCCAGCATCTTGATGATTTGTTTACACAAGAAAAGCCTGTGATTATAGTACAGCTTCCCCTTTCTTATTTCCCCAGGCTTTAAAGCAATCATTAGTCATTTAGATAAGGGCCGGTGATTATTCCTAATTTTCTGCTATATAAGCAGCTACAATCCTAACTGAAAGCAGGTACAATTAAACATATTCCCTTATGCAACTAGAACAAGTGACTATACCTAAATACAGTTCATATAAATCAATTATTAACATTAATCTGGTTATCTCAGCTGCTTCCAAATTGAATGTCAAGCTTTGTGGAAGTTATTATTATGGATTTTGAATTAGCTTTTTGAATTAAGATTTTAACAGATATATCCGTAAACACTTGAACTATTCTATGGCAATTTCAGTAATCATTTTCATACTTGTTATTAATGGATGCAACGGAAAGTTGCAATAGCTCTTACAAAAGAAATCTTAAACAAAAGCTTTGCTTTAACATTTATTCAAAAAATACAATTAGTTGGGTGACATAAGGTCAAGTTATCCAACAAAAGACCCACTGAAAAATATTAAGAGCCTTAACACATACCAGCATTTCCATACACTTTCTCATTAATAGACAAGAGTAGCTATGCTTTCATTTAATGTACCGACATTTCATATTATTTGACAAATTTAATATAACATACATAGTAGGAATAAGAGTTCTTCAAGCAAGCATTTAGTAGCACAGATCTGAATTTACTGAGTCCAGAAATTAATTTAACACTAGGGGGCACATTTACTAAGCATCAAGATGCTAAGCTTTCTAAACTAAGGTCTGTTGGGCTTAATGAAGTTGTTTGCACGTGGATAGGAAACTGGCTACAGGATCGGGTACAGAGGGTGGTTGTTAATGGGACATTCTCTACTTGGAGTAAGGTTCTTAGTGGGGTCCCCCAGGGCTCAGTATTGGGTCCACTTTTATTTAACTTGTTCATTAATGACTTAGGGGAGGGTATTGTAAGTAATGTATCAGTGTTTGCAGATGACACAAAACTATCCAGCCCAATTAATTCCATCCAGGATGTGGCATCCTTGCAAAATGATCTTGACAAACTGGCAATCTGGGCAGCTAAGTGGCAAATGAGATTCAATGTTGATAAATGTAAAGTCATGCACCTGGGATGTAAAAATATCCAAGCCACTTATACCCTTAATGGGACTGCACTAGGCCAATCCATTATGGAAAAGGACCTTGGAGTCCTTGTAGATGATAAACTTGGCTGTAGCAAGCAATGCCAGTCGGCAGCATCAAGGGCAAATAAGGTCTTGAGCTGTATTAAAAGGGGCATAGAGTCACGGGAGGAGGGGATCATTCTTCCACTGTATAGAGCACTTGTAAGGCCCCATCTGGAATATGCCGTACAGTTTTGGTCTCCATCACTCAAACAGGACATTATTGTATTAGAGAGGGTACAGAGAAGGGCAACTAAGCTGGTAAAAGGTATTGAAAATCTTAGCTATGAGGAAATACTGGCCAAATTGGGGATGTTCACACTGGAGAAGAGGCGCTTAAGGGGAGATATGATAACTATGTATAAATATATAAGGGGATCATATAATAATCTCTCTAATCCTTTATTTACCAGTAGGTCTTTCCAGCTGACACAAGGTCACCCATTCCGATTAGAAGAAAAGAGGTTCCGCCTAAATATTCGGAAGGGGTTTTTTTACAGTGAGAGCTGTGAAGATGTGGAATTCTCTCCCTGAATCAGTTGTACAGGCTGATACATTAGATAGCTTTAAGAAGGGCTTGGATGGCTTTTTAGCAAGTGAGGGAATACAGGGTTATGGGAAATTGCTCATAGTACAAGTTGATCCAGGGACTAGTCCAATTGCCATTTTGGAGTCAGGAAGGATTTTTTTCCCCTCTGAGGCAAATTGGAGAGGCTTCAGATGGGTTTTTTTCTGCTTCCTCTGGATCAACTGGCAGATAGGTAGTTGATAATAAAAAAATAAAAAAAAAATTAAAAAAAGGTTGAACTCGATGGACATGTGTCTTTTTTCAACCTTACTTACTATGTTACTATGTATGAGTGAAGGATTCGAAGTAAAAAAACTTCGAATTTCGAAGTTTTTTTGGGGGGTACTTCGACCATGGAATAGGCTACTTCGACCTTCGACTACGACTTCGATTCAAACTAAAAATCATTTGATTATTCGACCACTGATAGTCGAAGTACTGTCTCTTTAAAAAAAACTTTGACTACCTACTTCGCCACTTAAAACCTACCGAGCACCAATGTTAGCCTATGAGGACATTCCCCATAAGATTTCTAAGCAATTCCTGATCGAAGGAAAATTGTTCCATCGATGAATTAAAATCCATCGATTCGAAGGATTTAATAGTTCGATAGAACGATTTTTCCTTTGATCGTTCCATCGAAGTGTTTGCGGTAAATCCTTCTACTTCGATATTCGAAGTCAAAGGATTTTACTTTGATGGTCGAATATCGAAGGCTAATTAACCCTCGATATTCGACCCTTAGTAAATGGGCCTCTGTGTGAGCGCTTAATATCTTTCTACCTTTATTTTTATATACACTAATGAACCATCTTTTATGATACTAATATCATAAATGAGCGCCATGTTCAAATGTTAATTACAGAACATTGAATCAATTAGCACAATGTATTATAACAGTAAGCTTCATTACAGCTAACACTGTCGGTCCATTAATGTTAAACTGAATTTCTGGAAGAACAACATTAGTTTATAATGCGTTTTTTTTCCAGCAAAATGTAAGCGGATCTTACCTTAATTTGAACTTCATTTGAGTTGAGTTTTTGAAAATGAACACAAAGAATGTTAAAATGTCACCTTTCCTTACACTCCGAAATAAGGAACGGATCACTATATTACCATCCAATTGTATTTCATAGAAAGAATGGTTGTTGTGGGACTGATAGAGGTAAACACTTCCAATCCTCTGCAGTGGTGGCCCAGTGTCATCCATGTAAATCTGTTGTGGCTGAATACCACTTTTCCTTTTATCTTCTTTGATACATTCTCCCTTTTCATTACTTGGGTGAAGGGCATAGTATAATTCTACTTTGCTTCCCTCTGGCTGTTCTGACATCCTTCTGTGACCAACCATCACGGTTGGTGGGTCAAACCAGCTAGACAAAAGCTCCAACTCCACCATGCACAACCCTAAATCCCCAGTTAATTTGCAGATCCCCTTTACTTCTCTTGTCTCACGAAAAGCAAATGCCTTTACACAAGGAAGTTTTTCTGTGGTGCTGTAGTCATCCCAATCTCTTCCCACAATGTAAAACAAAATCTGAACTTTGGGTTTGGCAGCATAAACTTTTTCATTTAGGATATAGGCTTTAATTTTCCAATTAAAAGTAAATTTCTCCATAGATTCAAAATGGCCATGCATCAAAAGTATATCTGGTGGTACTGGTTGTTCTATAACAAATGGTCCATAGTTGACATTGATTACTGGTTGTTTCTTTGCCTTATAAACAAGGAACGACTCAACTCTGGATTGCAAAGTAGTATTCCTCATGATGTCCTGGTTTGCTTCTTTAAGGGAGAAGGAAACATCACTGTGTTGAATGGTATAGCTCACTGGAAGGTATGTTGGAAGCAAAGTAAACCTCTGTATGCTGTCCACTATCCCACGACTTTCTGTCACTGTCAACAAAATAAGAAATATATCAATGATTTCAATTGGAACAAGGTTTTTATTAACTATAAAATATAGAAATGAAGAACATCAGAGAGACAAAACGCTATTTACAAACTATAAGGTTTACTTACTAACATAGATACTAAATTGCGCAATGCAGTCACACATACTGTAGCAACCAGTCAGGGCTTTGACTTCATTTTCTTTTGTAGTAAGCTGTTAAATACTAATTGCTGTTATGGGCACCTATAATTGCAAATTTCCACCTGTGGGGCAAATTCACTATGCATCAATTCGCTAGCGTTGGTCATTTTCGTTACTTCGCAAATTCACTAACGAACGATGTCGTAAATTCGCTAGTGTTACTTCGTACCCTTACGCCTGTCGGACGTAACTACGCAAATTCACTAACACACGCATTGTACTGAACGCTACCTTTTACGCTAGACTTCCATCGCCACCTCAGACCAGTCGAAGCGCAATAGAGTAGATAGGGATTGCTTCAAAAAACGTTCAAATTATTTCTAAGTCCCAAAAAACGCTGGCATTTTTTCTATATTATGGGTGATAGGCTGAAAAAGATCAAAAGTTTTTTTGGGGCTCCCCTCCTTCTCCCCTACATTTCCTAACTCATGGCAACTTAACTATACAGTGGGCACATGTGTAGGGCAAAATAAAAATTTTATTTGATGTTTTGAAGGTTTCCCAGGCATTTGTAGTGATTGTACGTATTCCTCCATTGAAATTTGAATTTGGCGCCGAATGCAAATTAACCATTCGCGTAGTGAATCAACGCTAGCACAACTTAGCAACCTTACTCTACCCCTGAGCGCAACTTCGGATTTTAGTGAATTTGCGGAGCGCTGGCGAAACTACGCCTGGCGAAGTGTGGCGAAGTGCGGCGAAGCTACATCTGGCACAACTACGAATCTTAGTGAATTTGCCCCTGTGTCTTTTAACAGAGGGGCTATAAAACCTACAGTCTTTATATCATCACAAGTTTTGTAGCCCCATGGTGTAATTCCTAAGAGATATTGAATATTTTGTCACCACGTGTAGCAATATATTTGTTCTTATTGTTATTTCTCATAATGTATAGTTTTTATAAAACTAGGACTAGGAATAGAACATCAGCAATTAACATGGGTAAAATTCACTAGAAGGCAATGGGACTCAATGAGGGATCACATGCATAGGACAATGTCAAAACAATAATAATATATACCCACTCCTGGTTTAAATTATACACCACATGTGTGTTACAGGGGATATGCCAGATATGCTATTTTACCTGTTCCAGTATTTTCCACCTTACACTTTCAGGAGATTTTTATTTTTGAAAGGGTATGCTTACTATCCGCTTAGGCAAACATATAAGCCATGATCCAGGCAAATGCAAAAATAAGCAGAAACAAACCACATGCTGTAATGGAATCGCAGGCACCTCCTTCTTTGGCAGAGGTTAAAACAAGTGTAGATAATGGAAACAATGTGAATATGGAATAGCCATCATACAAAACAAACCACTTTCCTGAACTCTGATCTACCTGGTAACTGCTGGAACTGCTGGCAATGCAGGAATAATTAAAGTCAGAGAAAGGAATAGCTAGAAGTAGTGGTACAATGGTCAGCACTGCTTTCTTATTACAGTATTGGGGTCCTGGGTTTGATTCCAGCATCGAATACTTTGGAAAAGCAAGTTGCTATTGAAAGTTCCTATAGAAAATGTCTAAAAACATTCTTAATAAATCAGATGAAAGTGAATGTAGTACAGGCCAGGTCAGGATAACCGACATTACTGCCCATGTTAAATACACTGTTCAAATACATGTCTACTTTGTTTAGGGGCTTTTGCACAAAATGCCATTTCATATAATAGCATGCAATTCTGGCAATGATTTATTTTTCTGTTACAATCACACTATACTATGGTATTTTAACTTATGTTAAGAAAGTTGTCTAATGGGATGTTGTAAGTAAACAAAAATCAAAAAGGCAGAACGGTTTTGTTTATTTTTGTGCCCCTGAGGAAGACACTTAAAGGAAAACTATACCCCCCAAACAATGTAGGTCTCTATTAAAAGATATTGCATAAAACAGCTCATGTGTAAAACCCTGCTTCATGTAAATGAACCATTATCATAATAATATACTTTTTTAGTAGTATGTGCCATTGGGTAATCATAAATAGAAAATTGCCATTTTAAAAAATAAGGGTCGCCCCCTGGGATCGTAGGATTCACTGTGCACACATACAAACCACATGTAAGGTCACATGAGCCAATTAACAGACAGAGTTCTGCCTTTTGCTTCCTCACTTCTTCCTGTTACAGTTAGAGTTGTAGTATTTCTGGTCAGGTGATCTCTGAGGCAGCACAGATAGAGTCACGAAATGGTGGTTCAAGGCAAGAGATGTAAAAGGGCAATATTTATGGAAATATATATTCCAGTTTGGTAAGATTCTTTAATATGTCATTCAATTTGATATAAACTATCTGTTGCTTAAGTATTCATTTTGGGGGTATAGTTTTCCTTTAAGGTCGAAACGCGTTGGGCTCACTTTATTGTTTAATTTTTTTGTACATTATTTTTGTATAATTTTCTTTTTCTTTTTTGTAATAAATTTATTGCATTTTCAAATCGGGTGTGCTATCCATTATTTTGATATTTGTAATACATATGGAGACCCTCATGGGGAGTCACCTATGGATTTAGCACCCTGTAGTTTAATTTTAGAGTGTGCACCTTCTATCTTTATTTTGTGTAAGCTACTATTAATCTTATATAAATCCTGCAAAAAGCTGGAGTTGTTTACATTGGGATGTGATCATTACGAATTAAAAAGGGACCAAAAGTTTTATTTTTAAACTGAAATACCTGATTAAAATAAACCTGTAAATCTGTGCTGTAGGGACAAGCATTGCTCCATTGTTAAATAATCGATTTTGTACTTGAAGTCTTCTGTTTTTCAGAGAATCTGTGCACCACTCACTATAGAAAACAGAAGGACTTCAAGTCCCATATTCACAGTGGAATAAGTATTAGATAGTTTCAAAAAAGATCTGAAACACTTGTTAGCATGTGAGTATATACAGGGTGCTGACATTAATATTTTTACTATTTTAAACTGGAGACAGCTTTGGGGGAAAAGTCCTGCTGGAATGATTTGAGCATAAGATTGAGTTCCATGGATGTGTTTTAATTCAGCTGCAACTATGCATGTCTTTTTCAAACGTTTCTATTAAGTAACTTTATGTATGACAAAAATACATAATTAGAAAGTTCTCTGCAGTTTCAAGGCAGTAATGCTAACTATGCCACATGTAGTTACTTGCAATTCCTATTATCAACATCGTTTAAAGAAAAGCTCCACCTCAACATTAGTACTACAGGCCAACAAAAATATTTGTTTTAAATACATTTTATAATGTTTTTCCTAGACATTTTAATTCAATCGCCTAAAACACACATCCACATAAACAGGTACTGCTTTCTATTCCAAGTTCAAATAATCGCATTCACCAATCCATTTAATGCCTGAAAGGCAACACTTCTGAAAGTAACTAATATCAAGTTGATCCAGGACATGTATGTTGCCCCTTGAAATCAAGTAGGAGCTTTATTCCTATTCTGAGGCTTAGTTTAAATACCTTCACTTGGATCAGGAAGGTGTCACTTAGAAAAGGTTGGATTTTGCAGAATGTGTGTCTGAAAACACTACTACAAAATGTCGCCAACTGTCGAGGTTATGTAGAAGTGAATAGGATTTGTCCTTTTCCAATTGTAAAATATAGGAACAGCATTACAGTCCAATACAGTTCTAATCCAATTGGACTGATTCATCTTCTACGTGCTGTTCCTATATTGGATATTTGTAAAAAGTCATTTGTTGGTGTTTTCTTCATTTAATAAAACGTGCTGTACTATATACCGGTTTATATATTTTATGTCCAACCTGTAGAGCACTGAAACATTCTCATACAGCTGAGGCATCTGAAGATCGACTGCAGTATTATATGCATTATGCATTACATGCATCATCATTCATTTTCATTCTGCTGGATACTGGTCTATAGCTGGTGAGTAGGCTAACGCACACCAATGAGTTACAAATGAGATACAAATGGACAAGGCACTTTAAGAGGATTTTATTTGCCATACTTCACACAAACTTGTATATATAAAGTAATTTTAAAACTTACTACACTATATATATTTTTTTTATTTAATGTGCTCTTCCTTGTAGTTTAAAAACGTTATTATCCAAGTGCTGTTATTTATGGCAGTTAGATACAGTATTTTGACACAAATGAACCTTGTTTTTTTATATAAATGGGGTATCAATATGTTTCCTAGAATAGCCTTTTTTGAACAGAAAAAGATAAAGATATACAGGTAAGGAACCTGTTATGCAGAATGCTTGGGACCTAGTGTTTTCCAGATAACGGATCTTTCCGTAATTTGGATCCTCATACTGTGTCTACTAGAAAATCATGTAAACATTACATTTCAGTTATCAAGTACAAGGTTTTATTAATTCAGAGAGAAAGGAAATCGTTTTTAAAAAATTGAATTATTTGGATAAAATGGAGTCTATGGGAGATGGCCTTTAGTAATTCTGAGAATTCTGGATAATAGGTTTCCGGATAACGGATCCAATACCTGTACATCTTAATCTGTACAAATATACTGTTTAATTAAAAAAAACCTTGTGTTTTAATGCTCTCAGAAGATAGATTAAAGATTAAATAGATTCCTGCAAGACTCTGCAGCATATTAATGAATACGACACCAGAGAAATATCTTGGAATGTTACTGCTTATGGAGTTCCCAAACACCTGCTAACACAGTAATGGTCATAT
Organism: Xenopus laevis; assembly: GCF_017654675.1. Classification (NCBI taxonomy): domain Eukaryota; kingdom Metazoa; phylum Chordata; class Amphibia; order Anura; family Pipidae; genus Xenopus; species Xenopus laevis. Next base: position 147,117,624 of record NC_054372.1, on the reverse strand, counting down.
TTCCAGTGTATTTCATTTGTCATTTAATTGCTTTAGACAAATCATTTGCTGAATAATATGTTCCCCAGCTAAGTTGTTAAGGTCCACTTACTGGAAAAGCTTGCTTGCTGCTCTGGAACACTGTATTTCTCATTATGGATAGTGTTTTGTGTAAAACTGGCCCTAAAATGGATTTGTAAACCAGAACTAAATGTATAACCTAATATTGACCATACTTGTGTAAAGACATACTCTCTTAAGCAATGATCCATGCCACTTCTGTCAACTAAATCTTAGTCTGACAGCTTTTAATTTTGAACCTATTAACAAGAAAGCAATACATTCAACTACTAAACCTAAATAATGGGAGATGCTACAAATCATCGAAATGGAATTTAAAGACAGTACAGTCTCCAACACTTGGATTTTACAATGCATATTGTTATAGATTCTTGGATGAACCATCCAGGCCCATCCATATTATGCACACATCTCTGAACCGATCTTTGGGCTCAGGCAAAATAGCCAAAAAAAGATGCATTTTTACATTTAAATGAAGGTAATTTACAAACATGTTCATAGGAGTCATTTATGACTGCAATTGCAGTTACAGTGCCTTGCAAAAGTCTTCACCCCCCTTGTCAGTTTTGTTGCCTCACAACCTGGAATTAAAATGGATTGTTTGAGAGTTTGCACCATTTCATTTACAGAACATGCCTACAACTTTGAAGATGTTTTTTTTTTTTAATTGTGAAGCAAACAACAAATAGGACAAAATAACAGAAATCTTCAGCTTGCAAAACTGTTCATCCCCCTAAAGTGAGTACTTTGAGACACATTTTATGGCAATTACTAGTGATGGGCGAATTTATTCACCAGGCGCGAATTTGTTGGGAATTTGCGTAGTTCGCCGCCGGCAAATAAATTTGCCAAACGGCTGCGAAAATTCGCCGGTGTCAAAAAAAAGGACGCCAGTGTATTTTCGAAAAAAAAAACAGATGCCGGCGTAAAAAAACGTCATTTTTCACCGTTTTGCGAATTTCACGCAAATCTTTGCAGAGCCACATTTTACAGCAATTACTAGTGATGGGTGAATTTATTTGCCAGGCACAAATTTCGCGGGGAATTCACGAAACAGCCGTAAAAATTCGCTGGCGAAAATTCGTCTGCGTAAAAAAAATGGACGCTGGCTGGCGGACGCCTATGCATTTTTGCAAAAAAAACGGATGCCGGCGTAAAAAAAAAACTGACGCCCATCACTAGCAATTACTGCTGCAAGTCACTTTGGATCAGTCTCTATGAGTTTGCCACATCTTGCCACTGGGATGTTTGCCCATTCCTCAAGGCAAAACTGCTCCAGCTCCTTTATGTTGGATGGTTATCGCTTGAGAACAGCAATCTTCACGTCTGACCACAGATTCTCAATTGGATTGAGTTCTGGACTTTGACTAGGCCATTCCAACACATTTAAATGTTCCCCCTTAAACCACTGGCGTGTTGCTTTAGCAGTGTGTTTTGGGTCATTGTCCTGCTGAAAGGTGAACCTCTGTCCCAGTCTCAAATCACAGGCAGACTAACACAGGTTTTGCTCAAGAATATCCCTGTATTTAGTACCATCTTTCCCTCGACTCGGACCAGTTTCCCAGTCCCTGCTGCTGAAAAACATCCCCACAGCTGCCACCACCATGTTTCACTATGGGGATGGTGTTCTTGGGGTGATGGGATGTGTTGGGTTTGCGCCAGACATAGCATTTTCCTTGGTGACCAAAAAGTTACATTTTAGTCTCATCTGACCAGAGCACCTTCCTCCATACATTTGGGGAGTCGCCCACATGCCTTTTAGCAAACTCAAAACATGCCTTCTTATCTTTAACTTTAAGTAATGATAATAATGATACTTTCAATGCTTTTGGCAAACTGAAAACATGCTTTCTTATTTTTAACTTTAAGTATTTTTAACTTTAAGTAATGATACTTTCAATGCTTATTAATAGACCTGAAATAGATTTTACTTTTAAAATGTTCAAGGCAGAAGTTTTTCTTGTAAATGAGAAACATCTGTCAGATATCAATCAGTTTGTCAAAAATATTACAAATATTGCAAATGTGTTTTTTTTAATGAAATACATTTAAAAAACCCGAATTGAGGTCTGGCAGCAGTGCGTATTGTATCTGTAAACATGAAATAATGACAGTGATAAAGTAAAGTAAATCTATGCTAATTCCCCACACTAGGGATGCCTGATGCCTGCAATTGTTTATTCGTGCTGATAACAGCTATATTGATTTTAGCTACTTTTAATTCGTTTAAAGTGGTTTCTGGTAACACACTGTTTTATCACTTAAAAATATAATGTAGGTGAGTGAATTCCCATAAATGTGTGTTCACAAAATTTCTATAGCTAATGTTCACATACAATATATCAACACAAGGCTTCATGCTTTATGCTAAGAATATCCCACGTGACATTTTATTCATGTTTCAAACACACCAGTTATTCCCTTGTATAGTAAAACAATTCTTATCCTTGTATTAATGCAGAGGTCTGACCTAGATCAGATTAATTCAGTAAAATTTGTATAAATGGAAAGAAAAAAGTACCCCCGCTTAATCACTCAAATAACAGTAGTCACAAGATGGGCCAGCTTGTGGCCTTATTCAATTACCTTAAAGCTCAAGTATAAATATAAAGTGCAGTGCTATATTTATATTAAATTCATTAAATAACAATTATTTAGAGACCTTTCACGCATGGAAACTTTGGGTAACTTTATTTTAAGACCAGGTTCACTGGGAGGACAATGGGTTTTGAAGACCTGAAGTACTGTATGGTGTGATCACATTCCTAGGGTTCAACATAAGTTGCAACACATAGTATATATTCATAGACCCTATGGGGCTGATTCACTATGGGTCGAATATCGAGGGTTAATTAACCCTTGATATTCGACTAGGAATTGAAATCCTTCGACTTCGAATATCGAAGGATTTAGCGCAAATTCTGCGATCGTACGATCGAAGGATTATTCCTTCGATCGAACGATTAAATCCTTCGAATCGACGATTCGAAGGATTTAAATCCAACGATCGAAGGAATATCCTTCGATCAAAAAAACTTAGGCAAGCCTATGGGGACCTTCCCCATAGGCTAACATTGACTTCGGTAGCTTTTATCTGCCGAACTAGGGGGTTGAAGTTTTTTTTAAAGAGACAGTACTTCGACTATCGAATGGTCGAATAGTCAAACGATTTTTACTTTGAATCCTTCGATTCGAAGTCGTAGTCGAAGGTCGAAGTAGCCCATTCGATGGTCGAAGTAGCCCAAAAAATACTTCGAAATTCGAAGTTTTTTTACTTCGAATCCTTCACTCGAATTTAGTGAATTGGCCCCTAAATGTGCATTTGATGCAAAAGTTCAGCAGACAATGACAAAATACACATGATTATGAATTCCTGTTGATTACCATAACATTTTGAATCCACTGAGGAATTCCACTACTATTGAGCAATATCAGAATCATCAAGTGGATCCCTAAGGTCATCATGCACTGATCATGTGACTATGCTCTGTCTATACAGTATGTATGAGAAAGAAATAACAAACAGGTGCTCAATAGCACTGAAGACTCTGATCACAAGGGATGAGGTGCCACATTAATATGCGCTATTTCAACAAGATCCTTAAAAAACTGACGTTGCAAAGAAAAATATATGTCACTGCTGGAGCAATCCATGCCTTTTTAGGTCACTGTGTCTTCAGACTATGGCTGGATGACACGTTTCAGGGAAACCAAGAAAGGAGACTTTAAACAAAACATCAATCTAAAACACAATTCTAGTTTATAATTAGTTTGAAGTATTCAAAGATGATTATGTAGTGGATACAAATGGAAGATGTGTTCATCCAAATGAAATACATTACTCAAAATATCTGCAGACTTTATTTTGATGGATGTTGTACAAACAGCAATTTGAATACATTTCTCCCGCACTGAGTTGTTTAAAGAGCTGCAGTGTAGAAAATTAAATTGCAATTTATGATTGGCAAAATGTACCTATTTGATAGTAATTATGGATAGTTTAAAGAATGGCTATCTCCTGAAATTAAATGGAGCTTGCTTTAATATGAAAGTAAATTTAATGAAATTAAAAAGGGGTTTAGTGGCATGTTCTATTTAAATATGTAACTTACAGCAAGATTTGCACACTTTAAAAGAGCCAATACAATCTAACCAACACTCAGCAAAGATCTGATGGAGCCTTACAAAGTCCTGTAGCTCTTGGGTGCTATTTTTATGCAATCTGCCACTCTACATTGTGTTTGGGGATGTACTATTAGGAATGCAGTTACAGGGGTGCACTGTGCCCTGTTATAGCTGCTTTGCCTGCCTACCCATAATGCAGCTGCAGTGTTCATTCTTCCAGTAAAATAGGTTTCCACATCAAACTGCCATGCAGTTTTCAAGGGACCCCTCTTAGACAGAGATGTTGATGTTCCCAGTGTCACAGTGCCACAGTGCCAGCTTTAGAGTAGAAACATTTCTAGTTTTTGACATTAGGCAGAAATCAAGTTTCATCATGCCCTAGAAACACAACACTAAAGTGCCATCCTACACTATCTGAGAGCCAAACTTCCTGTCAAAAAGTTGGATATTTAGGGTATAAGAAAATTTCCCTTTGAGTAACCTTTTTCTGCCACTGCAGAGGTGCCACCTGAGCTTCTCAATTTGTCTCATGATCTAATGATCATGATCTGTTTGAGCTTCTCAATTTGTCTCATGATCCAATGATCATGGTCTGTTTGATAAATAGAAGTCTGAAATCCTGCTCTCTGTTATCATCATCAGGATATGATAGTCATTGTTGATATCTTCTTAAAAAAGGCCCAAATGATTATTTGCCACATGCATTACATGTTTGAGCCTGAATGATGATAAATGAAATTAACTGGATAATTTCTTTTCTTTAGCTGTGAATGATCGCCCTTGGAGGCAGCTAGTTTTCTATAATTGCAAAGTGTACTTCTCTGGGTACTGCACCATGGCCACAGGTGGTTTTACAGTTCCACCGCTTTTCAGCTTCTGAGTAAATTCAAATACTATGACAAAGTAGTTCTCTTTCAGATAAAGTATTTTGCATTTGGGCAGCATTTAAGCATCAGCTTAAAGAGAAAAATGCCCATAGTTCCCTATGAAACTATAAGCAGACAATGCAGTCACATTTGAAGGTGTTCTTAATTGACTGTATATGTGCGTTCAGTTAACACCTGCTTTCTATATGAACCTGGAACAATAACCACTGTTCTGCGTCTAGAATCTATACAAGGTCTATGTGACTATTCTGCCAAGGGCCAATACTACTAATGGCCTATTCATTTTAATTTAAATTCAGGAATAGCTTTTCTTCATTATATTTCAGGCATTACATGAATATCTTTTCTGGATTATTTTTCAGGCATAACATATAATGGGCAGTTACTGTATATATATGTTGTGTATTATGCAAATGTCTCATAGATATAGACCAGTGATCCCCAACCAGAACCCTTATCTGACACCTTAAGGACTTTTTTCACGCTTGTGTTGCTCTCCTACACTTTTTACATTTAAATGTGGTTTACAGGTAAAAAAAAAGGTTGGGGACCAGTGATATAGAAATAGGGGGAAATTTACTAAAGAATGAAGTGGCTAATGCTGGCGAAAATTCGCCAGCATGATGTCATTTCACAACTTCGCAAATTTACTATCAGTGACCCTGGCGAAAATTCGCCAGCGATGCTGATAGCCTAGCGCAACTTCGCACCCTAACGCTGGCGAAGTTGCACTCTGGTGAAGGGGGCGAAAATACGCAAATATACTAACATTGGTCTTTTACTGAACGTGACCTCCTTTGCCAGAGTTTACTTCGCCAGGTTAGAGCAGGCGAAGTGCAATAGAGTAGATAGGAGTTTTAAAAAAAAAAAGTTGAAAAAAAGTCCCAAAATAGTTGAAATTTTTTCTAAGTCCCAAAAAACGCTGTTGTTTTTTGGGTGATCTGCTGAAAAAGATCCAAACATTTTTTAGGGTGCTCACCTTCCCCCCTACATTTGTGTCACCTTAACTATACTGTGGGCACATGTGTAGGGCATTAGAACACCTAAATAAACTTTTATTACGTTTCCATGCGCTTGAGTAGTGTTCTGTATGCGCTGCTGCATACACGTCCATTGAAATTCAAATTTGAAAAATGCAAATTAGACTTCGCTAGCGCAACTTCGGAAACGGTCGGTAAACTTTTGCGGAACTTCGGATCTTCGTGAATTTTCGATGTTCTGATGAATCTACGCCTGGCGAAGTTAGGCGAAGACAATGCTGGCGGATCTACAGAGGTAAGTAAATTTGCCCCATAGACTATAAACATATGAAACTTAGCTTTAAGACTGCCCATATCTCTTTGTTGCATAAGAATTTTAACCGTGTCAAAGTATTTTTATCTGAGGCCTGGTGTCATTTCTGTGAATGATAATATATCTTCTTTACACAAATAACATTCAGAAATTATTTTGATTCTTTCCTTGATCCAAGGCTCTGTGCAAATTCAGCATCCTCCTCACATCAAAATGTAGGCATTGTGGGTAATGCTAAGCAAATGAACATATGAATCCCTGTTTTTTTTTTACTGTGATAGAACTTCACAAGCCAAGCACATCAAGCTCTGTCTGTGGAATATAAACATTAAAATAAGGAAAAAGAAGAAAAGGGCACAATGTGCATATCTGTGACAAAAGTTTTGCAGCAACGGTAATTAAATTTGCTCTGTGATCCTTTGTAGATATTTGGCTTCTCGTTGTGGCAGAAAATAAGCATTTCTGGTTCTCTTAGGCTTTAAATGTTTGTTATGAACTAGGAAGAATAATTATTTGAAAATCAGTGTTTCTTCTATATTAAAACTTTTAAATCATGTGGTTACACTAGTAGAGAGTATGAAGATATTAATATGTATGTCAAAAATAGAGATTCATAGCTTTCTGTAATGCTACCCACACAGTTCAAAGCACTATGATTTATGGCTGCTTACAAAGCTTTGTCATGGGTATAAATTATAAGATGACTATCCTATCTGAAAAGGAGACTATGATACATATATTTGTCTGAAAAAAAAATGTAAACTCTTTTATTTTAGGTGTAAGAAGAGAAAATTCCAAATGCAGCGTTGATATACCCTTCCCCTTCTGCCCTTGGTGGCCTTAGAGAGTTCCTTCTGTATGAGGAAGAGAAGAGTCAGATTCCTAATTCAGAACAATTTACAGTTCTTTGTGTTGTAGAAACTGAAAGGAACATTCATTTGTGCTAATTAGCACCTTCATTCACTTGAATTTCACAATTCATCATTTTTCATCTTCAGCTGGTGGCAACTAAGTAATTTCCATTTATTGCAGCAAGGACATTGTGGCACCGATACTTTCAAATGATCTGATGAATAAAGTGAGCGGGTTGGAATGAGGAACCTCATAAAGAAAGCTATGGAAGAGTGTAATGCAGAGCAGATAAGAGAACGCATCACTATTTTCCCATAAAAAAAGAAAAATATAGTGTCTGGCTGACAAGTCTGAGCCACAGTTGTTGGCTTATAAAAGACATAATGCAGGTTCAGATAATAGATCTGATACTTATAGTCCTTATGGTTACTGTGTGATTGGTGGCATCACAATAATATTGATCTTACTTATTGCTAAATGATAAAAAAAAAGTCCTATGCTAAAGTCATAAAGGCCTTATTATGATGAGGAAACCTTTAACATATGAGTATTGGACCAGTTATCCAGAATGTTTGAGACCTGTAGGGGTCTGTCTGCAATTTGGATCATCCTACTTAATAAGAATAATTAAAAAAAATTATTTGAACACTAAATAAACACAATAGTATTGTTTTGCCTCCAAAACGCATTATTTATATCTTAGCTGGGATAAAGTATAAGGTACAGTTTTATTACTATTTTTTTAAAAAACATTTAACTAATTGACTCAATGGGAGGTGGCCTTCCCATAACTCTGAGCTTTCTGGATAAATGCTATATCAGTTGTGTCTAATGTATTAATGACTTGCCACATACCGTTCTCCAGAGCTTTAAAGTCATGTGACCTTAAAGGGATTCTGTCATGATTTTTATGTTATAGTTTTTATTATTAAATTACACTGTGTATATTGCAAGTAATTCATTCTACCATTTAAAGTTCTTGAACCAATAAATTAATTTTTTGTTTAATGTTTCTCCTACTCAGCAGTTAAGAGTAATTGAAGTTTATGAGAGCACAAGTCACATGATGGAGGGCACAAGGAAAACTGACATGTCTAGCCCCATGTCAGATTTCAAAATTTAAAAATCTGTTTGCTCCTTTGAAAAGCAGATTTCAATGCAGGATTCTGCTAGAGGGGAGTAATTAATTGACACATTTTGTAAAAAACATAATTTTCCATGACAAAATCATATAAAACACTTTACAAGTGGTGATCCTGTATAATCATGGGGAAAAGGGGAAGCAGGGATTTTTATGTAACTATGCTCAACAGCCACAAGGTAAACAACATTTCACATGGGGTGTTCTTCATTGTTTCAGATCAAAAGGTATTTTGGCATACTTTGTCACCCATGAGAAAAAAGCGTTCCTGTGGATGACAAAGTGCAGTGGCAAAGACAATCCAAAGGTTTCGGATTCAGTTTGGCAGAACACATAAGATTTGGCCAAACTCCACAAAAATTACTAGGATTTAGTCAAATCCCAAACAGAATCCTGGATTAGGTGCATCCATACATTTCACTTTAAAAGCTTTAATTGTGTCTGAACTAGTATTTTGAGAGTGTATAAATCTCCATTGTAATAAGGTTATACCTCAGTCACCTGAAATCACCACTTTCTGTACTGTCCTGAAGGCTGAGCTATCATCTGTAATGACCCAGATTGGGATATGAAGACTCAGTGTTTGGAAATAAAATATTCTAAAATAAAGAGAAATTGAAGATTATTAATTTATCTTTATTTGTGAAGGATAAAGTCCACACTCCATTAGAGCAAGCTCCCGTGTGATTAATGGGAAGCAGATATAATAAAGACAGTGTCTCACTGGGATTTTAACCTTTTAAAAGCAAACCATCCAACTGTTAATATTCATGAAATGGTTTTATTAGTAAGTAAACTATAAACATATCCTTTTAGTGTAAAATACCTAATTAAAGGAAAATTGCCTACATCATTTTTCCCTATATTTCTGGAAAAAATAAAGAAAAAAATAAAAGTTTAATCTAATCCAGAAATCAATCTTCATTCTGAGGTTCTCCTGCTCTGTGTCCCTCTAGATAATATCCTGCATCAGAAAACAAATGTATAAATATCTATGAAGCAATAAAGAGTTCTACTTCCTGGCCAATGGTCCCAACTCCAGGAAACTTGCAGACTGTAAGGCCCGAGGGCCCCGAGGTAGTAAGGACCAAGGAGGAGGTAACAAAGTCCGAGTTCGCAGTACAGAAGGAGTAGGCAGTAGAATAGTCGTAATCAGGCAGTAGAATCAGTTCAGGCAGACGAGGTTCAAAGACGAGAGTTCAGGCAAGGTCGGTACACAAGATAAACAACGATAAACACACCCAGGAATCAGCAAGCGAAAACCTATAATTGGGCATTGAGGAGAGTCTGAAGCTGCTTTAAATAGGCCTGGGTTTGGCGCCAATTTGGACGCGCTGACGTCATGACGCAGACGCTGACGCACTGACGCCAGCGTCCTGACGCCGGCGTCCGTTCCGACGCCGGCGACCAATCCGAGGGCGAAAAGACGCTGATGTCATAGTGCTGCGACCAGCAGGATCCAGGAGGCCGCCATCTTGGACGCCATCTTGGCGAAGACAATCGGTTTCCATTACAGTACCCCCCTCCTTAGGGGGGGCCTCAGGACCACCTGGGCTCGAAGGGAACTGTCGATGAAACCTTTGGACCAAGAGAGGAGCATGGACATCGGAGCTTCTTACCCACGAGCACTCCTCAGGACCGAATCCCTTCCATTCAATGAGGTACTGCAGGTTGCCTCTAGAAATCCGAGAGTCCAAAATCTTCTTTACTTCGAATTCTTGATGCCCATCTACAATGACAGGAGCTGGGGAGGAAGAAGAAGAAGAAACTGCAGGTTTAAGCAAAGAAACATGGAAAGCATTGGGGATCCGCATCTCAGGAGGAAGTTGCAACCGCACAGCCACAGGATTGATGATCTCGGAGATAGGGAAGGGACCAATAAACTTGGGCCCAAGTTTAGGTAAAGGAACTTTGAGGCGAATATTGCGAGTAGACAGCCAGACCTTGTCACCGGGAACATACAGAGGGGAAGAAACTCTCCTCTTGTCAGCAAACTTCTTCTGTGCAATGGAACTCTTCTCTAAGTTGACAATAGTAGCCTGCCAGATGGCCGACATGTGGGCGGCTTGATCGTTGGCGGCAGGAACATTTGTGAGCAGGAAATCTTGAGGAAAAGCCAAGGGGTTAAGACCATAAACACAAAAAAAAGGAGACTTTTCAGAAGAAGAGTGCAAGGCGTTGTTATGTGCAAATTCGGCCCAAGGAAGGAGGTCAGCCCAATCATCCTGACACAGGGATACATGACATCGGAGGAACTGTTCAAGAGCCTGGTTAACTCTTTCTGCCGCTCCATTAGACTGGGGATGATATGAAGAAGAAAACTGAAGGGAAATATTAAGGGCTTTACAAAGAGACCTCCAAAACTTAAATTGGGATCCACGGTCAGAGACAATCTCAGCAGGAAAACCATGGAGACGAAAAATGTGTTTAATGAATAAAGAAGAAAGTTCTGGAGCTGAAGGAAGTTTCCGAAGAGGAATAAAGTGTGCCATCTTACTAAATCTGTCAATCACCACCCAGATGACAGTGTAGCCGGAGGAAGCAGGAAGATCCACGATGAAATCCATTGCCAAATGGGTCCAAGGGCGGGAAGGAACAGGCAAAGGTAAAAGTAGGCCTTTGGGAGGAGAATATCCAGATTTGGATACAGCACAAGTGGAGCAGGAGGAAACAAAGTCTTTAACATCTTTTCTTAAAGAAGGCCACCAGATGAGACGAGATAAAAGTTCAGTCGTTTTTTTAATTCCAGGATGACCGGCCTGCTTCGAGCTGTGAGATTGTGAGATTGGACCAGAATGGAATGACGAAGCTCAGGAGGAACAAAGGCTACGCCTACAGGAGTTTCCACAGGAGCAGAAGTTTGAATAGACAAAAGATGAGAGGCAAGGGAAGGAAACAGGACGGCAATGATCTTTGTAGGAGGCACAATGGATTCTGGGTCTTCAGAGATGGGGTTTTCGGGGGTAAAACTTCGGGAAAGAGCATCCGCTTTCTTGTTTCTTGAACCAGGACGAAAAGTTAAGATGAAGTTAAAACGTGAGAAGAACAGTGCCCATCTGGCTTGTCGAGGATTGAGGCGCTTAAGGGTCTGGATATACTCTAGGTTTTTGTGGTCGGTGAAGATGGTTACAGGGACCGATGATCCTTCAAGTAAGTGTCTCCACTCTTCTAGAGCAAGTTTGACAGCCAGTAACTCACGGTTCCCTACGTCGTAATTTCTTTCGGAGGAGGAAAATTTCTTGGAAAAGAAGGCACACGGATGCAATTTACCATCAGAAGAGGATCTTTGAGATAATATTGCTCCTGCTCCAATATCCGAGGCATCTACTTCGATGAAGAAAGGTTGGAGAGGTTCAGGGTGCCTAAGGATTGGGGCAGATGAAAAGGATTCTTTAAGAGTCTTGAAAGCTTCCAAGGCTAGTGGAGACCAATGCTGAGGTTTACCCCCTTTACGTATAAGAGCAAGGATTGGAGCAATCTTAGACGAAAAACCTTTAATGAACTGTCTATAATAGTTAGCAAAGCCGATGAATCTTTGAACAGCCTTGACACTGGTTGGAAGAGGCCAATCTTGAATTGCCGAAACCTTGGCTGGATCCATCTTGAAGCCTTGTTGGGAAATGATGTATCCTAGGAAAGAAATGGTTGATACTTCAAAGGAACATTTCTCCAACTTGGCAAACAGATGGTTTTTTCGAAGACGGGAAAGAACTTCTTGAACCTGATGACGATGTTCTTGGAGGTTTTTAGAAAAAATAAGAATATCGTCCAAATAAACGACCACATATTGCCCCAACAGATCCCGGAAGATATCATTAACGAATTCTTGAAAGACCGCAGGAGCATTGCAAAGGCCGAAGGCCATGACCAAGTACTCATAATGCCCGTCACGAGTATTGAATGCGGTCTTCCATTCGTCTCCTTCTCTGATCCGGATAAGATTGTAGGCCCCACGCAGATCTAGTTTGGTGAAGAGGCTTGCACCCTTGAGCTGGTCGAACAATTCAGCGATGAGAGGAAGAGGGTAACGATTTTTCACCGTAACTTTGTTTAAACCCCTGTAGTCAATGCAGGGCCGCAAACCGCCGTCTTTTTTTTCCACAAAGAAGAATCCAGCCCCGGCCGGAGAGGAAGATGGACGAATGAACCCCCTTTGGAGGTTTTCCTGGATGTATTCCTTCATAGAAGAAGTTTCAGAAGGGGAAAGCGGGTAGGTGCGGCCCCTAGGAGGCATGGATCCAGGAAGCAGTTCAATAGGACAATCATAGGAACGATGAGGAGGTAAGATTTCAGCAGACCTCTTGTTGAAAACATCTGAAAAGGCTTGGTAAACTGGAGGTAAAGAAGAATTCGGGGTCACAGAAGAAACTTTAATAAGAGATTTGACAGGCAGACAGTTCTGTTGACAAAAATGACTCCAGCGGGAGATCTGGGCAGAAGACCAATCAATGACTGGATTGTGAATACTCAGCCAGGGCAGACCAAGTACAATGGGAGTTGAAGGGCAGTCAATCAAGAGAAAAGACAGTCTTTCTAGATGCATCGTTCCCACAGTAAAAGAAAGTTCCAGGGTAGACTGTGAAATAATAGCAGAAGATAATGGACGATCATCAATGGCAAGAACTCGCAGGGGAACAGCCAAGGGTTGAAGAGGAATGGAATGTTTCTCGGCAAAATCTTTGTCCATGAAATTCCCTGCTGCACCAGAATCGAGGAAGGCTTGGGAAGAAATCTTTTGGGTTCCAAACCGGATCTGCACAGGAAGAAGGAAACGTAGAGTAGAAGGATGGGGAGAAGGACCAATTCCACCCAGGTAAGTCTCCCCAAACATACCTAGGTGTTGGCGTTTCCCGGCTTCACAGGGCATTCATAGGCGAAGTGGGCCTTTCCCCCACAATAAAGGCAAAGACCAGCAGCCCTTCTCCGAAGCTTCTCCTGTTCGGAAAGGCGAGCCCGTCCTATCTGCATCGGCTCTTCAGCCGCAGGAGAAGGAATTGCAGGAGCCGCAGGAGAAGAAGGAGAGGGTGAAGAAGGAGCCAAACTGGAAAGAAATGGTCTCTGAAAGCGAGGAGCCAGTACTGGTTGAAATCTCTGGAATTTCCTTGCCCGCTCTCGATCAACTTGATGCTCCCTCTGCCGGGTATCCACTTTCACTGCCAAAGCCACGAGATCTTCCCAGAGTGGAGGCATTTCACGGGACACCAGATCGTCCTTAATGCGTATTGCCAGCCCATTATAGAAGGCAGCATAATAGCTATCGTTGTTCCACGAAGTCTCAGCCACTAGGGTACGGAATTCGATGGCATACTCAGGAACTGTACGAGTGCCTTGCTGTAACTGGAACAAGCGAGCAGAAGCTGAAGCAGATCGACCTGGTGCGTCGAACACCGTGCGAAGGTCACACTGACCTGGAAGCAGGGTGAACTGGATCTCACACTGATTGATGAAACCACGGCATGATTCTGGATCACCGCTGTACAGAGGAGGTGCAGGGATGCGAGGTTCGGAAATCTGGAGCGGAGTAGCTGGGACCGGTGGACGAACTGGTGCCACTGGAGACAAGGCAGACAATTTCTCCAGGATTGCTTCTAGAGCCTGGCCGAAGTGGGTTTGCTGGGCTTCGTAGGTCTGCATGCGAGAAGCCAAACCACAAACGGCTCTGCCGACATCTGTAGGAACATGAGGCTCCTCAGTAGGGTCCATGGCCCAATTATAATGTAAGGCCCGAGGGCCCCGAGGTAGTAAGGACCAAGGAGGAGGTAACAAAGTCCGAGTTCGCAGTACAGAAGGAGTAGGCAGTAGAATAGTCGTAATCAGGCAGTAGAATCAGTTCAGGCAGACGAGGTTCAAAGACGAGAGTTCAGGCAAGGTCAGTACACAAGATAAACAACGATAAACACACCCAGGAATCAGCAAGCAGGATCCAGGAGGCCGCCATCTTGGACGCCATCTTGGCGAAGACAATCGGTTTCCATTACACAGACATTGCCAGATGACCCTTTTTATGCTTTCTACCATTCTTCAACATATGACAGAAAATCGTAAGATCACTTGCATCAACCTGGGAGGTATAATGGCAGAAGCACAAGGTAATACATCCAAAAATAATACCAAAGCATTAAGCATTACTATCCAGCAGTGTCCAACAGCTTCCAATGATTTCCTGTGACTGACATATTTTTCTGACCAGGAAATCAGCTACATGGCTGCAAAGAGTGTGATCCTCAATAGAACCATACAATATAAGCTTACCCTATGGGCACAGATGATCAAATCTGTCAACTCATAATGAAATAACATCTTAGGGGCCTATTTTTTTTTTAATTTTTAGAGGGAAAATGTGAATTTTTAAAGATTTATTATACTCCAAAGCTGCTAAAAAATAGCTAAAACCAGGCAAACAGGGCCGGAACTAGGGGTAGGCAGAAGAGGCACGTGCCTAGGGCACAAAGGCAGAGGGGTACCAGGCAAGTACCTCTTCTGACGCCATCCCCTAGTTCGGACCAGCAGTTCTGCATAGTGAGTGTGGGCAAGGGCGCTTCTGTTCCTCGGCGCATGCGCACTCGCGGCTCCTCTGCTATCTCGCACATACACTTATGCTGCCTCGGCTCTTCTGCGCATGTGCACTCGCGCATCCTCAGTGCAAATGGTGGGGAGGCGAGGTAGGAGACCTTTACTTGAAGGAGACCGGAAAGCTTTGTAAAGAGAGCACAGAGGCTGCGAGTAAGAAACATAATATAAAATGTATAGGCAACATTTATTGCACAATGTGCAATGTGATTCAACTTCTGCTTACACTGGGCTGGAGCTTCCCCTGTTGGAAACCTTTCACACGCGGGCTTTGAGGATTGACTCGAGGCAAGTTTAATACCTGTCCTTGGAGATGATTAGTTCTAAGCCAGCACATAACACACATCAGGCAGACATAAAAGACATGGGCTTAGCGCAGACACACACAGGAGCATATTTATTATCCACATACCAGTTCTCAGCAAAAAGCCAAAGTCTGCATTGCTTTTCCCCGCCACCTACATTGCCGTTCACAGGATTCTTCCTGGGGTGAACAAAAAGTATTCCAAATATTCCACTTCTCCCTGTTAGCGATATTGAACCTACCGGATTCTAAGTGCAACAGTATCTCTACTGAATATACCATTTCTCAACTGTACCTTGTGCCATGGCAGAATAATACTACAACAAGAAACAGTCGATATTTTGAAATAATACAATAATAATTTTGAATGGAGAAAAAACGTAGTTTGTATGTATATAGCAATGTACAGTGTAATTATGCTCTGACTCCCTATTGGCTCTGACAATAGGGCTGCCAACTTGCATAGAAATTATAGTCACAAAAGTGATGCCCCCTCTAATTATTAGGGTGCCACTTGTATTGCCGGCCTTTTCTCTTCTTCCAGGGCCAGCTGACAGTTTTGGGAGGTTTATTTATCAACCCTGGGCATATTTGCACATGGGCAGCAACCCATAGTAACCAAGCAGGGATTAGCTTTTTTCACAAGCTATAGGTAGAGTGCAGCAATTTGATTGGTTGCCATAGGTTACTGCCCAGAATTTTATAAACTGCCTGTTTCAACCCCCTCTTGCCCATTATTATTACTGTGGGCACAAGCACTTTCCTCCTCCCTCTTGACAGCTGCTGGCACAGGTACATGTTTGTGGACAATGTCTTGGCTGCTGCTTGCGCAAGTAAACAGATAATTAGGGGCAATATAATGTTTTTTTGTGCTGCTTCTGGCATAGATATGTATTTGGGGGCAATGTGATCTATTTTTGGCTGCTGCTGGCACAGGTACAGATTGGGAGCAATCTAAAGGAATTGACTGCCCTTGGCACAGGTACAAATGGGGGGCAATATGATAGGTGTTGGCAGAGGTACATGATGGCTGCAGTCACAGGGGGCAATATGAATTGTAAGGTGAGAAATGATAATGCAGGAGGGGAGGGGGGGGGCACTGATTGAAGCTCTTGCCTAGTGTGCCAAAATACCTTGGCCCGGCCCTGTAGGCAAAGTCATGTAAAAGTCAATGGCAGATGGTCCCTTTAGGAACATGTTTTTTGCCTTCATGATTGTCGAAAGTTTTGGCTATTTGCAACTGGTTTTCGTTCTACAATCTGATAAATTTTAGTTTTTCCGATTATCCAAATAATTTGAGTTTTTGAGGCAACGATTTGAAAAAGTCTCAGGATTTGTATTGTCACATGATTTTGTCGAGACTTTTCCCACAGGGACAATTTCCAATCTGAATTGTTAGTAAATTTAGCCAGATCATAGTGGGAGTTTGATTGAATTTTTATTATAAAAATAATGGGACAAAATCAAGTTTTAATAAAGAGCCCCCTTAGAGTCATTGATCCAACACACAACCCCTAATGCAGGGGTTAACAAATATGTATGAATTGAATAAAGAAGTCTAAAGGGCTGAAGTTGCTAAAGTGTGAAATGTAAAATTGAAAAAACTGCAAATTTCGGTGCATTAAAGGAGACCCTAAAAATCATGTCAAATCTTTTTGTATCAGGCTAGCCAAGCAAAATACACTTTACTTACACTATTTAAATTACTTCACTCTTGTTCTCTTCTGTATAAAGTGTAAAATGTAGAATCTAACAAACTACACATTTTGGTGTATTAGTAAGTAAGGTTGAAAAAAAGACACATGTCCATCGAGTTCAACTTTTTTTTTTTATTATTAACTACCTATCTGCCAGTTGATCCAGAGAAAGGCAAAAAAAAAAACCCTCTGAAGCCTCTCCAATTTGCCTCAGAGGGGGAAAAATTCCTTCCTGACTCCAAAATGGCAATCGGACTAGTCCCTGGATCAACTTGTACTATGAGCTATCTCCCATAACCCTGTATTCCCTCACTTGCTAAAAAGCCATCCAACCCCTTCTTAAAGCTATATAATGTATCAGCCTGTACAACTGATTCAGGGAGAGAATTCCACATCTTCACGGCTCTCACTGTAAAAAAAACCCTTCCGAATATTTAGGCGAATAAGGAGACCCTACAAAATAATTCCAAATCCTTTTCTATTGGGCTAGCCAAGCAAAATAAACTTAACTTACACTATATACTGTAAATGACTTCAATCTTCTCTTTAGTCTTAGAATTCACAATCACAGCAAGTAGGCAGGTGCCATTTTGTGGAAACTGTTATAAAGGCAAGATTTGCCAGAGCCAGAATCAGGGACCTAATGCCCAGGCCCATGCTGGCTTCACAATTATAGATGATTATAGATAGCGAGGAGGGAGGGGGGAATGTGAGGAGTGTAATGACATCTCGGAAGTGCTGAATGGAAAGTGATTGCCCAAGGCATAGAGGCAGGGAAAGCAATATATGATTGACAGCTGAGATTTTTAAATACATTTATAACAGTAATGGATATTTTGACTAAAAAAATAATTTCAGTCTGATGTTTAATTTGCAAAGGACTTTTATGAAACAGCTTTACATGTATGGGTGGAAGAACCCCTTTAACTTCATAATCATGAATTTCAGCTATAATTACATCTCTGCAATTCTATATACAAAATATGCAAGTTTATCAAGTTTTACCTCTATTACTTTGCAAAAAGTTATTTAACCAGATCCAGGCTACCATTAGAAACATGCAGCAGTAACATTAGCATCTCAGTACCTGGGTCATATCCCTTGTGAGAAAAGCCAGTATCTTCATTGCTTTATGCCCAGCAATTAGCCAGTGTTATTACCCATTACAATTGTATAGTTATATTTTGGGTGAGTTTTAATTAATTGAACAATGTGCTGGCAAAATGGTGTGATGTATTTTCGCCAGCAATATTTTGGCCCAGCATGCTCACAATGATGTAAATACGATATTTTGTAAATATGCAATGTTTTTGCAAAACTTTGTCTGATATATTGATATAAACTTTTGTGGAAATAGAAAAACTGAAATTATGCATCTAATAAAATGTTCAAATTATCAAAAAGTGACATAGAGCCCTACATAAACCAAATTCCGTAGCCACGTCATGAATTTTTGCTATTTACATCAACATTATTCCTCACAGAGATTCATCAAAACGTAATTCACTAGCCTTGTGGATAAGCATCTGGTCTTGTCCATAAACAAAGCTGTACATGATATATACAGAGCCCATGAAAGCCAGTCTCATCATGGTGTCATTTATAATATTTGCATAAATATTTAATACACAATTTAACAATTTGTAGCGTTACCTTTAGCAGTCAGACCAGCTTTAATGATTTCGTAATTCACCAGCTTTGCACACTATTCAGCAATGACTTTCTCTTTCTTCATAGTAGATGCATTCCCAGTTGTTCAGGTAGCTCATTTTCTTCTTAATTTGCCTTTACTGTCATGATGGAGTTTATTCCATCCTAAATGCCGTAGTCAAACTAATGTGGCTAAATAAGCACCCCTCATCTGCAGCTCTGTTTTGTTCCAAATATTCTCAAGGGTTAGCTATTAAGTTGAAATTCTGTAACTCACCAATAATACCCTCTACCCTTATAAACATATTACAGGTGTACGATCCGAAAACCCATTATCCAGAAAGCTCCGAATTACGGAAAGGTTGTCTCCCATAGACTTCTTCTCTGTAATAATAAAATATTAGCTTGTAACTAAGATATAATTAATCCTTATTGGAAGCAAAACCAGCCTATTGTGTTTATTTAATGTTTACATGATTTTTTAGTAGATTTAAGGCATAAAGATACAAATTATGGAAAATGTTGTTATCCAGAAAACCCTAGGTCCCATACCTGTACCCCTAATACTGCCTTCTTGCCACTTCTTGTTTACTGCAAATCTTAGAGCATCCTCACAATAGGACATCACTATAGAAACTTCTAGTTATATGCCCTGTTCTAAATTGTGAGCCATTGGGAACAGGGTTTTTAGGGCAGGGGGAGATCTGATTGTATGTTTAGGAAAAATGGCATGTTTGTTGAGGGAAAGGACGACAATAGTTATCTATGAATGATCAAAAAAATGAAGAGTAGAGGGACATGAAGAAGTTTTATGATTTAATTAAAAAAACAGACCGACTATACTTTATGTTTTTCTTTATTCTTGTTAAGCAAGGAAGAAAACTAACAAAATAATTTTAAGGGCCACAATAAAGATAAGCCTACTGGTTGTTTGCACAGTAATTAATGCCTTCTTGGCACAGTATGGTACTAGCTACAGTATATCTTACAGGCAAAAAAGTAATATGATATTCAGTAACACTTTGGCACATACCGTATACCACCGGGGTATTTTAACAGTTTGTGGAGTCGCTTTCAGTACTGAATGCAGCAGGCATATGCTAATAAGTGAAATGCTTACTGCTCTCTGTTCAGCTATGAAATGCACCGCTGTCATGTTTTTTCTGACATCCCAGTTTCCCCAGTCATCAATCAGTTTCTGTGCACTAGCCCATTGTGCTAGGTATTTCCTACAGGCACTTTGAAGGTCCAGCCAAATCTGCCAAATATTTAAAGTCTTGTCTTATAATAACTTGTGTCCTTTCTTAACAGGATCAATCTTTTACAATTTTGGTGAATTATTTTGGGGTTGAATCTCTAACAGAAATTACCCAGGGAGATTTAGAAGATTTAGAAGACTTGTACACTGCAGATACGAATGCCCTGAGAGACTTGTTACTGCATGCACAGGAACGATTCCACTCACCCTCTTTTTCTCTCCAATCCTCATTTAGGATTCTCTTCACGTGACATTTTGCTTTTGTCTTAGTTCAGTGTGGACATGTGTTTATATATTTAAAATTGATTTGGCTACAGCCATTTTGCCTCTCTGTGTGTGTATTGCTACAAGTTTGGCAAAAGGCCAAGTGTAACTTTGCAGTAGATAAATGTGTGGTTGCTCATGTATGTCACTATTAGCTATAAATAATATGATGTATGTCACTATTAGCTCCAATACTTCTTTCCAAAGAACACTGCCCCTTTAAATGTATGCAAACTGTTGTTTGTAGTTCGAAATTTACTGTCTTCCCTTATGAACCAGAGTTAAATTATTTTTTGTGACAGATTCATGGTAATGACTAGTCTTAGCTTTCTTCTTTAACAGGTTTTAGACATCAATGTATTAGAGGATGGATGGTCTTCTGCAGTGTGCATAAACTGTTCTTTTCATACTTGGGACCATTTGTATTCTGCAATGAAGGTACAATCAATACAAAGTATTACTTCCCTGCTTGGTCTACAGGAGCAGACACAATGGAATCATCTTCGTAGCTTTGTCTTGGACCACAGTGGCCTCCTTGATAACTTTAATAGGTATCATTAGATGCCTCACCATTATTTGCTACAAGCTAGAAGAGTTCAAGCAATAAGAAAAATAAGACCCTCCCTAGGAAAAAAAGAAAGTTACACACTGCTGGAGTCTCAAAACCTATATTATATATATGGGGAAGTAGGAATTATGCACAGATAAAATAATGCTCTGTAAATCACTTTTCTTCCCATTAAACACTTTTGTTTGCGCATGAGGCATTCCCCCCAAACTGAGCTTCCTTGGGACAGAGTTATTAAAATAATGCTATTTGCATTTGGGCTGCAGAAATTTGCTGAAAAATATAATTTCAATATGCATCCCCCCCCCCCATATTACACCTGCCTAGAAAAAGTATGGCAAGAATGGCTTCTCTCCAGCCTTAATGTCCAAAACTACTTACCACCTTATAGAACATTTTCCATCCATAAATAATGTACAATTTAAGAGTTTCAACTGTTCTGCAAAATACTCTGGCCGTAATTGCGTTTCTTTTTCAAACTGTTCTTTTATTTGCATACACACTGCTAGGATGATTGAGCTTATGTGCCATTTGGAATTTTTGAATAACTGTAAACTGCTACAGAAAAAAGCACAGAAGAAAAGAGTAAACTGAAGACATGCTCTAATTTGTCCTCTAATGCCAGCAAGAGAATGTCGCAGTAGAAGGACAATAGCAACATATGCTATTACCGCACAATTATATGACCAAAATATGTTTCCTGCAACACAACATACAGAAGTAGGAAGGAATATCAACTAAATGGTACATGTTTTGGACTAGAACATTTGGATAGATTTATTTGCATCTAATTTATGTAATCTGCTTTTGCCTGATAATGTTCTTTTTCACTTGATTAAAGGTGCTGACATGCAACACCTGAGAAAGCAAGTTTACAACTGAAAGTCAAATCCCTGAGTAAATTTCTCTATTTAATTAAAATTAGATTTATGAGTTCAAAGAAGCAATAACACTGTTAACCTTTGTGAACTAGACAGAACTCTTTG
Organism: Xenopus laevis; assembly: GCF_017654675.1. Lineage (NCBI taxonomy): Eukaryota > Metazoa > Chordata > Amphibia > Anura > Pipidae > Xenopus > Xenopus laevis. The sequence goes on along the minus strand of NC_054372.1, from coordinate 147,095,969 downwards.
CTAAATAATGGGCAAACCACACTTTCAACCATCAAAGGCAAATCCTGCTTAATAACTTATTGTTGCAATTATTCACTGTTACCAGCTTCTAATCATTCTGATACTAATGGTAAAATCAAAGTACTAACTGAATGCTCAGAAAGAATCCCTGCTGTCAAACCATCACTCCCATTTTAGTGTGTTCTGGCTCAGATCTTAAAAAAGTATTTCTTTCCTCCAAGGTACCTGTACATGCACAGATATTAGTGCCACTGTGCATCTGTAGTTGCAGTGGGCAATTTGTGCTTTTCCCCGCAGTAAATTGTACCTAAAAACACTTCCTTTAAAGGTACTTGCATCCAAATGTGCTCTACGCACTTCCATATAGTGTACCTAACAGCCATCAGGTTGTTTCCAATAAATATAAGAGAGGTTTACCCAGATATTGTGTTGATAAGTGCTTCAGGCCTTATATGCAATCCTAGGTGTGATACACCATTTTGGTCCATTGGCTTAACACTTGGGTGCCCATATTCCAACAGACATTCCAAATGTGCATGGGCAGCTCCAGTGTAATATACAGTCTCTTAAAAGTAATCCGGGAACCAAATTACTGGATAAATAACTCCACAGGACCATTCACTATGTGCCTTGAGTAAGTGGTCCAATATGTAGTACGGGGAAGAAAATATCGGCACACAAGGCATTAAAGTTGTAGGGAGTACCCTGCTCGTTTATTGTGCGGAAATGCAATGTTTCGGGGACAACCCCCTTTGCTTGACAAAAGGCCGTGTCCCTGAAACTTTGCATTACCGCACAATAAACGAGCAGGGTACTCCATTCAACTTTAATGCCTTGTGTGCCGATATCTTCTTCCCAGATTGATTGTGAGCTTGACGGATCCTCTAATATTGTGCACCGGGCTGATCTCAACAAGAGTGTGCTACTGTTCTATTTGCTTGTGTGAGCCAATATGTAGTACATAATTTACAACTAATGGGGGGGAAATAATTCTGATAAATGTTTTGAAATTGTTACTGCAATCACTACTACTAATAATATATTATGAAAGTAAACAAACAGGTCTTGTAACCTTGTAAAGGGTCACCCATGGCTGGTGGACACCTATTACTGTAAGATGCATAAGCACAACCTGTACTGTAGGAAGTAAGTGTACTCGCAAAGTTGAGATGAACAAGAGCACACTTTATCGACAGCTTCTTGCAGGGAGGCAGGTTTACAGACCAGGGCACTGGTTACATCAGTTATACAATGCACAATGCCTCTGCAGATTCTCTCTCTCTCTCACACACACACACTCTCCTGAAGTCCCCAGGACCTCTGTCATACTAGAATGCACAGTGTTCCGTTAGACATACAGGGCCTACACTCACTGTAAACTTCCAACCCTGTTTCTCTGTGGTGGCCTCACACACAGTGCCCAAGCTTCTCCTCGAGGTTCTCCTCTTACCTATGCCTAAACGCAAAATTCCCTAACACTGGCACATAATCGCCTCAGGGACTCTACCCCAAACTTATCACTCCTCCTCGGGACAACAGATTGTCCTTTCTAACTATCTTTCACTCCTGGAGTAAACTGACACCAACTTCTATCACTAGTTAGCCTTAAAAGTGTCAATGGTCTGGCCACTTCTCCAGTGCTGCTTCTAGATGTTACTAGGCCAAAGAGGAAGAGCCTCAGCAAGACACTGCCTTATATAGGCTCCTGCCGGGCAATTCCCCAACAGGCCAAGCTTAGGGGTTGGCACCACCTGCTGGCTGAAATACCACATTACCCAACTATTTAAATTATGAAATATAAAAGTTATGTTTCACCTCTTTACAACCTGATAAAAACAATACACACTCAAAACAGGTGTAAAATATTATAGGCATTTTATAAGAAGAAAATGTTGATGGCAATTGTCCTAAAAACTGTTTCCACTGAGTGATCCTCTGTTACTCTCGCAAGCCAGATATTAACACTGTAAAGAAATTGCTAAAATAATATGTGCTTTCAGTTTTTGGAAAACTCCTCCTACAGAGTTTACAGCCATAGAAGTAGCGATAAGCGATTTTGGTCTTCTTATTCGTACAGCCTTTCTTTCTGCAAGGTGAGTGTTATCAAGTTTTCTCAACAAAACCCTTAAACTGTATCATGTTGCACACAGGAATAAGAGAACGGTAGCTCATACTTTCTATCAACTCATATAAAAGCCTTGTCACAATATGTACTGAATAATCAATGAGCAATACGGAGGTAGTTCAAACACTTGTGGCTGTCATGCTGCCATTGTAATAATGCTTTACATATTCTATCATTTAGCAGTCTATTAAAGCATGCTACATTTTCTCTTCTTACATCAAAGCTGCACCGTCAAAATAATAGACTATTGTGAAAAATACAATGAATGCCACCACTTTCCAAAATGTGGTACAAAGTACTAGCATACATTGGGAAGAAAATGAATTGGGCATTCTTTACCCATTACTGCAGCATAGGATGTTCCATTACAAAATACCCAAGAGAAGGTTTATGAGGATTGGCCATTACAATATTAATTGCAAGAAACCTGGTTGGCTCTGAAAAAATTAAGTTGCAAACTTTGTGATAATTTACTGTATATAAGACCTAAAGAGCAAAAGGAGAGGGACAGATTTTTAATTTGGGTGCCCCTAGGCCATCTGTCCTATAGCAAGCAGTAAGAACAGGCCTGACCTGTGCCCACCAACACTGTGCCCTGCTCCTGGTACAGAAGTGCTCTGTGCATGTGTACTAAGGGTTGCACTGCCCAGGATCATAGCCAATGAGCCTTTATGGCTTTATATCTGTTTATATCATGCAATATTTCAAGCATTTTATTGCTCAGTCATCAGTAGCTTGGGAGTCTGGGATAAAAACTCAAAATTGCAGTCATTTATTAGACCAGGTCTGAACAACTGCTGGCCCTCGGGCCGCTTGTGGCCCATGACCCCCTTTGTGTGGCCCCCGACCTAAATGCTGTGTTTGCTTACCATGTGAAAGCTTTAAATGGTATCACTACAGAGATTAAATGGCCCCTGCATTGTTTAAACCTCAAATTCAGACTCTGATCCCCTTTATTGTTCACACCTGTGATCCCCCTGTATTGTTCACACTTGTGAAACCTCTATTGTTCACACCCTAAAGCCCTGTACTGTTCACATCTGAGACCCAGACTGAAACTGCCCACATTGTTCACCTGTTCACACTTTATACAAAATGGTAATCGGGCACCAGCACTGTGTATGTAGTACATTAGAGTGGTCCTGATAGGTTTTCCTGTCTCTTGCTCTGTTCTGCCTTCCATATGCTCCTTGTGTATGCCATACTCTGCCTGCCCTATGCTCCCCGTGTGTGTCCTTCTCTGCCTGCGTGTGCCATACTCTGCCTGTGTGTGCCCTGCTTTGCCTGTGTCCCATACTCTGCCTGTGTGTGCCCTACTCTGCCTGTGTGTGCCCTGCTTTGCCTGTATCTGCCCTGCTCTGTCTGCGTGTGCCATGCTCTGCCTGCATGTGCCATACCCTGCCTGTATGTGCCCTGCTCTGCCTGTGAAACATAAGCCTGGTATTTGTTCTGCAGGTTTGTTAGCATTTGAAAATAAATTATTGTTAGGGGACCCTAAGGTGTTTAATCATGTACTGATGTACTGGGGTGCTGTGTTATCCAAGGGCAAGAGGAGGCATATGGATTTAAGGGTATGTCTTAATATGACAACTTTTTTTCACATATGAGTGATAAGTGATATCCCTGCAGTGAGCACCAACCATTTGTTTTTTTGGTGTGCTACTACAATTAATGTGGACATGATCTTGTGGTAATATGGATGTGGTTTGAAGTGGGTGTGGTTTAAAAACATGGAGTGCTCAACACTGGCTTCCATTATCGGCCCTCCACTATGTAGGCTGGAAAAATTTCGACCCTCAGTACTACAGAAGTAGGACGGCACTGTATTAGTCAATTGTCACTTGCACTGCCACCGCACTTTTCCATTGCATCTCTACGCTACACTTAACTTGTATTACAACAGCTGGCATTGGGTTTGAAGCAAATATGCATTCATAATAATTATCTGTTTCATAATTGCCAAACCCCCATTTTATATCACACAGCATCGTGCTAACCATGAATCATCTTATAACACTACAGGGGGTTTAAAAATATGGCAGAAAATGAGCATAGATTAGAAAGAACAGCAAGCTGAGTTGATAGCACCTTCCTAGAAACTGGATGGGGGAAAGAAGGAAAATAATCTACCTTTTAGTACAGTATTTCCATTTGATAAATGATAAGATGAAGGTAAAGTAGCTGTTTAATGTACAAGATAATTTCTAAATTAATAGCAGTTCATATTTTAGTGTTATTGCCACTTTAATACTTTGTGGCAAATGATGCAAGCCAGTTTCAGTCCCCCTGCCAGGGATATACATCTAACTTGCTTTTACATACAGCAGAACACAAAAATATTACAATTTTCCTGAATAATGTATAGGCTTTTATACACTAATATAATTTGGCATCCATGCCTTGTAAATGTAACTCTGCTATATCCCAGTAAATAGTATATATGATTGTGTCCAACATCAAACTATGTTTTTCAATTGCAATTTTAAAAGCATTTATGCATCTTGAATAAATATACTCTATTAGATTTTCCGGGCTGGGTATACAGTAGCATACTTGGAGCCTAGAAAAACGAACCCATAGATTGTTTAGGACATCACTGTAATCAAAGCTGCTCTCAAGAATTTATATATTTTAATATTCTTTTCCTCCTCAGTGGGAGCAGGGCAATGAAATTATTCCTGTTGAAGTATGTGTATGTGATCTCAAAGGACTTCAGGATCAGAATCACAATGAAACTTACTTTCTGCCAATTATAAATGCAGCTTATGTGACCATAGCTCTTATTCAGTGGTTTAACTATGACCCACCAGCCACCTGAAGATTTTTGTGATTACATTTAGCCATGCTCACAACGCTTCCTGTGCCCCGCACCCCATCGCAGATCTGGTTAGTCAGCTGGCTGGGGCTCACTCATTTACTTGTAGCAAGTGGCAAACTTTATTGCGCTGGTGACATTACAGCAGACCCTGTGGTCAAGGACCCCCTAAGTTGTAAAAATGCTGCATAGTATATCAGCACAATATAAATAAAGAATACTAATACAATTAAAACCTGTCTTATTTTCATTACAAAGCAATATTTTTTGTTAGGATTTCTTTCACCTGCTTTATCCAATCCCACATACAACAAATGGTTGTAATATTCTATCTGCTTGTTGGCAATTAGGGATGAGCAAATTTTTACCGGCAGCAAATTGCCATATCATGTCTGTTTTACCCAGAAGAAAAAAATGCAGTCTATTGCAGCAAAAAAATAATTGTGATAGTTATTATCTATATTTCATTGTGTTCATACATATATAGTTACATACATAATTAAATCGGGTTGAAAAAAGACAAAGTCCATCAAGTTCAGCCCCTCCAAATGAAAACCCAGCATCCATACACACACCCCTCCCTACTTTTAATTAAATTCTATATATCCATACCTATACTAACTATAGAGCTTAGTATCACAATATCCTTTGATATTATGTCTGTCCAATAAATCATCCAAGCCATTCTTAAAGGCATTAACTGAATCAGCCATCACAACATCCCCCGGCAGTGCATTCCACAACCTCACTGTCCTGACTGTGAAGAACCCCCTACGTTGCTTCAAATTAAAGTTCTTTTCTTCTAGTCTGAAGGGGTGGCCTCTGATACGGTGATCCACTTTATGGGTAAAAAGGTCCCCTGCTATTTGTCTATAATGTCCTCTAATGTACTTGTAAAGTGTAATCATGTCCCCTCGCAAGCACCTTTTTTCCAGAGAAAACAACCCAACCTTGACAGTCTACCCTCAAATTTAAGTCTTCCATCCCTCTAACCAGTTTAGTTGCAGTTGTTCATAGTCCTGACATTCTGGCATCACTTAGATTGTACATCATTTGCATCAGTCCCTGCCTCAGTGGGGCTCACAGTTACATATATATATATATATATATATATATATATATATATATATATATATATATATATATATATATATATATATATATATATATATATATATATATACTGTATATATAGATATTCCTGCCTGCAATTAAAACCCCAGCCCTGTTAGGCAGCAGTGTTACCCGTTGAGCCACTGTGCTGCCCTACCATGCAATGGTGGAACTAGATATTACTAGGCCCTACAGCAAATTATTTTTCAGGACCCCAAAAAAGTCTAGAGGTTGACGAGGTTGACCTGTTTTAACAATATTTATGAAAACTGTACATGAATTAGGGCCTCCTGGGGCCCCGATACCTCCTGGGCCCCCCTGGAAAAATTTTGAAAACCAATAAAGAATTATATTGAAAACAAAATATTCAGATTTTACAGAATATAGCCATAAAAAATACAATTCTGTACATTTTCATGTACAGTTTAATAATGAAATGTATCCTATCTGCTCATCCTAACAACCCATACCAATAATTTACTGTTCACATTAACACATGCAAACATTAAATATTATCTTGAAAACTGTGAACTGTGAAAGAAAGCTGAAATAAAAACATCATAACCACAGATATGTAGAAATTATTTTCACTTAATATAGTTTTTATTGATCACATATGAAGTCAAATAAGAACATTTAGTCAAAGTGCAAAATGAAATATTATAGTTATTTCCAAAAGCTACACTATGCAGGTCATTTATTAAGAAGATGACAGAATGCAACTGCAACAAACAGGCACAATCTGCCCTGTTTTCTGCACTTTGTACCCTGCTCATTTAGAGGTTGATGAATACAATGAAAACAAAGCTGTCTGCATTTGGCAATACTGCATTCATGAGAGGCAGGTGGTGGAAGTCACGATCTTGCTCCTTCCCGCCCCCCTACCTGCTCCCAACTTGCGCATCATTCAGGCAAACAAATTTGGCACTTATTGCTTACCCTATGGCAAGCAGTAAGGACTGAGCTGCCATGCACCATGCTGAGCTCTGCATCTCATGCCAGTTTCTTATATACAGTACAGGGTGCTGTTCATTAACACAGTATGGGGTGTTAGTCTGCATCCAGTTTGTGTTTATTTCAGTGAAAATTGTACTGCCAATGAGAAACTATGGCACTGTCAGGTGGAGCTCACTCAGGACCAAACAGGGTACAAATTTGTGAATGATGCTCACATTGATGAGCCATAGGCAGCGCAATAACCATTCAAATAAACATGCCGTGCCTGCAGGCAAGCAAAGACATTTTTGAAGCCCATGTCAATCAAACCTCTGTGTATACCATAAATACAGATGAGCAAACTGTATCACTTGCTACCATTTTGCAGCAACAAAAAATTCAGCTATCCACGCTAGAATTTCAGCATAGTGGAAAGTTTCTCTAAGATGGCAAAGCAATGTACTATGCTATTGCAGAGCTTTAAACACTTTAACCATAATATTATTTCACCTTCCCGTTGACTTCCATGCATTTCAGAGAAATTTTGCTGATTCCTGAAAATGCATCAGTGCCACTCAACATTAAGGGGCCCATTTACTTAGTTCGAGTGAAGGAATAGAATAAAAAAAACTTCAAATTTTTTTTTGGCTACTTCGACCATCGAATTGGCTACTTCGACCTTCGACTACGACTTTTCGACTTCGAATCAAACGATTCGAACTAAAAATCGTTCGACTATTCAACCATTCGATAGTCGAAGTACTGTCTCTTTAAAAAAAAACTTTGACCCCCTAGAGCGCAACCTAAAATCTATGTCAATGTTAGCCTATGGGGAAGGTCCCCATAGGCTTCGGAACAATTTTTAGGTAGAAGAAAAATCGTTCCATCGATGGATTAAAATCTTTCGATCAAACTATTTGCGGTAAATCCTTTGACTTCGATATTCAAAGTCAAAGGATTTCAATTCGGCAGTCGAATATTGAGGGTTAATTAACCCTCGATGTTCGACCATAAGTAAATTTGCCCCTCAGGGGTCTATTTATTAAACCTCAAATTTTTCTGGTCAGGTTTTTAAAGGGGAAAAACTCAAGATTTTAAGATGAAAAGAAACCTCAAATTTTTGACATTTATTATGCTCCGAAGCTGCCAAAAATTTTTAATCCGAAAATACTCCAGCTAAAACCATCAAAATCATGTAGAATTCATTGGTAGATGGTCCTTTTAAGAATTGGATTTACCTCCAGGATATTCCAGGATACTCGATTGTTTTGGGATGTTTGCTCTGGTTTTCGTCCTTCATCCAATAAATTTGAGTTTTGCCGAGCAACAACTTGAAAAAGTCACACGATTCGAGAATCAAATCAAAAAAGTCCCATAATTCGATTTGTGGCACATTTTTATCTCAACTTTTTCTTGCACCGATTCTTCCAAGAATAATTATTGGTACATTAAAGGGAATTCAGGTTTGGGTGTTTGGTCTAAAAACTCAAGTTTTAGTTAATAGGCCTTAAACTGTGACAATTATACAAGTACCTAATAAAGTGAAATAGAGGACTACTACTAAACCCCACATAGTATCAGCATATTATTTACAATGAGGTATTTTGACTTCTAAAGTCAGAGTTAAGAAAGAAAATAGATAATTATTAGGACACTATCCTATTTTCCAGATGAAAGCTATGGAAATGCTCCACTAATTAAAAGCTACTAAATTGGACTTTAAATCCTGAATTGTAGTTAATTAAAACTAAGAAGTGTAAAGACACCATGCCATCTCTGTAAGACATTTTCCTGAAAAATAAACTTTCTTTCTCCAATGTACAATTAAATGTTAGATACAGACACTGCCCTTTCTCAACCACGCGTCTTTATCTTCCCTTACTTTTAAAATAATATGAAGCTACAGGAATATCAGTCCTTCCACCAATTTTTTGTTTTTCACGTAAGCTCCAATTTTGAGCATTTTGCAACATGCTGTGCTAATCAGAACTGAACCACAGAGAATCTGATGTTTTGTAATACAGGCCAGACTGGAGGCTAGTGGAAAAAAAGGAAACAGGTATGACTGTTGATTTCCATTGCCTTCATTCCAGTATTTGATTTGCTGTATTAATTTTGTCTGCAAAATGCTCTTTATTTTCATATATACTAGGTCAAAACAATTGCTTAAGCATTAAGCCTTCCCTTCCAAGATATAGAGATTGTATAACATAATAATGAAAAGAACATTATAATATACAATTATGCTATACATTAAGGAATATATATTACTACATGGACGGGGACCATTTACTTAGTTCGAGTGAAGGAATAGAATAAAAAAACGTCGAATTTCGAATGCTACTTAGACCATCGAATTGGTTACTTCGACCTTCGACTACGACTTCTAACTAAAAATCGCTCGAATATTCGACCATTCGATAGTCGAAGTATTATCTTTTTAAAAAAAAACTTCGACCCCCATACGCTCTGCAATCTTTTTTTTGGTCGAAGAAAAATCGCTCAATCGATGGATTAAAATCCTTCGAACCGAAGGATTTAATCGTTCGTTCGAATGATTTTTCATTCGATCGTTCGATCAAACTATTTGCGGTAAATCCTTCGACTTTGATATTCGAAGTCGAAGGATTTACATTCGGCAGTCGAATATCGAGGGTTAATTAACCCTCGATATTCAACCCTAGGTAAATCTGCCCCGGAATGTAGTGATGGGCGAATTTGGGCCGTTCGCAAAACGCCGCCGGTGCCTCGTTTTTTACACCAACGTCCGTTTTTTTGACGTTGCCGCATTTTTGCTGGCGAATTCGTGGTGAATCGTGGGAATTTACTGTGAATTTGCGCCTGGCGAATAAATTCGCCCATCACTAAATGTAAACTCTACAAGCCAACGCATATTTTTATTTAGAGGAATATTCTGTGCTACTAATCCTAATCCTAGTCAACAAAATAAACACAAATTCAGTTATATTAAAAGCCTTGTCTTCAAAATGAAAAAAAAAACTGCATTCATTCCTCTTACAGTGGTGACAGTCCAAAGTCAGAGCTAAAGTCTTTACACAATGCATTTCTTATGAGTGGCTGTAATTATAAGACTGGGATAATTTAGCAATACAAGAAACAGATTTGTTTATTGCTGTTTTGTAGATTTCACTGTGAAGAACGTCCTCACTTTCATGTCATGTTGTCGCTTGGTTAGTGTTAAATTTGAGATATACATTGTAATTTTCACAGCTTGATTGCTGCGACTTAAAATAATCAAACTAATTTTTGGTTTAGAGTTATCAAACTATAGTATACTGTATGCATTATGTCATGCTTAAAGGTCTTAGACAATATGTAATTGCTTCTTTACAAAACTAAAGCTTGTAACTTCATATTAAGCAAGTTTAAAGTGTAAAAAAATGGCGGTGGCTGAGATAACTAATGAAATTTATTACAGCAGACATAAAAATAATAATATACACAAAAGGAAATATTAAGTGATATGCTGGGCTAAATTTATAGAATGTTTACACCTATTATAATTACCACTGACAATGTTGCAGTAGAATATGCAATTATTCTGTCATTTTTAATTGTGAATCAACAATAAGGGGACATTTAATAAGTTGTATTAAATACATATTTTTTTCTGTAAATGTGTAAATAATTTCACAATGTCTTTGTTCTACTAATTGTTTATCCCTTTCTTGGACAGGTGTTGGTCTGTGCAGAATAAAGTCAGAGTGATTCTCTAGGGCATTTGTGTATCCATAATTGTAACGTTGTTTATTTTAAAAGGCTGTAATGTTCACCAAAGCTCTTTTTTCATCATAGAAAAAAAAAAATATCATAATAAAAATATAAAACTAAAAGAACTGACTAAGTTTGTAGATCTATTCAGCAGTCTTTTATCAAATCCTTCATTTTTCTCTCAGATACTGAACCAAATCCAAACCTTATAATCAAATATAAGCAGCATTCTAAAGCATTTAGTAACCTTCAATGCATTGACATTTAGGAACTGATTTAACATCCCTCAAATTTGAGCAAAAAACTCTCATAATTCAAAAATAAAAATTTGTCATCTAAAAGCTGGTACGGTCATGAAGTACAGTAATTGTATTTGCAAAAGTCAACCTATTTTTCATTTCCATTTTTCAAGATGAATTTGAAATCTGTCAGATTAATTCAAATTGATGGGTAGAATGTGATTTTACTGCATAGTTCTTTTTAATGTTTTTGCATGTATGAACTTTTCACATTAACGTTTTTCAATAAGTACACATTTGAGATTTTCATTTTATTACAAGAAATCTCTAAAATGTGTTTTTTAAATAAATCAGACTCCACCGGTTTGTATTCAATTCGTCCAGAAAGATCAGCCAAATTCTGGAAAAAGTGCTGGTTTTCAGACCTGAATCCTGGAATCAGTGAATTCAATCTGTATAACTGAACTATGCCTTTCAACTATACCTTTTGTCAGATAACATATAGGTTGGATATCCCAATAGAAATAATATCGGGAAGGGTACGAGGTTCCTCAAATGATTTGGTGCATCTGCTTAGTTTTCTTTTATTAAACAATGCCTAATCTGCTTTACAGAACTGGAGGAGACTATCTTAATTCCATAGCAACCAATTGGAACTTAGTGCACATGCTCAGTTATAGTGGACTGGAATAGCTTTCCAATGGTTTCTATTTTACACTAACTTTCCAACAACAAAAAAAAAATGAAAAAAAAAATAGGAAGAGAAGGTTTGCCATTAAATTTTAGAATATGCCAAAAACACCCATATATACAATAAATGTATTGTATCTGATATCTCAGGTATAAAGTGATTTAAGAAGAACCACAGTAATGCACCATAAAACGGACACTTTTTTAGGATAACTTAATGGGAATATAAGTAGATCAGTAGGTCATTTTATAAGTCTCTCCATTCATTCACATTGTAATTCATTCTGTACAGATGTGAAGGTTGAAAAAAAAAAAAATAAAAAAAAAATTCTTTGTGGCCTCCTCTTGAATATTTAATATCTAAAGTTTATTAGTAATGAGGTCCAAGCTAAATAGTAAACAAAGTGTGCTCGAAATAATAAATGAGCACTGAAAATTAATTACTATAAATTTTTACATAGCCTCAATGGAGTCTCCTCTTTAATAAGCATTTCTGTTTTCCATTTACAGTATTGCTACTTTCTGTGTTCATTGTCTCAGTCCTAAGAGCAAATTAAGAGCTGCTTAGTTACAAGGTGTAAATCTATATACCGGTATATCATTTAAATAAAACTGAGGGTTATGTTTCCCATTTTGTACAATTGTGCATATTTCCGGCATTAATCACATGGATTCTATTACAACACAAGAAATAAAAATAATGTAATATTTAGCAGAATGTGCAGTATTCAAACATCTTTATTGCTTAGAGATTCCAGAAGTCTAAAATGTTTTCAATGCTGGGTAACAAAGGAATAATGTATAAATATAGTCCATATGTTAAGAATGACTTACTAGATATGAGAAAGTGTTAAACCTCTTTATTACATTATCCTGTAGGTAATATAGTGTAATAATAATATATGCAGGCAAATGTCCTCTTCTCTTTATGAATTCCGCAATACATGGATGCTTATTTACTAAAGGTTGGATTTTACTGGTTTTAGAGGTTTTTGAAACCATGACTAAACAAATGTCAATGAATTCATTAAAAGATCAGAATAAAAAAAGTTTGAAGGAGAAAAAGTGATGAACGATGCACTTTAAAATGCGAATATCTCAAAACCTCTAAAATGTTAGTATTTTGGACAAAAAAACCCTCTAAAAATCCAAATTGATTTAAAGCAGTCCAATTAGATCATTCCCATTGACTTCAATAGCACCTTGACAACTTTTATTTTCCTTAGAGGTTTTCGTGTTTTTTACACTTTTAGAATTCTAAAATTATTAGAGCTTTTTAGGAAAACCATGAATTTTTTGAGATTCATGGAAAAAAATAGAATTTGATTGTTAGTAAATGGGCCCATAGTGTTTCTAAAATTCCCCCGTGAGCTCCCCTGTCTTGGATGGATTCTGTTCTAAAGCTAGCTTTGATCGCTAGTACCGAGGGCAAAGCCACAGTTGCATGACTGTAAGAGCAGATCTTATTTTTCTGTGCTAAGGAGTGATATATTTATGCTCTCCCATCAGTAACTCGGATGAATTTTACCGATCCGAAAACTTGAATCAAATTAGTTTTGAATAAAAAAAAACGATTCCAGTTTTTTCTCCAAAAAAAAACTCGAATGTCAATAGGCTACAAACATCACAAAATTGATCCCTCCCGTTATACAAGCAGGTGCAGCTTGTTGTGTAGAACACTTTGAAGGACACAATTCTGCATACATTTTCCCAACTAGTACTGTATCTAGCAATTGCAAATGAGCTCTCTAAGGACATGCACAGCTTGGATCAGCATCCTTTGACTTATGCAACTTAATATCAAAATAATGGCGCTAAATATAAATCAGTACTTTACTGTTTCTACACGTATTCTACTGCATAGCCTCTACATGAAAGTATATAGTCTCTGATACATGGCGCCTATCATACATTGTAAATAGCCATTATGAGCACTTCACGTGGCATAATTCTTGCAATGACAAACTGGGACTACATACCTGTATATAGATATCCACACAATGAGTGGGTTATTTATCAAAATCTGAAATGTTCTAACTATTTTCTGAAAACTTCTCCAACCAAATCCCCACTGACTTTTTCCTCCTATTTATCAATACATTTTGCTGAAAATTTCAAAAAAAATCTTTAAAATCCAGATCATACAAATGTTTTGGATTTGTCACCGAAAACTGTGACTTTTTCTCATTTGAAACCCAAAACATGTGACTATTTTGGATTTGACACCAAAAAAAAACATAATCTTTGGATTATTGAATGAAACCCAGCGCAGATCAAGATATCTTCAAAATGTCAACGGGACATCTGCCATTAAATGTCTCGGCAGGTCTGAGTTGGAGTACTTCTTATTCAGACTTTTAACATCATCGGAGTTTAATAACATTTTCCCCCCATTATTAGTCCGACCACAAAAAATCGTATTTTAATAAATAACCCCCTAAGGGGCAGATTTATCAATATTTCGAAATTCGACCATCGAATTTAAATACTTTGAATTCGAATATTGAATTTGTACTTTATTCATCGAATATGTATATTCTGCGTTCAAAGTATAATTGTTCGATCGAATGATTAAATCCTTTGAATCGAACGATTCGAACAATTTTATCATACAATCGTATGTTTTTACTTCGTCTTAAAAAAAATCAGAAGTCAAAGTCATAGTATCCTATTCGATGGTCGAAGTATCCAAAAAATTACTTCGAATTTCAAATTTTTTTACTTCGAAAATTCCCTCAAATTCACTTCGACCCTTGATAAATCTGCCCCTAAGTATTAGGCTTGTCATACAGAAGAAGTGCTCTAGAATTAAATGCAGAATGCGTTGCTGTAGAACATACTGTATTTCTCATCACATTCAAAATAACAGTTCTAGCAATATTTTTTGTCTCCACAAACTGTGTGAGATATTGCATCATTTTTGATAACCTATTAAAAGGTGACCTAACAATTTTTATTAAACACCAGCATGTCAAAAACACAGAAAAAAAAATCTTAATTTCCAACTCAAACCAAAATCTTAGATGCCAGATGCGTGGCCATAAATAGAAATATAATTAAGCAGGACAGGGAAATAATAGAATTGTTTTTATATTTGGCTCTACTGTTGGGGGTATTAATTTAATTTAAATAGCGTGTGCTTATTTAATAGTAATTCCGCTGCTCAGCAAGACACAGCCAAATTAATTCAGTCTCCAAAGGAAGCCTTGCATTGTGGTCCTCAATCGGCAGGTCCAATCTCATTAAAATTATAGAATCAAAATGCTTTTTGTGTTTTTCACTTCAGTGGCCAGGACCCAATGAAATGAACACAAACAAAATTTAAAAATGAATTGCACAAGACTGCTCATTATTATTTATTGCTTCAAGCAAGCTATTGTTATATTAGGACAATGCTGATCAGACTTGCTTAATAATTTCCTATAATGCTACTAAGACCATTAAAACATGTCCAGAATTTAATAATGGCTTCAGGTGACTTCCTTTCTGGCTGTATGGCCTTAAATGGTTTGTTATTGCGCTGGGGAAGTAATTAAACTGCATTGAATGCTCTCTCGTTACTGCAAAACCTAACCTAATTTGTATTTTATTCTGGCAGATGGTCTACTAGTTTAGTTAAAATAGCTCCTCTATTAATGAAAGAGTGAAGGTCAGTGACATGTAAAATAGCTGTGCACATATGGCAGGCTACTGTACTGAGAATGCATTGGTAGCTAATCTATTCTAAGCACTGAATGATCAGACAAGTAAATACTTTGGTTTAGGCTGGTTGTTTTTCCCACTGAATGAAATTTAGCATGTTAAGTTCTACGGTACAAATCCAACAAGTCCTACATTAGAAATAAATGCTAAAGTTTGATCATTAGCACAGATATCAGAGGTTATTGGGAGATACAGCAGCATTCATTTAAAAAGAAATAAGTTTCAGCCATTGAGGTGTAAATATGCATATTCTATGGAACACTATCCGAACAGAAATGAGCTACAAATGTATTAGTTTTGTATTAGTTTGTTTTGGTGAATAGGCTATATAAATTGCAAATTGTTCCCTTTCCTCCAACGGCAGGGTCGGACTGGGCCTGCGGGACACCGGGAAAAAACCCAGTGGGCCCTCGGCTCTTGTGGGCCCGGCCAGCCCAGATCCGCACCCTGCATTGCCCGACCCAAGACAGTGCCCTCTTGCACGCATACGCACTGCGCTGGCCGCTGGGGGTGGTTGAGAGAGGGCCGTAGTAGGGTGGAGGTGGAGGGGGCCGGCAGTGGAGGGGGGGCCCTGCAACAGCAGCCCCGATGGGCCCAGGGCCCCCCAGTCCGACCCTGTCCAACAAGAACATAATTTCTTTCAGGATATTAAAAAAAGAAACAAACCCTGAAATGATTATGGTCAGAAATTACATATTTTCTACACTGAACTTACAGAACCAGCCTAAAAGTTCAGTAGCCCTATAGCAATAATGATCCAGGCCTTCAAATTTGTTACAGGAGCTCCCAATCTTGGATTGTGTGTACTCAGTGTGGTCTAAGCTGTTATAAACGTAGATGTTACAGGGCTGATGTAAATTGTACTGGTTTCTGAGCTGCCATGTAATGGGAATCTAAATTTATTAGCAGTCTTTTATATATATATATGTATATTTTTTTTTTTCTTAGCTTAAGGCACAAAATCTCTATAGTGATAATCTCTGTTCTTTTATAAGACTATTCAGCAGTCAAACAAAACTTGCATGTAATGAATGGGTTTTTGTGTAATGTATTATTGCCATTGATATTTATAAAATAACTAGAGGGCTGATAACCAGAATGCACCAAACATATTAATTAGCACAGGCAGCCTCTTGGTCAGAGATCTACTAGTGATGGACTAATCTGTGCCGTTTCCCAGTAAAATTCGCAAATTTACCACAAAATTCACGAAACGCATTGAAGTCAATAGGCGTCCGAATAATTCTGATGTGCGCCAATATTTTTTTACTCAGTGGATTTTTGGTCGCAAAAGTTCACCTCAGGGGATTGCAGCGAAACGTGGAAATTCAAAGCAAGTTTGCGTCACTAGAGGTCACATTATTTCAATGAGGAAGGAGGCAAGCTCATCTTTGTATTAGTACAGCACTTTCCAAGGGACATTCCCACTCACGGATTGAAACGTTTTTTAAGCATCTGGAGTCTACAGCAAACACATTTATATGGCTTCTTTAACTGATTAAAGATGGATAGTATAGGAACTTTTTCCTTATTGTGTCAGTACAAATTTAGTCAGATGACTGATCCATAAATTCATAATTTATTTCATCATTTGGAAAAAAAAAAACAAAGTTACCTTCAGTTGTCCAGTGCTTTACATTTATATTACTTTGATTCAGGTAACATTTGGCTGAATGCTAACTATTAAGTCCAAATCCTGCAATAAATTCTATCCTAATTCCTTGGTGCTTCGCTGATTTCTATACATGATGATTAGGGCTTTGGTATGGGCAGGGCCATTGCAAAATCTGACTCAAATTATGTTCCAATATTTTAACCAACTGTACCTTTTCTTTAGCAGCTCTTTATGGTTACCACCTAATAGCAAATATTTAATACTTGCTATTATGGGGAATTATGAAGAGTGCTCTAAAACATTGGAGACCTCTTTCAGCAGTTTAATTTTGAGATGGACAACTGCATCCATGTTTGGTAGAAAATGAACCCACGTGTCACAAAATAATCTTAGGAATTGATTAAGGCAGGTGATATAGGAATAAGTAAGGCAGTTGATATATTAATGGGCAGTGCATTATTATTATCAAAGGGTAAATTTATTTTTATTTAGTCTTTTTATGTATGTCCCACACAGGGTTAGACTGGGGCGCTGGGACCCACTGCTCCCTGCCTGAACACTGTGCTTTTCCACCCTAACCTCTCTCCCTAGCCCTGATTGTGGCTTCAAAAATAACAAGGTATGTTTGGGGGAAGAGGGAGTTGTAGCTGGGGCCTTGGGGTGGAGGGGATAACAGCTGGGGCAGGAGCCCTGGAGTTAATGTGCAGGTGAAGATTCTTGGGGTTCTTGTAGATAACAAGTTGTCTAATTCCAGGAAGTGTCATTCTTTAGCTTCTAAAGCAAATAAAGTTCTGTCTTGCATAAAAAAGGGCATTAACTCAGGGGATGAAAACATAATTATGCTTCTTTATAGGTCCCTGGTGAGGCCTCATCTGGAGTATGCAGTGCAGTTTGGACTCCAGTTCAATATATAAATGAGCTGGAGAGAGTGCAGAGACTAAGTGCAACTAAATTGGTTAGAGGGATGGAAGACTTCAATTATGAGGGTAGACTGTCAAGGTTGGGGTTGTTTTCTCTGGAAAAAAGGCGCTTGTGAGGGGACATGATTACACTTTACAAGTACATTAGAGGACATTATAGACAAATAGCAGGGGATCTTTTTACCCATAAAGTGGATCACCGTACCAGAGGCCACCCCTTTAGACTAGAAGAAAAGGACTTTCATTTGAAGCAACGTAGGGGGTTCTTCACAGTCAGGACAGTGAGGTTGTGGAATGCACTGCCGGGGGATGTTGTGATGGCTGATTCAGTTAATGCCTTTAAGAATGGCTTGGATGATTTTTTGGACAGACATAATATCAAAGGCTATTGTGATACTAAACTCTATAGTTAGTATAGGTATGGGTATATAGAATTTATGTGAAAGTAAGGAGGGGTGTGTGTATGGATGCTGAGTTTTCATTTGGAGAGGTTGAACTTGATGGACCCAATTTAACTATGTAACTAGGTTTTTGAGGCGGAGGACATGGTTGGGGAGTAGGCCTCAAAGTCGGGCCCCAGTCTAATGCTGGTCCCGCATTAAACTGAATAAAGTATAAGTGGATGAAATCTGTTTGTTTTAATGAAGACAGAGACATACTATTGAGAAATAAATGTATCACACCACAAAATGGAAGTAATTTATAAAACACTGAAAAGAAGGAAATCACAAGGGTATTTTCTACAAGGGTATCCACAACTCATCCATTATTTACAGTATATCCAATAATTAGCTATGACAGATATTGTTATAACCCCCAACACTTGTGATAAATGCTGGTAAATTCAGTGAGAAAAGATCTATAGTTTAGGTTTTATTTCTTTGTTCAGCATGACAATTATTTACACAACAAAACACACAATGGGTTCACTTATCATTTCTTGCAAAGGTATTTTGAAGATCACTTGCTATTTCTATGACTCAGAAGTATTTTCTTTAATAAATATGTGGTGGATATAGAGCTACCACCAAGTGTCTCTTTCCTTGCATTACCATTCCATTAGCTGTGTGTTGCTTGTTCAGGATGCATGCCTACTACACTGGAGCATGGCGTGTAAAAATGAATTGATCACAAAATAAAACTTAAGCAGTTAGAACAGATCATTTTTCACTGAATTCCTACTAGACAGAAGCATCTGAAGATTGCATTTGTAACACTTTTTTGTTTTGGTGAATAGGGATATGAATCAATATTGCCTCAAGGCGCTTATTCAATTTATGGCATTTATATTACAGTAAAGAGGGAGTACTGAGCACATAAGTGTTTATCTTAAATGAAAACTAGGCTTCTTTATAAACATTAGTAGTTATTAGTGATTCTGAAGGTTCTGAAAGCATTAACTAGAATAAATGTGAGCTGAGCCTTTTTATTTTACAGTTGTTCCTTAGTTTCTAGGTTTGTCTCATTCATTTATGTTCTTGCCTTTAAAGGGCCTTCCAACACCTTTTCAGTTCAGTTTAGACAGTTCACCAAAAATAAAGATGTTTTCCATTTTTCATTTGTGACTGTTTTTCTAATATAGAAGTGTAAAGTCTATTTTCTATTTGCGACTGTTTTTCTAATATAGAAGTGTAAAGTTTCATTTTTCACCTTCTAAAGCAGCTCTGGGGGGGGGGGGGGTCGCCGACTCTTTAACTGTAAAAAATAGATACATTTAGTTGAAACATTTGTTATCTTTGTCCCTGCTAAGCAGAATCCCAGAGTTTCATTAAAGGCAGCTGTTAGAATTGATACAATAGTTGCTAATGTTTGACAGATGCTACTGAGAAATGTATCAACTAAATGTAGCAAATTGTAACAGTTCAGAATCTGCACCTGCATCACTGAGCTGCCAGACTGAAACACCAAAAAACAGGAACAAAACTGCAAACTTAGATTTTGGAAAAACTGTAAGAAAATAAAAGATGAAAAGCAATTGAAAAAGTCTTAATTTCTGCAAAATAATCTGAAAACAACTGAACTGATAAAAGTGTTTGGAACCACCACTTTAAGGGCAGAGACACATGTGGAGATTCGGGGATATTACTCGCCCGGCAACAAATCGCCTCTTCTTCGGGCAACTAATCTCCCCAAACTGCCTTCCACTGGCTAGAATCTAATCGCCAGTGGGATGGCACTCGAAGCACTTTGTTTTCTGAAGTTTCCTCGTGAGGCAACTTCGGAAAATGAAGCACTCTGAGTGCCATCCCGCCGGCAATTTACATTCTAGTCGGCTAAAGTAGAGGTGATTTGTCACCAGGCAACTAAATCTCGCAGAATCTCCATGTGTGTCTCTGCCCTAATTGGAATTTATCAGATTTCTGTCATTTCCTTGACTTCCATTTAGCTTGACTTGAAGTGATGAATGATGATGCACGGTACAAGCATTTCACACCAAACATGCTGAAATGATTCAATTTCCAAATAAACAGGTTTGATGTCTCTGGTAACATTATTATTTTAAATGTTCTACAGGTTTTATTGGTTGTAAGCCTGATCATGCTGGTTACTTGCAGAAAGTAAGTACAGATATCAAATGGTTCAGATCCAAAAAGTCAGCCTGCGGTCAACTGAGTAACTACCAAACTGCTGATGCATACTGGAAATAGTAGAACATCTCCACCACACCATATGAAGCCTAGGTCTCCAAGTTGAGGATACTGAAAGGTTTTAAAGCACTATGGTCTAGTTTAGAAGAAAATTTTAAATATATACTATACTGCTCTAAAGAAGTGTAGAAAAGCCTAGAAGCTGTTATAGAGGAAGGATGATCAATCTCATATCCATATCAGAAAAAGATGTTGGACAGACTTCTGGTAATTTATTATATATTGAACAGAGGCTTCAGATTTAAGCCACATTTATAGAACATGTTGTGTATATTCATTTACAAACTTAGTTATTTAATTTATTATTATATTTTATAATTTAATTTAATTGTTTGTTAATACCGTAGTTCTACTATGTGTTCTGTGTTATGTTTTCTTTCATTATCAAGTGACCATTTATTTCATTCTACTATTATATCAGCCTTGGGCTGATATGTATTTGCCTATTTAGAGTATTATCATGAAAAGACATTGATCATATCCAGGGCCACTGCACCAATGAGATGAGTTGAGAAACTCCCCACAGGCGGCAAAGCACCACTAGTAACCAAGGACAGCAAAATGCCAATCCTGTAACTTTAAGAGCCAAATTTCCAGTTTTCAAACTGGTTTAATTGCTTTTATGGGAAGGGGGGTAGCTATAGCCTCCGTGTATAGTTTGCCTCTACTTATGTGTGTTGATATGTTTTTTTCTAGTATTTGTAACCGTATTTCTACTGTGTGATGACATTGTTGTTATTGTGGAGCGCAACTGAATGCATATGTACCCCCCCCAAAAAAACTAGCATTTTTGAAAGGGGTATTGTTAGGAGGAGTACACTTAGATAAACTAACATACTTTTGTATAAGAGTTAGGCTTGTTACACTGACACAGTGTTCATCTATTCAGGAAGTATTACAGACAAATGTATTGGGCACATGTTTGAGTTACATTTTCTGACATACTGGCCAGCTGTCCTATCTGGGAAAATCTGAAAGATGATTCTAAACTGGTTGGGTTTATCTGAAAGCCAGATTATACGAGGGCAAATACATTTTGCCCCCCTAGAAAAGCATACAGTAATATAAATCTAAGAATATAATTTAGACATCTACAGGAATTAGAGAAGTAAGCTTCATACATAAAACCCCAACCCTATTGGAGGCTTTCCTTATCCTCAATATAAGGCTTCATTTTGTTCAGTGTAAACATAAACACTAGGTAAATAGATAGGCTGTGCAAAATAAAACATGTTTCTAATATAGTTAGTTAGCCAAATATGTAATGTATAAATATGTAATGTATAAAGGCTGGAGTGACTGGATGTGTAACATAATAGCCAGAACACTACTTCCTGCTTTTCAGCTTTCTTGGTTTACACTGACTGGTTACCAGGCAGTCACCAAGCAGAGACTTGAGGGGGGGAACAAATGAGTCCTAACTGTTGCTTTTGAATCTGAGCTGAATGCTGAGGATCAATTACAAACTCACTGAACAGTTATGTCTAGTGATGGGCGAATTTGCGAAAAATTCGCGAAAAATTCGCGAAACGGCGCCGGCGTCTCGTTTTTGACGCCGGCGCACATTTTTTGACGCCGGCGCCCATTTTTTGGAAAACATTTTTTGACGCAGGTGAATTTTCGCGGGCGTTTCGCGAATTTATTCGCTGGCGGCGAACCGCGGCAAATTCGCCGCAAATTCGCCCATCACTAGTTATATCCCATGTGGCCCCCCTTCAATTTGCTGACTAACTCAGAGTTAGAGAGCTGAAAAGCAGGAAGTAGTGTTCTGGCTATTATGTTACACATCCAGTCATTCCAGCCTTTATACATTACATTTTTGCCTAACTATATTAGAAAAGTTTTTTATTTTTCACAGCCTATCTATTTACCCAGTTTTTATTTTTACACTGAACTGTTTCTTTAAAGCAAATTGTTCAGAATTATTATATCAATTAACTGTGGCATAATATGAATATTAGAATTAATTGTGTTCCATATGAAGGAAAGAAATCAGAAGGATTTTTAAAAGCCATTTTCCCTTTTCCTAGGTTTATAGTAGATCTTCCAAAACTTGTTAGATAAAGAGAATAAAAATAATTGATGTAGCTCTGTGCTTTAACATCCTCTATAAACCGAAGTGAAAAAAAGCAACATATCAATTCTGAATATTGAGCAAATAGAAGCCGACATTAAAGTTCACTCGTAGCAGCTACACAAATGTTTGGAGCAGAAGGTGACAGCCCTTTATTCCTTTTTGTGTTCTAAAAAAACCCCACTGGCAAATGAAAGACGAACTTTGTACATACAGCACAATGTTAAGCTTTGGCTTCCGACACATTATTTCTGCGCAGCAATATTCTTCATCGCTAGCTTTACACTGTGCTTAGAGGCAAGGTCAGATCTTCTAAGACCTGCCTATAGACTGACTTTGATTCCTCATTCATCCATTTTCTCAAGGTTCAAAGCCATGTCAAAAAAAAAAATCTTCAAGAACTTCAATTGTTGAAGCCTCTGTCCAAAAAGACAACATGTATTGTAAGTTCTAAATAATCAAACAATCTTTTAACCATAAAAAGCGCCATCTATGTATATATGTTTCTAGCTTTGTTGGTGAATGTATACATGTTTCAAATGACTTCTGCACTATGGAAAATACATGGACAGAATCCAACTTGCCTTCCACTCACAATCCTCCACCTTATGAAGTACAAGATGTGTTATTGTTTCTCAACGGAATTTGCTATCAGTATTGAGCATCTTGGATTTTTATGTGAATTTCTACATTATTTTAGACACATATAAGCTGTGTTTGGGGTGAATATCTCTTTATAAATAACTACTATATTTGGTGAGTGAGGTTCCAAGCCCCTGTATAAACGTAGGCTACTGTATATACAGTAAATGGCCACTTTCTTTTGGTGACGTATGCAACCTCCAAATTGATTCCTGCTGAACCACAGGTTTAATTTGGTTCAACATTTAGTTTTTTTTTTCGCTTTTGATCATTAAAGCTTTAACATACAGCATGAATACTTAATACGCTGCCGTGAACCTGAGAAACAATGTAAGTTAGTTATGGCTTCCAAAGGGAGAAAATACATTCAGTCCCCAGGCAACAGAAAGCACATCATCCCACCTGCCTTCCAGAAATAACCATCAATGGCAAAACTCCAAACCTGAGCTAAAAATGAGATCTATTTGGAAAATGTATTATACAGCAAATAAGGCATAAAATGATTTGCACCTTTTATTACCAATTATTTATCATTCTTTTTTAAATATTCTTCCCTTCAGAATTATCAGGACAGGAAAGCGTAGTAAAACCCTATTGTCAAGAAATGCAGGTGGCTTGGAAAATGTAACCTTATAATTTACTTTTAGTCCAATATACTGTACTATAGAGGGCACATTCACTTAGTTCGAGTGAAGGAATAGAATTAAAAAAACTTCGAATTTCGAATGTTTTTTTTGGCTACTTCGACCATCGAATACTTCATCCTTCGACTACGACTTCGAATCGAACAATTTGAACTAAAAATCGTTTGAATATTCGACCATTCGATAGTCAAAGTACTGTCTCTTTAAAAAAAACTTCGACCCCCTACTTCGCCACCTAAAACCTACCGAAGGTCCCCATAGGCTTTCTAACAATTTTTTGGTTGAAGAAAAATCGTTTGTTTCGAAGGATTTAATCATTCAATCGAACGATTTTTCGTTCGATCTAACTATTTGCGGTAAATCCTTCGGCTTCGATATTCGAAGGATTTACATTCGGCAGACGAATACCGGAGGTTAATTAACCCTCGATATGCGACCATATGTAAATCTGCCCCTATGTGTAGTATTTTTGCTTTCTTTCATAGCATGAGGTACTTGAGTTTGCTAACCTTGTAGGAGCCTTACATACGTTAGCAGAAATGTTCATGGGCATACAATTTATTTTAATATATTATAAGGGGATCATTCCATAATCTGGGTCACCATACCTTTAGTCTGCTAAAAATCATTTAAACATCAAGGTGGTTATTTATGAAAATCCAATTTCTTTCTGTTATTTTAAGTAAAAAAAATCAGACCAAACTAGAATTTATCTTTAAAAAAAACACGAAAAAAATTGGATCTGGAAAAAACTAGACTTTTTTTGGATTTTTGCACGAAAACCTCAACTTTTCCGTATTTGACATCCAAAAGACATCGGGAAATCGGCAGAGAAGCCCGAAATGTTTAAATTATCGTACAAAACCCAGCGCAAACCTTATACTTTCACATTTTTACACTTAGGGGCAGATTTATCAACGGTCGAATTTCGAGGGTTAAAATACCCTCCAATTCGACCCTCGAAGTAAAATCCTTCAAATTCGAATATCGAATTAGAATAATTTTAGTGCAAAAGCTTCGATCGAACGATCAAATAAAAACGTTTTTAAGCGATCGAACGAACGATTTGTATTCGACCAAAAAAAGCTTAGAAAAGTGCTGGGGAAGGTCCCCATAGGCTAACATTGGACTTCGGTAGGTTTAAAGCGGCGAAGTATAAAGTCGAAGTTTTTTAAAGAGACAGTATTTTGATTATCGAATGGTCGATTAGTCGAATGATTTTTCCTTCGAATCATTAGAGTCATTCGATTTGATCAAATTTGATCAAATTTGACCAATTCGATGGTCGAAGTACCCAAAAAATTACTTCAAAATTCTAATATTTTTTCATTCGAAGAATTCACTCGAGCTTAGTAAATCTGCCCCTAAAACTTCGGACTTTATAAGAAACTCAATTTTTTTGAGTTTTTTGCATTTGGACTTAATAAATAACCCCCAAATAAATCCAATAGGGTTGGTTGATTTATGCAGATTAATTAAGTACAAGATATATATATATATATATATATATATACTGTATGTGAGTATGTTTTAACAACACAAATAACTTATTTCCTGTTTAGTGATGGGCGAATAAATTCACCTGGGGCGAATTCACTGCGAATTTCCACGTTTCAATGCCAGCGAATAAATCTCGAAACTACCGTGAAAATCAGGCATCAGTTTTAGAGTTTTGCAAATTTTTCACTGTTTCACGAATTTTGCATGAAATTCACACATTTTTCGGCGCAGCAAAATGGAAGAAATTTGCCCATCACTATTCCTGTTTAGTGATGGGCGAATAAATTTGCCTGTCACAAATTTGTAGCGAATTTCTGCATTTAGGCGCCGGCTAATAAATTTGCGAACATTCAGCGGGAATAATTTGCATGCGTCAAAAAGTTTTCACTCGCGTCAAAAATCGTCACGCGTCAACACTATTCGGAAGCCCATTGATTTAATGCCAGTGTCAAAACTGACGCAAGCGACTAATAGGACGTGCGTCGAAATTGGACACAGGCGTCAATTCCGATTTTAAATTTTTTCCGAAAATGTTTCACTGTTTTGTAAATTTTGCATGATATTCGTGAATTTTTCAGCGAAGCGAAAAGGGAGAAATTCGCTCATCACTGTTCCTGTTCTACAAGGGCCTTATTCACAACCATGCCAGTTGGATAGCAGATGAAGTAATATGGATCTAATGTGCTACTTGAGGGAAGGAGTTAAAATTTGATTATTCCACTCATGGCAATTTCTGCATTTTCCAAGGGCTCTTATTATGCTAATCTGCAGGCTGCTTTATGAGCATTATGACAAAATCAACAGAAGGCAGAAAAATGTGTCATTGTCACTAGACACCAGTGAACGCACACTGATTAGTTTGTGGTCATGTGGAGGGATACGCAGCAGTGTTCTACTGCTTCTCTGGCTGTCTCTCTTCTCTAGATTCTTTCAATTAGTTTTATAAGAAAAGGATGTAAATCAAAGCAAAGCTGTACTCTCTATCATTTTGCATTTATTTTACCTTACCTCAAATAATGGGGACACGTTGACAATAACTCTCTCCAATTTTAAATTAAGCGCATGCATCCTCAGTTTGTGTAGCAGTGTCTGAAACATGCTTTGTGCACAGCAGACCTAAAGTCTGTGTCCCAGAGAACAAAAACAGGTGGGTTATTTGTGCACACAAAAACAAGTACAAAGTCCATGTCATTGTTCACAAACATAGTTGTGTCAGTACATGATCCTTTTATGTACATGATACTTAGCCTTGTGTTGGAAATGTTAATTGTGCTTTGCTATATAGGGTACAAGGAGCAAAGTACAACTCTCAAATTAAGTCCTTCCTTGAGGGAGGTGTTAGTTTTAGGGCTCCGTTTGTGAAGTGCACTTTAAGGACCATACCTGCCCACAGCTTGCACTCTTTATCCCGCATGTTCACACACAGGCTTTCACAGGAGCGGCAGTGATAAGAAAGGATGACGATGGGTTCACTGGAAAGCCCCTCTAATTGGCCCAGCCCTGGTTTCAGGATACTTGTTTATTTAGTTTCAAGTACACTTGGTCTGGAGTACTTTGAAGGTATGGTAAAACAAAGGGCAAATGAATTAGTCATTCCAGATTAGTGAGTTATATTCGATCATCATTCCTATGGATTCCTTGTCAGTCTGCCAGGCGTGGTATTGGACAGTATTAATGATTATTTTGACTCCTACGGTAAGTAACTATGGTGGTGAGACATTGATTTCTCACCACCATACCACCAATGCTCTTTTTTATTAACATGTGGGGGATCCTAGCCACCAATGCTTTTTTTTATTACTGTAGGTGGGGCTTGTGGTGGGGTTGCCGCGGCTCAGGGGGCCCAGGAAATTTTGTCATGTGGGGCCTGTGATTTCTGATGGCGCCCCTGGTCCACAGAAGCAAAACCTTTCCTATAGTCGGTTATATGCTTCAGTGAATCTTCATTTTACTATTGCAATCTATGGCAGAAGGAAGGTCAAATTGGGTTTTCAAATAACCCTTTTCCCAAAGAAATCAATTTCAACCTAAACGGCTATTTTTAAACTGCAACTGGGTAATAATTTCAGACTTGAAATATTGGACCGGAGGCAGGGAAATCACATTTACTGAACATCTATTCAGTGATTTTGCATTGTATTTTCAAGTCAGGCCGCCTGTAGGTGATCAAAATTACTGTTCTGAGCCAAAAGCTCTATATAACCCCTGTGATAGCAACTGTGGAGTTAAAGCAAATATTTCCATCCTGCAATGGGTAGGGTTTTTTTTCTTAGTGCCAGTATGATATAATGTAGTTGCGGCTGTGGATGCCGTCATCACAACGTTAGAGAGACTTGTTGTCATGGCCAATGGGCTTTTAGTGGAAGCAACAAGTTGTTTCCTGCTAATAAGGATTTTTGGGTGAACTGAGTTATAATAAAATCTAATGAATTGTTTAATGTTGCAACTGTTCATAATCATTCATTCTCTATTTTATGTTAACATTTGTTCCTTACATGTAAGTATTGCATGTACACATGTAACACTATATACAACATTCGATTAGACTCCAATTGGCTGTTCTTAAATTACATGCATTTTTTTTCTTGTGACTGGCGTTTCCAGCCTTTTTTTGCAATGCTTGAAAATTTTAATATTGGAATCAAACCCATTAAGGGAAAACTATACCCTTGAACAATGTTGGTCTATATTACATAAAATAGCCCATTTGCAAAGCCCAGCTTCATGTAAAAAAACATTTTCATAATAATGAACTTTTTTAGTAGTATGTGTCATTGGGTAATCCTAAATAGAAAATTGCCATTTTTAGAACTAAGAGCCGCCCCCCTGGGATACTATGATTCACGATGCACGCAAACAAACCAACCAAACCATACATGTTAGGTCACATGAGCCAATTATCGGACAAAGCTCTGTCTTTTCTACCACACTTCTTCCTGTTACAGTTATGGCTGCAGTATTTCTAGTCAGGTGACCTCTGAAGCAGCACACAGACAATCACAAATGGTGGCTCAAAGGATAAGATGTAAACGGCAATATTTACTTAAATATATATTCCAGTTTGGTAAGATTCTTTAATATGCCACTTATGAGGTAAACCATCTGTAAGCTATCTGTTGCTTAAGTATTCATTTTGGGGGTTAGTTTTCCTTTAATGGATGAAACATGCTCCTACTCAAAACATGTCTGGCCAAATAGAGCATGTATAACTTAAACATACAGGGACAGCAGTACCCCTTTAAAATTTTCCAAATTGGAATCTGTTGAAAGATCTTTCTATCCAAAATGTGTTAAGGATCAGCTATATTTTATCACCGATATCTCGGGGGTTAGAACTAATAGTGAACTAGTTTATTGAATGAACCAGCTTTTAGTGCACAATCCTTTTAAGGAAGCACAACACCAAAAAAGTGTTTAAAAGGAATGACAATATAATATATTGTTGCCATGCACTGGTAAAGCTGGTGTGTTTGTTTCAGAAACACAACTATAGTTTATATAAACAAGCTGCTGTGTAGCCATGGGGGCAGCCATTCAAGCACAGGATACACAGAAGATAACAGACGCGTTCTGAAGAATCCCATTGTATACTACAGAGCGTATCTGTTATCTGTTGTGTATCCTGTGCCTTTTTTCCTTTATCAGTTTTGAATGGCTGCCCTCCCCACAGCTACACAGCAGCTTGTTTATAAAAACTATTGTAGAGTTTCTGAAGCAAGCACAACTGTTTTCCCAGCACAAAACAACAGTACATTATATTAAAAGACTTTAATTTGTTAGGTGTTACTGTTCCTTTAAATAAACTGAATGACTAATGAAGCAAATTGCAAATTGCATTGACCAATAAAAATTAAATATAAGGTAACAGGGTCTGGAACCCTTGGATGGCATACAGAAGCCAAGACGTTTAATCTTTACAAAACCCAAGCTTGCCCCATTTGGTCCTGGCGTTTAGTCCACCAATCTCTGCCACAAGATGGTCGCTACAATTGCTATACCCTTAACTGACAGTATCCAAACATGTTTGTTGTTTTTATTTCCCCTTTAAGTTTCCTTTCTCCCCCCCTCTCTCTTTTACATTTGGGTTATTTTTTCTGTGTTTTTTTTTTCTTCTCTTTATTATTGGATAAGATTATTCATTGTTCACAACTATTAGGACAATGTCTTCAAACGCTACACAGGAATAAGCGTTGAAATGTAATTTTATTATGCCCAAGTGGGCTGGTTGATGTCCACTGACCGCCGTTCCTGTATAAAGCATTGTTACTCTTTCTCTTTTGATGGAAAATGAAATAAAATAAATAAATGAAAAAAGAAATGAAATATAAAGAAATGGGAAGTCCAAAAGAAATGTATGACAATTAGTCAGGGCCCCTGAGCAATCTGTCAGGTGCCTCGGGAGTTATTGGATCTGCTGTTTCCCTTATAATATACTTTACAAACAGAATATTTTCCCTTGATCCCGACCGAATTAAAAGATATATTTACAAGAACCAGTCCACTGATGATCCTAAAATGCAATAGAAATCCAATAGAACCCAGCCAACTCTTTTACTTGTATTCCTTAAAACATTCCTATTAACATTAAAATGAGTTTCTGCATAAATGGTTTCATATACTCAAAATAAGCCTTTGTTACATCTGCAAATGTGCCTCTTATTCCAGTTAATTGCTCTCTTTTCTTTCAGTGACATATATAACTTTAATAACGATGCAGTCATCTTTTCTTTTTTTTTTTTCCTTCTGGTTACCACGTAGGTGGTAAAAGTCATTTTCAATAAAAAACAAGTCATTAACCTGTGTCGGGTTTGCTATCCAGTTTGCAACTTGCAAAATCCAGCTAGCAATAAATGATGTATACAATGCTTTTTGCATTCATTAAGTGATTACAAGGATCATTACCAGGTACAAAAATGCACCTCTCTGCTAGTTTGCCATAATAACTCACTGATGATGAATACATGCTAATTTATTCATAGATAAATGAATTATGTCCCAGACACACCCCCTTTTAACTGGAGGCTTGTTCTCACACTTTGTAAGTGCAACATTAATAATTGCATCTTCTTGCCATGCTGAAAACGACTGTGATGACAAATTACGAGGAGATGAAACCTGTCAGATGCACAAGGAAGCTGATATTGGAACAATCAACTACTCATCTTGACACAAACTTGAGCCTCTAAGGGAAGAAATCCATGGGCGATTTTGGCGCGATCCAATGCGCTGCACATAAAATGCAGGCGTCAAGTTGGATGCGATGGAAATAAGGTAAGAGATGGAAATGTCGGATGAAGTTGCAGCATTCATCCGACGCGACACGACTGTCGGATGCAGGCGCAGCTTCTGCATCCGACAGTTGTGTTGTGTCGGACAAATGCTGCTACAACATCCGAAGTTCCTGTTGCTTAGCTTATTTCCGTTGAATCCAACATTTTTGCGCATCGAGTCGGATCATGTCGAAATCGCTTGTAGAGTTCCTCCCTAAAAAGTAAGCTTCCCACATGCACACCCAGGCCTCAGCTTTAAGCAGCTTCTGGGAGATTACATTCCCTGCTTCAGTTCCTGACTAAGGGCTCTTACACACAGCCATTTTCTCAGAATCTTCCATTCAGCTGCAGGGGTGCGCAAGAGTAGACACATTCAATTATTGTGAAGGGGCTGTACTCACACAACGCAGATGGAATGCAGCATGTTGCATTTCTGAAAGGCTTAGGGACCCACTCACAATATACAGTACACATAGAATATAAATGTCACAATATAAGGCTGATTAATAATTTATACAGATTAGTGATGGGTGAATTTGCGGCAAATTTGCGCGATTCGCCACCAGCGAATAAATTCGCAAAACGCCCACGAAAATTCGCCCAAAAAACGGGCGCCAGCATCAAAAAACAGGCACCGGCATCAAAAACGAGATGCCGGCGCCGTTTCGTGAAATTTTCACTGTTTCGCAAATTTCGTGCGAAACTCGCAAATTTTCCGGCGAAGCGAAACGGCGCAATTTCGCCCATCACTAATACAGATAATTGCTACATGGCAGCACAGAAACCAGAGCAATTAGCATCAGAAATTAATAATCAGCCTTGTAGCACCAGCTTATATTAAGGCCAAATTTACTTTCTGCTTGATAACTTGCAACGACCCCTAAGCTTAGCTTCTCAACAGCTGCTCAGAGATTACTGAGCAAGTGAGTTTTGAAAACACTTTCCAAGATGGTGACCCCCTGTGACAAGTTTGAATCATTGCTGCTATTGAGAAGCTGAAACTTTAGGATGTGCAATAAGTTCAGTATGTCAAATATGGCATTTTTTACCATATTAATTTTTAGAGTTAAGTTCCCCTTTAATGAGAAGACTGCACAAAAAACACAAAGGTGCAGTCTCTACCACTTCATATTGGCCAATGATTTCTGCTGAGATAAAGCTCAACTATTCACATTCGTAGCTATTTTAACATCCACTGCACATACAGTATCATATCATCTACATTAAGATCACATTAATACAAAATAATAATAGTGGAAAAAACGGAAATAATGTACAACCAGAAAGCATGAGAATTAATCACAGTTCTTGCAGCTGTTTTTGAAACCATATACAAGCACAAATCTAATCGTTTCAGGTACACTGAGTGTCTGAAATTGGCTGGGCTACAAAATCCATATTGGAAACTATTTGATGGATCTTCCCTGCTTTTAATCTACAGTTTTGCTACTCATGCTAAAAAATGACAAATTCAAGAATTAAATGCTTGCCACGAATAACTAGGCTTGTACATTTAGCTCATGTTCATTGGTTACAGTCAGAGTAAGATATCAAAAGCTAACCAAAAGTTTTTTTAAGACAATTTAATTTTTAAATTGATTTTTTTTTTTTTTGCTTTAGGCAGCTTAAAAGTGTAAGTGGTATATGTGTTCCATATAATAACCATAAGCCTCATATTAGTAAACAGATGCCTTTAGTTATGCAAATGACTTGCCTTTAACATAACAGCATAAAGTGCTCCCAGAAACAGTGATAATATATCTTTAAATCACAACTCAAAGTATTTTCCTGCTATGTCTCTTTACATCGCTGCAACTTCATCACACATAACAAACATTTCCTGCAGTATAAAACATCATCAATATTAATATTTCACAGACAACAAACTAATATAAAGAAACTCCTTTCATCGTTCTCATTTTTCAAATGCAGTACGGGCATAATAAGATTCATTTGAGGAACATTTATCACCAGGAGGGAAATATGAGACACAGGTTAACAAACTAGATTCATATCTTGTGGCACTTCTCGCCCTTGACGGTAAACAGAAAACACTGTATAGCTTCAGCCAACTGCAGCCAGAAGCCAGAGTTTAATGGTGATGAGAAGCAGAGACGGCTCATGTGTTATATAATCAAGCCTCCCCCTTGTGCCATACCTGAGGAACTTGGCCATGACACAAGCCTACAAGGATACAGTCACACGTTTTCTGCTGAAAAGCTTCAACCTTGCAAGTTCTCTTCTTTTGTTTGGACCACATCATGATGTAATAATGAGCGAATGTTTATAATTAGTTGACTGCTTTAAGTACCAGCAGAATTCAGCATTTTATTTGTACTCAGGGCCAGATATTGTTTGAACACCTTTGGCTATTGATGTACGAATTTGTTGCTTTGCCGCAAAATTCATAAAAAATTTGACACCTGCAACATTTGAGAAGCATTCAAGTCAATGGGCGTCCGTTTAATTGTCACTGGCGTCTAAATTGTCATCGGTGTCGGAATTGTCGCCGGCATCAAAAAACTTTGCGGCAAGTTTATTTGCTTCGGCGAAACGTGGAAATTCTAAGCGAATACATTTGCCCAACACTACCTTTGGCCAGTTTCCTTTGGAGAGACTTTGAGCTTACCTAGAAAACTATACAGGTATGGAATCCATTATCCAGAAACGTATTATTCAGAATATTTCTGAATCACAGAAATTTGTAATGCATGGGTCGAAAAAAAATTGACACTCGACCCTAACCCTCCTGCTCCCGATCCGCACCCAGCCCTAACTCGTCCTGCACTTCTATTTATAGGCCCATACCTGACCCTCCCATCTGTAACAATGCAAAAGAGGGCTCACACCTATAAATAGAAGCAGCTGATATGGAAAGTCCATCCGCAGAAAGTGTCCAGGAGTCAGCTTGAACCTGCCCAATCCTTCCTCAGATATGGGGCCAGCCTGCACAACACTAAAGAGAATGGCATCTCCTATAAACTTAATTTCAATCTAAATAATTAAATAATTTTAAAGCATATTCATTTTTCTCTGTAATAATAACAGAGTCTCAAGATTAATTCCAAAGAAAATATAATTAATCCTGAATTAGAGGCAAAACTATGTATTTGGGTTTAATTCACATTCAATTATTTTTTGGTAGGCTGAAAGTATTGAGTTCCAAATTATGGAAAGACCCATTATTAGGAAAACCCCAAATCACAAGCATTCTGGATAACAGGTCCCATACCCTATTCAGCTGAATCCGAATCTTACAAATTGAATAAATAGCGCATTAGTTCGAATTCGATTTGAAGTTTGTCCCAAAAAACTTAGCTTTTTAAAAGACTCCAAATTCTTCTAGGAGGTCCCTCATGGGCAAAAACAGCAATTCGGCAGGTTTTAGATGGAGAATGGTCGAAGCTGAAGTTTTAAAGAGACAGTACATGATAAATTTCAATATTCAAATTTTTTCAAATTCGAATCGAATTTGGACTATTCCCTAGTCGAAGTACACAAAAAATAGCTTGAAATTCGAATTTTTTTCATTTGAAAATTCACCTCGACCTTTTATAAATCTGCCCTAAGTGGCATATTTATCAAGGATAGAACTTCGATTTTATGGGAGTTTCTAAAAACCCCCATCAACTCCCATAAACTCGAAATTTGAAAATAACAACCAATCGAAATTTATTTAAAAAAAAAAAAAAAAAAAATTTTAAATTTGGGTGAATAGGATCAACCCGCAAACTCGAATCGAATTACACTAAACTCGAATTCGAATTTTGAATTTTCTTTAAACTCGAATT
Source organism: Xenopus laevis (assembly GCF_017654675.1). Taxonomy (NCBI): domain Eukaryota; kingdom Metazoa; phylum Chordata; class Amphibia; order Anura; family Pipidae; genus Xenopus; species Xenopus laevis. The sequence goes on along the minus strand of NC_054372.1, from coordinate 147,061,513 downwards.
GAATTTGTACTATTCCCTAGTCGAATTACACTAAAATAAACTCAAAATTCTAATTTTTAATTTGACCCTTGATAAAGCTGCCCCTAAATACTGAATATATATATATATATATATATATATATATATATATATATATATATATATTTCATGATATAAAAATATATATCAGAAACACATTCTATTTTATGAGCAAAAATACAACTGATTTGGAACGCCCCATTTCTCCCAGATTTGCCAGTGCCAAATTCGTTTTTAAAGACCCACTCCAAAAATTAGCTAGCTAATTACAAGGCCAAACATTCTGCTGACAATAGCTTTACCACAGAAAGCCATATACTGTATTTCCATACATTATACACTGGGTAAATATGCTTTCTTAATTCAAACTACCAAACTGCAATGCTTTGATAAAGTTAGGGATTTTTTTTATAAAAATGTATGAACATTTAGCATCTTATCTCCCACATTAAGAACCAATATAAAACATTAGTAATATGAATGCCAAGGGTCCACCAAGTGTGTGTTAGTGCACTCTAGTCCCTGGATCAACTTGTACAATGAATCTTCCATAACCCTGTACTATAGAAAATAAGTCTTTAAAAGCTGCCATGTTAGCCCTTCCAGACCAAGGCAACAGCTTTGTGACCCAAGAGACAGCCTGAAAATCAGCCAGATATTTATTGGCAGCTAACAAAATAGTGTCAGATAAGGATCACATCCATGCACTGATGCAGTCATCTCTTGACAGGTCTACCCTGCCCCCGTTATGATTTAATTGCTGGGCCAGGGGCCAAATTCTTGTATCATCCTGATCTGGACCACTTTTTTTTTTTATTGCCAATACAGGTAAAAATCCATGGCTTTAATCGAAAAGCAAGTGTAACATTATACAGGTATAGCCAGTTTAAAAATGTTGAGGCATACTCTAGGCATGTGTGAATGCAGGTCTGTTTATGTCTGCTGCTTACCATCTGACCAATTGAAAAGCTGTTCATTCAATGTTCAATGTATTTTAGTCTGCTGACAATGGTACTGTATCAAACCAGCTCCGTATCTCTCTCAAAAACTACCAAGAGATTGTGTTGTAGTATCATGGCCAACATTTGCCCTCCTTTAATTTCCTATAGCAACAAATGTAATGTTCTTATCATCATGCAGTAGATTCATAAACGCTAGGTACTTGCTATGGGTTACTGGAGGAGTGCATCATTTGACCATGAAATTAAAGATGTCCCCTCCACTCACACAAGCCCATGCATCTGTTGCTGCTAAATAAATCTATTAAGTACAGGATACTCTTTTGAACACTTTTTTCCCTCTGTTGTGATTTCATATGTACATACCCTGCAATAAACAGCCCTATTGTTTGGGCCCTTTATGGTTTTATTAAACGTTTGAAAAAAAAAAAATCGTCTTTGAGGATAAAGATTGTAATGCCTGCAAAGCTTTTTCTCAGTAACAAAATAACAAAAGAGATTAAGCATTGTTATCCTACCTTCCCATGCACAGACGCAGCTTGGATTTGCAATCTGCACAGCTATGTTTAATATTACCCTGGTACATCTGTTTACTTTGTCTTGCTGATTGAATATTAGACTCATAATATTTATACAAATTATTAGGGAGGGGGGAAGTGAAAGAGTGTTGTTTAGAAATGTACAGATGTATTTGTCACAGTCGTGAAGGAATGTGTCTTCCATCAGACATATAATTAAATTACCTTTCATTAAGCTTTTAATTCAATACATATCAATAAAATGTAGGCAACAGAATATGATTCCTTGTCTTGTCTATTGAGCACAATAATTGCCCACAGCTGGCAGGATTGTTTAAAGTCCTACAGCAGAAATGCCTGATTAGCCTCATTTGGCACAATACTTTGCTTTTAATCAAAGCAATGCAAACTCCAAATTCCTAATGTTTCTTTAATTTACCGCTTTTCAAATGATTCTCTGCCTGGGACTTTTATTTAGCAGAGTATTGATGGAAGAGGTTGTGCTCCGACCTCGTTGGTCAGCTTTCAATCAGGGCTCATTGATTAACATCAGAAGTAGGGCAGATATTATCACTAAGCGTAATGCAGACACAACTTAGAGAGTCCCTTAGCTACTGAAATAGCTACTAGAATATGTTATTTTACTAATTATTATAAGAAGATATCAGAAGAGCGGCTGGCAGGTATACTTGGAAAGAACATTTCTAGTGAGTCAGATTTTTCAGTTTAAGAATATATGTCAACCTATTACCCAGTCTAGGGGAAGGTTCATTCTGGTATTCTGCGTTCTGTAACAGCTGGGGTGGGGCAAAAGGGCACCTATTCCTCTTCCACATTACCCTTAAGTGAGATTTGTTACGCTTAAGTAGCTTTTAAGATCTGCAGCAAATGTAGTGATTTTCATTTTATGTCACAAAACAAATGGTGCTTTATGCTGCTCTAATCTTCCTACTCACTTGCTCTACGTAATTAAAATGTGCTTTGGGACAAGATTTTTCTGAATATAGTTAATGCTTGAGAAAACATTTTGCTAATTTAATCAGTAGTTTTTTCGAGGACTTGATTTCCTTTTCTTATAAAAACAAAGTTTTTGGCCAAAATTATTATAATTACTGAAAAAATTAGTAATAATTATTACTAAGAATAACCTCTTTACCCTGATCAAATTCTATTTGGGTAAGTTACTGGGGCCTGCTCCATCAGCGTCCCAACCCTCTCTAGTCTGTCCTGTAAAGGACTCTTACTTTTGTGGTGTTACCTCATTAGGCTGTCATATCTCTAGCGACACCAGGGAAAAAATATGGAGCAATGAATTTAATGAAATATGGTCATTAATATCGCGGGATCAACATACGGTTGATCGTGAGAGGTGATTTGAAAAGCCAGAGGAAAAAAGTAAAAGTAGCAAAATCTTTTGGGAATTGATTACAAGCTTTTTGGGTGCTGGTCTGTGCAGTGGGCCAAAAATTCCCCAATAAATGCTCTTAGCCTTTCATATACTTAGATTTAATCTATGGGGCTTACAAGACACACGGGGGAGCCGCATGGTGGAGATATGATGAGGAGTTTAGGAGGCGATTAGCGTTCAAGCCGGATTTGGGCTGGGACAGCAAATCGGCAGATGTTTGGCTTCGCTTAATGATTACTCAGAGGTCCCAACCCTTTCCATATTCCGCTGCACAAAAAAAAAATATTGTATCTCCAGCCCATCCCCAGTGTTTTTGAACCAAAGTGGGTGTGGTTGGGCATCATGCCGCCCCCCCTTAAATCCTGCTGCCCTAGGCCCGGGCCTAGGTGGCCTTTCCACAAATCCGGGCCTGCCCCTGGGGCACCCAGTGCAGCGGCTACTAGACGCCCCGGCTCCTGCTTGTTGTTTAATGAGGGACACTGCAGGTTCTACAGCCTGTGTAAGTTGTACTTCTGGTGGGACACTCATATATTTGTCGGGCAGCACTGCGTGCTCAGGTGGAGTCCAGGTGGAAAAAACCTTGGTTCTTCTCGGAAACACGTGTGATTTGGTGAGGCATCAGTGGAATGCGGTGGCTGCAAGTACTCCCTGAGGGCCATTTCTCTTTTGGGTGGAGGTCGGAGTTCTGTGTAGGTTTACACGAACTCCTAGTGGTGGTTATTGATCCTTTGCCTGTATTCGGCTTTGTTATAAAAGGGGACACCACATGCCCACTGCAAAGCAGTGGCCGGCATTCGGGGTAAGGAGATAAATAAGTTGTTATATATTTGACACCTAACTAAATGTGTTTTGAAATGGCAAGGATCTGGTAATATAAATAAAGCTGTGGCCGACCTTCACCCACAATCCTGTTTCATTGTGTTTACTATAACCATGGTGTTAAGGGGTATCCCCAAATGTTTAGGTTTCCTAGATGATAAATATCTTCACAATCATTATGGGGTAACAAGTCAATTAAAACGACTACTTCTGGCTTCTAAGTGAATTGCCTGCAAGCAATCTGCAGGTTTTTCTCAGGTTACTGTTGCCTAAAAACAAAGACTGCCATGTTTTCCAGTAACTATTGCATGGTATCCCCTTTAAATGAGAACTAAATCCTAACTAAAGAAGTAGCTAGAAATGTTGTACATTATGTCTTGGGCATAATGTCTTGGCCAGTCCAAGGCAACCACAGCCCTTTAGCAGGGAAGATCTGTGTCTCAAAAGATGCCCCAGTAACTCCCCATCTTCTTTTCTGCTGATTCACCGCACATACTCTGTGCTGCTGTCACTTACTAAGCTTAGGGACCACTCACAATATAAAGTACACATAGAATATAAATATCACAATTCAAAAGTGATTAGTAATTAATACAGATAATTACTGCATGGCAGCACAGAAACCAGTGCAACTAAAATCAGAATTTAGTAATCAGCCCTGTAGCTGATCTAATTTTCTGCTTGATCATTTGTTACAACCCCTAAGCTTAGCTTCTCAACAGATGCTCATAGCCCACTGAGCATGTAAGTGTCGCAGACACTTTCCAAAATGGTGACTCCTGTGACAAGTTTAAAGTCCTGGATCATTGCTGCTATTGACAAGCTGTAACTGTAGGTTGGTGCACAAAGTTCAGTATACAGTATATAATTTTAGGGTCTAGTTCTCCTTTAAGGGTATTTAAATGAACAGTAGCAGCTGTCTCAGACACTTTGCAATGGGTGTTTGAGTTGCTTAAAGGAGTAGTAACACCAAAACAAATTAAAGTGTTTTACAGTAATAAATAAAATGTACTGTTGCCCTGCACTGGTAAATCTGATTGTTTTGGGATGTTTAAACAAATATAAAATGCATTTTAGATTTTGCTCCTGTTGAGTTGCTAGTAGACATTTTAATTTAAGGGACAATAAAAAGTGTCTATGGTGCAATAATTGCAAAATAGTTATTATCTATGATTATTTATCTAACCAAAATAATATCTGATATCCAAGATTGCCAAGAAAGATGATTCCTTGTGGCTCTCGGGGGCATTTTGCGCATGTGTGTGCCCCTAGATGGACGCCTGCATAGAGCTGTCTTGTATTTATCTTTTAGTCTATCACTGCAACAACTTCCTGCAGATTCAGAGCAAATGAAGATTTGAAGGATGAAGACTTTTGCATGACCTAGTTACAGCTACTCACAGGGATTTAATGATTTATTGAAGCTCCGCATGAGAGCACATCTACCCTTTAAAGGGGTGGTTCACTATTAAATTAACTTTTAGTATGTAGAACAGCTAATTCCAAACAACTTTTCAGTTGGCCTCACATTTTCTGTTTTTATATTTTTGCATCATTGGTCTTTTCTTCTGACTATTTCCAACTTTGAAATGGGGGGGGGGGGGTGTCACTGAATCCATCTATAAATCAAATGCTCTGTAAGGCTACATATACTAATTATTTTTTTACATATACTTATTACTACTTTTTTTTTTACATATACTAATTACTACTTTTTATTGGTTATTACTATTCAGGCCCTCTCCTAATCATATTCTAGTCTCGATGCATGGTTGCTAGGGTAATTTGAACCTGACATTGAAAACTGGAGAACTTCTGAATAAACCGTAGTGATGGGCGAATTTATTTGCCAGGTGCTAATTTGCAGTGATTTCCCGCGATTCGCCGCTGGCGAATAAATTCATGAAACTGCCGCGAAAATTCATTGCCAGTGGCCAAAAACGGACACCGGCATCAAAAACGAGATGCCAGCCCCGTTTCACTAATTTTTCAGCGAAGTGGGACAAATTCGCCCATCACTAATAAAGGCTAAATAACTCAGAAACCACAAATAATAAAAAATTAAAACTCAATACGATTTGTCATAGAATATCACTCTCCTTGTCCTACTAAAAGTTAATTTAAAGGTGAACAACTCCTTTGAATGATTGGCTTGATTATTTGGTGCACAATATGTTGGTGACAATTTTCATCTTCTTAGGTTAGACAATAAATGGGTTAGAGTTTTGTTAAAAGAAAAAAAAAAAAAAGATAAGGCATGTAAATTGACAATACTGATTCATTTAAGTGTTAGAAAACATACTGAAAACTGTAAACATGATTTACTAACTCTTTACATGAATCACTGAAGCACATTTGTCTTCTGCCTAAACTTTCTCTGTATGTGTGCTTATGACAGAGTACAAAGAATAGCACTTTTGTATCCGTTTTGCCATTTCATGCTGCTGCCAATCCCTTCAACAATTTATTTTCAGTTCCGCGAAGGTTCATTGTCCCTGTGACATGACAAACTTAAAGGAATAATTTGTTTATATTGCCCCGAGCAAAGCAACACAGTGGAAAATGACTGGCTTGCTTGCAGATAAAGAGTTGTGACTACAAATGGTAGAAAACAGATACAGAGGATCATTTACAGAGCACTAAGAGGCGTCTTGTGGGTCAGCACATTTTTTAGCCTCAGAGCTTTTACGCTTTCCTCACTACATCTACTTCAGACCACGGCCTTGCCACATGCTTCTTAAGTAGAAAATAAAGCCAAGGACATAAACGAGTGCCATTTGGTGCATAAATCAGTTTGTACCTTATTTATTTTCTTTCATCCTGGGCTCCTATTCCTGGATTAAAAGGGCATCTTCAATCAAAAACTGATTTTAGGCACGAGGAACTAAGCAATTTTCCAAAGTCGATAAATTATAACAGTTTTTAAAGGGGACCCGTCACCCAAAAAATGTATTCAAAATCCTATTTTATCCGTATATTAGTCAAGCAAAATAAACTTTAATTACACAATATAAATTATTTGAATCTTGTTTCCTTCAGTCTGGGAATTCATAATTATAGCAAGCAGACATGAGCCATTTTGTGGACACTGTTATTAAGGCAAGACTTGCATCATCTCAGAATATTGTTTGTGCACCAGAATGGGAGACCCGATGTCCATCCCCATGCCCGGGCTACACAATTAAATGGTGGAGAGAACAGGGGAATGTGTGGAGAGCAGTGACATCTAGGAAGTGCTGAATGGAAAGTGAAAGTATTTGTGTGCCCCGCCTTAAGAGGAGGGGCAGGCAATATTTGATTGACAGCTGAGATTTTTAAATGAGCTTACAACAGCTATGAATGCTTTAATAAAAAAAAAGAAATTGGATTTCATGTTTAATTATACAGACTGGCTACGCAATAAGTTGGTTACGAGGGAGGGGTAAGGTGAGGAGTGTAGTGACATCTAGGAAGTACAGAATGGAAAGTGAAAGTTATAGGCTGCCCTGCCTTTATGGCTAACAAAGCAGGAGCAGGCAAAATATGATTGATAGCTGACATTTTAAATGATTTAATAACAGGTATGGATGTTTTAATAAAAAATAAAGAAGAATTTGGGTTTCATGTTCAATTTGAAAAGAACTTTTATTATACAGCTTTTTATGTTTGGATGACAGGTCCCCTTTAAGTTTGCCCCCACATAAAGACACCAGAGCAACCAATCACATGTTTGTTTTTAAACAGCTGACTAATAAATCTGATTTGCTGACTAATAGCAAACACAAGACCATATCTGATTTCTTTTTATGATCTTAAAGATTTTAAAATTTAAGAAAGGAAAAACTTGGGCATTTCAGAGGATCACTGCTCATAAAATGGCTTATAGAAATATTGCACTGAAACGTGATATGTATACTTTCCATCTGGGTTCCTCTGCACAAGAACTTTGTAAGACTCAACCCCATGCAACCTTCCAAAAGATGTTAATGGTATTAGTAAAGAGCCATTTTTTTATTTTGTAGGCTTTACAGTTGCTTCTAACTTACAGGCAGTTGCCAAAAACTATCTTTGTACAGAGTACAATTCAAGTAGCAAAAAAAAAAAGATCCTTTAACATAATCTACTGCAGAACACATTGTTCATCATATAGAAGACAATATTATCTATCTCTAGGAAACACACAGTGCCACAAGTATAGAGTAAAAAAAATGTTTATTCCCATTTAAAATTAAAAATTTCCGATGGCCCTGTGAATTTTGTGCCCATAAGCACTGGAGCACGAAATGCAAAGGGCCATTAGAGATGTTCCATTGGAAATTTTTACTTTTTAATTGAAATTGGAAAAGTATATTTTTACTCTATATTTGATCCTTTAGATTTCCTTGAGTGCCCGGAGTGCCTGGAGACTTTTCATAGTATTGTTGTTGGTTTTTCCACCTTGAAGGCTAAGGGTCTGGGGCTGGTGCACTTGAAGTTTATGAGCACTAGTTATTTGTGGCACCTTCTCTTTTCTGATTAAAATTAGACATAGATGGAAGGGCCATTAATGGAAATAAAAATGACTAATCTCTTTTTTACTACCCCCCACCTCCACAAAAGTGGCCACTGGGACCTGCTTCCCCCTTTCAGAATTTCAATCACTACATTGACAGTGACGGCAAATAGAATGTTGAGACGAAGATCTGGAGAAGCCCAGAAATAGACCTTTGCAGAAAGAAGCAATAAAACTGAAGCTTCTGTCCCTTATCTGACAACATAGATGTTCATTGGTGCAGAAGTAGATTGACAGGCTGAATATGATTAGTTTTTCGTTTGATGGCCTGTTTACTAGCTGCACTTTGCGGTCAGTCTTTTTCTTTTCTTTCTCAAACCAACTTTGTTCTGTATTTAAAACTGATTTTATATTCACTCCCACACTGCCTTAACCTCATTTATAGAGGAATTTTTGCAACAAAGCATACATTAAACCACAGGTGTCTGCTGAAAGAAAGCAATTAATATCTTCATCTTTTTTAAATGAATGCGTAAATGTCATATATTTTTAAAATGACTCAGTTATTACTGAATACTGCAGGGCTCCTCCAGCCTTCATGGGCCATGTCAACCCAGATTCACTACCTGCCAGCCACCTGACTGACCTTCCCCCCTGGCCCCAATCGCTAATGCAAGGAGAAACGGTATGCAACACATTATGGGGTGCCAGAGGGAGGTTGCTCCTGGCATGGTTGGAGCCCCAGAAGCAGGTTTGGCTCCCACGACCCCCATTCTGATGCTGGATTCAATACTGCGGGACCATGTGACTAACTGGGCAAGGACCGTGTCGACAATCCTTGGTCGGTCCTTGTCTGATGTTATTTTACATAGATAGATTTATTATGGACTGGCCCCTCCAGCTCTTTCATTAGCCCATTTATGGCCAACTTAACGCTACAATGTAAGAGAGGTAAGCACTATTTAGAAAATAATGGGAAATACCAGTTAGTGTATACATCTGTTTCTAGCCATCATGCTGTAGGAAAACAATCTGCTACAGGCATATGGTTGCCTTTAGAAGTATCCCATTAAATCATTCAAAGACTGATACATTTAAGGCATTTATATAATTTTCTGCCAACATGAACAATATATTCTGCTAAGCCCTGCCCATTTATCAAGTCATCTGCCTTCTTAGTTCTATGATGATATAATAACAAAGAGTAATATATATGAATTGCTTATTTATAATTGCACATTATAAATATCTAAAGGTCCAGGAAATATTTTGCCTTGGAAACAGCAGAAAAATACAAAGAGAGTAAGCTGGAAAGCTCTTTCAAAAAGCCACAAAGATCCCATATAAACAACAAAAGATGGTGCTGTCTATTTGAACAATCAGTATACGAAATAAAAAGCGAAATCCCATTACTTTAAGGTTGTGATTAAAAGTAAACAGAATTACAGCCCTGCACCTCTGCCAGTTGCCTGTTCGTTGAAAATCCCTCTATATAGACACATAGGCGATCTCTCAGTAATGGAGAAACATCATTGAGTATAGGGCAAAGTTTGAATTCTTAATCAGTATGTCTCTGCAATATATGAACCCTTCATGATCCCTGTATAGAGAATATATGCTGGCATATGGTTCCATTAGAAATTCTGAGATGCAGAACTGTAATGGAAACAGAGGTTTCTTCCCAAGATGGCGACGGCATCCAAGATGGCGACGGCGTCCAAGATGGCGACTCGCGGCCCCACCATGTGGATCCTGCTGGTCGCAGCTCTATGACGCCTGCGTCCTCCCGCTTGCCGATTGGTCGCCGGCGTCGGAATGGTCGCCGGCGTCAGAGCGTCAGCGTCAGGACGCCAGAGTCAGCGTCATGACGCCATTGCGTCCAAATCTTGGCGCCAAACCTGGCCTATATAAGCCCTCTGGACATTACAGACATCGCCCAATTATAGGTCTTACTTCGTGTATTCCTGGGTGTGATTTCTGCTTATTGATTCTTGTGTACCGACTTCTGCCTGTTTTCCCGGATTGAACCTTCGCTGCCTGAACTGAACTTTGCCTGGACTTCGACCATTCTCTTGTCTCATCCCTGTGTACTTCGCTATCGGCTGGCTACCTGCCTCCTCCTTGGTCCTCACTCCAACTGCGCCTTCGGGCCCTTACAAGAACAGACTTTATTTTTAGCCACACTGAACCTTATATGACAGTGAGCTGTACAGTGCCAACCGTTACTGTGTATAGAGGTCACTATAGCTCTGCAGAAGTACTGTAAGTGCTTTGATACCTGCTTTATAAATACAAAACAGCAAATGTTTGAGTGGTATGCAGAAATGCCACTGCAGTCCCAGTTTATCACTGTGTTGCTTCTCTTCAAGTCAGTTCAAAAAATTGTTTTGCTTAGTTCTAAGCAAGTTTTCAACTTTTCATTTTTTTTCTTGTTTATACTTTTTGAATTATTTGCCCTCTTCTTCTGACTGCTTCTAGTTATAAATGGGGGTCACTGACAAATGTTCTGTAAGGCTGCACATTAAGGGTTCCATTTACTAACAATCGAATTGTAATTTTTCCACAAATCATAAAAAATTTGTGGTTGTCCTATATTTCTAAAAAGCTTGAAAAATTTGAGATGTATTAATTGTAAAGCCCACAAAAGTATTTAATGGCAAACTTCACCATATAAAATGTTGTTGAGGTGCTGTAGAAGTCAGTAGGAGGAGAGCTGATCCTATTGTACCATTTTTAGAATTTTAGAGGTTTTCTGATTTTTCCCCCTACAAATTGTAGACAATTCAGCAATTGTTCATAGTTTTTTTTAGTTAGAACTTTTAACAAATGGCATAGTTTTAGAGTTTGTGAGTTTAGTTGTGGTTTCAAAAACCCCTAAAAACCAATTACCTTTAATAAATAAGCCTTTACTTGCTATTGCTACTTTGTTTTACTTATCTTTCTATTCAGGCCCTCTCCTATTCATATTCCAGTCTCATATTCATACCAATGCATGGTTGCTAGGTTAATTTGGACCCTAGCAAATGGATTGCTAAAATTGCAAACTGGAGAGCTGCTGAATAACAAGCCAAATAACTAAAAAAATCACAGTCTCAGAATATCGTTCCCTACATGATAATAAAAGTTAATTAAAAAAAATGAACAAAATTTAAGAAAATTATTGTAGGTATATGGTAAAATAATCTTGCCAGAGCCTCTTAGTATGTAATATGAGAAGAGACTTAAAGAGATACTGAAACCAGAAAATAACCTTTTTTATATCTATTATAACATTATCTTTGAATGCTATTTATTATTTTGCCAGAAAAGTATTTGACTGATGCTTTTACATTACCTTTCTTACTACCCTGTTCCTGTATGAGGGGGCTGCCATATTTGTGCAGCAGGAGTCCTTTAGTATTAGAAACTCTAACTGACAGACTGAGATGGAACAGTCAGGTAGGAAAAACAGGCAGGTTTATGAACTTCAAGTAATAATTATTTACAAAAGCAGAACTATCAGCAAAAAACGTTCAGGGTGACCTATATGTAATTTTTAATGTATATTAATATTTTGAAAAAAAAATTTTAGTGTCAGTATCCCTTTAATTCTCTTCTAATGTTACTTACTGAGACTTAAGTCCCGTGGAGACTTAATTCTTAAATTAAGTTGCTAAAGGAACATAAAACAAATCTGGGCGGGGTAGCAGAACAGAAGAAGTAGTAATAGTGAGCATGGCATAATGTGAGTTACTGGAGTCTACTGGAAGTGATCCAGAGGTGCCAAAGTCTTTCCCCCCATATGTAATAAAAGTCACTTTTCCCAGGTGCAGTAACTCACAGCAACCAATATCATGTTTGCTTTTAAACAGATGACCAGTATATTCTACCTGCTAATTGGTTGCTATTGGTTACTGCTTCTAGGCAAACAGAGTCAACTAAATATAATTCTTTGCAATTTAAGTATCATGAACTGACATTGAAATGTAGAGGATAAAATCTGTATTATGGATCCAGTGTAGCAGACACATGGCTTGAAATGTTGCTGAAACATAGTGAATAAATATAGAAAATACATGTTCTCTTTTGACTTATTATATATATATTTTATGAGAATGATATTTTCTTGAACTTTGTGTCAGCAGAATTAATGGAATTTGCATTCTTCTTTGTTAAAGAAGTTGATTTCCTATGTACTACATCCAGCTGATACAGAAAAATAATAAACCAACAGTTTATTAAGGTACATGTAGTTGATATTAAATTAGTAGGCTTAGGATGCCCCTTACTTTTACCTACAATAACAATAATAGTATATTATGTGGAAAAGTATCTCAGTAGGGTTATTTCAGGTTTGCAAGAGACCATATACAACTCACAACTTTGCTATGGTATGCATTGAAGCATATTGTAGCTCACCAAGGTCAAAATCAATCTCTATGGAATTTTTGGAGACATTTAGCAATGGGTGAACTTCTACTAAACTGCAATTCAGTTCATGGTACTTAACATATATTTTATCTATTGTTACATTACAATGTATGTTTTTTTTGTTAAGTCTTTGATATTGAACTCAATAGAGTGAAATTAAAGCTACTCCATGGTTGGTCCTTGTGAGGCAGGTCATTTGATCAAAGAATTCACTGGCACACAAAGGCAGTTACAAGCAGGGACAGGTCCGTGAGTGTTCATTATAAAAACATAAGGGCCTGTCCCTGCTTGTAACTGCCTTTGTATGCCAGTGAATTCTTTGTTCTCGTGGATCAGGAGTGTGCCGACCCCTCCAACACTGTGCATCAAAAATCATAGATTGTATAAAGGCTCATTATTGATCAAAAGATGGGATGGCTTAAGTAAGGAGCTAATGAATGAGGGATTGCTGTAAGGCTATATAGTGGGGACTGGGGAGGAAGGATCTTCTGGGAAATCACACCTTTCAAAGGCAATACAAACATTTGCAATTTCTACATAGATCTATTGCATTCATTTGCTCTAACAATATGTGCTTATTTTTCATGGCCTACTGCAATTAGAGATTCAAACCAAGCAAAAGGTTTATTGCTTTTGCTTAATAATACAGGGGTAGATTATGCTTATGATACTATATAACCTCTTTTTAGTGCCATAATGTGCATTATTATTATCTTTTAATTATCAACACATTACATTTATGGATTATGTTCAATAACTTTCATTGATCTCTGTCCTACTGCAACTTACAGTAGAATAGCATTACCATTAATAAAAACACACACACAATCAGTTGTGGGAAAACCGAAGGATAAGCGAACACAGAAATTCTAGCAATGCTAACCGCAAACACAAATTTGACATTACAAGGATCTTTTAGCAGTGTGGTGATCATGCCATAGATATAAGGCTCTGTATTGTGCAAGCTTTGTTTCTACTCCAACATACAGAAAGCTTTCACATCCTGAGACGGCCAATAGATGATTATTATGTACTAGTATTTATTAAGTGACAGTATACAAGCACTGATCAATGCAGGGGTTAAAAGGGACCTGTTCATTACAGTTTACAGTATAAATACTTATACAATCTTTAACAAATATACAAGTGCACAAAAACCATTTAGTAACTACAAATCAAAGCATTTACCTGCTTATACGTCATGCTGAAATCCCTTCAATTATTTTACAACTGCATTAAAACTTCTTTATAAATGTTCCTACACTGTTAAGAAGTAAATTGTATGTAATCATACAGAGATATAAATGATCCTCCAGCTTTTGTTGAACTACAACTTTAACTTCCCTGACAGCAAGCTACATACAGTATGTTTTGAGCTATAGTCCAACTAGTAATGAAGGGAGAGAAATTGAGAATAGAGAAGATGCATAAAGAAATGAAGGCAAATAATCAAAAGAGAGAGTAAGAAAAGAACATAGGTAGGAAAAGCATCCCTGCCTCCTGATGGAATATTTGAAGATAAAACAGATTGTGTAATCATTGCTTATTATCTGGTTTGACCACAGGTATGAAACTGGAAGGCAGGAGCCTATGTGTTTGCTAACGTGGTGTTCCCATGTGCTTTGAAAGGGATCAGTAATACAACAGTATACATACAGTATAAAACAGTATAAAACAGTGAACAATAATTGATTTAACAAACAAGCAAACAGCATAAGGAGAAAAACTGTGAATGCACTCCAAATGCAGGCCTGTGCTTGAGACAAGTGGCAGGCTGAGGCAAAAGTTCAGTAACAGGCTAGGGTCAGGGCTGGTCATAGACACAGGCAGAGTCCAATAGACAGGCAGATGTCTGTGTAGGCAGTGGGCAGTACAAGTTCGGCCAGGGCTTGAAGTCCGGAGATCAAATTGTATGTATAAGTAGCAGGAAAAATGGTCAAGCAGACACAAGGTTTATCAAGAAGGTAGCAGGAACTGGGAACAAGGGTCAAGCAGATATCAGGTTAACCAGGAACTCAACTGTAAGGGCACTAGAACACAGAGAATGGCTTAAAGGAACAATAATGTACTATAACCAGGCATTTGTAGATGTTATGTGTTTGCTTTAGAAAGACTACCATAGTTTATATGATTAGGCTGCTGTATATCCATGGGTGCAGCCCTTTATGCTGAAAAAGCAGATAACAGATAAGCCATTTATTAGACTAGAGTGGTATTGTACAGAATGCTGTTATCTGCTACTGTATGTAGCATGAGCCTTAAATGGCTGCCCCATGGCTACACAGCAGCTTGTTTATGTAAGCTACAGTAGTCTTTCTGAAGCAAACACAACAGTTTTTCTAGTGCACTAGAAATACTATTTGAAATACATTAATACATTTTTTGGTGTTACTGTTCCTTTAAGAATCCAGTAATGGAAGTCAGGAAGGGACTGGCTTAAATATGCCCTTAATAACAGAACAGAAGAAGGATATGGTTATATCAATCTATATGATATAATTTTGAGACTGCATTTACTGGTTTGATTCGGAAAACTGTCTAAGGGCAAGGCCAGACGTGGCGGTTTTGCTGCGTTTTTACGTTGCGTTTTTAAAAAAGAACAGCCAGACGTAAATACGCATAAACTGCACTACCACTGAAACTAATGGAAAACACACTATGGCAATTCACACAGGGCACTTGCAAGCTGAAATCTGCCACAGGACGCCAGTATTGGTGTTTTTTAGCAGAAACGCCAATACGTCAAGAAACTACTAAATCAATAGACTCTATGGGATCTGCACGTTTGAAACCACACTTTGTGTAAATACGCAGCGTATTTTAAATATGGCGTCCAAATTCTCAATGAGAACAATGAAAACAATGAGAAGTGCATGTTGGGAAAAGAATCCTATGTGCTGAAAAACGCATGAAAAACGCATGTTGATGGTCGCATGTGGTTTCAGTGGTGTATTTACGCCTGGCTGTTCTTTTTTAAAAACGCAATGTAAAAATGCTGCAAAAATGCCACGTCTTCCCTTGCCCTTAGAAAGCTGTTGCTAAATCATGAAGCCAACTGAAGTAGATTTTCTTTTTTAAAGGCGCTTTCACAAATATTTGATTTTTAAAAAGGTCCAGCAAATATACGGTATGGAGCCCCACAGTCCCTCCAGCATATTTTCAATATCTTGGCAAGGCTCATTGACTGCATATACCACCTGTACGCAATGTTCTTTGACATTTCTATATTCTGTTGATAAAATGAAAACTTACATGTTAAAGTTCATTTCCATTGTTCAGTGGAAACATTTTTTGCTAGTCTCTCCCACTGGGTTAAAGATTTGAATTTGTGAACAATGAAGGCTTGTTGAAATATTTGGTTTCCCAAGATGCTTTAAAACAAAAAGTTTTTTTACTCCAATTCATCATTCGTTTGAGGAAGCTCATAAAATGTGCAACTATTTATAAGACTATGGGGTCCATTTAGTAACAATTTAGTGCAATTTTTTCCCATGAATCACAAATAATTTGAGGTTTTTCTATATTTCTAAAAAGATCTAAAAAATTGGAATTTACCTAACTCACTATTAGGTACCTGACTGTTTCTCCACAGTCCTTTTTATTATCAAAGTTCCAATCCTCTAGAAGGGGTTAATAACAACACAGTTCAGTTCAAATAGAATGTCCCTTCCCCAGAGCTCTTATACCCCAGGTAGCGCTACCTTTCCCAAAAGTACCTCTCCCTTTGGAACTTAGCAGCCGCTCCCACATAGCAGGTAAATGCAAAAAAAGACCTGTCTTCAAATTGGAGCTCCACACTTGTATCTGTGCCAGTATCCTCCCTTGGATGGCTCACTCAGCGGGGCAATCTCAGAGGCAGTCACACTGGAGATTACAGGCAACTCTGCAGCAGGATAAATCTCACCAGTGGCACCTTTCTCCTTCTGAGTCTCTAGCAGCTTGGCAGGGAAAAAGGTGGTCTCTCTCTGTACTTCCACAGATGCAGCAGCTTGGACAGACCTGGTTCTGGCTGGATCTTTCACCACACAACCTCTGTTAAACTCTGTCAAAAACCTTGTACAAAAGGCTCCAAAGTCAAGCACACCCTCTCTTCCAAGGATGCACTGGGGTGCCCAGCCAATCAGATGACTCTCCAGCCTGTAACTGGGCTGGATAATATCACAGACAGAAAAACTGGAGAAGGATTTCTTTCATCCCCTACAAATTCTATGACAATTGTGGTTTTAGAGTTTAGTCGTGGCTTCCAAATGCTCTGAAACCACTAAAATCCAACTTTTAATAAATAACCCTGCACGAGTAAGGTAAGTTGTTTGTGTTTGTCTTAGAAGGAGAGAATGGTATTGCTCATGAGCAGTAGATTTGTTGTGGCCATCTTTATGACATCACAGAAGCTAAAAGGGCTCCTGCATTGGAGTAGTCGACTTTTAACTAACCATATGTGACTGCACAAAAGCAGAGGTTTTATGCAAAAAAAGCTACTGATCTGCTACATCTAGGGATACTGAATAACATACTTTAAAGTTGTGGAGAAGAGTTTCCATGTCCTTTAATGGTAACTTTAATGGTAATCAAAGAGAACTTGCTAGAGAGAATTGTTTATAGGGTACAAGGATTTACTATTGCTTGTTCACTTTTTAGCCATGAACGGTATATACGCCATTGGGAGCGTTGTTCCAATTTGCTAGCACAGGTAAGACATCCTTAAAAGAGGCCGCAAATATAAGATGTTGCACCATGAAGCAAAACTAATTTCTACTTAACTTTGCAATACAGATAAGATTAACTTAAAAAAACATCATTATAATATTTGTAAATGTATTTTTTGCTAAAAGCTGTTTGCTTATGCTTTGCCATTGCTTGCGCTGCTGGTTCATTCAATTATTATACATGCTGGAGATCTCCGTTATCAGTCCCTTTCTCCGGGTGCTCCACTAACTCTGACCATCCACGGTCCTGGTAATTTTGCATGCTTTGCCGAGAAAAAAACATCTGAGCAAAGAGCTGCAAAGTGCCATAATACTTTCTAGTTCTACCTATTTCAAATGCAGTTTGAATTTGAAATCTTCCTGAGAGTGAACATATGGCTAATTTCATTAAAAAAAAAAGATACCGATATGAAACCTGTCAAGCAAAACTATTTTAATACTTGAAGGATTTGCAAATCATTCCACTGTGATTTTATTTAATACTTACATAAATAAAATGTGAAAATAATTGCTAGGCATTATTTTCTGGGGTTGCATGGTCCAATTTTTTCTCCAGACAGAATAAACTACACATTGGTATTACAGGAAACACAGATTTCAGATTTATGGTAAAGTAATACATTGATTTCTCTATCTGTTGATTTAAATGTACTGCTGTTTATTGCTATTTAAAAAAATAAGTTAAAGATAATGTAGCTACATTTCAATTTCTTGGACTCCCAGTTATTCTACAATACCCATTTTGCTAAATGGCTTTGATTAAAAAATTGCTTTTATCTTATAATTTGGTACACCTACAAAGTTGCTCCTGTGTGCATAAGAGGATAATAAAAAAAAGATTACCCCTCCAAAGACAGATCAACTTGTATACAAGTGTAGGGACCCATAGATTTAATATGTCCCTATGGCTTTTAATCCCTACCTTTCCTCCTTTTTCCCTAGTTGCTGGGCAAAAAGCCATTTCAGGTTATTATAGGAAGCCTAGTGTTTGCAGTCTTGGAGTAAAGATTATTTTTAAAGTAGTTATACAGAATGCTCGGGACCTGGGGTTTTTCCAGATAAAAGATCTTTCCAGAATTTGGATTTTCATACCTTAGGTCTACTAGAAAATAATGAAATGAAAACATTAAATAAACCCAATAAATTGGTTTTGCTTCCAATAAGGATTAATTATATTTATGTAATTTGCATCTAGAACAAGCTTCTGTTTAATTATTATAGAGGAAATTATTTAAAAATGTTGGATTATTTGGATAAAATGGAGTCTATGGGATGTGGCCTTTCCATAATTCGGAGCTTTCTGGCTAACGGGTTTCTGGATAACGGATTAATACCTAAAATTTTTTTACATATAAATTCTCAAAAGGGGTGAAACTCAATGTAACTACCTTTTATATCCATTTAGAAAACTCTGCTCAATTAGATCTGAAAGCTGGAACATTCTTTCAAACAATTAGCCATCAATTTAAGATACAGGGGTGCCTAAATGAAAAATATGCTCTTGGGAGTGAAAAGCAGGGTTACATGCTAAGTGCACCTGTTAATGGCAATGCATGCCTATCTCAAGTGGTAACACTTTGAACATGAGAATAAACTTGGCCCCTTGAACAATATGGGGCCTGTTTGATAAAATTCACATTTCAAATAGTTTGAATTATAGTTATTAACACCTACTGATATGATAGAAATTATATCCATATTTGCTATGAATCAGTATTTCCAGTCCAAGAAATGCTTTGTAAGTCATACAAATATACAAGCTATAATAAATCTGCCACTGGCTTTTTCTCCCTTATTTCCAGTGATAAGTATTTGAATAGCAGAGATTCTATTTTGCATGAAGCTGTGGATTGCCTCAGAAGTGTGAGATGCCTATTGTAAACAGGAATCACTTTATCAATATGACAAATCTACAATTTAGAGATCTGTTTCCAGAGGAGAGAGCTTGGCTGTAATGGGGACAAATAGATGTGATATATAATTTTGCTGTGTGGCTTGTTCCATCAGCAGTGAGTTAATGAGCCATGTTATAAGTGGCTAATATGATTCAGTAGATTTCAGCACATCTCCACGCTATCCAATCCTTGACCCTCATTCTTTAAAGGGGAACTGTCATCATAAAAAAAATCTGCTAAACAAAAGTGGTTGATTAATAAGTCTGTTTGACAAACAGCCATTATTTCTTTTTATAGATGTTTCATGATTTATATTTTTGAGTTCCACAACCTGTTATCTTTCGTTGAGTGCAAACAACACATTCATACCATGATTTACCGATGAGGTTCAGCTGGCCTAACAGGTTGATTCCACCTTGAGTCAAATGTCCACTAATAAACTATTGAGGGAATACTATAATAAAAGTCTGAAAGCTTGCATGAGGTTTAGTTATCCACAATGAAGTGTTTACTTTCAAACTGGTGGCCAGAACATTTTTGATTAGTTTATAACACTAATAGTTCCCCTTTAACCACATATTTTCTAGTACCTTTCATTTTCTCATGCGTTCCCAATTTGAATTTGGTGTGATGCATTCATTTAATGTAGTTGCAATAGTTTAGTTAGCTGCCTGCAAATGAACTTTTTCTGGGACACTGTGCCATGTGTATGAAATGAAGAAACATTAAAGTGTTATTAAGTGTATGCCATGTTCAAAATGAATGGCATTGAATCTAAATAATTCATCAGTCTCTGATAGCTTTTTGAAAGCAAATTAAATTATGACTTGTTTTGTTAGTGACCAGTTTTGCACCATTTGAGGATAAAGTATTTAGTGCAAATTTGCTAACAGATAGAGAAAACATATAAAAACACAAGTATTTAATGAATTAGCCATTATAAGTTGAGCTTTAAATTATTAGTTAGGAAACTGGAAGGTTCTGTCCTGTTTACCATAACATACCATAAACAGCCCCTCTTTTCTCATACCTATACTTGTGCTATGTATCACTTGTACCTTGTCCAGTGCATATGGGAAACATATTTCTTCTGCTTTTTTTATTCCCATTTTCAAGTTCACTGTGAGGCTAAATTTTTATTTTAATAAAGTTTTGTTTTTCATTCTAGCACTCCCTTCAGCCAGTCACCCAAGGCAACTATGGGTCTGTTGCTGTCATTGCACTCTCTACACTTAAGGGGGTTGTTCGCCTTCCAAACACTTTTTCAGTTGAGTTGTTTCCAAAATCTAAGTTTAAATTTGAATGTTCCTGCCTCTGGCATTTCATTCTAGCAGCTCAGTAATTCAGGTACAGGTTCTGAACTATTACAATTTTTTTTGGAGTATTACAATTTTGGTATTACAATTCTTCTTTGGAGTATTAGGGCTTTAGCACACGGGCAGATTCGGGTGGGGGGGTTAGTTGCCTGGCGACTAATCGCCTCTTCTGCAGACTACCAATCTCCCCGAACTGCCTTCCCCCTGCCTTCCGCCTGCTATAATGAGAAAATGCCAGTGCCAATGCACTCGCGGCGATTTGATTTCCGAAGTCGCCCGGTTTCCTCATCAGGTGACTAAATCTCCCGGAATCTGCACATGTGCTAGCTCCCTTATCAACTATTGTATTAATTCTAATAGCTGCTTTTAATGAAATCTAGGGATTCTGCTCAGCAGGGACAAAGATAACAAATGTATCAACTAAATGTAACAATCTAGGACAGTTTTAGAAAGGTGAACAATTAGACTTACACTTCAGTATTAGAAGAATAGTCACACATAGAAAATAGAAAGTAATTGGAAAAAGTCTTTATTTCTGGTAAAGTATCTGAAACCAACTGAAAAAAAGTGTTTGAAGTAAAACAACCCCTTTAAAGAGACTGGTGGCTTTTTTGAACTACCGTTAAAGTGACAAAATGAGGCATTTAGAACACTGCTGCTTGATAAGGTGTTCAATCATCAGTTACTATGGGTCCCTTCACACTGGTATCAACAAGACCCCAGAACAAATCTGGTACTATTCCTGTATTCCACAGTCACTCCTCACAGAGCTTCCCAATTACAATGATTTTTACAAATAACAGTGATCAGCTGTCTGGTATTATTTGTGCTTCAGTTTGACATTTATTCAAAAGCATTAAAACTATACAGCCAGAATCAAAAGAGAATAGAAAAAGACTTAAAAAATAAGGCCAATCACAAATTTTCTTGACATGTCATGGCATTCTACTACAGCTTGGGTCCTTCAGTTTTCTATGGACTTTTCATTATTTGGATCACTATACCTTAAGTCTATTAAAAATAATTTAAACATCAAATAAACCCAATGTTTTGGCATCAGTGTCGATTACTGATATCTTAGTTAGGATCATATACAAGGCACGTTTTTATTATTACAGAGAAAAGGAAATTATTTTAAAAAATATGGATTATTTGCTAAAAGTTAAATAAATGTGACATGGTCTTTCTGTAATTCAAAGCTTTCTGGATATCAGGTTTCCAGATAATTGAACCCATACCTGTATATGTATAATTAGTAGGGGAAGGACCTCAGTTTGACCCAGCAATGGGTTATAACTTTCATGCTCCCAAGGCAGGACCCAGATTGCCATGCCCACTGCTTGTCACAGTCCTTCCTATTCCTCCCCACTAACAGAGTTCAATTATGCTCACTGATTTCCCCACTGCCCACAATATAATACAATAAAGCGCAAGGTCCCTTCTGCCTACCCCTAGTTCCTCACCTATGGGGTCTCACCTATGGGGTAAAGTTACACTCGGCACCAAACATTAGGCGGGGGTGTGGGGCTGTGACCAAAAAATTCACGTACCTCGATCGCACATCCCAGCAGTCTTTGAGAATTTTTCACTGAATCTGCCACATATTGCAATAGGTTTTCCTCTAACACCTTCTTTGTGTTTTATTTAAGTCACAAATAAGAAGAGGAAAATTGCCATTCTAAATGCAGCAGAGCAAAGAGAAAGTTGGCAGGAGGCACAAGAGCAATAATTGGCAAAGCTCCAAATATCTTTATTACAATTTCTCACATTACATTTTCTCTGTACCATCCACATTGCTACACCTAGTTAATGTAGTAAAAGGCAGTTCATATACTCCATCATAAAGTTTGCATTTTCTTTTATTTAAAAAGAAATTTGTTTGATACATTCTATTGCTGAGACAGAGAAAGGTGAATTACACAATGTGCGAGGTGCCTCACTAGCATCCCTATTATGCTGCAACGCTGGCCTTTCAATTCAGTGGAAGCTGCTGCTTCAATCTGTTCTATCTTTGCTCTTTTAACCTTTCCATTTCCGACAGGTTAAAACTAATTTATGGGAACGACTGCTGGCCCTGAGCCGTACCTTCCTCTTGCATCCTCCAGCTATACAATAACAGGATGAGAAAAATTTCAAATTAGACTGCGCAATGCTCATTTCAAGCAACAAAATTATTTATTTGGATTCCATCAAAGGTGGCATGAGTACAATCACAGGCAGAGCATGTGCCGTAATAGCATATTAAAAACTATTTGTGTTTATGTGTAGTCTAACCATTTTCTAGAATAAGTCACTGGTTGTTGTCAGCTGAGGTTAATCAATCAGAAAGCTTAGGAGCTGCATGAATATGGTCAAAAAGCTTCATTGCATGCGCCGGTAATTTAAAATATTAACACTGGGCAATATGATGATGATATCATTTCTATAACCTTTCCTCTAGATGCATTTCTAAGGTCTAGGAATTCAGTAATTATTCTATTAACTTAAATCAACACAATTTAAAGAAGCTTATTCAATGTACCTTACTTAATCAATCATTGCTGTATCAAAAATCACAAAATTGTTTTTAAAATCCTAATGTCTCAACTGTACCCTAACCTTTAGTTTATAAACTCTAATTTGTAGGCCCTTTAATAAGGGCCGGGCAAAGGTATTTTGGCACCCTAGGCAAGTGCTTCAGTTGGTGCCCCCCCCCCAACCAGTAGTCTCACATTACCATTTTCACCTTGCCATTTTACCATTTCGGTTTTTAATAAAGAAATCTACTAAGTAAATTATACAAAATATGGGCAGCAGTGTACCCAATCAGACTTAACAGTGTCATAGAGACCCATTTAGTAACGGTCATATTTAGTGATTTTCATGGTTTTGGAATTCAAGAAAAAACTCACTTGGGAAAAAGAAAGTGATTTATGAACAACTTCGAATGAGAAAACTATGATCGGAAAACGAAATGTGAAAAATACAAATGAAAATCCCAATTTTTTCATGGAAAGAATTTGAATCATGGTTTAATGATCTGCCTGACCCTTTATCCAAAAAAAACAATAACACACTACACGAGAACTCCCCACCCCTTAGTCAAAGCACACATACATAGTAACATTGGTTTAAAAAAGAAACACATCCATCGAGTTCAACCTTTTATGTCCATACAGAACCTGCCGAACGGTTGATCCAAAGGAAGCACCCCTCAATCATAGTACACATAATCCTAAACAATTCCAGCAAAGAACCCCCTACCCCCAGAACACTCACGCATATCACTCCCACCCAATGCCTAGATTGATAGATAGAACTAATAATTGTCAATATGACACACAAAAAAAAACACACAATCACTGACACTTGTCAGTTATGGTTGTGAATTTACTTCTACACTTGCTCCAGTGCAAGGGAACCAGGGCCACACCAGGATCCCCTGAATCCTTTGAATCAGTGCAGCCATATTAAATTAGCCCCCACTACCTGCCCCTATCTACCTGTACCAGCAGCCAACCAATAAAAATATCACAGGTCCCCTTAGTGCCAGGCCAGCTTCAGTAAATAAGTGCCCAAGTACAGCCATATTCACCATTAAATATTTAATTATTAGGCCCCCACAACCTTCTCTCTGTGTACCTGTGCCAGCAGCCAGACAGCGTGCCAAATAAAATTGCGAAAAATGTCTCCAATATCCAAAGTTTCTTCTCTTGTGAGGCGAGCCAGCAAGAGCCACACCAGCACAAGTACCGTCAATAGTTACAGTGACATCACACACAGCCACTGCCATCCACTGCGCATGCGTCCGATGAAATAAAGGTACAGGCCAGCCGGAGGGGCGAAGAAGGCACGCAGAAATCCAAAACTGGTGATAAGGTGGTTGGGGCGGGTGCTTAAAACACCTGCGTTAATAATGGCCAAAAAAGAGCACCACACACAGTAAAAAAAAAAAAAAAACGAAAAAAAGATACAATTTTTTTTTTCTCCTACGTGCGCCCCCCTAATGTTTGCGCCCTAGGCAGGCGCCTACCCTGCCTACTCCTAGTTCCGGTCCTGCCTCTAATCCTATTGTACTCTGTGACCCTTGTTTGTTATCCACCATTTATTCCCGGTTTGTTATAACTAAGGTAAAGCACTGCGTTTCTTGTCGGCGCTATATAAATAAATGATGATGATTATATTTAACAATAATAAGTAATTAACACAATGCAACAAACAGTCAAAACATCCTTTAAGGATTAATGCTAATTTTTTCCACAGTAGACAAAGAAACATTCAGTTCCATGAGTGTTAAATGCTACAGGGACGCGGCGCCTTCATATACAGAGATTAGATAAACTTTAAAAGTTGTGTTAACCAATTAACGCATTTTGAAAACAATTAATGGTTTAAAAAGATGGTTTGATATATGTTCTATTTTCAAAGGGTATGTGTCATATGCTGTGTTTACTAAACTGAAGTAGATTTAAAATGGAAACCATCATCTATGATCCTGTCCTTGTTAATAAACAGGATCATATTATCACACAATTCCTTATACCAGAATGGAGAGAATGGATTTTTCCCTGATGCGGGTCAGTGATGCTGAGAAACACACTAAAGGGAACTAGATGAGCAGTTTTCTTGTTTCAACACAATGTAACCATATAACAATAATTAAGATACATGCTTTACAAGATCTTTTATATCTGCATACAGTATACAGTATGGTTTCCCCCTGCAGGTTTATGTTTTAACATTCATTTATTTATGTATATAAGTTCAGTAGCTAGCTTTGTCATAGTTTTCCTTTGCTATCTAATAGCCTATCAAATAGCGAAATCAAACAAACATCTCCCTAAGCAGCAATACAGCTAAAAGTGCCTTTCAGAAAATGAGACATGGTTCCTACTGTGGATTTTCCTAGACAAGTGCTTTAATCCTGAATAATGATCTGAGAAATCTTTCACCAAGTTTTGCTGCGAAAATTATGCCCATAGACTCTAATGGGTGAAAAAATTTGTCGGTCGTCAAAAATTTGTTCCGAAATTAGTCATTGTCAATTGTTGCCGCCCGTAGACTTCAATGCATTTTCGCCGTTTCACGAATTTTCAATGAAGCAAAATGGATCACATTCGCCCATCACCAATCCTGAGTGTCTGTCTGGAATCCTAGTCATAATGGAGGACACAGCTACTATTTTGTTGCCAGAATGGAAGTAGAGATACTCAGATGAATACCATGAAATACAGAGCCCAATGCATGAGCAAATTATGATTAACCTATCCAGACGCACAATAAAACCACCCTCCATCACCAAGTATCCATTTAAATCTTTTGTGAAGCATGCCAAATCATTTACTGCATAATCAGATAACTGAAAGTGTGAGATGCTGACCTCTATGTTCATTGAGATTGCCATAAACACTTTTTATGAACATTTCAGTACTCCCTGTACCTTGATTACCACCCACAGCCCCAAACACCATGTAAGGAAATCTGTTTTACCTGGGATTGGGGGTGCTGTAAATCGGCCGCGGGGACGCCCGCCACGCCGGCCGCGGGGACGCCCGCCTCGTGGTTCCACCATCTTGCCTCCTTAGGACGCGCGCGCCCGCGTCTCGTTTCCTTTATTGACGCGGACGCGCGCGCGTCGATCCTGACGCGTGTGTGCGCCGATTTTGGCGCGAAAACCTTGGCGTCCAAACGGTATAAATAGGCCACTTCCACTCCCAGCAAACTGCCCGTGATAGAACTTGTTTCTGGTGCTCTGTTCTGAAGCCTTGTGCTATTTTGTCTGTTTTGAATCTGATTATCCGTGTTTGACCCAGCCTGTACCTTGACCATCCCGAATTCTGTATCCTGACCAGTGCCTGATATCCGACTACTCTTCTGCTTGTACCCTTCCTGCTTGATACCCGGTTTTGACCTTTTTGCCTGCCTGACCACCCTTGCTTTCTGCCTGCCACGACCCAGCCTGTCTGACGATCCTTCTGCCTTATCCTTGTCTGTTACCGTGATCCTCGGTCCCAAAGACTCTAGCTACCAGCCGTGCCCCATTGCCTGCCAGAACACTTGCTTGAACCTCTCGTAAGACCAGGTGGCACCCGATTAGGCTGAGGGCTCCTCCCGAAGCTCAAAGGTGGTCACACCACTGGTGAAGCTTAGCTCAGACCCAGGATTCGAGCACTTGTTCTGGTGTTGGGTGCCGGCCGTGACACCCCAATTGCTAAATAAATAAAACGGTGGGGAGGCAAGAGTGAATTATGCCACTGATGACATTTTTACTAGGTAATATTAGTTTGTTATTTGTTAAAAAAAAATACAATGAGACCATAGTTTCCTTGTGGGTGGCTGGGGGTCGGCCATGCTTTATTTATATATTTTTAAAACCAAA
Source organism: Xenopus laevis (assembly GCF_017654675.1). Classification (NCBI taxonomy): domain Eukaryota; kingdom Metazoa; phylum Chordata; class Amphibia; order Anura; family Pipidae; genus Xenopus; species Xenopus laevis. The sequence continues at coordinate 147,034,635 of NC_054372.1, read as the reverse complement.
AAAAAGCCCTTGTCATTGTATAACACAAAATACCCAAATGCCAGCCACCAAAGCTATGGGCATGTAAAATGAACAATGGGAAACCTGTACCAAATGGCAAGAACACCTGTAAACCTCTCTCTGACATAACACATGGCAAATATATATGAAAGAAATAACAAATAGAGAATGTACAGATAGCAAAACACTGAAGTGCTTAAAAAAAAATCGAATTCGAAGTAAATTCAAAGTCGTAGTATCCTATTCGATGGTTGAAATATCCAAAAAAATTACTTTGAATTTCAAATTGTTTTACTTCGAAAATTCCCTCGAATTCACTTCGACCCTTGATAAATCTGCCCCTAAGTGTCCATCTGACCAAAAAGGGTGCTTGAGTACTTAAGATGGTGGTCTTGGATAAAGTTATCAGGAACCCCCCTTTAGACCAGAAATACAAAATAGACTCTATGGGAATGTTTGCACTACTGTAGCACCTATACTTGTCCATATTTATGGTGATTTCTAGACATTTGCAGACCAGAATAAATGTATTATTACATGTCAAAACTATAGTATAAGCAAATGCAGAGAAACTGAACATTTAGGTGAGAGTCAGGAATATAACTGTACCTGAGAAAATCCTCTAAGTAAAACTAACCCAGGGGTGGGGGGAGCAGCTCAATTAAAAATACAGACTTGAACTACAGGTAATACTGATTTCCCAAGTACATTTTCCATCCTGATGAGAAAATTGCAGTTCCTAACAATTGGTATAAAACAGTGGCTATTTCACCCATTAGTAACGTCTAAAAGGGATGTGCGGATGTAATTGAGGGGGGGGGAGATCTTCACTTAAATGCAGCCTAATAAAAGCGCTGACAGCCTACCGATGTAAGGCCATAATTTTACAAGTATTTTTACTGGTTCCATCTCCTGGAAAGTGATTTATTGTAGTGTGTAATACTGACACATTCTGCTTTCAAGGTGAGATTACATTTTCCGCTGTTCATTCTGAAGGCATGCATTAAATTATGTGCGATTCTAAATGGCAAAGGGTTAAACTGTGTACATATTCTACCACCAAGAAGACATTTTATAGCATATACCCTGAGCGGCAGCCTTCAGACATAAAAAGAAATGTATTATGATAAGAATTAGTGCTATAATTTAAAAGGTTAACGCCAGTCCTAAAGCGATGACATTTGAAGGGTGGCAAATTGCTGCCCACAAACACAATAAAGAATTATGACCGCATACAAATGCTGAAGTTCTAGATTTATACAATCTGGAATCGACTTCACCGACTTGGAATATCAGCAAGGAGGCTGGCGGGGGGGCGGGCAGCAGGTAATATTCTGTAAGGAGCTGAGCCAAGACCTTCCCCATTTACTGCAGCTCCATATAAATCTGAAAATGCCATAAGTGATGGGGTCAAATTTAACAGATAAATTAAACATAAATGCAATCAAACAAATACTTATACATTATATCATATATCTTTTGGATATTTACATTATAAATTTATTTATGTGCAGAACCTTGTGTTATTTTGCTACCATTGCTATTTTTATCCTATGCCCCTAGTTTGAAGCCAAAATCCTGTTTTCATTACATTCTATTTGCTTATCCTTTGCTTGTTCCATCTTTATATTGTTTATAAACACCCACCCATTTAATCCTAAATCCCATTGTGTTCATTAAAGGTTTAGGTTGCATTGAATATTCTTGACAATGGCCAGAAAAGTAAGTAAGTAATGGGCAGATGATCATGTTTTCTAGAGATTCTTAGGATTTTAGGACCTAAGCCTAAAAAGAATATGTCTAGAAAAGATGTAATGTATAGATATTGTACTGTATCAGGCCATTGGTTCATAAGCTGTATAATAATAATAATATAATAATAACTCAGACCTTGTCCACAGGAGCTCTCCATCTTGGATTGGTTTTGCTATCCTTTAAGTGCCAGTGTTACTGAACATGCTCAGCCTGCTCTGGGATACTTTTGGGAAGCTACAGTATACTACCCATTTAGAGGGCATTAGTAATTAAATTAATTTCCTGACAAATGGCCTTCCCAAAATGGGGAATAGCACTCATTAAACAGCTTGTAAACCCAAAAATAAAATTATACCTGATAAAAGAAAATGTAATTCTAAACAGCTTTCCAAAAAAAAAAACAAATGTATATGGTAAAGAATAACAGTTTTATGTTATCTATCAACAAGTAATTATAATATCTTTGTTTAACATCAATGAATATTAATTATTACAGAAAAAAGCAACTCAGCTAAAATTTAAGCATTATTTATTTAAATAGGATACAATGGCATATGCCATTTTCTGAATAATAGTTTTACCAACAATAAATTGCCTACTCGAATTACTGAAGAGGATGTGTTTAATAAAATTAGTCTGTGAAATGCTATTTGTTACTGACTAGTACAAATGATAGGATATAGCTGAAGATGACCACATTTTTTTTTAAAAAAAATGCAATTTGCCTGCACTACAAATGTGTTCCTAAAAAATGTACGGATTTGTGAATAGGCCCACAAATGACTTAATATTTGCTGCTACAAATCATAATTGCTCCATTCACTGCATGACGCAAACTGCAAACAAACTGTGAGTTGACTCATATTTCAGAGGAGGTTCATTTGCAGTAAAGAATTTACTCTGCTGCAACATTGATAAATTGATTGGTTGTTCGTATAGTTTTTTTTTTTTAGAGATTTCAGTCAGTCTGAAAATTTGCCAAAGAGCAAATATTCACGCACATTTTCATTAGCCTATAGGGAATGTCCCCATAGGCTTCCTAACAATTTTTAGGTCGAAGAAAAATCATTCGATCGATGGATTATAATCCTTCAAATCGAACGATTTGAAGCATGTAATCTTTCGATCAAACAATTTTTCGTTCAACCGTTCGATCAAACTATCTGAGGTAAATCCTTAAACTTCGATATTGGAAGTCAAAGGATTTACATTCGGCAGTCGAATATCGAGGGTTAATTAACCCTCGATATTCGACCATAAGTAAATTTGCCCCCTGGTGTCATATGCTTAGTAGGAAAGGGCAACTGGTTAAGATAAAACATTTACTTAACATTGGTGCATGATAGAAATTAGAAAATAGTTTTTGCCTCAAAGAACTTACATTCCAAGAACTTTAGGGCTTGATTTTGTATGTTTGGGTGAACCCAGTCACTAACAAATTTTTTATTTTAATTTTGTATAGCAAAAAAGAAATTATGTAGAATTTGTAGTCAAAAACAGATATCCATATACGCAGTCATACTTACAGTTTCTGTTGTCATAAAGTCAAATTCTTAACTTTCCTAAAAGCCACCCAAATCTCTAATTATCTTCCTAATGTCACATTAGCTAGAAGAATAAGCTATATTCATCAGCAGAAAAGTGCAGTTTGAGCATTTCTTCATAGCTGACTAGATCTCATGTCCCTGGTAATTATACCCCAGGCACAGATAAAGTTGGCAGGTTATACATTCATAAATGTTTTTTTGTTTGATAATATAATATAGATAGGGAACTCGGTAAAGAGACTGTGAAAAGGTTTTACCAAAACCCTTTGTAACATAGAAGAATGTCTATTAAAATTGTTTTCCCCTCTTTGTTGTGTATGAATTTCTTTTATTTCTGCAGGGTTCCTAAGATATCTTGTTCTGCAAAGCCTACACTGAAACATTTTGTTTGTTATTTGGATGAGACTGTGCTATTTCTGGAAATACTGTACCCATTCTCTTTTTATTTGATCATTTACCCTGTTGACAAATTTCTAAATCACCGAAGAACAACATGCAATGGAGAGAATGTTGAAGTTTCACAGAATAAATTCCTTAGAGGGGAATCTCACCTTTAAATTCGATTTTTAGTATGTTATAGTTGGGCCTATTTATCAAATTTTCAGTTGGTCTCCATTTGTTTTTGTTTTTTTGACTTGCATTTTTATTCTGTCTTTTTCAACAATACAATTTAAAATTATATCTGGTTATTGGGAATACAAACCCAAAAAACTTATCCTATGTGATATTTCTTTTTCATTGTGAATTTAATTTTCTTTGCTTATCTTATCTCCAAAACCATTCCTCAACTATTCCAGACTAATTACAGTCTAGTCTAAATTCTGCTCCCCTGCATAGGACCCTAATAACCAGGCACTGACATTCCAAATTAGAAAGCCAACCAAGTATTTCCCTCCACGGGCATGCAACTAAATATTTTTTACCCTTGCGTGACTAATTCAGGTCTTGATAGGCTGAAGAGAAGTTCGAAATTCTCCCTAGTGCCTCTCCAACCTTCAAGTGCCTCTAAGAGTCAGGTCTTACTATAAGCAGTTCCCAACAGTAATTGAGTAATAGCAGTTGTAGCCTGCTGATGCTAAAAAATCTAACTTTTCTTATATGTTAAGGTGAATTATCATCAAGTAAGTTTGCCTAGGCATTATTCAGTTGTACACTAATTAAGAAACATGTACAGAAGGCAGAAGGGGCATAAGATAGAAGGGGAGTGGAGACAAAAGGAGGGATGGGAAAGCAAGAAGATGAAAATAACCAGGTGCAAGACACATAGCAAAAGACCATGATATTTCCCAATATTGTCCAATTGAAAAATTACAAAAATATACTGATTTAATTTAAAAGTATCCTATTTTTTTTTTTTACTATGGAAGATATACAATTGTGATGTTGAAATGCTGACTAATAAAATCTGGAGTGGGTCAGTATATTTTTTTGATAAAGGAATGAATATAAGAATTAAAGTGAAGATAAGAAGGTGGGGCATAAAAAGAGGGTTGGAGAGAAAGGGGGAAGTAGACAAGAAAGTATTATGAAAGAATAGAAAGAATGCATAGATGGCAGAGGAAAAAAGGAATGTTGGATTAGAAGATAGGTTTGAGAAGGTTATGATTAAGATAAAAATATAAAAGAGGTGGGGAAGAAACAAAGAGAACAGTGTAGAAGAAAACATAGAAGAGAATGCAAACAGGGCAAAGGACAATTTATGTAAATAATTTTGGGACTGTGCCCCAGTTCCTTGAGTACCTAGTACCTATAAATCCTGCCTGTGTATGTGTAGTTAAGTTTTCTGCCTTTACCACCAGATACATTTTGCTACTGTATATTTGTCATTTGTTCTTTCAGAAAACCTGAAAGCTTCCCTTCACCATATTGTCTCCTGTCAATGTTAACAGTTCAATCGTCTCTGTATATTTTTCCAGAAAGCTTCATAGAAAATTGTAAAAAATAAATGCTTATTTCTCTCTAGATCATTTTCCTATATGTGTACTTATATAAGGTGCATGAAGGCCAAACACAATTAGATTTTGATATATTGTTTGGCTTTGGGAACAAAGCCATGCTCAAGGATAAAGGTTTCTGAACTAAAATATTAATCATCTAAGATGATCTGAAACAACAAGAATTTGACTCTTAGTTCCAAAGTATATTTCTGTGTTTCAAATTTAAAACCAGATGGCTTTTTTTCCAAAAGGGATTATGTATTTTAATGAACAAGAGGTGGAGAGGACAGCACAGAGGATAAAATTAGGTCATGTGATTATGTTAGGGATCCTGCACTTTAGACATCAATCATTGGATAATGGAAAAAAATGAATCATTCATACAGAATGGTGGTGATAACATAATACAGATAAAGTGAAATGAATAAAAAAAAAACATTGGACAACATCATTTTTCAAAAAGCTTTAAAGAAAACTATGATTTTTTTTCAGGATGGTCTCTAAGGTTTTGTATGAAAATATGCAATATAAATCTCATATACACAGAACACCATTTTTAAACAGCAGATGGTCATCTTCATCATAATATACTGTATAGCTTCTGTTTCTATGGAGGTAGCTTAACGTCTTAACGGTTTTTATAAGAGCCTACTTCATTGGCTTATGCCTGGGGTTTTAAAATATCTTAGATATAAACCATTGCCCCCCCTCCCCAACACTTTAAATGTATTTCTTCCCCCTACATGGCAGGCTTTTACCAGTATTGTTTTGATCTCTATCCTTCCCTTGATGCATGGTATTACAGATTTAGATACTGTATTCCATGTCTCTTTATATTTCACATAGGGCAGGAAGAGTTCTTTTGGTTATGCCATACTGTAGAACAGCAGAGATCTTCACAATTTATATTGGAACATGAAAGCTTTCAAAGCGTTTTTCTCCAGATGCGTGACAATGAAAGTTTAGATGATATTTATGTAAGGCTTCTGGCAGCAAACATGTTAAAAAATAGGATAAATGTATCAAATAAAAAAGTCAATTGAAAGTGTTCTCAGCTGTAACTAGCATTATTCTACACACCAGCTCTAGCATATGCAATATAGATAAAACCAATCAGTTCGGCCCATTGCTACAATGGATTAAGGCCAGAGCTGGAAACGTAAAGCCTTCTATTTGTGAATGTTGAGAATGGTTGGCTATGTTGTTAAATAATACAGTTAAAGGCTCATGTACATCCTTATGTAATGTATGTATATACATATGTTAGTATTTGTTAATACAACGTATTCACTCCAAATCCAAATCCTAATAATACCCCCTACCCTAGACAATTAAATTGTCTAATGGAAGCAAATAGACATTTTCCTCAAATCCTAAGCACAAAGGCATAGCTTTACAGACCTGCCCCCCCTGACCAAAATATTATTATATCACAGGCCTCCCGCAACACACACAAAAAGCAGGTGATCCGCAATCTTCCTCATTGGCCTCCTGTAAGGAGAAGACCCAGGCCACTCTGCGTCCACAGGGTCTGCTTTCTTAACCATTACACAACTGATTAAGCAGTAGTTAAACATATACAGGGCATCTTTCAAAAGGAAAAAGATTTGCAGGGCAAGTAGTGCAAATTATTTCCTAAATAGATATGTTTAACACATCTTTGCACTTATTTAAACAAGGGTTCTGTCATATCCTCATTTGTGTGATATTATTGATGGCTTTGTAACATGGAAATCCCCTTCCAGCTTATCTAAAAGGCATATTAAATACTGAACAGGTGTTGAATCTATTATCCAGGATGCCTCGGACCTAGGTTTTTCCATAAATGTGTTTTCCCATTGATCCAAACATTTAATAAATCAAATAGGATAGTTTTGCCACCAATATGGCTTTACGCAGTTAAGTTACCATCAAGTACAAGACATGGCACAGAGAAAATGGAAATAATTTTAAATATTTAGAACTATTTGCTCAAAATGGATTATATGAGCGATGACCTTTCCATAACTTAGAACTTTATGGATATAAGGGTTTCAGATAAGGGGTTCCATATGTGAACTAGAAAAGCACAATAGGCTAAGATTTGTGTCATATCACGTTGCTCAGAAAAGAGAGATGCTTGTAATAATTTGACTGAATCAGAATACTCTGCCGAGTAAGAGTTTAACCAACAAATGTAAAAATAGGTACTTAGTTTGCCCAGGTGCGGGTAACCCAGGGTAACCAACATAATGTTTCCTTGTTAAACAAGGGACCTGCTGATTGGTTGCTATAGTTGACCGCACCTGAGCAAATTTAGGGGTTGATTTTCTAATTTTTGGGATTGAGTTTTGATGCTATTCGTTGCATCACAATTGACCAAAAAAAGTCTGTGATCTCATCCAATGCCCATTTCTACATTTAGACAATTCTCTGTCTGGAAATGGTACAGCGAAGGGCCTGAAATATATACAGTTTGTATAGCAGCATAGGAGACAGACACTAACCCACATGCCGATAGAAAGGGCATGTGAGTGAGCGCTGAGAGTTTTTTGTTAAGGAACATTTTATGCAGTGAAAAAGTCATTATATCCCAACTTTTGCAAAGTAGTTTCAAGATGTGAACACACGTGGCAATGCCCCCTTAACAAAGTCAAAGGAAAAACAGGAAAGTATGACACTTGAGCATATTGTATTGCCAGCTGTCACATAAAGATGCCTATGTCTGGATCTCCAACACTAAACAGAACTATTATACAGTTAGAATGACAGATCAATATTTAAATATGTTCCTTGTCTTGTAGGAATGTGTGACATGAATAGCCATTTCAGAGGCTCTTGTAAACAAAACCTGTATACAGAGCTGTCAACAACCCAAAGCAAATTACACAGCCCCTTACTGCACCCAAGATGAGTATTTAAATATGGCATAAATATGAGCTGGTATGTCTGTATTACAGTTTAGGTCTCCAAAATCACCTCTAAGGCTTGATTAACAAACATGTTTTAAATGCTTTATCACATTTGGGCTGTTTGTTTATATACAGAAAGACTACGAGTCCCACTTTTTCCGACTCTACAAAATAAAAATGTGTTGCTTTTGGGTGGGAAAAAAATACTTGAGAATCAGTAACAATTAAGGACATTCACATAATAAAATGATTGTTTTTTAGGAATCTAATGAATAATACATTTACAAGGTAAATTCATCAGGCAAATTGTTACTGTGCCAGAAGGAAGATGACTGGAGAACGAGTAATACCTTTATTTGCTATCATGGATAATCATGCAGATTTTCAAGAAAATTTAGCTCTGTGGTTCTGGCATTTATAATGCACACTAACAAAATTATGGAGTGGGGGATACATTGTGAGCCTTGCTTTATACGCCTACAATATGGAGCTAAATACACCCATTCATTCTTCTAAATTAAAGGAGGCATCAAAGATCTCAGTGATCCCTGAATAATGAGACTTTGATATTTGCTATACATTGCATCTATATTGGTGTAGGATCATAAGATTAATATGAAGATGTACTGTAGATGCAAAGCATATGATTCAAGTAACTAAATTACCAAATCTACTTTTAAACAAAGTGGACAATGCTTGGGCATTTGTTTGGACTCAACCAATTTTTTTTTTCATTTTCCTTTTCTTGTTTAAAGGTGGCCTTATACAGTAAGTATTTCTATGTTTCTCTAATACAAGTAAACCTGCATTCTGTAAATGGATTCACAAGATTGGCCATGCATCATGTCTGAATAGGCTTAAATGCTTTCAATAAAAAGAAAAAAGAACTTGACAATTTCTGAAAGGAACTCAGCTTAGACTGGGGAACATTTCCTTAAACCTAGTAATAGTGTTGGTACAATGTACACTTTTGTACTAAAGCTTCAAATGTATTTTATTTATGGACTTGAAAAGCTTTATTATGTAAAGTTAATGCAGCCTTCAGGAGCATGTTAGAACGTATTATGCTTTAATTCCCTTTCCTGACAACATTTATGCTGCCCTATTGCTAAATGGACTCCATAGTGCTGGCAAAATGACTGGACAACACGGAGACAAAGCAGGGCTATACTGGCGTAACACGGAATTCTGCATCAGAAAGCAACTTCTAACGGGAGGGTGTGTATATATCCAAGTAAATATTTAGCATAAAGGATATGGGAAATGATTATTATTAATATCACATATTTTTAAAGCTCCCATGATTTTTGCAGTGCTGTACAATACTAGGATAAAAATGTCAAAACTTTTGTGATTTGCTCAATTAATATATTGCAGAATAGCTGGCCCTTCTCTATTGGTCAACTTTTGCTCTTACTTTTATATAGTACTGACACATTTACCCAGCACATTAGAGAGAGATTTTTCATTCATTCAAATCAGTCCCTGCAAAAGTGTGTAACGTACGGTATCCAAAACCCAGAACTAACTCCAAGGTACGTGGTCTCGGTTTCATGATTACCTTATCAAAAAAGCTTCCAGAACACATGAAGGCATTCATTGAGGATCTAATGGTTCAATTGCCCTTTTTAAGCCAGTAAGGATTTTCCTCCTTCTGAGGAAAACTGGAGATAGCTTTATATAAGTTATTTTACCTTCCTCTGAAATATCTAAAACTATGCAGGAGTCACTTGGACAAAAGCTGGAACTTTTTGGGAGTGGGTACTTTTTAACCTCATCTATTATGTACAGTAGCTACCTTTCCTGAACGAATAATGATGGATTATCATAAAAGCATCTCTCACTGATCTAAATGCACTTCAGTTGGGTATCCTGTGTGAACAGTAGTATGGGTTATGGTTGTCTGAACAGTTTCTCTCATATATATGAAGAGAAATGTAAATGGTCGCTAATAGGCAAACCACTCATTTATAATTGCCCTTCTCTTGCTCCTCTCTTCTTCTCTCTCTACCTTAGTTGCCTTTTATTTTATAGTCTGTAGTTAAATACATATACATAAATATGTGATGCAAAAATACATCTGTAACCCAAGATACATCTATCTCATGTTATTAGTAATGTACCTCAAAATAGAGCAGATTCTATATTTGACTAGTAATGCGCGATTTGCCACCAGCGAATAAATTCGCGAAATGCCCGTGAAAATTCGCATCAAAAATTTGCCGGCGTCAAAAATTTGCCGGCGTCAAAAATTTCCCATTTCGCGAATTTTTTGCCGTTTCGCGAATTTCGCACGAAATTCGCAAATTTTTCAGCGAAGCGAAATGGAGCAAAATCGCCCATCACTATATTTGACACCTAGAAAACCAGGACCTGTAAAAACATAATGTCAAGTCATAGAAAACATCTGCCTGTGCCCACACAGACATCTGAGATGGATTTGTAAATTGAGCCTAAATCAGGTTTAAGTTTTATTTTACTAATTTATTAATCAAAAGTTTTAGTTGTGTCCGAATAGTGTCAGTAAGTTACCCTCCCATTTAGACTGTAAGCCCTAAGGGGCAGGGTCCTCCATCCTTTTATCTTCTTGACACTGAGCACTTAATCTGTATTTTAATTAGTGCTTTGCCCTTAAGGAGGGCTATACAAATAAAAATATACATACATACATACATACATACATTTATGCTTGTGGTGGGATAATAAATTGGTCCCTACTTGTATGGCATTTGAAGCAAAATAGTCAGCATGTGTTCTTGATTTCGCCATTGGCTTGTGGTTTTATTCTGCATTTAGGCCCAGTTTTATTTGTCATTGCACAGTTTAGTTGTTTGAATTGCTTTTGGTGTAGGTTATTGTGTGTAGTGCTACATCACTCAGTTGGTCTAATCATGTTACTCTTACAAAGACATGCCTGATGTATGATTTAAAAGTAATTGCATTTGATAAACTTTCATTAGGTTTTTTTTACTTAAAGGGATACTGTCATGGGAAAAAACATTTTTTTCCAAATGAATCAGTTAATAGTGCTGCTCCAGCAGAATTCTGCACTGAAATCCATTTCTCAAAAGAGCAAACAGATTTTTTTATATTCAATTTTGAAATCTGACATGGGGCTAGACATATTGTCAATTTCCCAGCTGCCCCATGTCATGTGACTTGTGCTCTGATAAACTTCAATCACTCTTTACTGCTGTACTGCAAGTTGGACTGATATCACCCCCTCCCTTTTCCCCCCCAGCAGCCAAATAAAAGAACAATGGGATGGTAACCAGATAGCAGCTCCCTAACACAAGATAACAGCTGCCTGGTAGATCTAAGAACAGCACTCAATAGTAAAAACCCATGTCCCACTGAGACACATTCAGTTACATTGAGAAGGAAAAACAGCAGCCTGCCAGAAAGCATTTCTCTCCTGAAGTGCAGGCACAAGTCACATGACCAGGGGCAGCTGGGAAAGTGACAAAATGTCTAGCCCCATGTCAGATTTCAAAACTGAATATAAAAAAACCTGTTTGCTCTTTTGAGAAATGGATTTCAGTGCAGAATTCTGCTGGAGCAGCACTATTAACTGATTCATTTTGAAAAAATTTTTTTTTCCCATGACAGTATCCCTTTAAAGGAAAACTATACCCCCAAAATGAATACTTAAGCAACAGATAGTTTATATCAAATTGAATGACATATTAAAGAATCTTACCAAACTGGAATATATATTTACATAAATCTTGCCCTTTTACATCTCTTGCCTTGAGCCACCATTTCGTGACTCTATCTGTGCTGCCTCAGAGATCACCTGACCAGAAATACTACAACACTAACTGTAACAGGAAGAAGTGAGGAAGCAAAAGGCAGAACTCTGTCTGTTAATTGGCTCATGTGACCTTACATGTGGTTTGTATGTGTGCACAGTGAATCGTACGATCTCAGGGGGCGGCCCTTATTTTTTAAAATGGCAATTTTCTATTTATGATTACCCAATGGCACATACTACTAAAAAAGTATATTATTATGATAATGGTTCATTTACATGAAGCAGGGTTTTACACATGAGCTGTTTTACTCAGTATCTTTTAATAGAGACCTACATTGTTTGGGGGGTATAGTTTTCCTTTAATGACAATACCCTTTATTCAGTAATGATGCATTTATTAATAACAAAGGTTCACTCATTAGATGAACTTAGAAGAAAACGTCTGGACACGAGGGACTAAAACGCAGACTACTTGCTAGAGATGAAGAGAAGCATACGAGTGAAGGTAATAGAAGTCGCCAGCTGAATACAATTAGACAATCAGTGCATAATTTAAATGTGTGTAGCTTTTTTTATGACCGGCCTGAAGGTGGATCATATTTTGTTACAAAATGAAGGCCTTTCCAGTAAGAAGTTCTTTTTCATACAATGTGACTAAGCAGAAAAAAGACAAATGTGCATATTTTACTTGCAGCAGATGAATTGTTTAATGCAGTTGTGGTTTTGCTTCCTAAGCACTGAAATGCAAAATTAGATTATATATATTTTTGTCTCTCCATAATCACAGATCTCAAGGTGTCATGGGCAGCCACCAGTATCAACATCAAAGCACTGGAACTGCACCCAGACACCACCGCACCAACTATTAAATATATTCCCCAGGCCTAGGTTCAATGCCTAATTGATTGTTTTAGTTCTCTATGTTTCTGGGCACTCTAGTTTGTTCTACACTGATGAACATTTCTGGTTATTGGCTTCTTGAATGTTCCTCATTGCACTCAAAATCACCCTCCTGTTTCATGCTTTTCATTCAAATATTTAAGTTAAGGTTACATAAAAAATAGTTGTTTCTTAGCTATAAACATTTTCTCATAAATCAATATTTAAGTAATATTTTCCATGGAACAGAATTGCGACAATGCTTTTATGGATGTAGATCAACATTACTAAAAGTAGACCTTGCATTAGTAAAGTATGGGCACTCCTGCTTTACATTGTATATTGTTGATTCCTGTTTCTAACATGACACATAAGAGTTTTCTCACTAAAACTCTGGCCCTGAATCAGAAAATGAAGATGAATGCCTAAAGCGGATAACATAGACGAGGTAATCCAAAACTATTATAATATAAGCTGTGTTTACTTTGCATTTGTTTAAATTGTGACAGTTCCATTCTGTGTGAATCATGATGCAAATTGATGTAAATTGACTAAAAAACAGTGGATGGCTTTGCACTATTTACAAATTACCCCACTATACCGTATATGAAATCTAAGTGGATCTAATTATATTCAATCATCTCTTTTTAATTTTTTTGTAGCATGCAAAGTAATGGAGAAAGGTATAAAAAGGTTTTGCACTGTTATACAGTATATAAAAAGCTGACTACTATGTGAATATACAGACACAAAATAATCATAGTACACTCAGTCCTTGAAAATTCTGCTGCATTCGCTGAATGGTCCATTGCATGCTGCCCTCAGGAACTTTATGCCTAAAACAAGATTGTTTCCAAGCTGTAATTGAACAACGAGAGTTGAGTACTGCTCATTTACTCTAATGAATTGCTTATTTACTGAAGGCAATGGAAAGTAAGATTTTAGGTTTTACAATCTAAGGTTTTTAAAACAAAGGGTTTAAAATAATAATTTGAGGAAATACAGAGAAGATAGCAATTTTGTGTTCACACAGCCAATAAGGTTAATAGGAAAGTAAATCAAAAGGAGTAGCTATTATAGTTAGGAAAATACTAAATATAAGAGAGACTGCAGTATTTATTCCATACTTCATATGATGAGAAGCCAATACTTCACCTTATGAACAGCCCACAACCCCACATTGTAAAGGAACAGCAACACCAAAAATTAAAGTGTTTTAAAAGGAAAGACAATAAAATGAAGACGGTTATTTATTAAAGTCCAATTTTTTTCTGATTTCTGAGGGGGAAAACAAATTTTTTTGTTGAAAAAAAAACCTTGAATTTTTCGTGATTTATTAAACCCAGATGGTGTTAAAAGTAGGGATGCACCGAATCCAGGATTCGGTTCAGGATTCGGCCTTTTTCAGCAGGATTCAGATTCGGCCGAATCCTTCTGCCGGGCCGAACCGAATCTGAATCCTAATTTGCATATGCAAATTAGGGGTGGAAAAAAGGCCCCCTACCCATCCCTAATTTGCATATGCAAATAGGGTCCGGATTTGCATATGCAAATTAGGGTCCAGATTCGGTTTCGTATTCGGCCGAATCTTTCGCAAAGGATTCGGATTCGGGGGTTCAGCCGAATCCAAAATAGTGGATTCGGTGCATCCCTAGTTAAAAGTCAGATTAAAAAGGAAATCAGACCTGCCGAGTTCATGTAGAAGTCAATGCCAGATGTCCCAAAGATATTTGTGCTGGGTTTCCAAAAAAGTCATGGTATTTGGGCATTAAATCAAAAAAGTCGCAGTATTTGGGCATCAAATCTGAATCTGAGGTATTCAGGTGTCAAATACAAAAGAGTTTTGGTATTCTGATTTTTTCACGATTTTATCAAGTTTTTTCCCGCAAATAAAATTTTCAGGAGAATTTATTGATAAGTAGTGGGGAAAAATCTGGTCGGAGTCGTTTTCAGAAAACTGTAAGAACTTTTCTGATTTTGATAAATAACCCCCATAATATTGCCCTGCACTGGCAAAACTGTCTTGTCTGCTTCAGAAACACTACTATAGTTTATATAAACAACCTGCTATGTAGCCATGGGGGCAGCCATTCAAGCATGGGATACACAGTAGACAACAGTTCTGAGGAGTCCCATTGTATGGTAAAGAGCCTATCTGTTATCTGCCATGTATCCTGTGCCTTTTTTCTAGCTTTGAATGGCTGCCCCCATGGCTACACAGAAACTTGTTTATGTAAAATATAGTTATGTTTATTGAAGCAAGCACAGCAGTTTTACCAGTGCAGCACAACAATACATTATATTTTCATTAATTTAGGACACTTTAGTTTTTTTCTGTTACTGTTCCTTTAATAAGAAAGGAGGGCAACATATTTTAAGTCCTAAATCAGATTCTAGAAGTAGAATTTCAAAACCATCACCAATGATTATGGCTCTCTTTACATATAATAGTATAGTGTGAATGAAGTCATAGCAATAGCCACTTCTCTCTATGCAATTTCTTGTTTATTTAGCCAGTATTACTATAATAAACATTCTAGGAAACACTGCTGATTGCGGTAATATTGGCTAAAAAAACAAGAGATTGCACAGCAAAGTTATGATTTTCTTTGCTCTTTATTGCATAATCGCGACAATCCATGAATATTTGCACATATATAGTGCATATGGTGCTCCTTACAGATTTACATCTCTCTCTCTTTTGACAGAATAAACATGTTGAAAGTGGGGCAATTGATGGGTAAGGCTAGTAACATCTTCAAATGGGTCAATGGACCTCCACCACTGACTTCTGCGGGCAGCGGGCGATTGGACGGGCCGTGGTCAGGCGCTAAGACTGTGCGGCCTAGGGGTGCCTGCACTACAAATCCGGCCCTGGTGGTAAGTATAATGAATGTGCATGATAGAAGTATAGGCACACCGGATAGGTGAACTGAAGTTTAAAAATGTATAATTAATAATTAATAATTAAATTAATAGTTAGTGCAGTAGTGTAACTAGCAGGTACAGGTTCCCCCGACCTCCAGATATGTGCACATTACTAAAGACTTCAATGCCGCCCGCCGTAAGCCATATTGTGTCCAAGGCCCAGGTGCGATCACACACTATCTGGTAGTTACGTCACTGGTGATCTCTACATACATGTTTTGTGAATTTAACTGATCTGTAGGTCCTTCCACACAAGAGACCAGACTGAAGCTGTGATATTTCAAAGGTATTAGCTGGAAAACACAATTATGTTCTAAAAAAAAAAAAAAAAGGAGGAAATGGACAAACAGAAACAAGTTTTATACATCTAGGGGGTGATTTATACAGGTTAAATTTTGCCACGATTCAAATTTTTTTTTTTTACAAATTAAAATTTTCAAAAACTTGAATGTCTAAAAAAATTAAGCATCTTGAATGTAAAAAATCTGCATCTTAAAGCTGGCGAGTTCATGTAGAAGTCAATGAGAGTTGTCCTAGGCAAAATTCAAGCCATTTTTTAAATTCGAGATTTGTAAATTCACAAGTTTTTTAAGTCTATAAACTAGAAAAATAGGAGTTATTCAAGGCTTTTAATCTATAAACTCAAAAAAAAATTAGGCATTCAAGATTTTGTCACTATTATATTCAACATTGGATTACATTCAGCCAGTTTAGACTGCAATTGGTGACTGTATTTTGCAATCAGTCATTTTGAACTGCTATTGGGGATTGTATTTTGCAAATTGTTTCTTTTGTGATCAGTCAGTTGGTGACTATATATTTAAATTGGTAATTTTTGCAATGGTTTTTTAGGAATACACTGAATCCATTTTTTGGGGCCGGGCTGAATATCAAGAAGAAGATTGTAATTGAAGTATTTTGATTAGGTTCAGCCAGGCACTTGGATTCAGCTGAATTCTAATCCTGTGAGCCCCTAGTCATTTAGATTGCAATTGGTAAATGTTATTTGGTAAATGTCGCAAGGGAGCTCTGGAAGCAACACACAAAAAATGACCTGCACATGCAGTTGTTGACACCATATACCACAAGGGCCAACATTCACAAAAAAACACATTCATTAACGTGTGTAGATGGTAATTATTGTGTAATTATTGTGTTCAATTGTAAATTGCACTAGCATGTTATGGCACATGCTATTTAGTGGGACCTGCAAAGACGTTGGAATACTGGAAAACAATTAAAAAAAACCCTGTCACATAAGAATATTTAAAAAATGGAGTCAGGGTACTTAATTAATCTTATTTTTTAGCATCGTCAGACTGGGGTCCCGGGGCTAACAAAATAACTGCCATATATACAAATTCAGCATGTAGAGAGACAGGATTTCTGGTGATCTTAATATAGTGAGCTTTAATACATCTTCTAGGCAACAGGAGCCTGCCTATAAGATATATTGGATCATTCATCTGACACCTAACTCCTGAATGAAGACAGAATGAAGAGGTGAGAGATGAAGAGATGCTGAGAGAGGAATAGTGAAAAGAAACTTGATTACCGTATATACTCGAGTATAAGCCGACCCGAGTATAAGCCGAGGTACCTAATTTTACCTACGAAAACTGGGAAAACTTATTGACTCTAGTATAAGCCTAGACACAACTACAGCCCTGTCTCCCAGCAGCGCACATTCTGCCAAAGCGACCCCCCAGCGATCAGCCGGACTTCTTTGCAAAGTTGATGGTGACAGAGAATTGCCAAACGGATTACTGTGTGCATTGTCCCACTTTCCCACTACCATGTGCAGAGGGTGCTGTGTGATATTGTCATCACTGTTAATCTTTCGTATAACCAACAGAGGGTGCTGTGTGATATTGCAGTCACTGGTATTCTTTCATATAACCAACAGATGGCGCTGTGTGATATTGCAGTCACTGTTATTCTTTCATATAACCAACAGAGGGCATTGTGGGATATTGCAGTCTCTCCCCAAGTGAACTGTTGGTATAGGAATGATTAAAAGTGACTGCAATCTCAGATACTCGGGTCGGGTACTGCTGACTCGAGTATAAGCCGAGGTAGATTTTTTCAGCACATTTTGGATGCCGAAAAACTCGGCTTATACTCGAGTATATACGGTATTTCAAGAACGGTACTGAATTTTTCATTGATTGTATTTAGAAAGCTTCTTATTTCAGTATGCTGAAGCTAATACTAAAGTTTTTTTTTGTGATAGTTCCCCTTTAACTACCAACCATAGCACTATATGCTATATAGTAAAGAAGTAGGATGGCACACACTGTTGCAATCATGCTAAAAGTATTTTATTTGGACCTCAAACACAACGTTTCGGAGGAACAACCTCCTTTATCAAGTGTTTTGAACACTTGATAAAGGAGGTTGTAGGAGGAAAACGGGATGTACCTCCGAAACGTTGTGTTTGAGATCCAAATAAAACACTTTTGTTTTAGCACGATTGCAACAGTGTGTGCTATCCTTCTTCTTTAATATATGGCATATAGTGTTTTCTGGATAGAGCACCACCAACATACAGCCATAGTCTTTTAAACTATTGTATACTACATAGCACTATATAGCCTATATGTCCCAGGTACAGTGAAGACCTTATAATGGAAGCAGAAGGATTTATGTTACTGTATATCTGAGGCTGAAACTATGCAGAAAAGGAGCCCTGGCAACATTCTCACTGACTGCTGTACATGCTGCTTTTTTTATCTACTGCTATTCAAACTTAGTGTTGAAGATGGTCCAAGTAATGGAGATTATAATTCCTTTTTCTTTTCCTCACATAACAGTGCTTAGGCTATTACGGCTACGCATGGTGCAGTGAAATATGTCCACCTACACAATGTTTTAAAGCTGTTATTACTTTTAGAAGGTTTGTGCCTCTTTTATTATGCTTCCACACATCTAGTTTGTTGTTTTAACTTTTTATGGGCCCCTAGACTACATAGCTTGCCAAATGGGAACAATAAACACCTAACAAATCACTGCTGTGCATGCCATAATATTCACAGATTACTGAGCATTCTTATTTTTGAATACAGTAATTAACTTGTCCTTTGTAGCATTATATAACCCTGTCCGACTAACCAATATACAGTATATTTACAGTTTATTGTATTGCACCTTTCTTCAATAGAACTCATATATGAATATATAAGTATTGTAACTACAGGGTAGATATGTCCCTCTGCAAATGCTCTATAAGATGCAGAACAGAGGCGGTGCTCACTCAGGCTGAAAAAGACAGTACAGATACTTAAACTAATGAGTCATCACCTGTGATAAAGTGGTGGAGCTACAAGAGAGCTTTCTATTTAGAAAGCAGGAATTAGGAATCAAGGGAAATGCTTGTCCTCTTTGGGAGAGCAGAGGAAAGTAGAACCAACCAGAAAAGTGTAAATTGATTATTTAGAATTTTTCTGGCCCTGTTAAAAGCAGGACTTGTTCTGCTGTTAGAATGAACATCAAAGTGTTTGTTGCATATCTTGTTTATAAATAAGAAGTATATTGTTTGTGGGAAAATCCTGCTGTGAATAAAACACAGGTGCCTCCCTGCTTGAAATATAACATTGGCTGTCATTGTTTAAAGAGCCCAATAACTGGCTAACCATGTCATGATGATCTTTAATGACTTTACTCTCCAGAGTTTGATTCTAGACTCAACATAAAATGCTGTTGCCCCTGCTATTTCCATTGCTTACAGTTGATACTGCTCTAATTATACAATGGAGAAAATGTGTCTGTAGATAACATACTGATGGGAACACAGTGCATGAGATAGTGGGATGTAAATGTTGGATACACAACCCAACAAAACAAACTGCATTAAATGTTTTTTGGATCAATAGCAAAATAGAAAACCTAATGTAGAAGAGTGATCCACCATGGATATTCGTGTCCCACCGGACTAAGTCTGATGATACATTTTACAGCAAAAAGGCTGAAAACTTGGCAGTTTTATGTGCACAGCTGCATAGAACATTCTAATGAGTTCTAGTGCAATGTACTCAGCAGCTGAAGCATACTGCTAAACACTAATCTTTCTAATCAACCTATAGAAAAAGCCCTACTTCTTCTCTGCTGTACCCTACAAATCTAGCAGCCTGTGCAACGCTCATGAATTTTCAAATGCCAACTTCTTGCATGAGAAGCAAATGATGATTTAATGTGTTTGCATGGTTACAGTATCCCGTGATGCACTACATAATTAATCTTAAATCCAAATGATTAAAATGAAGAAAGGGGAAAGAGTTTCACAGCAGTTTAAGCGTTTTGCCATGATTTATTGTAAACACAAATCATGAGCGAGTAATGCGTGTAGGATATCGCAGTTTCACCATTAAATAATTTAGGCCGAGATAAGCAAAATGCATTAAGGTTTTGGAATGCATAGCACTTTGTGAACAAATTAAAATATTTACTGGCAAGGGAAATGGCAAGTTGCACAGTTTCACTTTACAACTCCCATTTGTAGTTTTAGCAAAAATAAATGATTCATTTTACATAAGAAACTACTGTCTCCATAGCTGGAGAAATATTTTATTTCTGTTTTTAAGTCATCATCCACCATCAACATAAAGGAATTTACAGATTCCCTAAAACAAATTCTGCATCACTTAACAGAAATTATACATCATTAACACCAGTCTCTGCCCCAATGAAGCTTATAATTGTGATACTTTATGCCTGTTGCATAGGCATAAAGTATCATCTAAGCAACATAATACTCAGGGTTCTTTTGCCATGGTGGGGAAAGCTGCAAAGTTGAAAACAAATAGAGGAAAGAGTTGTACTGCACTGCATACAGAGCTTGGTGGTGCACCATACAAGAGGTTGGTGGCATGTTATCATTATCTGCAATGCCCCTGGCTTGTGTGTTATTCACAGTGTCAGACGATAAATGGAGTGTTTAACTTAATGCTACAGTACTTAATGAGTTTTGGAAGGCATCGCAATTAGTGATGGGCGAATTTGCGCCGTTTCGCTTCGCCGAAAAATTCGCGAATTTCGCGCGAAATTCGCGAAACGACGCCGGCGCCCGTTTTTGATGCCGGTGCCCGTTTTTCCGACGCCGGCGCCCGTTTTTGACGCCGGCGTCCGTTTTTCGAAAAAAAAAAAGTTTTTGACGCCGGCGAATTTTTTTCGCGAATTTTCGCGGGAGTTTTGCGAATTTATTCGCTGGCGGCGAATCGCGCAAATTTGCCGCAAATTCGCGCCTGGCGAATAAATTCGCCCATCACTAATCGCAATCCATTACATACAAGGCCCTCTTGCACATGACAGAACCATCCTCGTGAACTGGGTTTTTAATCCAGCACAAGGGGCAAAGCCCATTCAAGGTGCAAGTGCTATAGGACTACTGGCTGCCTGTATTATTTGTATATAATACTTCTTATCTCCTTTGACAATCCTCCTGCTATCCTTATTCTCGTGCTGTAAATAAATAGCATTAACATGGTCTTGCTGGGTCTCAAGGTGGCTATACATGGGCAGACTTTAGCTGCTGATTTGGCTCTTCAGTCTGACTCGGTAACTTATCTCCCACTGTATAGGGCACTCAATGGGCCTACCTGACCAAAATTTGGGCAGATATCAAATGGGACAAATTTAGAAATCTTGTTGGGATGATGATCACATTAATTTGTTGATGTAGTCCTTGACCAGACCTTGACCAGTATCCATCTTTATGATTGAAGTGATTGGATCAGCCCCATATCACCCACCACAATGTGGGCATATCAGGAAAAGATTAGCTCATTTAGCAGCCTTGCAAATAGAGCAGATCTTTCGATGGCCAGATTTAGGAACAGTGTAGAACCTGTGGTGTGGTTCAAGTTGTTCTAAGAACCATCATCATAAAAGATTTGCATAAAATCCCATTAGCTTGTACCTAGAGATAAGCATGTCTGACATATGCTATTCAAATATATTGTTTAAATAAATCTTGGTGGGAGACTGGGTTATGAATAAGAGAGGGCCTGAATAGAAAGATAAGTCATAAAAAGTAGCAATAACTATCAAATCACAGCCTAACAGAGCAATGGTTTTTGGCTGATGGCATCAGTGCCCCCCCCCCCCCATTTAAAAGCTGGAAGATGGAGGCAATTAACTCAAAAACTATACGAAATACAAAATGAAGACCAATGAAAAGTTGCTAAGAATTGGTCATTCTATAACATACTAAGGGGCCCATTCACTTAGCTCGAGTGAAGGAATAGAGGAAAATAGAGGAAAAAAAGTAGAATTTCGAATGATTTTTTTGGTTACTTCGACCATTCTATGGGCTACTTCGAACTTCGACTACGACCTTCGACTTCGTTGAAGTTTTTTTTGATCAAAGGATAATCCTTCGATCGATGGATTAAAATCCTTCGAATCGTTCGATTCGAAGGATTTAATCGTTCGATCGAACTATTATTCCTTCGATCGTTCGATCAAACGAATTGCGCTAAATCCTTCGACTTCGATATTCGAAGTCGAAGGATTTCAATTCGGCAGTCAAATATCTGTATTCGACCCTAGTTAAATGTGCCCATAAAAGTTAACATAAAGGTGAACAAACCATTAAATATTTGATTTCTGGCTCTTTGCTTTTACCAACACATATAATAAAACATGGAACATATTTTATAGATTATAATTTTTTATGCTTTACTTATGCATTCATGTGATTTTTTTTAAACTAAATTACAAAATTGCCTTTTAGGCATTCACTATAAAGTTTTTATCCACCACTTTCCATGATTGAGTGCATTTATATGTGCACAATGAAAAGTGCTGTGTCAGCAGTTTAGATGGTTATTTGTGATATTAAATCGACTTATTCTATCCCAAAATAATTGTGATCTCCATCAAGCGCATGGGGTTAAACAGTAGATTCGCCCCATTGCTTCGATGTTATGAAATCAGATCTGTAAAATATCAGATATAAAATGTGCCATTAGCCTCAAAGTATCCTGCATTCTCCAGACATTAATTAATCAGCCCTCGGAGCTGTTAAGTGATTTAGCTTGAACTGCAGTGTTATTTGCATGATAAACTCTCTGCTGGTTTAGGGCTCTTACAGACGAGCGTTTTTACCTGCGCTCCCCTGCGTTCCATTTTTCTGCGTTCAGCTGCAGGGGAGCGCAGGAATAGACGCATTTAGCTTTTTCCAATGGGGCTGTACTCACACAGGCGCGTGTAGGCGCCGAACGCATGAAAAATGCAGCAAGTTCCGTCTCAACCTGCGTTCGGCGCCTACACGCGCCTGTGTGAGTACAGCCCCATTGGAAAAAGCTAAATGCCTCTATTCCTGTGCTCCTCTGCAGCTGAACGCAGAAAAACGGAACGCAAGGGAGCGCAGGTAAAAACGCTCGTCTGTAAGAGCCCTAACTCTCATTCCAGGTGATCCAGATTGTATTGCTTTTCCTTGGGAGAAACGTGATTCATTTGTGTAAAGATTATCTTGAGAGCATAGTGGTAACACATTCTCTCGTGTATATACATTGAAAAAAGTGACTTAACCATTGAATATTTTAACGGAACCCTGTAGCAATCTAGTACAGGTATGGGGCCTGTTATCCAGAATACTTGGGACCTGGGGTTTTCCAGATAACAGATCTTTCTGAAATTTGGATCTTCATAACTTAAGTCTATTAGAAAATCATGTTAACATTAAATAAACCCAATAGGCTGGTTCTGCTTCCAATAAGGAATGGTTATATCTTAATTTGGATCAAGTACAAGGTACTGTTTTATTATTACAGAGGAAATGGAAAAGGAAATCATTTTTAAAAATTTGTATTATTTGGATAAAATGGAGTCTCTGGGAGATGGCCTTTCCATAATTTGGAGCTTTCTGGATAATGGGTTTGCAGATAATGGATCCCATACCTATAGTGATAATGTCTAAAGTATCTAGTACAATTTATATATTTCATGTGTCCCTGCTGTTAAGCTTTGCTGTCACATACATACATAATGCTCATACTAGTTTTTACACCAGCAATAGCCTGCATTTGTATCGTACTGTAACAATATCATTTGTACTTACTTCCAAACATGATCCCAGAGACAATTATGACATTTATTGAAGACTAAGTGACATTCTTCTTATTATGGAAAGAGCCAGCTCAACTCTATTAATTTAATGAATTGGTGACAATAAGGTTGATACAAGACTGACATTGTGGTGTTTATACAAATGGCCTGCTAAACACTTACACTGTATATACAGAGTCTTTTCTATACTGCTAAAAATATTCAATGAGTAGAGGTTCCTGCTAAAGACATGCATCATTATAACCAAGCAACTTGAAGAGGCATCACATACATAATTGACCCTATGTTATATAGTTCTCCTCTTTGTAAGTTTGCTATTAATCAAATACATATCACTTTCACCCTGCTAAATAAACCTTTGCACAAGGATTATTATTTCACTGCCATAAATAAAAGAATGGCATTATGGCAACAAAGGAGCTGCCACTGGAATCTTCCTAGTGAATGACATGGTTAAGGCTTGGCAGCCTGTCCATAAAGCATAATTAGACTGCATATTAAGAGCGGGGGTAAAAGACAACCACTACATACCAATGTGCTTCAAGCTAGCTGGAAAAAAAAATTACATTTAACTGCTAACGTGTGTGTATTTGTCATTGAGGCACCATAAATGATGTACGTCTCAATCCTTTATCATTGTTTTAATATAAATCATTTGTCTAAAGGAACAATAAAGCCCAAAAGTAAGTTGTCGTTTTTTTGTTTTTTTTTTCTGAGGAACAATGAAAACATTATTACAACCTAACATCCAATGTAATCACTAACTACACTGGAAATATATATCATACTATGAAGTTATATTGTTCTTTAGTGGATTTTGTTGAGACCATATGGACGGCAGATAGTATAGCTGATAATGTCTTTGGTAAAAATCTTCAAAAAAAAAAAAAGTCAATTGATAGGAATACTCTTTGCTGTCCCCCATGTATTTACTATATAGTTTTTAGCTTAAAATCATTGACTTTCTATTGTGACTAGGGATGTAGCGAACCGCCGATAATGTGTTCGCGAACGCCGTTCGCGAACACCGGCAAAAAATGCGAACAGTTCGCGAACAGTTCGCGAACTTCGAACATCCGAAAATCGTTCGAATCGAACGATCGAAGGATTTTAATCGTTCGATCGAACGATTTTCGTTCGAATCGAACGAAAATCGTTCGATTTTAGCGATCGAATGGTCGAATGGTCGAACGATTTCGACGCGAACGCCTATTGGCGAACGTCGCGCGACGTTCGCGAACTTGCGGCGGACGCGAACAGCCGATGTTCGCGCGAACAAGTTCGCCGCCGAACAGTCCGCGACATCCCTAATTGTGACTCCTTTACTTTGGCTCTAAATCATTCCATGTCCAATTGTTCACTTAAGAGCAACTTCTCTTGGTGATGGTTAAAATGAGCACTCAGCGCTACATTGTAATTTATTATATTTATTGCAGATTTTTGTTACTGAACCATCTTTCCATCATGTGTCAAAGCTTTGTCTTTCAATTAAATTAAATTTTTCAAGGGTACTTGGATGACCACATGTATTTAGTGAAACTGTCAATAACACAAGTCCATGATGCCAAACAAAGTGCTAACAATAAACGCAATGAGAGGAGATAGGATATGGCTCTATGATAAACAGTTCACTTACTCAAGACTCCGTGATCTCCCAACATGATGACATGGCATGACACCATGGTGACAGTTATGGACAATGGGCAAAAAAAGTCGCCAATGCGTTGAAGTCAATGGGCCTTGATCTATGCAACAATTTTTCAAATTGTGCAGCATTTTTTAAACCATGTTTTAGCTATCCATTATAGTCTAGGGTGTTTTTTCTGGACAAAACAAGGCAAAATATTTTGCTCATCACTGCAGGCTTCCAATCTGAATCATTGCTTTATATATATATATTACTTTATGGGACATGACAAACATGGCATATTTAAGTGCATATATATAAAGAAACTCAGAAGGGGTGCTAAAAAAGACGTATGCCATATAAAATAGTTCATTTCATCCGTCACAATAACAGTTCAATAGGATGTTCCACAATTATCCAAGATTCATTCCCAAGTAGCATTGGCTTTTAAGAGGTGCAGCTTCCTTGAGTGTAGCAGGTCCGACTCAGAATCTGTGAACAATCAAAGCAAGAGAGGGGCTATGGTAGCTTGCTTTGATTGTCAACAGATTCTGCAAGTGCATATATCAGTCACCGGTAAACATTATATCAAAAGGTATACCTTTTAATTATTGAAATAGTTGGATATTATTGGTTAGTTGTGGTAGTTTTGTTAGAAATAATGTGGTTTTCAAATGACATTCTTGCTACAAAATAGGAAGCACAGAAGACATAAAATCAGGTTCCTACTGTACGAAAGGTGGTGTATATTGCACCAGTGCAGACTAGTTTTGACTGGTGTACTACCAGCTACTAACAAAAAACCATCAAATACTTAACTCCTATATTAGTAAATGAGTTCAGTAATACTTCACTGTTAAGTGTTCCAGAAACCAGCATAAGGAAACAAAACCAATATCATGATATTTGTATAGTCTTTAATCCTCAGAACTCTGGCTGTACATGCAGATAGCATTACTAAAAACAAAAAGTCTCGCTGCCCACAGCAACGGAACTATTTTGGTCCTTTTTAAGTTCAGAATGAAATACACAGAATCTATTTAATATCTTTAGTTAAAATCTGTTAACCAGGAAGGCCAAACATCTTGGGTCCTCTGCTGGGTTTGTCGGCATTTTGATAATTTTTTTAGGAAAACTAGTTATGTTGTCATGTCTATGAATGCCACTAATGGGCAACCAGTGGCTCTCCAGATGTTACTGATAGGGATACAATTAGTCCAAGAATTGGTTC
Source organism: Xenopus laevis (assembly GCF_017654675.1). Taxonomy (NCBI): domain Eukaryota; kingdom Metazoa; phylum Chordata; class Amphibia; order Anura; family Pipidae; genus Xenopus; species Xenopus laevis. The sequence goes on along the minus strand of NC_054372.1, from coordinate 147,008,019 downwards.
AGGTTTCAGCCAAATCCAAAGTCTGTAAAAATTGCTGGGATTCAGCTGAACTTTGAACAGAAACCTGTATTTTGTGGAGTATTTTGTGGATCCCTTTGTGTGCAGCTGATCCATGTCACTTTATAGCTCTGGAGAACAGAATACATATTTTTTTACTTGATGATACAGTTTTTTAGGGTTTGGATTCAGCTAAATTGTTTGTGGATTATGGATATGGTACGCCCATATTTCTTAAAGTACAACCTGCGCAACTGCATACTTTTCATATGGCCTATGTACAATGAGGCAGCAGTACATTAGAGAAAACTTTTTTTTTTGATGGAAGAAAATTCAGGGAGCGGAGCAAGGAGTAGGGAGCTTTTTCCCGGTGTCCCATTGGCCCAATCTGACCATGCTATTGCTAAGTGCTAATAGTTAAATCGTACATTTCCTTGCATTCTCTAATGGCTAAACCTACAAAGTCCACATAATGGACTATGTCGTTTTGCATCTTTATGGTGCTTAAGCTTGCCTATCCCTGTCTTACTATTTAGGAAGTCTTTCACTTGATTGCTGTGTTACCACCCAGCCAGTATTTCACAGCATAGCTACTAAGGGGTATATTTATCAAAGAGTGAAGTTATAGATCGCCACAGTCCTGTACAGTGAAATTCCACCACTCTCCATAAATTTCAATGGGATTTTTAAAGAGTATTAACAGTATCAATGGGTGAAAGTGAAAGTTCATCATTTGATAAATAGGCCTTTCAAAATCCCATAGAAATGAATGGAGAGTGGCGAAATTTCACTCTAGCGGACTGTGGCCATCTCTAACTTCACTCTTTGATAAATATACCCCCATATCTTTAGCTAGGCCAGGGGCTTAATTCCCCATCCATTCCTCACCTCCCTAAACTGCTGCATTAACCAACCTACCTATTTATCCCTAATCCCTACTTCCACCACATCCAGCTCTCTAGACCCACCATCAATTCACCCAATACCCAGCCCAAATTGACCCATTATATTGCAACTGCAACCTTTCCCAGCAAAGGTGGCAACTCTCATTGCAATTTATTTTTTATGAAATATATATTGATTCTGTTATACACAACTCATGGCTCAGACCTACAGGGCTCTGAATCAATCAGAAGATAGTTCTAGCAAGTCAGCTCTACTTTGCAGTCCTGCAATATAACAGGGTATATTTAAATCCAAGGGCAAAAAGCTAATTTGGGGGTTCACAGCACTGAAATTAATGTTATTCCAGAACAGCAACCAATCAGAGTTAATTGCTGACTGGCTGCTGTGGGTTATAACTGTAATTAAACAAATCCAGTTTTATGAATTCTCCCCTAGGAAACATTATTATTTAACATTATTCTTTTGACATTGAAAGGAAAAACACAAAGAGATTTAATGCCTTGGTTAGAAGTAGGAATTAAATTCACACGAACACACTAAGGGTATATATATATATATATATATAAAAATGCGTGTAGTCCGCACACCATGAAATGGAAATAACCTGGGTGCTAGTCCAAGTAAATAATGTGTAGCAAGCGTAGGATGACAGCACTCCAAGGATTTGACAAACAAAATATGGTATCAAAAATAGAATAGGTTTATTAGATCCGACGTTTCAGTTCCCTGAAGAAAGTTCCTGTGAGGAACTGAAACGTCGGATCTAATAAACCTATTCTATTTTTGATACCATATTTTGTTTGTCAAATCCTTGGAGTGCTGTCATCCTACGCTTGCTATATATATATATATATATATATATATATATATATATATATATATATATATATATATATATATATATCTTGGGGCATATCATATTTATGGTCACAAAAACAGTGTAAGCATTGCTGTAAAGTCTTTAAAAAGCACAGTTTTAGTCCTGACAAATTAGTGCCATGCATCAAAATTCTGTTAGTCATCCATTAAGAGATAACTTGCCGAAATATTACAAAATTATAAAAGTCTCTTGTCCAAATGACAATATTATTATAAAACATATCATATCAAAAATAATCCACAGAAGTGCACATTATGTTTAAAGCACCAGCAGGGATGGAGCAATGGGCACATGGTGTTTGGGAGATTTTGTGACCATTGCCAGAAATCACCTGGAATTGGTTCCTGGGAGGTTGTCATCTCTATTCACTTTTGGTACTCTCTTTCTACAGGGACTCGCTTGGTCTACAGGTGTGTGGCACATGTTGGCATAAAAAAAAGTTCTGCTTATTATTTAGCATTGACCCTGTTACTGTAGTATTGTATTAGCAGAGTGCCTGCTGGGGCGTCGATCCCTCAAAACTGCTTAGAATTACTTATACTAGATGTCCCATGGAGCTCAGATTGGCTAGCTGGCATATTCCACATACTGTAGTTAGGGAGAGCACAGAATTTGCCCTTTCACAATCTGGCATTACTATTAAAAATGGTGTTAGATCTCACTGATCTTTTCAAGTTAGCATCCTCCAGGCACTGGCTTCATAAATAACCTCAGAAAAAAAAAGCCAAGGAAATCTTAGGCAAAGAATCCTCTGTCCCTGATTGACTCTGGAGGACCATTTCCTACTAGAACTGTTTACTCTATGTGGATTTCTGTCCCACACTGCCATCTATTGATGGAAACTGGTTATCACTCCATGAAGGTATGTAGGGCATGTAAAGGCAAAGAAATAAAATCCCATTTTTACTTTCTTTAATGAAAAAGAAACCTATCTCCAATATACTTTAATTAAAAAATGTGTACAGTTTTTATAAGAAACCTGACTGTATGCAGTGAAATTCTCCCTTCATTTACTACTGTGGATAGGAATTGTCAGATGGTCCCTAACTGCTGAGCAGGGAAACAATCATACTTATGAACAGCAGGGGGAGCCCCCGCCTTACTTCCCAGCCATGCAGAACTCAAGCAGCTTTGTTTATGACAATCCCTAAGCAGCCCAGACCACACTGAGCATGTGCACAGTCTTAGTCTTGCAAAGATATTTAACAAAGTTACAAGATGGTGACCCCCTGTAGCCAACTTTGAAAGCATAAATTATTTGTTTGATTAGGCTTGTGGTGCAGTAAGTTCATGTTTCTATTTAGTATACAAAATACAGCATTTCTAGCCTTATTCTATTTTAGACTTTACATGCCCTTTAAAGGGATTCTGTTGTGATTTTTATGATGCAGTTTTTATTTCTAAATTACACTGTTTACACTGCAAATAATTCAATATAAAATTTCATTCCTGAACCAGCAAGTGTATTTTTGTAGTTGTAATATTGGTGTGTAAGCAGCCATCTCAGGTCATTTTGCCTGGTCATGTGCTTTCAGAATGAGCCAGCACTTTAGGATGGAACTGCTTTCTGGCAGGCTATTGTTTCTCCTACTCAGTGTAACTGAATGTGTCGCAGTGGAACCTAGATTTTACTATTGAGTGCTGTTCTTAGATCTACCAGGCAGCTGTTATCTTGTGTTAGGGAGCTGTTATCTGGTTACCTTCCCATTGTTCTTTTGTTAGGCTGCTGGTGGGAAAGGGAGGGGGTGCTATCACTCCAACTTGCAGTACAGCAGTAAAGAGTGACTGAAGTTTATCAGAGCATAAGTAGGTGGGAAACTGTGTAGCCCCATGTCAGATTTCAAAATTAAATATAAAAAAATCTGTTTGCTCTTTTGAGAAACGGATTCAGTGCAGAATTCTGCTGGAGCAGCGCTATTAACTGATGCATTTTGGGAAAAAAATTCCTATGACAGTATCCCTTTAACTTTAACAACACCTTTAACATCTCCGGGTGCATTAACAGAGCAACATCCTAGTTTTCAGGCCCAGATTTAGAAGGTCACAAAGACATGGACAGGAGAGTTTTGAGGGCAGCATGCCACCAGTTACATCCCTGTTGGTTCCAAAGCACTGGGGATGTGCAGAAGATTTGATCATTTTAAATTTCCTGGGTTCCACTCACCAGTGCTATCTAGGGTTTCCACCTGGCCGGTATTTACCAGTCTGGCCGGTAAAAATTATGGATGATCCCATTGTTACTAATAGAGAAAAAAGATAAATATATAGGAAGGCCGGTATTTTTTTCCAGAAAAGGTGGTAACCCTAGTGTCATCAGACCCGTCAAAGGAAATTTGCGCATGTGTATTAGTTAAAGGTTGGGGCTGGGGGTGTTTAGTAGCGGCTGGCCAAAACA